>NW_004567117.1:21183318-21281501 GCF_000260355.1 Condylura cristata | reverse complement strand
CTTACTTTCACCTTACCCTTCGAGGGTACCACCTCTCACTATCATCACTATCCCTATTTCTCTAAACTTAGAATAGGAACTAGTCATAAGTATTTTTCTTATGGTAGGTAAATACATATCTGTATCCCTATAGTAATAGATTCCTTTTTTCCAACACAAGGAGCAAATGATACCTGCATTTTCTGTTCATATTTTTAGATTGCAAGCTGGTGACTCACAAAATATTGACAACAAAGCAAGAAATTATTGAATGTGCAGCATCAGCAGCCAAAATATCACCAAGAAGACTCCTTGGAGAAACTCCTTCAGGACAGATAATTGAAGAAGTTTTGGGAGGATTGGATAATGTTGACAGGCTGAAAGGAAATGCTGCAAGGAACACAATGAATCAGCTCCCTTCCCAGGAAAGACATTTTAGCCTGGCAACCTTCAACAAGAAAATCACCACAAAAGAGAGTGCTCTTGAATGTAATGAAAGTGAAGGAAGTCTAAGTCTGAACTCAAATGTTATAAAACAACAGAGAAGTCACGCTGGGAGAAGGCTCTATGAGTGCTCTGACTGTGGGAAAGCCTTTTGCCAGAGCTCAAAGCTGATTAGACATAAGAGAATTCATACAGGAGAGAGGCCTTATGCATGTAAAGAATGTGGTAAAGCTTTTAGTTTAAGCTCAGACCTTGTCAGACATCAGAGAATTCATAGTGGTGAAAAGCCCTATGAATGCTGTGAATGTGGAAAAGCTTTCAGGGGCAGCTCAGAACTTGTTAGGCATCGGAGAATTCACACTGGAGAGAAACCTTATGAATGTGGTGAGTGTGGGAAAGCCTTCAGCCGGAGCTCAGCCCTTATTCAGCATAAGAAAATCCACACTGGAGACAAAGGCTATGAATGTATTGAATGTGGTAAGGCTTTTGGTAGAAGCTCTATCCTTATGGAACATCAAAGAATTCACACTGGAGAGAAACCTTATGAGTGTAATGAATGTGGAAAATCATTCAATCAGAGTTCAGCCCTCACCCAGCATCAGAGAATCCACACTGGAGAGAAGCCTTATGAATGTAGTGAGTGTAAGAAAACATTTAGGCATAGGTCAGGCCTTATGCAGCATCAGAGAACTCACACCAGAGTTTAACTCTGTGAGTAATAATTGTACAATGGTGAAATACAAGGAATTCCCTTTGAAGGTGAAGACTCCATAGAAGACAGAAGTTTACTGAGAGCAGATCTCTGTTTCTTTTCCCTTGTTCATTACTGTAGTGCAGATCCACATTTGTTGAAATGGTAAGTGAACAACTTTGCAGTAGGTTCAGAGTTGGGCAGAGATACTGGAAGAGCTCCATTTACAATGAACTAAGGTGATGCCTCCCCTGGCAAGAATCTCACCCTGCAAGAGCATTTCTGCATTTGACAGCTGGAGGCATATACTGAGCTATTCAGCAGCCTGAAATGTTTAATTGTGAGGTTGCAAAAATAATAAGTTGTGCCCTGGGTCAGTTTAGTAATATCTGGGAGATGGCAGCTACTTCTGCCTCTTTGCCAGTTTTCTCCTCAGTCCTGAGCTTCCTACTGAGGGCAGTTCGGAACTTTTTATTAAGCACCTGCTATGTGCCATCCATTGAAGGCACATAGTTCTCTCTAAGGACTAATGAGATATACAATAAAGTGTTGAGTGCTTTGGCAGGATAAATCCAGAATTCTCTCAAAATAAATGGCAGGCGTACTTAATCTGGTCTCTATGAATCACTTAAGACTTCCTGGACGTGATGAAATCTCATATGTAATAGGTGGTAGAAGTTAACCAGGTCATGGGCAAGATGGAAGGAACATTACAAGTAGAGGTTGTAGCACACACTGTGGCATAAAGGGAGGATGTGTTTCCACCCCTTCATCAGGATTCTTAACTGGAATTGTTTTTCATAGACCCTGGTTCAGCACCCAGGAAAAGTGTTGGTTCCTCTCTCTTTTTATAATCACTGAGTTGGTTAGCTTGTTCCAGACCCAGAGAGACCTGACAGAGCTTGAGTACTTCAGAGAATAAATATGATGGAAGATTTTGGTGTGTATTGTGGGAAAAGGTTTGTATGTACATCGAAGAGAGAATACATATTGAGGGCTACAGGGCAGTGGAGACTCTAGTATGTGTCTCATGATTCTGGGGCCAGGAAATTGGCAGCATGCAGGAAGGAACACAGGGAGTCTGCCTTCCCAGGTTCCAATATTCTGAATTCCCTATCCTTTCCCTCACATCACTACTTGAAGACAATGCTTATTTGAACTCCTTGGATTCCTTAGAACTCTACTTTTCTGCTAATTTTTATTTTGGCACTCTTAATTTGTATTTATTACCTAAGAGAAATTTTGGCTTTCTTCTAAGATGTCCTGATTTCCCTTTGAGATAGTCAATTCTAAAGAAGACATCTTATTTTTAATGTTAATACTTTTCTCCTAGTTGTGAATTAGTTGTAAATGTTGATAATACAGAAAATGAGAAAGTCACTCACTGACAATTCTACCACCTATAGAAACATTGGTAACACTTTGGGGTACGTTCAATCAGTTTTTTTCTCCCATCCTAGTATTTGGTAAAAGTTCTTGCTTGGTAAATTAGTTTTAGTAACTTATTTTTAAAGTTATACTATGAGTATATACTCTACTTGGAATATAATGCAAAATATAATAAAATTTTGAGTTCTAAATAATAAAATTTTTGTTTTGCAGTTATTCACCAGGAGTAGGGAGCACAACAGCCCAGGTAGGGGTATGATGAAGACAGAGGAAGGCGTTGTGGTAGGGTCAAGTGGGGCTCTTTGCTTTTTTTCCTGTGGGACAACAAAGTATCTGGAAACTGACGGCTGGTTCCTGGGGCTGTACTTCACCAGCGGAAGGCCTCCCTGGGGTTAAGTCTCAGTGCTATCACGGCCTGAGTTCAATCCCTACCTATGGAGCTAATTCACATATGGCACAGCAGACCTCTCCTGTCTCACCTGCTGCTACTCTCAGCAGTATATTTCAGTAAGTCTGCCTGTTCTGCTCTCCACTCTGCCTGGTGTATCCTCTCACCCCCACATCTTTGGCCTACACCCCAATCCTTCCATGCAAAAACAAAAACAAACCAAGGGGAAATGTGGGGCTGCATTGTACTTGAAAGACATGGGAATGAGAGCAAGAATTAGCCTCTTCTGGTAGGATATAAAAAAAAAATGTCTCTTTTAAGCAATATATATATATCTGTAGTATCTACCAGAATTAGGACTTCATCCCCTTTGAAAACAAGAGCCTAGGGACTGCCATGGCCTCTCCTTCCTCTCAGGTCCTCCAGAGAAACACACAACACATGCACAAAGACCCCCACTATCCCTTTAGATCTGTGGTCCTTATGCTAGACAACAAGCCACAATACTGACTAGAAATGTTTGGTCCTGATCCACCAGAAAGCAGGGTGGTGGCTGGCTTTAAGTGGAATCTACTTATAGGCTCACTCCTTCGACTGTGGAGGACTGCTTTCTAGGGCAGGGCCTCCTATATTGAAAATTATTCCAAATGGCAATTCCTCTTGCTGTAAGGACCCTTGAGGCAAGAGAAGCAAAGGCTTTCAGAAAAGCTTGTAAAGGTGAACATTAGATTTACTTTAAATATCTAATCTTTGCTGAACAGTGTTAATTGCAGCCTATGGAGATGAAGGGAAGAGTTAGGTAATCAGTATTTATTAAGCACCTTGTCCAAACTGCGCATTATTTTCATATCTGCAAGATCCTCTTAAGGTAGACATTATTCCTCCTCCTCCCATGCTATGCTAAGAGAAATCCGAGGGTCAAGAGCATAATGGAAAGGCAGGAGGTACTTTACTTTTCAAAATTGATGGTGGAGAAAAACAATTACATCTAATAGCTAGTATCAGTGTCCCCTTCCATTTTATAAACATAGAATGTTGAAGCTTTAACCAAGAGATTTATATGCCTAGGCTTTAAAGTTAGGGTCCAGAGTTGTGAGGTGACTTGCTTATGGCTGCAGAATCTATAGAAAGGCACTAACAAAAACAAGTACTTTCACTTCAGGGCTATTGGTTCTCTCAACTACTAATCTTTATGCAGTCAATTACATCGCATATATTTATAACTTATCCTTTTTTGGGTAAATCTGCTGTTATTTATCAATGAGAAAATAAGAGATCAGAGTTAACAAGTTCTCTTAAGACTTGGGAGAAACAGATTCTATAGAAAGTGTAATTTTCTTAAGAAATGAAAGTATTTCTTGACTAGCCTTACTTCTTTAATTATACACACACACACACACACATATATATAGAGAGAGAGTAGAAAAATTTGGAAGACAGAGAAAAGCACAAGAAAAAAAATCAGCCATCAGTATTACTCAGTGATCAAAAAAGATAAACTCATACCTTTTGCTGAAACATGGATGGGTGGAGCTGGAAGGGCTCATGCTTAGTGAAATAAGTCAGAAAGAAAAAGAAAAATACCAGATGATTTCACTCATAGCAGGAGCATAAAGGACTAGGGTGGGGGTGGGGTGGGGGGGAGAAGAATAGTGAACAACTATATACCAGAGACATTTTAGGGGGGTGGAGTGGGGAATGGGATCAAAAAATTGGGGCTGGGGTAGGCAGTGCATGGGACTGTAGTGATGGCACACAGGTGAAATGGTGATGGGAAGTCCATGGAGATTACAACTGAGATGAAAAAAGGCACAAAATGATGTAAAAATAAACTATTATAATAAAAAAAGTCAGCCATCATTTCATCACCCAAAGATAACCAGTATAGCACTCTGAAAGTATGTATCTCCTGTATTTTAATGCATAAATAATTTTTACATGAAATAACATTATACATACATTTTTACTTAACATGATATGAGTGCTTTGCCATTTCTTCTAATAGTAATCCACGTCACTTAAGAGATTTTAAGATTTTGTACATTTATGATGGTTTCTGAATCATATTATTTCCTGGAAGAATCGTAAGTCAAAAGGCATTGCTTAAGGCTTCTGGTACTGATGGCCAGTTATTATCTATTCATTTGTCACTAGCAGCATGAGAGTCCCAGTTTCCCTGCATCCTTGCTAGTGACTTTTTTTGGGGGGAGGGGTTAAGTACTATTTTAACTCTTGCTTTCCATTTTTAATTCAGTAAGGCTGGATACTGAAGATGGGCATTTATTCTGTGATTTGCCTGTTTAAGTGCCATATTTTTCTACTGGGAGATTAGGTTCTTACTACCTGGGTTCAAAGTCTGACCTCATCAGTTTTTAACTATAAGACCTTGAAAGCCCATGTTCCTAATCCTTCACTTCCTCCTCTGCAAGATAGGGACTGAAAAAGCCGATAGCAAGTACCTATGATAATCTTAACATTTATAAAGTTATCTCCTTTTTGTAACATATCAATTTCTACTTGTCATATATAGTTTGTTTGGATCTTTAAGAGGAAAATGAACTGCAATAGCTCCTACCAGGTTATTTTATTTCATCTTACCATTTCCCAAATGACCATATCCTTCTATTCACATTCTCTGCAAGCATGGTCATTCAGCAGTCATTCCTACCAGTTAGTAAATGTTCAGTTGTTCATGATCGCTAGGAACATTACTTCTTTTTATACTAATGAAAACTCCTTTTCTTCCTATGCCAGGTAGTTTCCCACTGACTCCTATTTTTGGTTAGGTGTATGGTATCACTGATTTACTGGTTCTTTGAATAGCATGTTTCTCTGTTGCTGACTAACTTATACCCCAATCTGCCTTACACTGACAAACACCAATCTAAGGGGCACGTCTCCTGCTGGATCCCTCAGAAGAGGGTAGTCTCTGGATTGACCGTGATTGTTACTTTACTCTCTACTGTCATTTCCCTTTAATGTTTAAAAAACAATTAACAAGAGATTGTGAAATACTGATGACACAAGACAAACCGGGACATGGAGAGGTGCCTGGAAATAAGTCAGATCCAGCCACTATGTTGCAGCACCTAAGCCCCAGGGGGTGTTCTAGAAATCAGGAGATATTTGCCCTGAAAAAAATTATGTAACAAGCAGAACAGCTCCTGAGTCTTGGGAGTTAGAAGAATCTGATAGCAGTTCTAATATTGTCTTAAAAGCCAAAGGAGTTCTTAATTCTGCAAGAGGGAGACTTAGAACTTGACTCTTAACCCCTTGTTAAGGATTTTTTCTCACAACCATCCCTACCTATCACCCTCTGGAAATGCTTAGCCTATACATTGGGCAAGGACAGTACATATTAATCTTAGCTGCAGTCAGAGCAGACCAAGATCAAGCTCTTTACCACTTCATGGACCAAGGACTCCAGGTTTTATCTATTAATAGAAATTTCTCTACTGGCTCGTATTTTGCTATAGGCACCACTTAAAAGTGTGATCACATCCATGCTTCTTTACAGACATTATTCCACTTCAAAGGAATGCAACAGAAATACTCTACACAAAATATCCTTTTAATTTTCAAAATTAAAAGGTCTTGCCTTGGTCTGTTGATCTCTCCAGGGAACACTGTTCTCTGGCTAACTCCTACTCATGTTTCAGGCCCTTTTCCTCAGAAGCCTTTCCGATACAAGGTTGGGTCTGGCACTCCTTAATGTCACAGAGAACTGACCATATCACAGTGTCATTGCCTCCTTGTCTTGCCCATTAAACTATAGAGACAATGTCTTATTTTTCTTTGGATACTTAGTGCCTCATAGAAATAGCACTCAAAAACTGTTGGATAAACTAACTGGTATTATTCTCAGTATCTCGTTTCTGACCTACCCACAGCCAACAAATCAATGATGAAAGTCTCACCATCTGGCTTAAGGCCCTGTCACTGTTCTCAATGAGTCAGTAAAATTTCTGTGTTCCTGAAACAAAATGTCCTTAATACTGTCCCACATCCTCCAACCTGCACTATGACAAACAGATGTAGTGACAGAACTGGGGCTGCTATATTCTCTTCCTTTTTCATGGAAAATGAGGTTTCAATGTTACATTCCCATTTTTTATATTTCCTGAGTATTCCTTATGTAAGAAAAAAGCTGGAAGTAGTGATTCTTCCATTTGTTGTTCTGATGTCATAGAACAGCTTTGAAGGGACAATTTGCATTATCATTGGTAAGTGCTACAGAAAGTTTGACTGACTCAAGTAGTTTATAACCTTTATGAAGTCTTGTTCCAAGTAAATCCTTTGACAAACATAAATCTGAAGTATTTATAGTATTCTCAAGTTACTTTACAGTGTGGACTCTCTGATGGCGCATAAGAACTGACCTGTGCCTGAAAGCCTTTCCACATTCACTACATATGTAAGCTTCATCCCCAGAATGGATTCTCTGATGCTGAACAAGGGCTGAGCTTCTTTTGAAAGTCTTGCCACATTCATTGCACTTATAAGGCTCTTCTCCACTATGAATTCTCTGATGTCTGATGAGGTTTGAGCTCAAGCTGAAGGCTTTTCCACACTCATTACATTCATAGGGTTTTTCTCCACTATGTATTCTCTGATGGGTAATCAGCTCTGAGCTCTGCCTAAAAGCTTTCCCACATTCGTTACATTCATAAGGTCTTTCTCCTGTATGTATTCGTTGATGTCGTATAAGCTTTGAGCTTTGGCTAAAGGTTTTCCCACACTCATTACATTCATAGGGCTTTTCACCAGTGTGAATTCTTTGATGTATAATGAGATATGAACTTTGACTGAATGCTTTTCCACATTCATTACATTTACAAGCTTTCTCACCAGTATGAATTTTCCGGTGTCTAATGAGGGCTGAGCTCTGATTAAAGGCTTTCCCACATTCACTACATTCATATGCTTTTTCACCACTATGAATCCTCTGATGAATAATAAGATAGGATCTTAAACTAAAGGCCTTTCCACACTGGTTACACTTATAGGGCTTCTCTCCAGTGTGGATTCTCTGATGTTGTGTTAGAGAGGAATGCTGTTTGAAGCTGTGTCCACATACATCACATCTATAAGGTCGCTCTTCTGTAGGAACTTTCTGATATGTTACAGAATTTGTACTTAGAATCAAGTTTCTTTGAGGTTCATCACGATTGTCTCTTTTATCCAGAGATTTGTGTGTGAACATTACTTGGCTAAAACTGCTCCCTTGGGAAAGGGATCTTAAATTCTCCCTGGTGGCATGTCCTTGTTGCCATTCCAAATTGCTTTTGTGTTCACTGACTCCTCCAAATGAAGGCTCCTGGGGAAGTCCTTGTGACTTTTCTCTCAAAGGGTTCTTTGTTGCTGAGTCACTGTTCTCACAATCTGAAATGAAAATAACAAAAGCCAGATTTCACATTTTTCTAGTCACTCTCGATACTCACTTTCTTTGTATGAGAAAACAGGAGTTTTTACCTAACACAAGATGTCAGTGCCCTCATGCATCTTTTAACTCCCCATAAGAGTCCATCTTCTTTTCTTCCTTTCTAATACTGAGGACTAATACATAGTTTAAGCTATGTATTAGTTTAAATAGTTTAATACATAGTCTAAAACTAATACATAGTTTGAGTTTCATCCTTTCAAGTCTCCTCTGAAACTTGAAACTTACCTATTATTCCTTGTCTATTATTCTACCTTTTTCTCAATGACAACTGTCAGACTTTTTCAATCTTTTAAAATAAAATGCCGCAACCTCATTCATTCCCATTCCCAGTCAAAGGTTTCTATACTCATCCCAATTCTGCACAAGATTTCTACTTAATGCCTTTAATTTCCTTGCTACTGTCATCAATGTCACCAATTCTACAGCTGCTTAATCCAATGGTTACTTTCTAGAACTTACTTAGCTAACCCCTCTGCAGCATGGACACTGGGGGCCACACCTTCTTCTAGAGACAATCTCTTTCAGTGTCTGATCTGGGTTCTAGTGTATCTTCACTCTACAAACTCTATCACCTAGACTTCAATCATTACTTACATTAGCTAATGTCTCCTCAGGTCTCCAATTCCATCCTAGTTCTCGCTATTGAGCTCTAGACTCTCATACCCAACTGCTAATTGCGGATAGTACTTGTGAATACTTCACAAGCACCAAAAATTCCTAAACCAAACAATTGAACATATCATCAGATGTATTTCCCCCTTATGCTTTCCCAGTACATGAATAGCACCACTATTAACCTGATTATTCAAGATGGAAATCTGAGTTTCATCTTCAAATCTTCTCCTCCAAGCTCTACATTTTGGGTGTGGGGGTAGAGGGGGAGGTAACAAAGTTTTTATTAACAAAAGATATTAATAACTTTAAAAAGAATAGATTGATAAAAATCAGGATCCTCTTTTTGCAATTACCAGCTACTGCAATGCAATTTAAATAGGCCCCCAAAAAGTTGGTTTTGATCTACCCTGCCTCTTTATTATAATACATACTATGTCTTGATTTATTCACTGTGGTTTACTACAAATCTTTGACTTCCTCAAATGCATTCTCCATGCTGCAGCTAAATTCTAAAACATAAATCCAACCACACCTGTGTCCAAAATCCTTCAACAATACTCCAACTCTAGTGTACAAGCTAATTAGGACTATAGGTAAGATTTATAGGCTAGGTCCCATTTTACTCTTTTCATCTCTCACCACTACTCCCTTATAAATTCTCTACTCAAGCTAAACTGAGATTTTCTTCCACATATGATGGGGTTATGATCCAATAAACCCAGAGTAAGTTGAAAATACCATAAATAGAAAATGCATCTAATAAAAAGGTACTGAACATCACAGCTCTGCTTTGCCCACCTTTTATGTGCTCAGAAATATTACATTAACCATCTAACACAAAGCCTACTTATGAAAAATGCTTGAATTTCTCATGTAATTTGTAGGGGAATACTATACTGAAAGTGAGAAACAGATATAATATTGAACATGAAAACTAAAACATAATATCCAAAAAACACTGGCGACACTGTAAAGTGACACCTCATCCTGGAGTAACTAACTGGAGCTTCAAAGGTCACTGCTATTGCCCATATCATCCAAGTATTGTACTGCATATTGGCAGCCCAAGACAAGATCAAAATTCAAAATCTGAAATATAGTTTCCACTGAAACGTCATTAAATGGGGACCTCCCATATCTGCAGTTCCCAGAATGGCAAGTATTCTCTCACCTTTAGCAATTTGGTTTCTGCTTCTTGGATATATAGAAAATATGTATTTGGTCTTCATCCCCAGTTTCTGGCAGAGCTTTCAAAACACTTGGGATTTCCTGAGTAGTAGGGATGAGATGTATCTCATGTTATGCATAATAAGCCCCTTTCAGCCACACCTAAGTTTATGCTAACAAGTGACTGATTACTGGAGGATGGGGGCTGGCTGCCAAAGGAACCAATGATATAACTGGAGAGTTGGAACTTCTGGTTTCACCCAACGATCAGGGACAGGGGCTGGAGACTGAGTCAGTAACATTTGGCCAAAATTTAAACAATCATGCCAAAGTAGTGAAACCACCATAAAAAAATTTACAAAAAAATGGCACAGAGCTTCCAGGATGGTGAATGCTTTCTTGTGTCTGGAAGTAGCACACTAAAAAGTCACAGGGGTAGAAATTCCTGAGCTCAGGACACTTCTGTCTCATGCTCTTATTATACAGCATATTTTTTATAATACACTGGTAAAACTAAGGTGTTCTCAAGTTCTGTGAGCCATTATTATAAATTGTGAAACTTGAGAGAAATGGTCACAAACTCTCTGCATTGTAGCCTAATTGGACAGAAGGTTAACCCAAGGTATTGCTCTTGAGATTAGCATTTTCTGGTTGAGGGAGAGCTTGTGAGGCTGAACCCTGAACTGTAGGGTATGAGCAAATTCTGGGTAGTCAGGACTACTTAATGCCAGGGAAATCCTACACTTCTGATGTTAGTAGTATTAAGTAGAGGAACAGTTTTCCCTTCTATGCCCATCTATTTATTTGTTTCCCACTGATACACACTTGAAGTCTTAGCTTAGATGTCTTTCTCCAAAGTGTTCCTGGAACCTCTAACATTGAATAGCCAGGTGCCAAACATATGCTCCAAAAAACCCACTGGCTACTTTTATTATATGCTGTGATTGCATTTTTGCTTGTCTATCATCCTGTTTAGACCTTAACATTCTTTAAAGACAGAGAGCCAATGCGCACCATGAAACTAGACATATTTTAGCATTCTAATAAATTACACAATGAAAAGTGATTAACACCAGGAGGGAATGACTACAATTCATGAAGGTTGCTGAAAACAAAGCTGCTGAAGTGAGGTCTCTGGTCTATAACAATAAAGGTGAGGCCCACACCTGACATTTCTGTAAAATGCAATTAAAGCTAGAGAACTGCTAATTAATCTCCAGGTGAGTTTCTATTTCTTACCACTTGTGGAGGAAAGGTAAGGCTCCCAGGAATTCAGCTGTGTCTTTAACTCCTGAGGTGCTCCAAGACACGTCAAATCCTTCCAAGGCACCTCTGGTGCCTGCGGACTAACTGGGACCTGAAATCAGTAAAATACGGTTAGCTTCCTGAGGAAATCCCTAGGGAAACTACTCAGTAAAGTTTTCAAAGAGGTCAGTGAAGACCTCTTTTTTTCCCCTTCAATGAGGGGAAATGAACAACTCAAGGATAGAGACTGTACTAGTGTAATAGTCACTTTCAGGTTATGATTCAGTAAAGATAAATTTCCATCCTACTTCTATTATATGACACGTGCTCATCTGTAAGTTCCTTTTCTCACAACATGTTACTTCTCCTGTTCCCACCTGCTGCCCTGGATCATCAAATTCCCTCTCCAAATCCTCCAACAGCATCACAGCTTCCTCGCCGCTTCGTGGACTATGTTGCTGAACCCAGACCTGCAGCTCTTCAGGTAAAATGCTCAGGAACTGCTCCAGCACCAGCAATTCCAGGATCTGCTCCTTCGTGTGAAACTCTGGCATGAGCCACTGATGGCAAAGCTCCTGGAGTCGGCCCAGTGCCTCCCGCGGTCCAGGTGTCTCCTGGTAGCAAAACTTTCTGAATTGTTGGCGAAACAATTCTTGACAGGATCGGGTGCTCCTATTCTGTTTAAGTTTTGAGCCCCAGGAAAGACTTTCTTCTATTTTCACTAGTATTAGTTCTTGTTCCTGAGGATTCTGAGGTAGGAGGGTTGAAAGTGCTCTGGTTTCCACAGCCATTCTGCACTGAAAGAGCTTAGCAAAAAAAAAACAAAAACTCACTACAACTGGGTGGTGTGCTTCAGGTTTTCCTTTGAGTAACCTTTTTATTTCCTGAAGGATATAAAAGCACCGTTAACTTACAGCAGTGAAAAAAATTACAAAGAACTTAAATAATAAAGGTCAGTCATCACAGCAAAATACTGAAAATTTTGGAACTATAATTAAACCAATGAAAAAAATCACTCATCTCATTCAGTGTTTCCTAATGTGTAGAATCCCTGCCACCAGGGATTAAATACATTGTATTATTAAAGATTTATTTATTTATGCATACAGAACTGGGGTACAGGCCAAAGGTGCAGGGGCAGTGCCAGGATTCACCAGAGGCAGAGTGGGGAGCAGAACAGGCCAACTGACAAAAGTACAATGCTGAGGGGAGTAGCAGGTGGTTCAGGAGAAGTCTGCTGAGCCATGTGGATCATCTCCCGGGGCAGGGATAGAACTCATGCTGAAGTGGCTTTAGCTTCTTAGTGCTGTGCTTTAACCCAATGCACCACCAGAAAGGGTCCTACATACATTGTTTTAAAAGTATTATAATTCAGTATTTACATACTAAGAAACTTCCAAGTTACTTTCAATTCTAATTACAGCAAGGAGAAAAATCTGTCTTTAACAGACATGTAAAATCTTGAATTCCCTTTTTAATAAAAGTATAGTCCTCAGACTTCAAGGGTAATAATAATTAGCTAGGGCATAATAATCCTTGCCTTAAAAGATGTATTTTAAATTACTATTTATAGTAAATAATGTTGATTTTCATCTCAGCAGTGAAACTTTAAAAAAAAATTCATTTAAACACGAGTTGATTTAAACACAAACCAGATATTTGCGATTAGATCAAATTTGATAGTCACTGAATTCAACAACAATGGGCACTTACTACAGGTAAAAGGGATTTGCTCATGAATAAATAACAGGAATTAACCAAGAAGTATTTGTTAACTGCTCACCACGCATTCAAAAACATGCTGGCTATAGAGAAACAAAGAAAAAGATCAACTTCAGCTCTCCAAATAGTTTAGAACAAACTGGAGTAAGAACTTTTCAAGTGAAATGTCAACAAATAATCATGTATTTTATTTGGTGATTGAGATCAAACTTAATCTGATTTTAGAATAGGTAAACACCCACAGGCGGGTGTGCCCTTGAATTAATAGGACCGCTAACTAGAATTTAACCCTAACACAACTACTTTTAGTGATCAGCATATTTAGGTTTCAAGTCTGCGGCTTATTAATCAGCCTGGTCACACCAGCCTATTTTCCTATCCCGGTGAAAGCACAGCATTTCACAAGCCAGGGGCCAGGGGCCGAACTGTCCTCTCCGCTGGAAAGCAGGGGCTGGAGTGCTGGCTTTTGCGTCCCCAGGACGCTCGGAGACGCCACCCGAAGAGGACGCGACTCGGGAATTGGCAGGCCGGGAAGCCCAGCTCCTGTACCCCGCGCCCGCCGCCCAGGCGACGCGGCCTCCCGCCCTCCCTCCGCCTCAGGGCCCGCGTCCCTCACCGCACAGCCCAGGAGCGGCCAGAAGCCCAGCCGCAAACCCGGAGCGCCGAGCCACAAAGGCCGGAAGTACGCGGCAAGGACTTTCCGCTCGTGCGCCCTCCCAAGACCCTGTCAGCCCCGCCCCCTTCTCACAGGCAGCCAATCAGCGCTGTGGATCCCGCGCGTCCCACCGCCTTTGCTTTGGGGATGCGGGTGCTGCGGGTGCAAGGTGGGGCGGCTTGGGGACCCCGGGGCCCTGGGTGTCTCCCAGAGGGAGAGCGCGATTCATCTGCGTTGGTATTTGCTCATTGCCGTCTACTATACTTAATGACCCTTCACTCCGGTACATTGCATCTGCAGTTTTCCCGAAAAAATAGATTTCCCTGTGATTCCAGAGCTTTCTGCTGGAAAGCCTACAAAAAGCAAACCCGTGGACAAAAACATTGAACAAAAAGTCACAATTATATCGCTCTTCCCACTGCATATCATTTGAACCTGAAACTGCTCTGTGTGGTAGCTACGTTATGCCCATTTTCCAGCCATATAACCTGTGCAAAATTGCCACGGTTCAGGGAGATTCGGGTGTCCCAGACTGAGCTTTTAGTATAGGGTTTTCCCATGTTTTACTGAACCTAGCTGGCATCATCGTAGTATGTAAGGTTTTCTTTGGCCATTTAGTAGGTGAAAATGATGTCATTTGTTGTTTTAACTTGCATTTCTTTTCAAATCAGCTTGAGATTAAGATAATTCTTCTCAGGCTGATTGAAATACACTCCTGAGGGGAGCAGAGCTGAGACAGGAGAGGTCTGCTATGCCCTGAGGTCTGCTATGCCCTGTGGGTCACCTCCCTGGGTGGGGATCTAATTCGTGCAGAAGAAGGAGCGGCTAGCTTTGTAATGCTTCACTTTAACCTGCTGTGCCACCAGGAAGGGCCCAGTAGACATTTTCAATGAAGATCATCACTTAAACATAGTCAACCAGTAAAAGGATTTTCTTGCTTTAAGAGTCTTTATAAAGAACCTTTCCATTAGATCCTGCTGGTGGGATACTCCTCACCACTTTCTGTGGAGTTGCCAGCTTCTAGTTGATGTTTGTGCAAATAAAATCTTCACATTTTTCAAAAGCCTTGCTTTATCTTTTAACAGAGCTAAAAATAGTGATAGTACATACTGAAGGATAAAAGAAAATTGGAGAGGAAAATTTAAAATAATTTGTTGAGATCATATTAATGTAAAAAAACCAAGTCACAAATTTAAAGATCTGATTGACTTTATTAAACTATTCATGAATTGGGTAGCCTCTCACCTAGATACTTAAAGAGTTTACATAAAATAGAGAGTACTTATAGAAAGGAGAATGGGTAAAGTTATTAGCAAAAGAAAAGGTTATTTCAGGTAAAATTTTCCTCAAGGGCTGGGCAGGTGTTTCTTATACTGATCTAGAAGCAGCAAATTGATTGGTTTAGGATTACACTTTTGGACAGGTTGAAATTGCAGTGAGATTAGGTATGAAGGCTGATGGGGGCTTGCATAAAGGATTCTGTTTTGAAACTATTCTTTGTATTTTCTTACAAAGTGAACCTGGATTTTGTTTTGGTTAGATACTGTAAGATGCAGACACAGACATAATTACCTTTGAAAGAAGAGTTTATTACACACAATTCCCCAAGGGATGGGTGGTACCACATGCCATAGAAGATCATATGGGATCACTCATATAGAGAAGCATAGAGAAAAAGAGAAGTAGGACTAAACCTTTATTATTATAGTGACAGTAAGTATCCAGGAGGGGACATCCTCTATTGTCAGGAAGCAAAACACAGTTGAGGCTTGTGGTTAGCTGGTTTGCAATAAGATTTCCTCATGCCCATTGTGGAGGTGTAAGAAACCGTGAGTCATTAGTGTGGCCCCATGATTCCAAGATGCTAAATCAGCAAATGCAGAAAATGAAGAATAACTATTATACTATTGTATTCTATTGTTGTTTCCATGATTTCACCCATTTAGCTTTGTATGTTTCTTTTGTAAAGATTTATTTATTTATGTATACAAGAACTGGGGTACAGGCCAGAGGTGGGGGTGAGGGGGGTGAGAGGCTTTGTGTTTTTTATAGATTATAATAGATGTATTAACTGGAAGAGACAATGGTTATTTGTCATATGAAAGAGAGTAAACAAAACCCTAATTTACTAAATTGTTTCTCTTCACTTCAATGTCAAAGAAAACCCCTTAGAGTTGCTCATGAAGTGTACTTCTGCACTTATTATTTGTAGAACAGAGTTAAAGCTACAGGTAGCCATTATTATTTTACTGCCCTCCTTGGTCTGGTTTACTGCAATGGCAAATTTCTGGAAAGCATCCCATCCTGGTCCTTAATCCTGCCAGCCACTTCACAAAAATCTCTCACTAGGATTCTGTTCTAGTGAGAACAGAAAGATTGAATTTACAGTTATGAAAAAAGGAAAACAATGCCTTTCTACATACATAGAGTTTGCATAATGAAAAAGAAAACTTAGCTAAAGAAACAGAATGAAGCATTTTCTAATGTTTTTGTAGTTAGGAAAGAAAGCTGAAAAAAAAAAACACTGTAGCACTTGAGTACTCAAAACACCTCATTTTATTATAGCTAGTGTGTGTGCTAAGTTGAACATGTTTAAAAATCTAATTTGGTTGCTTTGAGTTTGTGTTATTTGTCTTCATTCTTTAGTTATAGCGATCATTACTAAAAGGAGATTTAAGTTTTAGATGGACTTTTTACAGAACAGTGAACTTACTGAATATTCATTGCACTTGTGTCTGATAATGCCTAATGAGAAATTCATTTCTTTCAATCTTGTTAGACAACCTGGTGATAAGCGATGATTATATAGTGTCAAATATTACCTCCAGGCCTCCTGAATACCAAATATACTTTTAATTTAAATATCTTTTTAGGACGTACAATCTAATATGCTTACCTTTTCTGGATTTGCCTTACTTTTTAAAATTCATATTTTATGTTTTTATGATTGGGGTCATACTGCTATACTAATCACTCATGAATAACATTAACCACATAAAAAGCAAGGAGATTGAAAAGCTCCACTTGAATACCTACCTTCCCTTTATTTACATAATCTACAAGTCTGAAATCTGCCATCATGTATATAGAGATTATATATTGATTTTCATTATGCAGAATGGAAATGGGTAAATAAAGAGAATATTTGGGGCCAGAGCTTGGGGAAGAAGGCATAGTGGATACCGGTAGAATAATGTTAACGGTTACAAGTTCATGTTCTGGAGCAAGACTGGGTTTAAATCTCTGCTCTATTGATTATTAGCTCTGTATCCTTGTACAGGCTTCTTAAACTTTCTATGTCTTAGCTACCTTTTTAGAAAAAAAGGGTGTAGTTATAGTGTGACTCAAGACTATTGTGACCATGAATACATTTAGAACAATGTTCAATGAATGTGTTTGTTAATATTGGGGAGAGGAGTGACTGATTTGAAGAGGAGAATGTGGAGGCTACCTTGACCCCCTCCCAAACAATAAAGAATGCTCATGCTATAATGGATGGGATGACAAGTTTCCTCATACAACCTGTGTAAAGCCTCACCTCTCCTGTAGTTGGGGGCTAAGCCTTTTGGGGCCCATCACACTGAGCCCTCTGGTATGACAAATAAATCTCTCTTCTCTCTGAGTGCTGTCTGACTTCTCTGGGAAATTGCACTAACAATCAGACAGATGTGAGCTCTGAGCTATTTGTTAAACTATTGTATCCATGTGTCTGCATATAACAGACACTCTTTTAGGTGCTGAGCATATAGCAGAGACCAAAAGTGACATGCATCTCTCTCCTTATTTTGTGCTCATAGAACAGAGTCCACTGGGATTCTTACTTTGAGATGCCAACCTATACCTGAGTGACTTTAAACAACAAAAGCTGGGCCCTTCCTGGTGGCACAGCACTAAGAAGCCAAAGCCACTTCTGCATGAGTTCAATCTCCGCCTGCCCTGAAGGTGACCCACATGGCGTGGCAGACCTCTCCTGATCCGCCCCGCTGCTCCCCTCAGCAGTGTACTTCATTGATCTGCCTGTTCTGCTCCCCACTCTGTCTCTGGGGAATCCTCGCAAGGTTCCTGCTCCTCTGGCCTGTACCCCAGTTCTGTATGCACAAATAAATAAATCTTTTAAAAAAAGGAAAACAAGAAAAACTTTTTTTTTTGGGCACAAAAACATGAGGTCATTAAAGAAAATATAAGTCAGAAACTTAAGTCATAGCCCAGTGAGCTCATGTTGGAGGGGGAAATCCTCAGGTGCTCAGAGAACTTATGTACTTATTAAATGAAAACAGTTAGGAAAAAAGCAAAACAGCGGATTGTTGCTTTGGTGACGATGTTTAAGAGGTTTTCCTTTTAAATGGGGATTGAACCAGTTGACCACAGAAAAACAAATGTGACCAGATTTAGTTTCGTTGAGATTTTGGTTTTTGTATTTACTCTCAGATTAGCTAGTTGCCAAGAATAAGAGGCTGTTTTGACAAATGCCTTTGAAAAGGGAAATTATGACAGTTGAATTTTAGTTTTCTCTCCCCTCCAGCACCCTGCCCCGGGAAGGTGTGCTCAGACTACAGAATATTTTCTTTTTGTTTGTGATTTCTTATAAGAGGACACAATTTATCTTTGAAAATGGTTTTGTGCTCTCTTGTTAGAGGCTCCCAAAAATTGTTTGACAATGGTGACATTGAAGTCCATTTTAGCATGACCTGTATCCAGTCTGCTTCCAGGGCCAATGCAGGATGACTAGTCTATTTTGTTTTGTAAGTTCTTTTGGTAAGTGAGTGAAAGAACAAAATGTTAAGATTAATGTCAGAATGTTGTTTAAGCCTGTAAAAAATACTAAGATAAATATTTTCTTTGAGTCTCTTAGAATAAAACCTTTGATTACAGGTTCTAGATTTATTTTGCAGGGGGCATTGAAGTTAACTACTGTCAACTTTTTATGCTTATGCTTTACAAGTGTAAAAAACAAACATTAGACACAAAAATATGATTTGGATATCACTGGTTGGGGGAAATGAAGTGTTTTTTTCAGTGGTGTTTTGGTCAACTGAAGTTTATTCTTCAACAGTCTAAGTCACATTTTTGCCCATTCTAAAGGTGGTACACATTATCATACCCTTTGCAAGAAAGTATATCGAAAAAATTAAAGGTTCTGATTTAATCTTGGACTAAAGTATGTATTTGAGAATCACAGAAGTATAGTGATAAGAATGCATACTTCTCATTATTACTCAACCCAATGCAATCCAGCTTCCTCTCACCATTGCACTGAGGGGTACTTGCCAAATACAGTGGCCTTGTCTCAATCCTTATTCTTCCTGAACTCGAGCATTCCTCACTGTTGTCTGCTTTTCCATTTTTTTTTTTTAAAGTTTCTAGGACACTTTATTTTCCTCCCCCATTCCATTCACCCTCTGGCTAGCTAGTTTCTCATGAACACCTACATCATTTATGTAGGCTTCTACCAAACTCATCTTTGATACTCTTCTCAGTTGCAAATATGTTTCTTCTCTTGGAGAGTGATTTCAGTATTCTGTTCATCTATGATTTCCAACTCATTCTTGAGTTTTCTACTAAAAGAGGATTCTATAGCTTTGACTGTAAATTTATGGGATTTCCAAATAATACACCAGTTTTCTGAGGATACCAACTAGGTACACCACAGATTCTTTGAATTCTAACGCTAACTACCTAGAATTAGCACAGACACCAAGGTTAAGGGTTCAGTCCCATAAGACAATCTCTCACTTTATACACCAGGCACAAATGGTGGTTTCTCAGATAATCCACTGTCTGACTTGGCTACAAATTGGAAGTTCCCAAAACCCATTAAGGTTCAATAATTTTCTATAAATGGTTCATAGAACTCAGAGAAATACTTAACTGTTACTGTCTTATTGTAAAGGATGTAAATGGGTCACCAGCTGAAGGGGTATGTAGGGCAATGTCAGAAGAGTCTATATATATATGTAATATATCACCATATTACAACTAAGTAGCAAATCTTAATTTCCAGCATGTGGGAAATTCTAACCTGAACCATTCACGCTAAATCCAATGTGACCACTTTCTTCCATTTTTAATTTTACTATTAAGAGTGAGGTTTTATTATTGTAATGATTGAATAGCTGTCTTTATTAACTTGGCTTTTTTGTCTTACACTATCATGACTCGCAAATTTTAGGACCAGTATAAAGAACCAGAAAAAAATGGCCATTTTTAAACCCTGGTCTATTGGATCATTGTCGGAAACAGGACAAATTTGTTTACTTTTCCTTTTTCAGTTCAGGCCTTTATTGTCTCTCCTGTAATAGCTTTTTAATTGATTTCCTTGCCTCTGTCTGCCCTCATATTCCAATTGCATTTTCCAGACAGCTGCCAGAATCTTAACACATGAATCTGATTATGTAATCACCCTATTTATAAATCTCCGCTGCTCTGCTGTATCCTCAGAATAAAAAGTGCATTTCTTTGTTGTGTCATTCAGCGTCTTCTTCCTTCTGACCCTTAGCTATATTCTCTCTGTGTTTCTTGGCCACCAGCGCTGAGCTGCCATTTTGATTTTCCTGCATTGCCCAGCTTCGTTGTCTTTATCCTGTTTTCTTTAATATAACCTTTTTGCTTTCAGTTGAAATCTTCTGTCCATTTTAGGTCAGTTTATATGTTGTTTTTCCTGTTAAACATTTCTCAATTCCCTGGGAAGGACTTAACATTTGCTTCTTTTGATTTATACATATTGGTATTCCCAGGATCTAGCATTGCACTTTGAGCATGCTATTAATTTCTTTTTTAAGTTAATGTACTAGTTTTTAGAAACTATCCTTAAAAAGTAGTTTTCCATTGCAGTTTTTTTTTTAAATCTGGTAAGTTTCCTTTCTTTGATTTTGATTTTGTAGCAAACCATACCAATATCATCTTCCTGGCCATCATCACTTTGACCAATATTTAACAAATGTCTAGATTACTTGTATGTATTTTGGGTACTGAAACATCTCAAGAACTGTATGGTAGTGCTGGGGTGATGTTAGGTGACTGAGTTTCTTCTGCTGTTGAACTAGCAGAGCTAACAGTGAGTTCCCTTTGACTGTTCATGAAAAGATGATATATTATGAAAGGCTGTAAGTTTTATTTGAAATCCAAGGTCATAATCTGACTCTTCACACCTTACTAAGCTCAGTGGCTGTTTCCTTATGTAATTTTAAATTAAGCCAAAGTAAATTATTTACAGTTAAACAAGTCTAGTCACTTTTGTTTTGTGTTTAAATAGCAACTGATTTCTCAGTTTCCTCAGAAACTGCAGAGAAACTAGAGTCACAAAGAATAACCCTTTAAATGGCAAATATGTCAGGATCTGTTAAAGATTGGAAATAAAGGAAACTGTTAATTAGCAATTTGTGTAGATAAGCATAATGACATGGTAGGATAAAATGAAATTAGGAAATATACAAGTGAATTAATGTTGCTAATGATTGAATTTAATCAAATCAAAATGGGCTCAATCTAGTAATGGCTTATCTTTCTAATCTAACTTGCCCTATGTTTTACATAAGTTTTATTAGTCTAAAAGAGGATAGTGCAATAGTCATATCCTATAGGTATAATACAATATGTAAAGATGTTGAATGTCAGTCTAAACAGAAATAGCAATGTTATGTGATAAAGTCTTCTATTTGAAGTGCTTACTTGAGCAAAGAATAAGTAAATCAATCAAACTTAAAATCCTTGCTAGTTTTTGCAGTTATTTTATTGTATTATTAATGTTGGCATCTGTTAATAGTGTAGCTATATATAAAGGATTAGTATTTCAAATGATAAAAATTTGTGGTATGTGATTATTATATTATAGCATATCAATCACATTTATTAGACTAAAAGTTCACTAAATGTACGCATGAGAAGTGTTTCAGGTTATTTACTCAAGTATTGTTTAATTCTTTATTATCTCCCAATTTCCTAACCTCTCTCCTCTTGCCTCTTTGGCTTGGTAGGAAACTTGCTGGTTTGTTTTGGTATAACACCTGTTGTGAATTAACAAATGAATGATTATTAGTAACAGAAGTGACACTGAATCTACTAGTTGTGAGAGGGTCACACCATAGAATGACTTCTGGAATGGGTAGAGAAAATGGATTTTTGTTTATCCTTTATTCCCCTGTAGTGGAGCAGTTCTTGGTTGTGAATACTCCGAAGGAGAAACAAGCCCAGGATTCTTGCCCCATTTCCCTGGTACATGCTGCCACCTCTTGGAAACATAGAGCAGAGCAACCTCAGAAGGATCCTGGGGAATCTACACATCATTTCTCATTCCCACTAACCTTTAAGACTCTCTGAATGTAAACAAATTTGGAAGTTCATCCTCTAAGGAATTCATTAAATATTTGAATTATAAGGAAAAAACCTATAACATCCTAAGGAATCAAATAATGCAAAACACTTTCCACAGAATTACAGGGGCGTGCTTGCTTATGATGGGGGTGCAGGAAAGTCCAAAGTGAGTGTGGCACTCACAGACTAGGAAAAAGAGTCAAGTCTATTGCAGCTATTTTTGAGTTGTATAAGTTGAATAAAAGTAGATGAGTTTGACAGTCAGACGTTAAAGGTCCAATGTCCAATTTCTTTTATTGCCTACTCAACCTTCTAAGCTTATCATCACTTTTTAAAAAGAGATGGCATACAAGAAAACCAGATAACTAGCTTAAGTGAAAAATGTGAGACATTCAAAATGTCACTGGTATATAAAATGTGTGCAATAATGCTTATATTTGGCAATATTTAATGAAATCAGACATGTTTACTAAGCACCACTGAGAGCCAAGCATTCTAGGCCTTATGAAGTACAGGAAATAAAAGACACGGGATCTGCTCTCCAGAAACAGAGATATGACTGAATTCTAGAGCAGTAGAATAAGGTACAGTTATGTCAAGTACTTTGGGAGCGAGGAAGAACACTAACCTGTAACTTGGATTATGAAAAAGAAAAGTAAAACAAAAAGGCAGAATAACAAATATTCTTTAATAACACGGTAATTTATAGTTCACAAAGGCAGACTAATTTATATCTCCTGTAACAGAACTTAAAACCTTGGTGTTAAGATTATGTGGACAGATTTCCATCTAATCCATATTATTAATTTCCATATTATTCATGATATTTTTTTCTTCTTTTTCTCCTCTCAAGGAAATTCAGAAAAATTGTGTATTCTTTCCTAGCTAAGGTGTGAATAATTAGTAACCAATGCTTAGACAGAAATGACTAGTGATTACACAAGTATGTATATTAATCATCTTTCTGGGTTTAATGTTTAATGTCTTAGGAATAACCACTTTTACTTTTTGTGACCACATACTTCCATGTAATCAAGCTATACCTACTTGTAGAATTTTAGTTCTGCACAGAACTATTTGTTTAAGTTGATTTTTTGCTTTCTAGATCTGTAAGATTTGAGAATATAATTCCCTTTATCTTTTAAATTTATTTTATTTTACTTTTTGTGTATAGTTATAAAATTTATTTCCTAATGCTTTCATATTCCTTCTTTCATCATTTCCTTTATGATTCAAGAACTTCTTTTCAGATCTGATAGCAACAGTTTTCCTACTTTTCTTTTATCTAAGAATGACTTGCATTTTTGAAGGATAGTTTCACTGAGAGTTCATTTCTTTGAGCACTTGAAAATTATTCAGTCATCTTCTTTGGACTCTATATATAATGACCAGGGATTTTAGCCATATTTAGCAGGAGGAATAAGGGGAATTGTTTACACCATCTTGTCTTGGAAACTAAAAGCCTTGGAATAGCTTTTCACATTAATAGTATTTGTTTTCAACCTTGGAAAGTTGAGTTTCTGGGAGATCTCTAACATGTAGTTTAGATATTTTCAAGTATTCTAGAATTATCATCAGTGGTATTAAAATCATTTACTGAAAGATGATCTGAATAATGTTTAAGAATTGGATGCAAAATCTAGATGCATTTCTAGGAAGTGTAAAATAAGTTATTTACTAAAAAAAAAAAAGACATTGGAAGGCAAACAAAAATACCTACTGAATGTACTCAATGTTTGTCAGTTATCCTCTATAGGGCTGATTATTTTGTGGGAGCTCAATGAAATAGCCCTTTGTGAAAGGAAAGGACCTTGGAAACATTAAGGATTCTTTTCCAAAATTATACATGCAGGGTTTTTGTAAGACACACTCATTAGTGTTGATTGGCGTTATATAACTTATATTATCCTGGGTATTATAGTTTGCTTTGTTAGTGTCTAATCTACTGCCAGACTCCCAAAAGGCCTTGAATCTGGCAAGATGAAATGTATAGCTGTTCCTTTAAAAAAAAAAAAAAAAAAAAAAAAGCAGTCCAAGCTGTTCTCTGTAAGTTTTAAGCTTAGATTTAATCAAGTCCAGCCAAAATTATTCCACCCAGGAGCTATTATCACATTCCTCTTTTTGAAAGCAGCTAAAGCCACGAGATTGTTGGCAGTCACATTCAATCTTTTAGAAATGAAAAATTCTTAAATCCTCTCAATTCCTAACTCCAACTTCCTTTTCCTGTTTAATGTGTTTGTGAAGATATTTGTAAAAAAAAAAAAAGATGATTTATAAGTCTTTATTTTAATGCAAGATGACTTTTTATAAGTCTTTATTTTAATGCAAGATGACTTTCTGCATGCTATTTCTCAGAGAAATAGTACTGGGAAAATTCTGGTTTATAAGGTGGTTCATATAGAGAACTATATAGCTATATCTAGTCAGAAAAGGAATGTAGACAACAAAAATGAAATCTAAGATAATGGCCATAACTTCATATTGACATTAAAAACTCCAGTTTTTATTTATTTAAATATTTTTTGTTCTGCAACTTCTTGAAAAACTCAAAGCTGTGGACATCTGTCTACATCTGTTTGTTCATCTTGCTCTTATAGACATTTATGTGAAAAAGAAATGCTTAAAGAGTGTATGTTATGCTTTGTCAGAAATATGGTTTTACTTTATATATCTTTCTGTTATTTGTAATGGCAACTTGTAATTTAATAGCAGACACTTTGATTTGGATGGACATGTCACACTAGGGGAGGTTTCTTTTAGAATTGATCGTAACTAGTTCAGGATGCTGTCATTCTACCAAAATTGAGGAATACATGGAAACATACTTTTGGCATCTCTTAAATCTGTACCCTGTTTCTCTTTCCTGAATTTGCCCATTTCCACCTTTGGTTTCTATGCTGAGGCCTAATTCTACCTTCACATGGCTGTAAACAAATTTTTGCTAGCATTGACTTTAAATATATATAAAGGTAATGCTTCTTCTAACCTTTTTTACTTTTAAAGCAGGATATTTGGAAGATTTATTTAAAAGGATTTTTCCTTTTTTACTCTTTCTTGAAGCCAGAAGGAAATAGCTAGCGTACTGTCTTAAAAGGGGTGGGAACTCGTGGTCTGTGTTTGCTTGATGTAAACATTAGACTTTTTATGAGCTATGGAAGCCACTTCTAGAAGGAGAAGGGCTTTAATTTGAACAAATCACAGGAGCCCAGTCACCCTGGGCTCTCAAGGGACGAGCTTAAGCTAAAGACTTCCACTAGTTCAAAAAGTGTCTGTTCATTAAATTACAAGTGGCCATCTGCTTGCTTAATCATGTGCTTCTTTTTTCCTTTGGGCTGGTTATCATCATCTGGTCTGGCACTGTTTACTAATTAGCCTAAACTTGATCTTTACGTGTACCACAGATCCATTTTGTTCTCTGAACAGAACCATTTGAGAAAAAGTGAAAACAAAAAAATTATTATTCTAAAGTTTTTAAGGATTGGCTGTTTTGAATCAGTTTTGATATTTGGCTTTTGCTGAGTACACTTGAACACTCCCAAGTGAACTGTTTCATTTTATTTCTTTTCTTCCCCCAGTTTGGCAGTAAAGATGGTAATGTTTACGTTTACTTTTTAAAAAATTTATTTATTTATGCATACAGAACGGGGGTGCAGGCCAGAGATGCTGGGGCGGTGAGAAGATTCACCAGAGACAGAAAACAGGGGAGCAAAACAGGCAGACCATGAAGTACACTGTTGACCGGAGCAGCAGGCAGGTCAGGAGAGGTCTGCTGCGCCATGTGGGTCAAACCCGGCGCCACCAGGGAGGGCTACTTTCGTTATTTTTAGAACTTTGTTGTTTATTAAGAAATACAGGTATATTGCAATGGGTTCAGGCATATAGTGTAAAAGCAAAGTTTAGATAACTAGTGCTAACAATTTTCTATGCACCCTTTACTGTGTTTGTACAAATACATTTGTGTGAGATGGACTAAGAGCTCATGCAACAAATAAAGTTGCAAGAGAAATTTTTTGTAATGTTGTGGAGTGAAATGTGGGAGGGAGGGGAGTTTTTTGTGCAAGATGAGAACCAGAGTGAGATTTGAATCACAGCTAAAGTTTAAACTTTCTGAAGGTGGTAGTCAGTTTGGGAACTTGTTTATAGTATATTTATTACTGTTGCCACTGAATCAGAGCTAATTGTTTTAGCATCATGTAGGCCTAATTTTGGTCAGTAAGTTTAATTCAGATTATTCCATTTTACTCGACTGAAATTAATTACATGTGTTGAAAGAGCCATAAAAATATTTCGAACTCTACAGCCTACAATTGACACACAAGGTCCATCCCTTTAGAGGAACATTTTCCCATCTTGATTCATTCCTAGATAGTTTCGGCTGTCATAGATATTCTTAATAAGTGTTACTGTTCATTTTTCTGCATTTGTTTTTATCTAAGAATCCGGTAATTTGAAAATTAATTCTAAAAGCACATTGCCCCCTACTGGCTTAAGTGTGTAAAAAGCTAAGTGTGAAACAGTCTTATTTTGTTTTATAATATTTTGAAAGAGAATCCATCCATTCATTATTTTTTCTTTCCTCTTCTTTATGATGCTCCTCACAGACAAGGAAGCCAAATTCCAATAAACTTTGGAGAGCAGAGAACAAACACCCAAAGCAGGGGGGACAGCAAATGTCTGTAAGAGACTGAAAAGGTAAGCATGTTTAAGCCTACATATAAATTGGCCACCTAAAATTATAGAAACCCAGAAATTAAAAGGCACATTAGATATAATCTAATTAAATATAAAAAAATCAAAGGATCAGAATTTAGGGTTGAAAAGTGACCTTCTTTGCTTCACAGAGCTAGATTTTAGTAACTCAGATCAAAAGTGAAATCAGCTGCACTCAATGCCACTTCCCCTTCAGTTTCAAATTACGTCTCATGACTAAAGACTAAACTTGGAAAATGGAAAATTCAATTTTTTGTTAGTTTTTGCTTTCATTCTAGTGGTTCCACTTTAGAGACTGCTGTTTTCAGGAAAAGAAGGTAGTTGGGTGAATAGTTGGAAATACCACATTTTGGGGGGGGGGAGGTGCTGGTACAAGAATACAAATGGCTGTTGATGTCTTCACCTGCCACCCCTGGCTGTGTTGAAATAATATGCAACCACTAGAGAGAATAAGACAATTGGGAATACAAAAATGGAAGCATTGGGTGTGCATGCATGTTGCTTCTCCAATTCGAAGGTCTAGCCCCAGTCTTCTCTATTTAATCATATCACCACCCTTGGCACCCTGGAAAGGAACTGTGCAGTCACAGAACCTGGGGCATGGGTTTCTGGAGTAGGTTCTAAAATGGGGATTCCTGTGTGTGAAGATGAATGCAGTGTCCGGAGCACCAGTGTGGGGGCTAGGGTAAGCTGTGTGAAGAGGGACATTGCATCATTTCTGGAAGCAAGTGATTAGAAACATTGAATTGTCTAACCATAGAGAAAAGATTTAGTATATCCCCTTAATAAGAGATTGTAACTGTTAAAAACTTTAATCTTGGGATCTATACAGCAACTCAGGAGATGTTTATCTGCATTACATCCAATGTGAAATTATCCAGAGTACAAAACTCAATGGATACTGTGAGTTTAACTTTATAAAACATAAATTAAAGAAACAAATTATTTCTAGGGATCTATTCCTTCAATACACTTGCATATCCTCATGAAGATACCAGTTGTCACATCACTGTAACAGAAAAATTACAAACAAGTGATTTAGCATACTGTTGGCAAATAGATTATTGCTACATTCATACATTGAAGTAATAAGCAACCATTAGAAAGAATAAGACAGGGCTCTCCCTGGTGGTGCAACGGGTTAGGACGCAGCTCTCAGCAGCGGCTTCAGTGCCAGTTGGATCCCTGCCCTGGAGGTGACCCACATGGTGCTGCAGACCTCTCCTGACCCACCCACTGTTCCCTTCAGCATTGTACTTTGTCGATCTGCCTGTTTTGCTCCCCACTCTGTCTCTGGTGAATACTTTCACAGCCCCAGAACTTCTGGCCTGCATCCCAGTTCTGTATACATACATACATAAATAAATAAATCTTTTTTAAAGAAGAAAGAAAGAATAAGACAATTTTAAGTACTAAAATGGAAGCCTCTTCAATAAATATTTTAGGTGAGAAAAAGCAAGCTGCATGCAGTATCGTCTTGCAGTATAAAATAAAGGACTTTGGAAATATTGCAAATGGTAACAGTTTTATGGGATATGGGTGATGATTTTTCTTTACTTTCCAAACATTCTTCAGTGCTTTTGTAATTTGAAAAGGAAGATGAGAAAAAATGAAAGCCTAAGCAGTCATAAAAGGAAGTCTTGGTCTAATCACCTCTTCCTGTGCTGTTGAAATCTGGCTCAACTTAAGCGCATTTGTCTATGCCACAAGCCTTCATTGCTTCTGTTATGCTCAGAGGCAGGTGTATGATTTGATTTCTACTAATACAGTCAGTTAGCATGAACATATCTGTAGAAAATCATAAAATGGTGAGAAATATTGTTTCTGAACTTCATTATTGAATAGCATAATGAAACAATACCTAAGAGAAGACTGAATTCTAGAGAAATCTTTGACTTTGACTAAGATTTCTTAACTGGTTCATTTCCATTAATGATTTCTGGCACAGTCTCACAAATAAAATATGGCTCCTTGCTGCTTTGTTGTGTCTTTCTGACTGAGCCTTGCATTATTTTACCTTTAGATACTGTATTTACTTTTATACCTCATGATAATAATTTGATTCTAGTAGAAAAATTAAGGCAGATAACTTGCAATAAAAAGTTGATACCATTTTAAGAAACTTGGATAAAATAATTAACTAAATCTACTGGGTTTCTTGTTTACTCTGTGTCTTGTGAGACTTGCAAACTCATAGTTTATCTTTCACTGACCTGCCTGGCTACCCACACAGTGCTTCCAGGACTAAGCTGGTACTTGTTTCTCATAACAGACCTAAGGAAGTGCCTCAATGATCAGTCCATGTCAAATTGTCAAGCATTGCTGAACCTCTACTTTAGTCCTTGAATTCTAATACTTAAAAAATTTTCCCAATACTTGATAATAATTGCATAAATAAATTACTATCTTTTTATTGCACAGATGAAGAGGAAATTATCTTAGATTGATTAAATTTTATTCCAGGCACAAGAAAATTGTTTATAATTAAGTTTCCTTAATTGGCATATAAACTAAGTTTTAACTGTGGCTTATATCCTAAAAAATATGATTCATTAAAGTTGGAGGAATTCTCCTGATTTATGCGTACAGTTTTCATGTGCCCTTTGTGATGGTTCATTCAAATTAGTAAGTAATCAAATTGCTAAGTTATGCTTGCAACTGGTGTACTAATTAGTTTGGGATGGCAGCTCATTCATATGAAGCCACATAATAAGCCAGAAAAAATGTGGTATAGTTTTGAATTGGATTGTTGTCTCGATGTCAGTGTTCTACTTCATTTTTTACCTTCTATGATTTCAATTTGAAATCTATTTATTCAAGAGCAGGCACATTTATTATATAAACTTTACATTTATTCTTTTAACTTTGCTGCTTTCCCCCTTGGAAGATTATCAGATAATGTATAGAGTGAGACATTTTCTAAGCAGTGTTCCTAACTGGTCTGGAAATAATGATATATTTTTCATTGTAAAATTTGACTGACAGTTGAGTATGGTAAAAACAACTAGGGTTTTGAAGTTAGGCCAATGCTGGAATCCTGGTGTAGTAAGTACTAGATACACACTTACTAGGTGCATACATGGGCAAATTAAACTTTCTGATACAAAGTTGCTTCAAATTGGATGTGGCATATATTTTTGTGCTGCTAGGGAGTTGAAACATAACAGAGAGAATATTTAAGGCAGCTTCTGGAAGGTATGATTTTCAGTTTGGCCTTCAATTCAATAAGCATCCTTCGAGTACCCATTATATTCATATCATTCAAAATAAAAATCTTACTGATTGCTTCTTAATAAAAGGATATATCATGGCATAATGTACTTTAATAGGAAATAACTGGTATCACCAGGAACCTCTTACTCTGTATTTCTGCATATCTGTTATATAATAATGATGATTAATCATTAGTTAATATTAATATTAACACCTCAGTGTAATCTTTAGTCCAGAGGGTCCTTCCAATGATTAAAGACAGGGTAAATCATATGACTTCATATTTAATTTCATATTCATTTTGTTCTAATTCCTTACAATTTAATTGATTGAATTTCCTTTTAGGTACAGGTAGAAAAAAATCAGTTTAGGGTCCTCCCTGGTGGTGCAGCGGCTTACAGCACAGTATTACGAAGCTAAAGCCACTTTAGAATGAGCTCGATTCCTGCCTGCCCTGGTGGTGACCACATGGCTCAGCAGACCTCTCCTGACCCTCCCGCTGCTCCGCTCAGCAGTGTACTTCCATGATCTGCCTGCTCTGCTCCCCGCTCTGTCTCTGGTGAAGACTCTCACCACCCCTGCACTTCTGGCTTGTATCTCAGTTCTGTATGCATAAATAAATAAATCTTCAAAAAAATCAATTTAATCCTATATATTACTTTTAACAATGAGTATACTTTATTTGATATAATTTATTGACCGAAAATAATTTTATAATCATGCCATATAACCAATTCACTGCAAATTATTACTATATATTACTTTTAATAATGAGTATAATTTATTTGATAGAATAATTTATTGACAGAAAATAATTTTTTATAATCATGCCATATAACCAATTCATTGCAAATTATTAAGAGTAACATAATTAGTATCCATTATCCATGCTTACTATGTCCCAAGCTTTATGTGTCTCATCTAATCTTATGTAACATTAAATTGAGTGATGCAGGATGTGTAGTATTAGTCCCATTTCACAGATTAAGAAACCTGAGAGGTGAAACAAATATCTCAAGGAAGTAGGTGGCAGAATCTAGACACAAACCTATAGCCATCTCTCATAGTTACCACCATCCAAGGCTTGGGCTCTTAGTCTCCATGCAACATAAGACGATGTTTTATATCTAGCTTCTCCTAATTACTTTTCTTATGTCCTGTGGTCAAACCCTTTCTCTCTGTGTGGTTCTATGCTAAGAAAATGAGTTGTACCTCATTTTTATATATGTTTTGATATACAAGTCAGAAGTATTTCAACAGGTGGAAACATGTACTGGCTGTTGCAAAATACCACTACATCTCTGAGGCTGATGAGGAGGAAAGACCACACCATCACTGATGAAGACATATTCAGCAGCGTGAAAAGTCCATGGTGAGTCATTGCTCTACATCACAGCCAGAGTGTTGTAATGGAAATGGTAAATTTCACTCCAGCAGAAAATATAAGAATGGGAGGGCTTGCTGGTAATATCTGCAGATATTATAACCTGGCAACAGGACCCCGTGACTGAGGATTTTCATCTGTCAATGGAGACACCCTTAAATTTGGGTGCCATCTGGACCACTGTGTGTGTGGTGAGTGCTTTTTTTCTGGGTGGGGTGTCCATAGCATTGTCAAATTCTCCGTGACATCCACCATCAAAAAATATTAAAAACCAGCTCACCTAAATTTAGCCTTTCCAAAGTGTTTTTAAAAGATGGAATTTAATGGTATAGAAAAAGAGAACTCTGTGGAAAGTGTGGCCTAATGGTTAAGAGCAGTAGGTTATGGAAGTTAGTAATAGGTTTTGATCATTATCTCTGCCTTACCCATTTGTGACTAAACCTCTGAAACTCAATTCCTTTTTATAAAATGGGGATAGTAATGTATTCCCCCTTGGTTTGTTATAGGGAATTTAAATTATTATGTAAAGCAAATATAAATGTTCTAAATAGAGTAAACATATGACACTTGGGTTTATGGGTAATATGTAAATGACTATAGTTAAAGCACTATATCCCTTACTTTAAGATTCAAACCAGCTAAGTGAATCCAGTCAACATCCAGAACACACAGAAAACATAACAAAAAGAAGATTAAATTAGTATAAGTCAAAGACAGTGGGTTTTTGGCTAGGTTGAGGTTGGAAGTGTGAGAGCAGAAGGCTGGTGGTGTTACAGGACAGGGAGAGGGGTACCACTGAACCCCCAAAACTGCCTGCTCTATGTGGGTTCTGCCATTCGACACATCAAGACAAAACATAATAAAACTTTAATGAAAAGGGACTTTAATCAGTGAGTATAAAATACAGAAGACAAAGAATGTAATGTCTAAATCAAACACCTGAAGTTACCCATCCCCTTGCGGGCAAAAGTCAACCCGAAAGGGATTGTCCCAAAGCAAGGCCTGAAAGCCTGCCTATGGGTCTGGCTGGGACCCATAGAAAAGGATTAGAAATGGCCAGACAAATCTGGGAGGAAAAGAGCAAAATCAAAATCAATATAAACACTGCCATAGTCACCTCCCTACAGGTATCCCACCCGCATCTGCCTTAATCAGTCCAGGGCCAAGAATAAAGCACGGTTCTTCATCACATGTTTGCTGCTCCATGTGGCTTGCTCAGGTCTCTTTCTGGCTCTCCATCCTGCTTCCTTCTTTTTTCTTCTCTCCTGATTCCTTCCCTTCTCTCCTTTTTCTCTCCTTGGATCCACCCTCTTTCTGGTGGGGCAGAGAACCTGGAACTTCCCCTTTCCTAGGGACCACCCTTTTACAGTGAGTTGCTCTTACATCACTTCTTCAGGCTTCACTGGGAAGGCTTGGGGGAGAAGCAAGGACTTAGGAGAGAGCTGATTCAGCAGTTGCAAGAAGCAAATGTGCTGCTTTGGAGTTACCTCAGATGCGCACTGCTCCATGTTAGATGCTCTGGTGTTTAATTATGTAAATGACTTCTATAGGGTATTTTCTAGCTGCTTACAAAGCCATGCCTTGTTTTTTACAGTTAGGCACACAAATATTGTCCTCAAATTGAAAAACATATTAGTTTGTAATGGGAAGTGTGAGATGGAAGGAAGGGGCTTGATAACCAAAAGTGCCCAGTGCACCCATTGCTTTTTTTTTTTTTTTTTTTTAAGATTTATTTGTGCATACAGAACTGGGGTACAGGCCAGAGGCACAGGGGCAGTGAGAGGATTCACCAGAGACAGAGTGGGGATCAGAACAGGCAGATTGTTGAAGTACACTGCTGAGGGGAGCAGCAGGGCGGGGGGAGGTGGGGTGGGTCAGGAGAAGTCTGCCACACCATGTAGATCAGCTCCAGAGCGGGGATGAACTCTTGCAGAAGTGCCTTTAGCTTCTCAGTGCTGTGCCTTAACCTGCTGCACCACCAGGGAGGGGAAGGTCCCACCCCCATTGTGAGATAGGGGGCAAGCACAGCCCTTACCTCAAGCAGAAAACAATTCACAGGTAAATTTTCCTCAACCTACTTTAAAAAGTGTTGTGTAGGCCCTCCCTGTTGACAAAACGGGTTAAAGCACAGCACTACAAGCAAGCTGCAGCTGCTTCAGTGCGAGTTGGATCCCCAACCCTGGAGGTGACCCACAGCAGACCTCTCCTGACCCACCCGCTGCTCCCCTCAGCAGTGTCCTTCCTCCATCTGCCTGTTCTGCTCCCCACTCTGTTCTCTGGTGAATCCTCTCACCGCCCCTGCCACCTCAGGCCTGTACCCCAGTTCTCTATGCATAAATACATAAATCTTTAAAAAAAAGTGTGTAAGAGAAGAATTTTCACAATAAAATTAAACATCTCCAAACAGCAATTGAAACAAGAGAAAATAATCACTTAAATGATAATCAGCAATCTTTAAAACCTGAAGGTAGAAATTAACATTTTTTTTTAATTGAGGTGACATTGATTTACAACACTATAGGATTCAGGGGAATAGGCTTGCACCTATTCAGATGTACATCACCACACAACCCACACCACCTCCAGAGCACTCCTGTCCCTTCACCACATATCACTGGGGCCCCTTCCTCCTTTGTTTCCAATCCCACCCACCCCCCTCTTGTAGCTTCAGTTCTGCAGTGAGATTTGTATGCTTTGATTTGGTTTAGTTTTATCAGTTCTTTTGTTTTACCTCTGTAGTTCACATCTGAAGTGAAATCACATGGTGTTTGCCTTTCTCCTTCTAGCTTTCTTCACTGAACATAATACCTTCTATCTATGTTGTCATAAATGGCAAAATCTCATCTTTTCCTTGTAGCTGAGTAGTATTCCATCATGTATATGTCCTACATCTTACTTCTACCTGTCACTAGGCACTTGGGCTGTTTCTGTAACTTGAGTATTGTAACTAATGCTGTAATGAACATGCAGAAATTAGTGATTTTGCATTCTTTGAATAAATACCAAATAAGTAGACTTGTTGAATCATATGCTACATTTATTTTTAATGATTTGAGAAACCTGTATATTGTTTTCCATGAGAGCTGAATTAGTCTACATTCTATTGAGAATATAAAGAATTCCTTTTCCTCCTCATCCTCTCCAGTATTTGTTGTTTCTGATTTTTTTTTCTTTTTTGATACGGTCATTCTGGAGTGGGGTGCTATCTCCTTGTGGTTTTTATTTGCATTTCCCAGATTACAAGTGATTTGAACATTTTTTTCACATGGCTATTGGCCATTTGTAAGCCTCTAAGTGTCAATTTAACTCTTCTGTTAAACAAAGGTTGTGTTTTTCTTTTGTTTGTTAAGAAACTAACATTTTAAATTAATTATATCCTTAACATAACAATTTATATTAAATTTCCTGGTTTGGATCCTAACACATTATAAACTTCCACTCTTCCCCTCCCCTGCCCTTTCATGTATCTTTTCTGTGCAGTGACAGCCTCAGAGATGTTAGGGTTCCCAGTCACACACTACAGTGGTATTTTCCAGTGAATGAAAAAACACATTAACATGATAAAGTCTTTTTTTAATTTACAAAAATATCCAGCCCCTTCATAATTCTCTGTTCTCCCAGGATATGAAAGCTTATGCCTTTAACAAATCCAAACAGTGGATTTTCTTTTCTCTGTAGTAAAGGCCATAGAAAAATTTATGGCCTTCTCCTTGGCTTTTAAGAATGGGTCATGAAGACACCCACTTCCCTTTTCCAGAGGCTGTTTTTGAGAATGACCTCTTTTCCCTTTTTACTTACATTCTAAATCCTTGCACAAGGCTATTAATTTACAACTGTTGACTTGACTGTATGTATAATCTCAGTCTTAAAGCATTTCATGTTCTTTGGCAATCACAGAAGTAAATCACAGTTTACTTTCTTTTTAACTAACTGGATGGTACTGTGGTTTTACCTCTATCAAAAGAGGTAAGTTTGAATAAATAAAAATATCAAGTTACTGTGGTAAGCAAAGACCAAATCATGAAGGATGCTAGACTAAAACTAAACTTCTGTCCTTAATATTATTAAAACATCAATTGTCAAGATCTGTTTACTTTATTTAGATTTACAAGAGATGAATTCTAAAATTTATGGTAGTATATCATTACTTGCAGTGACAAGCATCATCTTTTTATCCAGATGCCCCATCATTTTGTGTTATAAGAGAACTTAAAGCTAAATTTTTGTTCTCACAATCATCATTTACTTTAGTTGGAATATGGCAATTATTCTGGTGTCTTCATTTGTTTTTAAATACAATTTGGTAACAGAGTATTATTCCAAATCATTCCTTAGGGGACACAGTAACTCTTCGCCTTACAGCAAATTGGGAAAAGATGTTGGATAAAGATCTAGAAACCTTAAGAAGACATCTGAGAATCTCAGATGAATTTCAGACCCTCGGGATCTTCCTGTGTTTCCTTTGCTAGAAGTTTAACATAAACCTAGAATTAACCTGGGAATCTACTTGGATGAGTAGCAGGAGCCAGGAGCTCCTGAAAGTGTAGATGAAAAGTTGGCAGGTCAAAGCACGGTTTAAATCCTTACAGGAGTGGATAATGAGATGTGGTCTCTGTGGCCATATTGCCTGGGTTCTGCCAATTACAATGGGAAGATAGAAGTAGAATTGTCTGAGGATTAAAAAGTGGAATGGGTCCTGGCACATACTTTGTATTTTTAAAAAGGAGCCAGCAGAGAAGGGGTAGATCAATATGGTAGAGAGTGGGAGTTGGTAGCTATCATCCACTTGCTTGCTGTGCACTTTTTTGTAAATAAAGTTGTATTTTTTTTTAAGATTTATTTATTTATTCATACAGAACTGGGGTACAAGCCAGAGATGCAGAAGGTGAGAGAATTCACCAGAGACAGAGTGGGTTGCAGAACAGGCAGATGGACAAAGTACACTGCTGAGGGGAGCAGCGGGCGAGTCAGGAGAGGTCTGCCACGCCATGTGGATCTCCTCCGGGGCAGGCAGGGATCAAACTCATGTGGAAGTGGCTTGAGCTTCTTTGTGCTATACTTTAACCCACTGCACCACCATGGAGGGCCAAAGTTGTATTTTTTTAAACAATACCATCAGCATTTGTCTTTCTTTGTCTGACTTTTCTTTCTTTAAAAAGATTTATTTATTTATGTATTTATTTATTTATGCTGGGTGCAGGACAGAGGTACAGGGGAAGTGAGAGGATTTACCCCAAACAGCATAGGGAGTAGAGCAGGCAGATTGATGAAATACACTCCTGAGGGGGTGGTGTAGGGTTGGGAGAGCAGTCTGGGCAGTCTGGACAGGTCTGTGGTGCCATGTGGATCACCTCCAGGGCTGGGGATCGAACTCATACTGAAGCTGCTGCAACTTGCTTGTGGTGTTGCACTTTAAGCCGTTGCGCCATCAGGAAGGGCTTGTAAGTAAAGTTTTACTGGAACATGGCCACACTTAATCTATTTATGTGTTATCAGTGGTTGTTATAATGATATAATATTAAAACTTAGTAGGACAGAGACCATATGACTGGCAAAACCTCTAATATTTACTATTTGACCCTTTATAGAAAATATTTATAGGCACTGAATTTTAGTCTTCATTCTTTGCTCTAGTATATTTCAGTATTTCAATAGTAAATTCTTTTGCTGCAGATCCAGGAAAAGTGCTTCCAGCTACTCTTTCCCTCTCCAAATGCGTGAGAGTCTGTAGGTCATGAAACTCCCACGAAGCAGCACATTGTACCCAGCCGACAGGCCGCCCATGTCACAGAATGAATTGTGACTGGATCTTTTGTGGTGGTACTGTGGGCCATTGAGACTAATATGAAAATTACCTTCTGAGCATTTATGTAAGATAATTTAATTTTAGAGCTCATAAACAAGATCAGAGTTATGTGGTTTAACAAAAGGTCTCCTTATGTGTACACGCTCTTGCCAAAAACATGATGAAATCCTGAAACATGGCAAATTTAATACGCACTTGTAGATTTACATGTGGCAAACAGAATTGACTAACGTATCTGTTCGTAAATACTCCTGCTGTTATTAGAAGGCACTTGGGAAACCTGGATAATTCTAATAAATATGAAAATGATTTCCTCTCTTACTATTGGTGTTCCCTCCTAATAAACATACTTACACTACTCTTGCAGGCACATTTTCTTTTTAAAATTTTATGTTCCATAGCAAGCACTCATCTTTTCCCTGCATTTTGCCAATTCATTCAAACCTGTGTTCAAACTGTCCATTCTGGGAGGAACTCTGATCTTGAGGATGCTCTGGTGCCTTCAGGCTCCAAAAGCACAGCCATGTACAAGAAAAGTGAAGTCTGCACTCATCCTAGGTAACCTTAAAATTAAAAACACTTTTTTTTCACTTTAAATTTTATTTTTAGTTTCTTTCAAACCCTTTGTGAAAGTCAGAATGTCAGTTGGGAAAGAACTGGTAGAATAAATGTCTTCAAATTTACTCAAATTTATTGAGAGACATATAGCTCCTCAGTAATGCACTTATAATTAGGAGTTGTTTTTATTACAATGATGATGGATAGCAAATGCCATCAGTGATCAATTTCATTCAGCAAGTGCCTATTTTGTACAGACTCTATACCAAGCATGTATGATCATGCTTCTTCAAATTGGATTAAGTATACTGGAATTGGTATTCTAATTACCTGACTATAGACTTAGAAAAAACATTTTAGCAATTTTGATTCCCTGAAATAATATGTATGCATTAACTATAAATTTTAAGCATTTAATCACTGAGTATGATAGCATATATGAAAAAAGTATGATAGTCATTTTACTATAAAATATGCATACTGTATAAAACCCCACTGATAATTAAAAGAACCAGGTCAAATAAGATACTGTTTTTAGCTTACGGACTGGCAAATATGAAAAGGTTTGATAGATGCATGCCATGTGTTCAATGTGAGAGGAAATTATAATAGTGGAAATTTAAATTTAACAAATCTTTTTTGGAGGGTAATTTGACAATATGAAAATGTATTTCTTCAATTCAGCAATTTTACTTCTAGGAATTTATTCTACAGATTTACTCACATATGTAGAAAGATGCTTATTATACCTTTGTTTTGCTATAAAAAGCTGGGAACAACATTTGTAATACTTCTGTTGTGGGCTGAATTCTTTTATTCTGTCACTCTAAGCTTATTTCCCCCATATTTGCAATGGGATTGATAATACTATCTGAGAGAATTTTAAGGATTAAATGAGTTACTATAATATGAAGCTTCACTTATAGCAATGAACCATAAATAAATACTGGCTAGTTTGTTGTCATTATTATAACTTCATCGTTGCCATTATTCTCATCCATTGGAGATCATGTTCTTAACACATGCCTGCTTTGGACTTGATCTTGCGAAGATCTATTGAATAAGACAAGATTCACATCAGGGCTGTTTTGATCCCCTGTGGAAGGCAAGCAGTATCTCGTGCTGTCACGTGGCCCAACATTGTCTGCAGTAACTAGCTATTAAAACTTCCTATTTGGTGTTTACCAAATTCAACGATCTTATCACATAATGACACTTCTGTCCTTTTTTGTTTTTAATTTTATGTGGGTATGTTATGTTGTCAAAGCATGGTAATGTGTATGGTCTGATAATAACTCTGGAAAGTCCATAAAACACAGACTTTTATTCTAGCAAGCAAGAAAACAATCACTTAAATATGTTAATTGTCAGGATCCTTAAAATAATTTCTTAATAAAAGTGTGTAAAATTTTTATTATTATTATTTTAAAGATTTTATTTATTTTTACATAGAAGAACTGAGGTGTAGGGTGCCTTTAATTATGATTTCTAGGAATGTGGCCATTTTTATTATGAAATAATAAAAACTGAAACCTCTGTCTTGGAACATGTGAGATGAGCCAGTGGACATGTTATGAGAGGATTCAGCAGAGACAGAGTAGGGAGCAGGACAGGCAGATCGACCGAAATACGCTGCAGAGTAGTGAGATACACTGAGAGGGGTAGTTGGAGAGAGGTCTGCTGCACCATGTGGGTCATCTCCTTGGCTGGGGATTAGATTTAGGTGAGAAAGTTCTAGGTAGCTCGTTACCTCTATTAGGACTGCTGGAGTGATATACCATCCACTTTCCTTTTTCACTTGAAACAGTTAATGTCAGAATGCTATGAAAAATGAAGTTATATGTGAATTTGAAATATTTAAGTTTGAAATGTTGAATATGTAATACTGCCCAGACACCTTTTTCTGAGAATTCAAAACTCTTTATAATGTGTAATAAATTCCATGTAGCATCAGATTTTAGATAAAATAATGTTATTCTTTTCATTTTTCTCCTCAAACATACTCCACACCCACATCCAAAACTAGGTACCAAAGGGAAATCAGGCACTGCCCTTGAAAATGCTGGTGGTCTGCTTAAAAATTCAAGTATATCTCAGACCATATCCAATGTCAGAGCATAAATGTGGAAATCAACTCCAGTAGAGCAGGAGAGATATTTCCTAACTTCACCAAAGGCTTTTTTTCTTAAAATAATATCTTTTTTTTAAAGGATTTTTTTTTATGCATAGAAGAACTGGTGTGTAGGCCAGAGGTGAGGGGTTAAGAGGATTCACCAGAGGCAGAGTGAGGAGCAGAACAGGTAGATTGACTGAAACACGCTGCTGAGGGGGGCAGCAGGGAGCCAGGAGGGGTCTGCTGTGCCCTGTGGGTCACCTCCCTGGCAGGGATCCAACTCAGGCCACAGTGGTGATAGCTCTGAGACTTAATCCCTTTACCACAAGGGAGGCCCAGACTTTTTGAAATGAAAATTTAACATAATGATTAAAAGACACTCCAACGTGAATTGATTTTGTTCCAAAAGCTCCTTGTATATCTTAGAAGCCGTTTTTTTCATGTAAGCAAAGTAACAATGCTAGTTCAATCCCCACATGGGCTCCTAAAGGCTTATTTAAGTACTTGCAATGGAACACAGTGCTCTGGACTCAGATTATCAGTACCTGAAGGGTCTGCAGAGATCGTCAGGAAAAACAATACCAGACAAAAGACCAAAGAAGTTAAATGACTTGTTTAGGTTTACTCAGGACTCATCCATCTCTCTTGACTTGCAGGTCATGACCCTCCCACTGCACTATAATTTGTAAAATTGGGCCTCCATTTACTACTTCATGTCTCTAAAACGCTATTCCTAAATAAATACATATCACTTTAGCATGTAGAAAATGCTTTCCTGTCTATTAGCCTTATACAGTCTTCACAGCAATCCTATGAAGCTGGTAAGGCTGGTCAAGGCTGGTCGTGTCCTTGTTTTAACAATAAAGACATGGATGATCAAGAGATAAATTGCCCATAGCCTATGTAAAGATGGTTTACTTCAGTAGACCATCTAGCCTATGGTTGATGCTTTAATTATGGTAATGTATGATTGCCTATAGTGCCTTGATTAAGAAGGAACTCATTAAGAATGCGAAGTACAGGACCTCTCTGGTAGCGCAGCGGGTTAAAGCATGACACTGAGAATCTAAAGCCGCTTCCACATGAGTTCGATTCCCGCCTGCCCCGGAGGTGACCACATGGCGTGGCAGACCTCTCCTGAACCGCCCGCTGCTCCCCTCAGCAGTGTACTTCGTCGATCTGCCTGTTCTGCTCCCCACTCTGTCTCTGGTGAAGCCTCTCACCGCCCCTGAGCCTCTGGCCTGTACCCCAGTTCTGTATGCACAAATAAATAAATCTTTAAAAAAAAAAAAGAATGCGAAATACATTGCTGAGGGGGAGCAACGGGCAAGAAGGACAGGTACACTGCTGAGGGGAGCAGTGGGTGAGACAGGACAGGAGAGACCTGCTGTGCCATATGGATCACCTCCCGGCTGGGGATTGAACTGAGGCTGGCTTGCAGTACTGTGCTTTAACCCACTGCGCCATCAGAGAAGGCCCAGTGTTCCAACTCTAACTAACAGAGTTTATTTGATAGAAGAGAGAACAGACCAGAGAGGGGCTTTTCACCTGCACTCTGACAACCCAGCACCTCCCTAACTAAACTGGAGGACTCCCTCCCTCTCAGCTTCACCTTGGGGAAAAAGCATCTTTTCTCATGGGCGATGCAAAGCATATTAGGTTCTGTGATTTGGCTGATTTATGTATGGCCTTCCTAGCCTCCCAGCTTCATTTAAATAGGACTCTGAATATTAATGATCACACCTAAGTTCTATTAAAACTTTTTTTATTATTTAATTTTGCATAGAGCAACTGGGATGTAGGCCAGAGATACAGGGGTAAAAGGATTCACCAGAGTGAGGAGCAGAGCAGGCAAGTCTATTGAAGGGGAGCAGTGGAAAGACAGAAGAGGTCTGCTGTGCTACGTGAGTCAGCTCCCTGGCTGGGGATTGAGGTCAGACCATAGTGGTGATAGCATTTAGACTTAACCCTTAGGACATCAGGGAGGCCCCACACACCTAAGTTCTTACTGAAATAGCCTAAATGGAATTAAACTAAAACTTTTCTATGGACAGGTAAAATGGCTTTTAAAAAAGCCTAACCTCTATGTGAAGAAGGAAAAATGTTTAATTGGGCAATACAACTCTATGGATTTTAGCCTTTACCTTTTTAGAAAGAAATGTTTATCTACAAAAAGGAACCCACTGAATCTCCAAAAAATTGATTATAGCTGCAGGTTTCAAAAGGCTCTGACATTGTTTGCATATTGTGAATTTGATTTTAAAAGTTCCCTGAGAGGGAGGAAAAAACCTTCGGAAGAGTGTACCCGTCTGGTGCAAGCCACTGTGTGCTCAGCCCTCTGTGCAGGATGAAGGTGGTGGTAGGTGTGGGGTGGGCTCTGGGGTCTGAGATTCCTCCTGCTTGTTCAGTAGTAAAGATGGAGCCAGGTTCCAGTGTACATCTTGGCGGGCTAAGGAGGAGAGAAAGAAAATGTGTAACAGCAGCCTGTGGTCTAGAGGCTTGCTGCAGAACTGAAAACAGTTCCAGAGCAACATCATGTTTCAGTGCCACGCACCACATTTCTAAGTATTATGTCATGTCGGAATTTAATTTGCATTCCTCAGTACTAAATTTTCATTGTGAGGGGTCTGTGTGCTCACTGATGCTTTCAATTTATTACCCTGCTATTGCAAAATATATCGCTCAACGTTGCTGATCCCGTTCATGCAGAAAAGGGAGGGAAACCCACATGGCAGGACATGGAACTAATTTATAAAATAACTAGAAGGTTGCATATGCCTTCTCCTTTATGTCACTCATTTACCCTGCTATTTCTTTGTCCCGCTCTTTTCTCTAATTTTTGGTTTTTCTTGTTCTGTATTCCCTTTGCTTCCTCTAGCTCTTGTTTTTCGTCATCTCCAGATTTTGTAGTCTCTGTTTCTCTTTATACCTCTGACAATGTCTCCTCTTATTTTCTTGAGTCTCAGGATTCTTTGTTCCTTTTTGGGAACTAGCTTGCTTTCCCTCCTGCCTATCTGCTCTCATCGGGTTACTAAGTTTTCTTTCTTTGTCCATATTATATTGAGAGTACATCTTGAACTATAAGAAAGGAGGCTGGTTCTAAATCTTGGTCCCCAAGGTACTACTTGGGAATAGGTGGTAATTTTCATAATCTCCTGATCTAGGGGTACTGAATCATCTCTCAGACTTTGGGGAGTAAAACAACAATTAACTCAAAAATTGTTGTGATGTTGGTATTGTTATTTCTGCTCATGATTGCTCTCTTAGTGGGGAGTTAGTTACACTTACCTTGAAGGGTTTCCATCCTCGTTATATACTATTTGAAGCATATGTAATGGTTTCCACATTGGAGAGGCTACACATTATTGTGGGGAAAACATGGATTTTTAAATCGAGCAGATGTGAATTTAAGTCTGGGTCCTGCCCTTAATTAGCACTGTAATATGGGCAAATTATTGCCATCATCTAATGATTTCATTTTTATTACGAAATACTTCAAGCTCATAAAGAAGTATATAAAATAACATCTGTTTACTCACCATTTAACTTTGCCCACTCTTATCATTTTGTCATATTAATTTCAGATTTCTTTCTTTTTGCTAAGAAACAAAATTGTTATAACAGTTACTACTTCAGTGCTCTCATTTGGAGTTGTTTCTACTCTGAAATGGGTCTAATCATGTTGATTTCCCAGAGTAGTGAGAATAACACAACATGACATACCTAAAGTGTCTGTCTCATGGTAAGTGCTTAAAAACATTAACATTTTAAGTAAGCAGTCAGGAATTATCACTTTAGTGGCTTTTTAAATACTTCATGTGCATATTATTTTAAAAAGGATAACAGAATATAATCTTGCTGACTACACGTTAACCTCAATTTGGTTATTACAAAAATAAAGGTGATTTTCTCTATCACTGACTTAGAAAAATAACCCCAAATTTTATATTTCCTAGAACTGTTTTTTTAAAGTTACATTTTTATAAGTGTTTGAATTTTTAAACACCATCTTCCTCATTAAATGCTTTTTGAAAATAGTATTTTATTGGCTACTTTGTGAAATGTGAAAAAGTTACTTCTCCTGGCACATGCTAGCTGAAACACTTCCTAAGTGAGATTTCCAGATGTTGCATGGGAAGTGTTTCCTTTGGTAGCTGTCTCTGCTGTAGCAGTGGCCTTCAAACAAATGGTTGTTCCAGCAAATAAGCAAAGTGCCCTAGGGTGGATGGGGGTTGGAGACGGGGGGGGGGGGAGGGGAGGGGGGGCACATTAGGGAAACTTCATTACCAGAGAAACTAGGAAGATTGCTGCCTAGAAAGTGCCTCTCAGCAAGCCAAGAATTCTCATCATTCTTTTGTATTTATTAAGTGCCACTGAATACCAGGAACTATTCTAAGCACTTGGGTTATAGGAGTAAACAGTCAAAAATCCCTTTTGTCTATGGTGAAGGACAGTTTTGGAGCTTTTGCAGTAAACTTAATGTAGTATTTACACGTGAATCTCAACGATGAACACCTGAAACCTATATGATGTCATAGTGCAATGTTACTTCTTTGTTCTAAGGCTGTCCCTAAGAGCTATTTTGACTGCTGCTACAATTTTACTTCTATTAAAAAAGAGAGAGAAAAAAATCCCCTTCAGTATGGAAGTTAGTTTCAGAGAGAGAGGTGTTGAAGATTAATAGATAATAAATAAAAGAAAGGAGTGTAGTAAGACATGGTTCAGTCTAAAGTTATGTAAGGTCTAGAGTGTCATCCCGAGTCATGGGGAGCCAGAAGAGGAGCCTTTTGACTTGAATCTGGGAGGGGTTTGTTGGAAGAAGAGATGGTGTTTATGACAATAGAGCTGGCATCGGGGCATGATTTCAAGTTGGGGATGATTGAGTTGAGGTGCTTTGGACAAGGCTTGATTCCTGCATGGCCACCTGGTTTGGGATGGTGATGCTCTCCATTTGATGCCTCTGGGATTCTGGGGCTGTCAGATAGTTGAGCTCCCAGCAGAGAGATCTGAAATAGGAGGTACAATGGGGGGTTACTGGAAAGTTGTCCAACCTGTTTATGTTCATAGGTGGTTCCCTTGTATGAACAAAATAACTTAGAAGCATAAAGCAGACATGGTTCTTATACACTGTTTGGTGCTTGTTTTTATGGGGAAGTTATGGATCTTATTGTCCCTACAACTTACTCCTTTCCTGGATTTAGGACAAATCCAGGAAGGCAACTGCAGCAGCAGACCAGCTATCCCAGCATTTAGGATAAATCTTTAGAAAAAAGACAGCTGGTGCAGTGGCAGGAGCCAGGCTAGGATGATTCTCTGGGGACAGTAAAGGACCTTGTTCAGGGCTCAGGCCAGCCAGCCTGGTGCTGATGATACTCTAGGCTCAGCACTGATCATCTGCCCAGGGCCTAGACCACCACACAACTGAACTACTGGGCTTTTATTTTCCTGGAGGAAATTTGATTTTTCTCCCTCTTTTTTCCTCATCAGTTTGGCTAGAGATTTTTCGGTTTTCTCAGAGAAATAGGTTTCAGTTTCATTGATTTTTTTGTATTATTGTTCCATTTTTCTACTTCATTAATTTCAGCTGCCATCTTTACTGTTTCCTTTATTCAATTTGCTTTGGGGTTAATTTGCTGTTTGTTTTTTGTTTCTTAAGGTAGAAAATGAGGTCATTGAGTTTAGACCTTTCTCCTTTTCTATTACAGACAGCAGATTATATATTTCACTTTAAGTATTGGTTTAGGCGGATCACACCATGGATTTTACTTCAGTTTCTCTGCATTTCCAGGCACTAGGGCCTGTAATTCCTATCAAGTCAGTAAGCTGGATAAACCATAGAGTCATAGAGGTCCCCCCTAATTTTTTTTTAGGAATCACTGTACTTCACTGTTTGATACCCAGTATCATAAAAACAACTGCTTTATATATATCTGTCTGTTTTTTGCTTTTTGTTTCTCAACCTTTCAGGCAGAACAGTAAATCTAATCCATGTTATTTCATTATGCTTGGAAGAAGTTCTTATGTTTTCTTTCTTTTTTTTTTTAAAGATTTATTTATTTATTCATACAGAACTGGGGTACAGGCCAGAGATGCGGAGGATGAGAGGATTCACCAGAGACAGAGTGGGTAGCAGAGCAGGCAGATCCAGGAAGTACACTGCTGAGGGAAGCAGTGGGCGGGTCAGGAGAGGTCTGCTGTGCCATGTGGGTCACCTCCTGGGTGGGGATCGAACTCATGAGGAAGTGGCTTTAGCTTCTTAGTGCTGTGCTTTAACCTGCTGCGCCACTAGGGAGGGCCCAGTTCTTATGTTTTCTTAAAAAATAAAATGCAGGCCCTCCTTGGTGGCGCAGCGGGTTAAAGCACAGCGCTAAGAAGCTTAAGCCACTTCCGCATGAGTTTGATCCCCGCCTGCTCCGGAGGAGATCCACATGGCGAGGCAGACCCCTCCTGACTCACCCATTGCTCCCCTCAGCAGTGTACTTTGGTCATCTGCCGTTCTGCTACCCACTCTGTCTCTGGTAAATCCTCTCACCCTCCACATCTCTGGCCTGTACCCCAGTTCTGTATGAATAAATACATCTTTAAAAATAAATAAATAAAATGTATTTGTAGGTGCTGCTTGATTGTGGAGTTCACTATTCAAACTTATGTATCCTACAATTTCTCCTTTTTCCCTTTAGACGCAGACCTGACATTTCTTTCCCTGAGAGACAATATAGAGCAGTGGCTAGGAACTCAGGTTTCCTCTTTATAGGATACATCAACCTTCTAGTCCACTTATTTATTTTACATGCAGACCTTATGCTCCTCTCCTTCCCTATAATACTGTGAAGAAAAGGGCCATTGTTTGTTTGGCTTCTGCTGGGTTTCATATCCAGGCTCCGCCACCTTTATTAGCCAGACAATGTGTTTGGCTCCCTGCACCTCAGATTCGTCATGTATGAAACAGGAAAAGCAGTTCCCACTTCTCTATGCTGTTGTGAGACTTAAAGGTGTTATGTTATGCATTTCCCTGGTACTTAGTAAATCATTATTCTTAGGGATGTTTGGAATTTTCCTCACTAGAGAGTGGTAGGGTAACAAGAGCTGATAAATTCAAGCTTAGCTCTCTCAGATCAACCATAAACCATAGCACTTAGGACAGTTTGCATGGGGGTACATGTTGAAATGACCCATTTATGCATGACAATTAGATTACATGTAGACCTAAGAGTTATACTGAATTAAAAATAATTGAACATTGACTAGTAAATTAGTAAAAGGGCTCTGATGATCCCGAAGAACAATGTAATATAGAGGTATTCTTTGTGACTCTTATCCCAAAAGTGGGTATATCTGAAATCTTTGTGGTTAGGTATATTTTAGAATTCATACATTTTTGGATTTTAAAAAGATGCATATATTTTCCATTACATAGCATGTTAGTTCAGTAGAACATGGAAAGTACCCCCAAATCCAACACACAAACCCATTTTGCAACCAGTTGCGTGAATGTTCATTTTACTTATTTATTTTTTTTAAAGATTTATTTATTTATGCATACAGATTTGGGGTACAAGCCAGAGGAGCAGGGCTATGAGAGGCTTCATCAGAGAAGTGGGGAGCAGAACAGGCAGATTGACGAAGTACACTGCTGAGGGGAGCAGTGCTGCATCCTTACCCGTTGTGCCACCAGGGAGGGCCCACATGAATATTCACATTAAGTGGACAAAGAAATACTGTAAACCTCCAGTGTTTCTTTAGCTTAGACTTTTCCACCAAAAGAGATTGTTGTGTACTTAGGAAAAAACACTTGGGTCTTCAGAACTTTTGCATTTTGGATTTATGAATGTGGATTGTGTACCTTTCATTATAAGGTTTTAGAAGAGACTAAAGATATAAAGTATAAAGGTAAATTATTATTACCATTGTTTTAATTGCATTATCATTATTAGTAGGACAATATTACAGTAGTATATTAGTAGTAATTATTTTGAAGTTATAAAAATTAAAGATCCATTAGAAACATTCCTTAACGCAGGCCTGGCTCAAAGTATGGGAGGTGTTTTAGGGAGGGTTTAAATAGAGATAATAGGACTGGGAAACCCACCCTTTGAGGTCTTTCATGTATTTACTGAGGGACGAGATAGTGAGGTTGGTGGTAAATGTATGTGGTTGTGGTGAAAGTAGCTTTAGGTATTCTTGGTTCCCAGAGTATTGGGAATTGCCTTGTTCCTCCGCCTCTTGCTCCCCTCCTCCCCCACCCTTTCTTTCCCCTTCTATTCCTTCTTTACCTTCATTTTTGGTACTCAATCTTAGGAGGAAAAGGAAATGACGTCAACCCTCGGCTACAGATTGTGAATCACATGTGGATAGCGAAAGGATGTCTGATTCTCTGAGAATCAGAAGAGTGAAGGATGCACTATTGCCTGCACTAAGGAGGTAAAACTCAAACTGCTTCCCATATGAATGCTAACGAGACCCTTTAGTTACATTTCAGTGTGTTGGAGCCGCTGAGCAATGTGGAGACAGAGATTCAAGATTTAACTCGGGCTTCCAAATACCTGCCAGCGGGGACCATCACCCTCTAGAGAGTGAGGCCTCGAGCAGTTACAGAAATCAGTTTTTATACACTGCAGGCAAGGAACCGAAACTTAGTTGTTACGGAGATAACATTTTTACAGTGGGCCCTAGGATGTTTGTCACGTCTTAACGAACCATATGACCCGCATCCAGACAGTAATCAGTTTTATAAGTTTTTTACCTTTTACAGCAAAGTTATTTGGGGAATTTCCTATTGTAGCAAGCAGCAAGCAGAATACAGAAGCAAAATGGCGTTAGCTTGTCTCAATGCAGGTCCAACAGATGTTGCATTTACTTGGCAGCATCTTGTTTATTGCCCCCTTCGCCTGGGGCATTGTTAAAGGCTGGGGTAGCTTCCCAAGGAAGTCAGCAGATTTGGGGGATCCCACCTTACGTGAAGAGTGAGGGGGTTTATAAACACTTGATGCTTAATGTCTTGGAAATACCATAGATTTTGAATCTTGAATTTCTTTTTAAAAGTGCAAGTAAATTATTTAGCTGCTATGAGCTTCAGTTCCATGAGATAAGGGACTAGCAATATCTTCCTTAAAGTTGTGAGAATTAAATGTCAGAAAATACATGAACACATTTAGTATATTCTCCACAGCATTGTGTGACCCTCATGAAGAGTAGGTACATTATTTGTCTGTCTTCTTCACTTTTATCTAATGAGAACATGCTGTTGGAGTTACCATTTAAACTTTCCTTAAAGTTAAAAAATGATGATGAATTGTAACAAATGTATCACCTTGGAAGGGGATGTTGATAATAGGGAGGTAATGCATGTTTTGGGGAGGATGGCTTTTAGGAAATCTGTGCTCTCTGTTGCACTGTGAATCTAAAACTAAACTATATAAACTCTAAAAATCAGCTCTATAATAAAATGAATGAAAATTAGGATAGTATAGCAACTGCAATAACACCTGCAGAGATATTCAGCATTGTACAGTGAAACAGATGATTCTTAAATAATTTAGGACATAATGCTGTTATGAAAGGAAACAGAGACTTAGTCACAGAATACCTGAATTCCAGTCTGTGTTCACTGACTGTGATCTTGCACAAGTCACTTAAGTGGATTTTACTTTTATTGCCAGTAACATGAACACTATGACATAAATTTTCTAGGGCTGATATGAAGCTCAAATTTTCATGTACCTACATGGAAATACTTTGCAAAGTGGAACATGTTAAAGAAAGGATATTGTCATGTAAACTTATTCTTTTGTTTGCCTTTTTGGCACATGGAACCCAGGTTCTAGTACCAGAGAGGAGTTAATCATGGGGTGATAGTCTGAATTCAAAAGAACCACCTTCTCATTTCCTGCAAAAACAACTTTTTCAGTAGAGACAGAGGAGTACTGCCCTGGAAAGCACAGGGAGAAGATAGGCAGAGGTCTCTAAACATAAAAAAAAAAAAAAAAAAAAAAATGAAGAGAGCACATAGAAAGTCCCTATTTTGGCCTTCTCATTTCTCATTTGATACTTAGCTCATTCCTGACAATGCATACTTCTCTCCTGCTAGCTTGCCATTAATGCATATTTCTTCATTCCAATTCGTGCAAACTAAGTTAGAGTATAATTCTTTGGAAAATAGAGAATGCTGTCCTGTGCATTGATCATACAAACTTGTCTTTGCAGCCCCCGCTCACATTTTTCTTCCTCTTATGACATATTAAGTTTTTTTCTTCAAGCCTTTATGCTATTCCAGTTGTTCTTGTTTGCTATCATTGGGCTTTGAAAAGACTTCTGATGGCTTTGTGACCTGAAAAGTCAAATCACCTCCATGGAAACCTCACCTCTTTATATGGAAAAATGAAGATAAGCTTCCTGCCTTCTAAGATGTTTTGTGCTAGTTATAAGTAGCTTACAATAGTGTTCAATGTAAGGAATCTTTTTTTTATTACTGGGAGAAAGGCTTTGGAATTTGAATCCTGCTCCAGAACCCACTTAGCTGGGCTCTAGTAGATGGGTCACTTAATTTTCTCCAGTGCCAGTTCCCTCAGATGTGATAATGGGGTTACAGCAATACCTGTGAATAACGGATATTGTGAAAATTGAATATAATACAACTGAAGTTTGGAAAGTAGTGAGAACCAGTACTTTGTAAAGATAGTTGTTCAGTGAATCTGCAGCCAGAAGGATCTGGGTTTAACTTCAGTTCTGCCACTAGCCAGTCGAACTTCATTTCTGCATTAGTAAAATGGGGGATGTCTTCCTTGCATAGTTTTTGTGATGATGAAAGATGTGTAGGAAAGATCTGGCACTTTAGTAAGACTTCTCAATAGATACAAGGATTTTCATTGTAATTTGCAGTATTAGCAAATCAATTGTATATCTGATTTGCTAATTGGTATTCTTTTACTGGAGAATATCCAATAACTGGCAGGAATATTTAGGCTTTAATCATTCTGTTTCTAGACCTGAGAACATAATAGCAGTGGATTAAAAAATGAGTTCTTGACATTTAGCTCTAGAAGGAAAGGAAACTGGGTAGATGTCATCAGCTCTGCAGGCACAGTGGGGAGAAAAACCAGTTGAAGTCCTTCATGTGGGATGTGACAGAGGCCTCTGTTCTTGCCTCACACCTAGAGCTGGTCTGGTAACCAGGGCTGTCAGCCAGCAAGGGGACAGAGCTAAGTTTAAAGCTGAAGTATCAATTTTAAAACAGTTACTTTTATTTTTTTTCCTTTTAGAGGTGGGTCTGGAAACTTTTGCCAGAGCTGAAAGGTTGTTTATTGAGTAAGAAAGCAAAGCACTGGAGAAAGCTAGTCCGGGTAACTCAAACCAGACAATTCTGGTAAAATCTGAACCAATTAGAAGTTATATAATTTGAACAATTTTCCAAATTGTTTTCTCCTTCAGGTAGAGCCAACGCAAACCTACAAGATGTTTCTGACTCAGCTTTGTAGGCCAGCTCGCCTGCAGAATTTACACGGGCACTCACTGGCTCTCACTTGTATTTACGAAAGAGGACATTTTTGCTACTTGCATTTGAAAGATAATTCCCTCATCCGCAATTAAGTAGCTTATTAGTGAATGACTATTTAGTTGACAGAAATACGTAATTGCAAGTAAGTGATTATAATAATGAAAGTCATTTCAGAATCAAGATAGTTGAAAACACTTCAGTTTCTGGGTTCAGGCTGCTACTTGAATAGTAACGAAAATGTGGATCTTTAACCAGGTCTCCGCTCAATCTATTGTACCCAAGTAATTGGTGCACTAGCTTCCCAAGGCAGCTGTACCATCATTCTACAAAGTGAGTGAATTAAAATGACAAATTAATTGTATAATGTTTGGAGAGCCAAAATCAAAAATCAAAGTGTTGGCAACTCCTGCTGAAGTTGCTAGTGTTGATTTATTCCAGGCGTCTCCCCTGGTAGCCCCAGGTGTTCCTTGGTCCATAGATTCATCCTTCCATCCCTCTTGTTCATATGCATTTCCCCTGTATGTGTATTCAGATCATCTTCCCATGTGAATCTGTTCCTGTGACAAAATTTCCCTTTTTTATAAGGAAACGAGTCACCTTGGATTAGGGCCCACCCTACTGACTTCACTTTAAATTTATTATGTTGGGAAGACTTTATTTCCAAAAAAGGGGGTTAGTACTTCAACAAAACATTCTTGGGGGACAAAATTTAATCCATAACATGAGTTTGAATTTCTTACTAAAAAAGACTTGAAGAACTGTATTAGCTCTGACCAAGGACCTCTGATAATTTTCTCATTTTCTTCCTCACACATCTGTTGATGCTTCTCTTAAGGGCATGAAACATTCACAAATTCCAGTGGCTACAGTTCTTCCAAGTCTAAGAATGACATTAACATTTTATTTTGTTTGTTTTATAATCTGTAAAGGGAAGTAATTGAATATTTATATGGTGCCCATTACTTACATGTGTTTACATAGGCATCAACTTATTAGTTAAAAATATTTATTATATGGTAAAGAATTGAGAATTTAACTGTGTGCATGATTAGAATAAAGACACCAATGTAAACTTTTTTGTTCACTAAATGCATAAAAACCCATGAGCAACAGAGCAGAGCTAATGGAAAAAACATTTCAGAGGAGATTTTAAATTGGAGCTTAAAGGGAGGAAAAATGGTACTTATATTTCTAAAAAGTTTTGGGGAACATCAGTTTAAAAAGAGAGTAGAACAAATTAGTGGGGTGGTGGACTTTAGCCAATATTTAGTTAGAACTGACCCTGTGTCTACATTCTGGAATATCTCCTTGAACAGTCCATAAAAATCACTGTCCTCATGGACCTTACTTTCTTGGTGCAGGTGTGTATGTGTGTGGTGGGAAAAAACAGAATATGAATAAGTAAATGTCGTAACATATTAGAAGATGATGATGACTTCAGAGAACAAAAAGTAAAGAGTAGGAAAAAGAAGTCTGGGATCATGGAAGGGGGTTGATTGCAACCTTGTTTTAAACAAGAGTTCAGAGCAGGTCTCGCTGAGAGGGTATAGTTGAGCAAAGGCTTGAAGAAAGCCAGAAGGAACTGTGTGGCTCTCCGAGGGAAAATTTTTCTAAAAAAAAGAGAAGCATCAGTGCAAAGGATTTACATGAAGAGTGTCTCTGAGGTGTTCAAGGCATAGCCAGGTAGTCATTGCTATTGGGGCAGGATTAGCAAGTTGGCAGAGTTGGAGACAATTCCATGGTGAGGTCTTTGGATTTTATCTGCCTGAGATGAATAGTTATAGTCAACCTGAAGCATGCGAGGAACATATTACTGAGGTTTAAAAAGGATCTCCTTGGCTCTCTAGGAAGTAAGGATGGGAGTGAGTGGCCATCCAGGAGTCCATTGGGGTCCATTAATTCTAGGAAGAATTAATGGCGCCTGAGTCAGGGTAGCAGCTATGAAAGTAATGAGGGAATGGGATGGATTTTGTTTATACTTTTCTTGATCACTTTCTTGTAGCCATTAGAATTTTTGACAGGTTGAATGTGGAAAAAGAGAAAGTACACTATGACACTAAGACTTATCTGGAGCAACTGAACATTTGATTTTAGCTGAAACACTATCATCTTGAACATCTTGGAGAGTGGAATAGTGGAGTTCTCATATGCCAATAAGAGGAAATCTGTGGGGAGGTGGTGGTGGAAGTTTTGTGGGACTGGGTGGGGAGAAATCTGGAGTTCAGTTTGGAATATTACATTTTAGAAGTCTATTAGATATCCAAATATAGACCTTAAATAGGCTGTGTATATATAAGTTCAGCAGAGAGGTTTGGGATGAAATTATAAATGTGTAAATCACTGATAAACATAGACAGGATGAGCTCTCCAAAGATATAAGTGATGACAGAAAAGAGATCTAAGGAATGAAGTTCTTCCAACATTAAAGGGAGAAATCAGAAAAAGACTTGGGAGCAACTAGTGAGGTAGAACAGCAAACAGGATTTGTTTGGCTGGAGTAGAGGACTAATAATTTGTTGAGACAAGATGAGAGATACATCCATAAAAGATCTTGGAGATCTCAGAAGCTGAAACTGAGGTATAAATGGATACAAGATTTGTCTAAAATGGCTTCCCAGTGAATTTCTCCTTACCCCACTTTCTTGATTCATTAAGAATCTTTGTGGTTGAGAAAATCTTTCTAATATACAAGTTCTAGAAATAGGCATCTTTTGTTGTCATAGAATTTGGTATGTAAGGATGAGTCATTCCGAGATGTTCAGAAAAACATTCTCTGTGTGTGTGTGTGTGTGTGTGTGTGTACTTCCTATCAGTGACATTTTAGAGTAACTTCCACACAGCCACTCATGCTAGCAGATTAGCGTTACTTGCTTATAACTTAGTTTTATTCCTAAATTCAATAAGATTTTATTGTCTAAGTTGTAGACTTGGCTACCAGATATAAAGTTCCCTGGATCCAGATTTTAGCTTCATGCTCTTTAAGTTTTTGTTAAGATAAACTGTTGCTTGTTGATCTTTAAGCTTGGGTTTTCCTTATGCTGTATAGGTTATGGAATTAAAGTCCAGTATATTCCATAGGAGACTGAGAAGAATCTTTGGAAAATCAAATATGATGTTACAATATACTGGAGTGGAATATGTGGAAATTCAACAACATCCCATAAAATAGATGACTCAGAAGCAGTGGTTTCACATCCAGGTGTGTCACTGCTAACTGGAAAAATTATTTGAGACTGGTGCAAAATTTTCATTGTGTGTTTTCTTGTGGCCATTGGATAATTGCTGATTAAATTGGTACTTCAAATAAATAATTAAATGTTGGTATCTAAAAATTTTTGAAATTTGCTTTAAGATACCTTTTAGGCCCATTTTCATTGTTGCTTTTTTGACCTAACTCTCAAACTCTTTCAGAATCACAGCAGGAAATTTAGATTTAACCTCAAGAGTCAATGTTTTGTCTTGTGTCTCCTCTAATATAATACAGATGTTAGGATGGCTATATTTTACTTGAACACTTATTGAATTTCTGCCTTAACCCTTTCTCTTTTTAATAGAAAACAGTCTAACTCTAGTCCTCATTAAACTCAGGGAATCCAAGTTGTAATTTTGAGAATGTACATAGAGAGAAGATCTATTTAGTTTGTTTACTTAGATTGTAAACCTTGAAACTGTTTAACTATTGTACGAAAAAAAACCTCTGCCAATAAAAATACACTGAAAACAAACAAAAAATGTTAAAGATTAAAAAAGCACTCGGGGGGCTGGGGGCAACGTTTGACTATGGTGGGGAGAGTGCCCAGCAGTGGAGGGTGAGGGGTGTGGGTGGTGACACACATCGCAAAGGGGTGAACCTATACACTTGAGTCCTACACAGTTTTGTAAACCACTGTTGCCTCAATAAAAACTAAGAACAATAAAAAAAGGTTCGTTTAATAACTGAATAAGTTGCTGCCAAAAATGTTCTATTTTATTACTAATTTATTTATTTTCTTATACTGTTGCGAATTTGGGGACAGTATTTGACTTTCCCCCTGAGATATAGGCCCCATAGTTCTCCCACCACCATAGCACCTGTGCACCATCACACCTCTTCCCTGCCCTGCTTTGACCCTCTCTCCCTCCCCCTCCCCTGGGTACGCCTCAATCTACCATCACTGTGCAGGTTTTGTCTTTTTTCCCTGACTCTCTGCTTGATTTCTCTATATTCCACATCTAAGTGAAATGAACCGATATTTATCTTTTTCCTTCTGATTTATTTCACTTTGCATAATTCCTTCAAAATGTTTTTTTTTTTTTGTTTTCCTTTTTTACCAGTGAGTGCTGTTTCATTACCTGGGCGGGTTATAAGTGAGACGCTTCTTTTGACACTCTGCATTCTATGTTTACAATGCCTATGTTTTCTCTCTAGAAAGCTAATTTCCTCAAGTTGTGCTATTTCAGAGAAATGCACAAGCCAGCTGAATGTTTCAGCAGTTTTGAGGACGCCCAGTTTAGGTTGATGCTGTGTCCATCTTCTCAGGTCAGTTTTGTCTGGGAAGGAGACACAAGGATACAAACCATGGGAACGGGCCCCTTTGGTCAAAGTGCTGCATTGCCCTGTAGGCAGGGGGCCAGCAGTTTGTGTTATTCTCCAGGCTGGTGGCAGATCTATTTTAGAGTTAAAACAACACTGTGTGATGAGAATGTGTATTAGCTGACCTAGTGGCCTGATCTGCTTCACCGAGTCACCATGTTTCTGTCCTCTTTGGGTTTCTTCGATGACTGGTGTTCTTGTAGACATGTTAACAGAAAATCAGATAAAGCACTGATTTATTTACTCTCACAGTTACATTTCATGAAACAGTGTTCAAAGATGAGATGTGGACTCTTCCAAGATGTAGTATGCCAGGTGACTGGCGTGACGGGTGGGCAGTCAGATGATGGGGATCTCATGAAGAGACCCACACACGGAATAAACAGTTGGTCTAGATGAATTCTGTGGCCCCTTCTTACACCTAGATGCTTTGATCACTGCATTTAATTCAATCTTTTAAGACTACAATGGCTGGAGAGTTTGGTTATTATCGTGTGCCAGTGAACCTGCTAGTAATTACCTGTGTATACTTGGCCATGTAGAATCAGCTTTCATAGAGAGGAACATTTAAAATCATTAATTGCTTTTGGCATTGACATTTTCTTTGAAATTTAAATTTTCTATCATTTAGAATGCTGGGCATCTGCTTTAAAAAAAATCCAAACAACTTGTGCTAGTTGGTATTTCTTCAATAACATACATACAAAACCATACCAACACCACCAGTTACTCTGTTCATGATACGACTGGCAGTTAGCGATATAGTATATCTGGTCAAGACTAGCTCACCTCCTAATAAAATAGTGAAATATTTCTATTGTTACCCCTCTGATATAACTTATCATGTAGAATTGTAACAAATCTTTTTTTATAAATGTTTATTCCTGCCTCTCCATCTCTCTGGGTGTTTCACACATTTCCGTAGCTTCCTGACATTTCCATGTATGTTGGAACTTGCAAAGGTGAGCTGGAAGGCCCTAATGGTAACAGGTGCTGTTGCTCCGATTGGTCAGCTTGGCTCCTAACTGAAACTTACCAGCTGTGTTACACGGTTTTTATTCTTTGGGACAAGACCCAGACTCTGGGCACTGGGGAATTCTGCTTCATTCAGGGTCTTTGCCCAGAGGGGTACATTTTTCATCAGAGGCACCATGTTTGCGGCTGGGAACAGGAGCAGTGGAGGAGATGAAAGGCAGCATCAGATCTTCTTGTGTCCTTTCTCATTCATATCACCGCCTTTTATCTTGTTCAGTGGTTAGAAGGAAATCAGAGGTGGAGGAATCAGAGGTGGAAATCAGTGGTGAGGCAGTGAAGCTGGGGTATATTCAATAATGAGGGTCCTGATGTTCCTGAAAGATAGCATTTATCTCCAATACTCCTCTGTGGCTAAGATGAGAGCAAATTAGACTTATGAGAGTTAGCATGATGACTAGAAAGTCTTCCAGTAGGGATTTTATATATTTTCTAGGTAGGTCATAACTGAAGAAAGCCCTGAAGAAAAAATTTTTGCAAGCTTTGCTTTGCTGGTGTTCTCTAATATTTTCCATTACTTTATGGTGACCTTGCGCAGTGTGACCTGTTGACTAGGCAACCCAGTCAGTTTATGCTGGTGTCTGGCGTGTCCTGCAGTGTGACCACACGGCTTCACTGGTCTCATTTCTTGGGAAAAGTCTCTTTTATTGTGGAGGTGTGAATCCTGAACGAAATTTGCTTTGACAAGTTCATCCAGTGTAAACACCACACATTTAATCAACACCTCTGTTTTTGAAAAGAGCTTTAGGCCTCTAGGTGCTGGGTACCACAGAGGTCATTTAGGATACTCTTCCCATATTTGATGATCCTATACAAAGACTCAAGAGTTTACATGGATCTGGAAACAGGAGATTTTCAGAACTACATTTTCTGGATGCAAAGAACTTGAGTTTAAAACAGGCAGCTTTTTTTTTTATTTTTTACATTATTCCTGTTAGTGATTACAAATTGAGATATTAAGTTTATTTATGGAGCATCTAGTAAAATACACTCTGGATATGGTGACATTGATGTTGTAATTTATAATAAATTTTTCATGGCATGACTAAGATTTTCATTAATTTGATTAGTATAGATAATGATAAGCTGTGGAGCAACATCAATATAAAAAAATGCTCCTATGCATGGGACTGATTTTTGCCAGGCACTCGGAATCTCTGAATTACATTCCTTTTCCTTGTGAAGGTACTGAATTTGGGTGATGGGGAGGAAGCTTGGTGTTATTGGGGAACACCTGTTGTTAATAACTGTTTCTGCCTACTGAGAGGACAGGTAAGTGGCTTGAAGTTGCACTTTACTGGGACTCCTAGAGCTGGAGATGATTTGGGGAATAGCAGAGTTGTTGCCTTGACTGCAGAGCACAGAGCCACAAGAACATCAAGGCCAAAGCTTGCATGGGATGCTGGACTGGACGGAGGAGCAAGCTGGAGAAGGGAGAGAAAATATGGCCATGAGGCTGTGGGATCTTAGGACTAGACTCAGGCATTGGGGACATAGGGTAGGTCTGAAGCAAAACAGAAAGCCCTGGGTAGGTTTAGACAACCTAGCTAATAGGCAGCCTGTATTCACTTTGCAATGAAAATGCTAAGTTAAAGAGGTCAGAAGGAAAAAATAAAGTAACGATGGTGTCACTTACAGGTAGAATGTGGGGAAACCGAATAAAGGATAAGGAAAAAGACAAAACTTGCAGGCAAACCAGAGATTGGGGCATACAGCAATGTGTAGGAAGGGAGTTGGGTCAAAACACGGCAGGGAACAGCACAGGGGACTTACGGTGGTGGACCGTGGGTGCTTTGTGATGGGATAACTATTGGGATTTTACCAGAGGAGAAAAATCAAATGTTGTATAAAAATGAACAATGCTGTAAGAAAAAAAAATTAAGTTAAAAAAAGGGAAACTGGGCCCTCCCTGGTGGCACAGTGGGTTAAAGCACAGCACTAAGAGGCTAAAACCACTTCAGCATGAGTTCAATCCTCGCCCCGAGGTGACCCACATGGTGCGGCAGACCTCTCCTACCTGCCAGCTGCTCCGTTCTTTGTCAATCGGCCTGTTCTGCTCCCCACTCTGTCTCTGGTGAATCCTCTCAACCCCTTGCACCTCTGGCCTGTACCCCAGTTCTGTATGCACAAATAAATAAATCTTTAAAAAAAAAAGGGGGGGGGGAACTATCTGAAGGCAAATATACTGTGTAAAATACTAAACCACTGGGTGCCTTAACCTTGAATCCTTAAGGTCCTTAGCTTTGCATGCCTTACTGTTTTGGCTTTGGGAGACTGAACTCCAAAAAGTGACTGGTTTTCCCAGGAGAGGCTGAGGCATCTGACCTTACTCTAGTCTAACTTTCCTCAACAGTCACATCAATAGCAAATTTCAGGTACTGTCATAGTTAAAGGAAAATACTGGAGAAGAGCTAGGGACTTTCAATCCTTTGCAACTGGTTTGAAGCTTTACAATGTGTCAGCTAAAGATGTATTGATTCCATATTCCTTGCTATTCACATTTATTATTTTCATGTGATATAATTATTTTCCTGTGATACATGTCTGCTTTTAAATTTTGCTGTGATCCTTTTAACCCCAGAAGTTAGCAGTGAAAGGAACAAGGACATCTTAGTGGAATAAGTGATTCTATGATCTTGGTTTTCAGTCACTTCATTAAGTGATGATCTACTCATTTTAATTTGTAAAACAAAGAAACTATTGAAGTGAAGGAATATTTTCATGTTTTTATATCATAGCTAAATGAGCAAAACAGTAAAGAATAGAAGTTGAAATTGTTTCCAAATCAGAAAAAAGTCACATTTATCTCTAATTTTCTCATTCTGGTCCCATTTATATTTCCTGTGGAGGCTGAGTCATGGTTGTCATAGTAACTCCTTTTGCTATATGAAACTCTTGCTACTTGGGTTTTTGTTATTTGTACCTCATAACCATCGAGTTCTATTCAAATCTAAATATTTCTTTTTAAATAATATCTCTCCAGAATGGCTCTTGTAACCTTCATCTCATTAATATTTTTGGCCTTTGAATCACAGGATTTCTTAAGATTCCATTTTGTTGGGCCAGGAAATATTCCTATGAGCAGGGTGGTTTGAAGCAGATGAATGTCTGTGTCCTGGCACCTAGCAGTCTTCTCTTTGCCTTGAGCTCCTTCAGGGCCTCTGAGGTCACTGGTGTTTCAAATCTTTGCTGGATTTTGCTTCCTTTATTTTTTTGATCTTTTTTATTTCCTTCTATCTGTTTTAACATTTTCTTTCATGAGGTTTTATTTTTTTACATTTTTTGACTCTGCTACTCTGCTGAAATTTTTTACATGTTTGAAGATTTGAAGTTGACAATGATCTAATTCTTGTCCAGTCCCTAGCTCTTGTCCAGTCCCTAGCGTCTCAGAATTTACCATTTGTGTCTTATCTGTGGCTTTGAGATTGTTGACCAGTCAGTGCTCCTTGAAGCCATACCTTCTGGTTTTGTGTGTTCCTTTCTATCCTTATTTCCATCTTGCCACCCATCCTTTGTCTCTGACATGCCAAGAACGATTAATGCCCTGCTGTGTTCTGGTCTCTATGTGGGCTTTTCCCAACATCTTCAAAGTCCTCCTTTAACTGCTATTCCAAAATGTGGAGTCTGTCTTGGTTAGCACCACATTCCATATTCATCTTTGCGGTGGCCTCACTCACACTGGGGTACCCCTGTCACTGGGTGAGGTTGACCTTCTGATCTGTATGCTGGGTTCTTACCGCTGGCCTCCTCTGCAGTTTTACTCCAAACAGTGACCGAGTCAGTGCAGGACATCTTTCCTTTGGAGCCTGACCCCAACATGGGGTTCATCACCTCCTTCCCCAATTCCTAAGGGTCTGAGGTATTACTTCTCTGCCAGTTGCTTCCACTGACACTCTTGGCATCTTGGACTCATTTATTTTTCACTTCCATTATCCAGTTTCATATGAACGTTCACTACTAATTACTTTGCAGTGCTCTTCTATTCCTTGTTCCTTATTTTTGCTGTGACTTTCTAATTTTCAGGTGAGGCAGTGGGCTTGGAGTGCTCCATTGTTTGCCTTATTAGTTACCACATCAAAAAGTCAAAAAAGCAATCATAGCGAACATTAAATATGACCATAGCATATATTTATGGAAAAATATTTTTCAAAACAAAAACTTAGTGAGGTAATTGTCACCATTTTACATTTTTTACTATTTTTCTTAAGACTGTTGGGCAGTTAAATCTGCTTCTGCAGTTGTCTGCTGAGAGATGAGGCAGCCTCAGGAAGAGCCATCACAAACTAGTGGGAGAATAAGAGTGAAAAGGCAGGTAATAAAATTTTAGTATTACCATGAAGATGAGTTTGATTTTGAGGACTTCCTGAAAGGATCTTGGGGCTCTCCAAGGATGCCAGAATCACAGCTTGAGAGCATTTCTAGAGGGTTGCTGCCAAGTCTTTTTCTAACTTAATATTTTATTCTTGTTTATGACCTTTCAAATTTGATTTTGAAGTTATATAAGAAAAGTCCAAAGTCAAGCATAATAATGTGGTCATTATTGTATTGATACAATTCAGTCTCCAAGGCTTGAAGAGGCATCACATGAGAAAGTAGTAGAGTTCAGAAAATCATGATGTTAAACTTTCATGCTCATGAGAATCAGGCCACACTCTACTGTTTGTACAACTCTGTATGCTTCTCTCTCTGGTTCTTCTGGCTTGGAATGTCCTTTAATGTAAAACTAAATTTTGTTAGTTGTGTTAGTGGAGACTCAAATGGAGAGGATATAACTGATGTTAACCTCCATCACCATCCCTTTCACCTTCTCCATTTTATTGGGTAAACTTACACTGAGTTTCACTATGTGCTCAAAACTGCTAGATACTGGGGATATTAAATTTGTAGACAAAATGAAATTTGTAGACATTGGGGAAATCAAACCCACATATGATCACAGGCCAAAACACCAATAACCAAAATACAATTTATTAAAAGAGATCTAACTCCTTTAAGTGAAACCTGTGGTGGGCAAGCTACTTCTTTTTTTTTCTCATTATTTAATTAATTAATTATTAATTTTTTGTGGGTGAGTTTAGAAGAACTGGGGTATAGGTCAAAGGTTTGTGAAGTGAGAGGACTTACTAGAGACAGAGTGGGGAGCAGAACAGGCACATTTACTGAAATACACTGCTGAGGGGTGCTGTAGGAGAGAAAGGAGAGGTCTATTGCACAACATGTGGGTTAGGGGATGGAACTCAGGCTATAATGGTGATAGTGCTGAGATTTAACCCCTAAGCCATCAGGGTGGCCCGGGACAAGATGCTTCTCTCTTCTCAGACACCACTAGGTGACTTGTGATTTCCAGTTCCCTTTCTGTCAAGAGATCACTTAACCATGTATGTCCAAAGATTTAGGCGCTTATGGTTGAAGGGAAAGCTCCCCTACCAGCTGACTGTGGAAATTCTTATTTTTCTGGGGTATGAACATAAACCAGAAGAGCTGAGTATAAGGTGGTAGGTGAATTGTGAGGGAGGGGAGGCAGGAATTTAGAGCTAGACATGAAAAAGGAGCAATAGCGTAAGTTTCTGGATAACTGCTTCTCTCTCTAGAGAGCACAAAGTGTTATCTCCTTTTCATTCCATACTTACATTCAGGCATGGCTGGAGCAAAACAACACAGCCACCAGCAATACTACTATTACCAATACCACCACCACTGATCAAAGCAGCCAAGTACTAATTTTGTGCCAGACACACTCTAAACTCTTTGTGTGCATTCATTGTTTCATTAACTTTCCATAACAATGCTATGCAGAGACACTTTTCATTCATTAGTATGTTGTAGACCTTTTATATATTAGTGTGCTTAATGCTAGGGGTTAGGATGTAAAGCCAGACATATATAATCAATATGGTTATGGTACATGGACTTGAGTAGTGAGATGTTAAAAATTATCCAAACCATTACACTAACAAATATACATAGGTTTGTCATAGGTATATAAGTGTGTTATTTATTGAGCATCTGTGATTGCTAGGTAATGGACCTATAGCAGTACTCTGGCACCATCCCAGAGAAGCTAACTGAGAAGGTTTAGTACATAATCTAATATTAATATCTTTCATATTTCAAAGATGGGTCCTTATCCATTATCCTGGTGAGCTGCTGTGTGCAAATGGAAGGATCATCTTGGCCCTGCTTATCTTCATCTGAGTACCTAAGCAGAACGTGATGATGGGCTTAACTGGGCCCTTGAGCTCTAGGATCCTGATGAGGGTGGCAATAGCTAGGTTTGGGAATTCAGAAAATGGTAGCTAGTGTGATTTCTACATTGAAAGTAGATGGTGTGTTCAATAAAATGTGTTTTAAATGATTCTTAAACTTTTAAAAATCACAACCAATGAAGAAAGCTACCCAAAATATTTCTCATAAACTTCCCTTTGGAATTAGCCTAGTTTTTTAGTCTTTGATATAAGGAAGGCAGTTCCAGGGGAAGGAAGTTTGGGGGAAGGAGTAAGGCAGGAAGCATAGGAAATTTTTGTAGGTAACAGTGAATTTTATGTGTTTTCCTTAGCGTCCCTGGTGACCTTGATGTGTGCTTGTTTGTTACTTCACCAGTGAGAGTGATCTTGTGGAGGAGACACACCACTGCAGGGCCCTTTCACTGACTCTGGCCCTCCTGGCCCCTGGTCTTTGTAGTTACGGGACTTCTGAGAGGCTGAGCATTACTACACACTCTGCTCCCTATGTCAAACTCTGTCAGCGTCTGGTAAGTACATGATTTGTACTTTATAGGAGCAAAAAGTGCAAAAATGAGTGCCTGAGGCCATGCCTTATTGCCAAGAGTGGTTGCATGAGAGTTGAGTGTTTGTATGTGCAAGATCACTTGCCTGTGGTTTTCACCTGTTCAGCACTTTGGATGGTAGGTGGGTTAGACGTATCCATTGGCTGGACTAGGAGAACAAGGCCATGGACAAGAGTAAAGGAACAAACCAAGGCCATTATCTAACTAATTCAGTTGAAAATTGACTTTGGCCCTGTCTGCTTTTACTCTTGTTCCTCGTATTTTGTTTGCTTACGAAGTGACCTCAGATATAATAAGTGAGCAACAAATTAGAGTAAATCAAAGTAGCCATGGAGATGACATTTCCATGCAAACAACATATTTTGAGCACCTACTGCGTGCTGGGAAGCAGCCTATAAAGGTATACTTTTATTTCATATAGGACTTTTCTTCCCTCTCCTTCCTCATCCACAGAGACACTGGTTCTAACGTCCGAAAGATGCCTCACTTAGGGAACTGTCCCTCTGTGGCCATGTTCTTTCTGATTGTGCTATTTATTGGGACTTAGATTTTTATGAACCAGAAGGGATTCCAAAGCCATGTTGTCTGATTCTCCCATTTTACATTTTCATTTTATGAAGCTGAGCAAAGTAAAGTGATGTATCAAATTATTTTACAGCTGCTACAGAAGAAATGTGACTGAAATTACATTCTCTCTGTGTGATGTCTGCACAAAGTCACAAAATAAAACCAGTCCTTCACTACCAGGTACCTGCTCCGGCTATCGTTGCTGTGTGATAAGCTCTCTTATACTGAGTGGCTTGAGTCAGTTAATTACTTTTAGGGTGAGTGGGAAGTTAGTTCTTGTTTGGGGCTTCCTCTGGGGTTACTGTCAGCTACTTGGGGTACTGGAAGGCTCCAGGGGCTGGATGCCTGGGATGACTTCTTCATGTACATAGTGCCAGGTGGCTGGGATTGGGATCAGATTGTCTTGAAACTCCTTTTCCTTAAACTTGGCTAGTTATTCCCTCTCAAGAGCCTCATTTCATGAGAATGGCTTCGATTTAAGTTATTCTGATTTATTTTAAGATTGCACATACAAATGACCTCAACGAAATGGATCAGCCAGATTTCATAAGAAAACTGGCGTATGCTTCAGGATTCAAGGAAGCAGATGTTTGCAGATCATCACTAAATGTCCCTTGGTCCTTTCCTGCGTGTTTTCTCTCTTCTGCTTTTGCTCCTTTCATCTTCCTTCTCTTTCAGAGCACCTGCTTACATGAAACATCAGCAGCCCTGAACCTGCCTCCTGGTTCCATTTATGCTGCAGCCTTTCAAACCCTCAAACCACTGCTAAGCTGTTCCCTGGAGGGGGACAGCTGATCGGTCTAGGTCAGTCAAGCTGTGTGTAGCCATAGCTGGACTGCCCCTAGCCAGACCTGCACTCTGGACCACCAGCTCTGGCTGTGAGGGGGCAGGACTCAGTGAGGTAACACATAGTTCTCTTCTACAGGAGCATTGGGTAACATGGAAATAGCCAAGACCTGGAAATAATAATAATATTAATTTATATATTATTCTATGTGACCTCCCTTACAGAATTATCAAGACCCAGTTATTACTAATTTCTATCATTTATTAAATATGTACTGTGTGCAAGGTACTTTATAAGCCTCATCTCATTCTGAAAAATTTTGCAAGATAGTTTAATATGCATCGTCAAGTGAGGAAATGGAGGCTAAGAAATGATGTGCAATTTGTTTATAATCATACAGCTAGAAGTGAACAGCTGGGGTTTGACTCCAGGTCAGAGAGTTTTCTCCTCCACCTGGACATTTGTGAAACCATTTTGCAATTGGAGAGGGTTTTATAGGTACAGGAGATGTTTTGATGTTTTGTTGGAATTCCTTTTTTTTTTTTTAAAGATTTATTTATTCATACAGAACTGGGGTACAGGCCAGAGATGCGGAGGGTGAGAGGATTCACCAGAGACAGAGTGGGGTGCAGAGCAGGCAGATCGACGAAGTACACTGCTGAGGGGAGCAGCGGGCGGGTCAGGAGAGGTCTGCCACGCCAAGTGGTCACCTCCGGGGCAGGCGGGGATCGAACTCATGCTGAAGTGGCTTAAGCTTCTTAGTGCTGTGCTTTAACCCGCTGCGCCACCAGGGAGGGCCCTGGAATTCCTTTTTGCCTTCTAGACTTATGTTTGGATTCAGGGAAAGTGCCACTTGCCAGTGGCCTGTGTTCAGGATAATTTGTGTCACGAGAGTAAGAGCCAGTAAGTTAGTATTTACAGTCTACATTACAAACTACACTGGAAGTTGTCCAATCAGTAAATTGCCAATGGTAATTTCAAAAACAAACAAAAACAAACTCCTAATTCAATATTCCTTGTATTTTTTGGAAAAGCTGTGAGCCTGTGTTGGTATCCTCCTCTGCCATGACCTGGCCAGGCTCCCCGGCCTGCAGCATGGGCTCAGCCCCAGCCTGTGCCTGCTCTTAGGAAAACAGCCGTGGGCAGCAGCATTCAGCAGCTCCCTCTGGCCGAGGACGGGGAGTAGACCACATTGCACCTAAAGATAGCTGCACAGCGGGGTCTGGGTGGACTCCCCCGTTCTCCAGGACACCGCGTTTTCCTGATGCTCTGGGATATATTTCCATACACACCTTTGGTCCTGGGTAGGTTGCTTTGCACTGCACTGTTCTGGCACTAGGTCATCAAGGAGAGTCCTGATGACTAACAGGGATCGGCCTGTTGGACTGTTACTGTACTTGCTGTGAGAGGCTTTGAAGGTCAGGCTCACTGCATCATTTAATTTCTTCCTGGGAGGAGCCATGGAGAAATTTCTCTAAGGTTTAAGTACCTGCACTCCTAAGCAACTGATTTGTTTTCGGCTTATGGACACATTCACGTGAGTCATGATTTCTTCCTTCTCTGTGTCGGCAACAAAGAAGCTCAGAGTTAAGTTTTCCAACCCTGGTTCTAGTAAAGTCTAGAAGACCTCAGGACATTTGTGAAGTTCCTGACTGTACTTCTGACTTCATTTACTTCCTTTCTTCCTTCCGAGTCTTTCACTCCAATTCCTTCACTTATATATAAAACATTGCCTGAAAAAAATAATGTGAATTGCTTCAGTTAACATTTTTGGACTAAGTTAGGTTCGGAATACCCTTTTCTGTACAATTCCCTTAGGATAACTGAGGGGTAGGGACTTGCTATTTTAGGAGTAGATGTTACTATTGATAGATGTGATTTGCCCATAATTGGTGCTCAACTTTTAAAAATTCTTTAATTGGTGGAAAAGTCAAAAATTATACCATCCCTTCATGAGTTTTTTTTTAGATTAAAATTTTCTGAGGTAGAATCAGCAGTTTTCTTGAATATATATTTTAAATTTACAGAGAGGTGACATTTGATGATATCCACCTCCAATTTCTTCTTGGGACAGTTGAGTCAACATTTGAACATACACATTCAGTAAGAAATGTGAGCAGGGATAAACAGCCTTTTTGTGAAGCAGCAGTCAGTTCCTTCTCTGGTCTCCAGGACTTGGTTTTTCCAGAGGGGCAAAGTTCATGGGCAAATGACCAAGACCATCTACATACGAGCTCCTCAGAGCCATGAGGAAGGGTCCACCTGGGTGGCAGCCTCTCGCTAGGTCTTTGGCTTTCTGCCTCATGCCCGCCTCTATCAGCTGTGGCTTCTACCCTAGACCCCCAGGTTCTCCCCGGGCCTGTCCTATGAAGTGAGCACTCAGCTCCTGCCTCAAGCCAGCCTGTTCTTGTCAGTCAGGCCTGGGGTAATAGTGGTCAAGTCCCCAATCACTAGTCAAAACAGGAACAAATGATTTGAAGGGTGTAGGATTATTTAAAAATCATCCAGAGGACCATCTCTCATACCACTGTCCCTTTATCCATTCTCCACCTCTCATTTAGAAGAAAAATAGGACTCCCATGGAAAAGACTAAGAGAGTCAGGTGGGAGCCGAATGGTTAATGCAGTTTTGATAGGTACAGCACTTCTGGATTTCCAAAAGCATGAGAACCAAAAGCATTGCACTGGGGTAACATCTACACATAAATTCATCACTTGTGGGCCCTCTGTGGTGGCACAATGGGTTAGGGCGCAGCACTGCAAGTTAGCTGCACTGCTTCAGTGTGTGCTGGGATCCCCCGTCCCAGAGGTGACCCACATGGTGCGGCAGACCTCTCCTGTCTTGCCCGCTGCTCCCCTCAGCAGTGTACTTTGACAATCTGTCCTGCTCCCCACTCTGTCTCTGGTGAATCCTCTCACCACCCCTGATCTCTGGCCAGTACCCCAGTTCTGTATGCATAAATAGATAAATAAATAAAAATTCACCACTTTTTCTTCGTGGAAGGTAGCACTCACATGAGAAAATGAAGGCTGCTTGGAAACCAGTTCAAGTAACAGGACATCCTGTGAAGTGTGCTGGATTGAGACTGTCCTCTTCTCAGGAGTTAAATGAGGTTATTTCACAATGTTTTGTGTATAGCTGTGTGGTTGAAGGTACTGTTTTTAAGTTGGATGTAAACAGGCTATTATGAGTGATCTCAGCTATGTTTGGGCCCTCTTCTAAATACTCAGTGGCTAACAAAATTGTGTGTTATAGCTCAGGCTAACCTAACACTATAAAATCTTTATTTAGTAAAAGTGGTGGGATATAGCCACAGGTCTGTCAATTGCCAACATTATGTTCTAAGAGAAGAGAAAAAGTATTATATCTGAACCCTGTGAGATCTATTGTGGGTATGGCAAGTTCAACCATTCATTCTATGCCTATTACATCTTTAGCTTAAGGGGAGTTTTTCATCCTTCAGTAAATGATGTCAACATTATAAAAGGAAGAAAATCAGAATCATCTTGGATGACATAGTGACAATATCTCAGCTAACGACTAGTCAGCATCTTGTGAAAATAATTTTGAAAGCATTCTTTTAAGAAGAATTGAAAAAGGTCAGGAGGGGAGTTTACATTTTCCTTCTCCACCTTTTTTTTTTTTTTTAAGCTCAGGTGATACACTGATATTTAAACTGATTTTCTGTGATCTACTTTAAAAAAGAAAAATCTTTCAAGCTGGTTATAAAATTGTTCATTGGTCGAACACATTTCATTTGTATAATAAATGTATCAGAGTGGGAAGGTGTGTTCTAGTAGTAATGTGAATTTGGATCACATCAAAATTCTGAATACACTTCCTATTCATTACTTCCCTGATTTCTAAACATTCATTGAAGCTGTCAGCTTTGACCAGAACATTTTAGTGAATAAGATAAACACATCTTAAAAAAAAGTTTCTTATATAGATAACCTTCAAGACATCAATACCAGTGCAAAAATATGAGGAATGTCTGCTACATTGAAGGCAATGTAAATTTGCATTTTTATTCCTTGAAGAGAGTACATTTAGATACTGGACTCATTTCTACTGAATATTTTAAGTTGAAAGAACGTTAATGTTATTACCTTTGGAAAAAACTGTCTTGATAAAATTGTAATAACCATTAACACAACTATTTAAGAAACTAAAACAAGCTGAAAGGTGCAGCGTTTCCTTTCATTGGCTAGGAGACAAAGGCACTCAACACATCAGCTTCAGCTGGGACTTTCACTGGTGCTACAATCCCAAACCCATCACAGGTGGCCAGTCCTTGGCACAGCACCTCTGTGTGTGCTGTCTGATTCAAGAGTGGGCAGGGTCTCCCCTTGGATGGTCTTGTGATCCAAGGTCTTGGTCTTACCAGGGCCCTCCAGGGTTCCATGGCAGTAAACCCAGGCCTCTTCTAATGAAGAGAATGCTTGAGTTCCTACTTCAGCAAAACGGAGTTCAACATCCAAGGAGATGTTCGGCTCTCACATTCGTGCTTGGCGTCATTGTGTTAGAGCTGAGAAACTGCATTAGGGATTGCTAGTAAGGGCAGCAGCAACGATGATGAGAGCTGGTCTAGTGGTGAAGAGGGAGAGGTCAGAAATGAAGTGGTGTGTGTTTAATTTTAGAGAAATGGCATCTATCACTCATTTCATGGATTTACATGAACCTCTGGACTCACAGGAACACATTAGATCTTTAGAGATGCTCTTCAGATTATGGATGAAACATGTTATTTCACCACCTTTGAATGATTAGCAGTATGGTTACTAGAGCCCAACCGTGTGTGCGTTTCAAATAAACCATATTTTTATTTGGACACAATCATCTGTGTGTAAGATCTAGTGTTTAAAACCCCAGGGTTCATGAATTGAGTGGAAAATGCAGTTGCTTTGAGCGTGAGACCTTACAATCCCGGTAACTGCTCAGACTTGTCCAAAGATACCCTGCAGAGAAGAGAGTAGACATGGATGGCAGGAAGTATCCTGTCTTTGTTTATTTTCCTAGTTCTCTGCTCTTAGCAGCACCTAAAGGCAAATGAATGGAAAACAGTTGCCTGGGACATATAGAAACAAAAGCGGCCTCTAGGTGGTGCTTGAAGCAGTTGAGGGAAGTCTGGCATCCTTCAGGAGAGGGGGCACCTCAGTGAACTGCAGGCTCCTGAGACAGGCAAAAGCTTCAGTCTGTCACCTGCTCGAATTTCGACAGGTGGCTCCCTGGGCTACTTCTGAGACTTTTCTTCACCTCTGTCTGTGCCTGTGAGGTTTTGAATTCCATGTATCTTATGTCCCTAAATCATCACTTTTTATGAAAGTAAACAAACTGGAGTGGGGGGAACCCAAAGAGCTTTTGCCAACAAGTGGTCATTGTGCCACAGTTTTATATGAAACATCTGCCAGCTTCTCCCAGTTTCCTTTTTGGTAGGCCCGTCTCATCCAGATGGAGCAGGCTGAACCTTTGGGAACTAGGATTCGGCTTGCTTGCAAATGGAATGTTTCCTAAGGGAATAACTTATCTTTATTTAATTTTGGACAACTCTTTAGAGATTCTTATTTCACTATTTTTTTTTTCACTTCATTATTTTTCATAGAGATGACACCGGGTTATAATACTGTATATGATTCAGAGCTAGAAAGTCACACATTTTCAGCTATGTTTTTGGGTATTTTTAAAAAAGATATTAGAGCTGCTACATTTGATATTAATACTAATCTGTAATTCCTGTAAAACATTTGCCATCTATAAAAGCAGACTCCCCGGCTCTGTGTAAATTACACTGAACGTGTGAATCCATATATCCTATGACTATACTCATGGTCAATCAAAAGGAAGCTTTCAGCATAAAGATTTAAAAAATGATAGATCCAGGCTGATTTTAACTTATACTTTTTTTATTAAATATGTAAAAAGATAAACGCAAGTCAAGTTATTCACATATTCAGAGACAAAAAAACTATTCTACCATGCGACAATAGGTGGGTGATGTAAAATGAATGTGATACATCTGAATAAGACTTTTTCATCTATTATGTCATTGCTTATCTATATTTATAATTAACAATACATATGTTTACATTCCTTTCAGTTTACATTTAATATATAACAAAAGCTTTATGGTGTACTATTTAGTAAAAGTAATTTGAATGCATATTAAACCTTAACGGAATAATGGAAATACTCACCAGGGAAGGGAGGAGTTCTTGGTTCCCTTCTGGAGTTTACTTCTCTCTGTCAACAGGATGTTTGTATTTTTTTCTTTTTCTGCTTTTCTGCTTAGGAAGAAGATGGGCTCTCTTTGCCCCCTGCTTCAATCACTTCCTATCTGACTAAGCAGTGGAAGTGCTATAACAGCCACAGTGGGTGTGAGTGAAGGGCATGAAGAATGACATCTGGTTTCAGAGAGGGAGGAGCAGAGAGGAGGAAGGAGAAGCCCTGGGGAGTGAGATGAGGCCTGCAAAGCTGGGGTGCAGCCAAAGAGGACCGGCTGAGAAACTCAGCAGCTGAGATTCCCCAGAGTGTCAGTGATGTCATCTGGGATGCAACACAACGAAGACATTTCAGATGGGGGACAAAGAAGAATCTAGAGCTCTTTTTTAAGCCAATGACTAGTTTGCCCCAAGACATCAGGAAGGAGAATGAAGTATGATGACTGGGGAAAGTGCTCTTGACAGGCTAAGATTTCCGGCCAATAGTTTGATAACTGAGAGGCTGGGGCTGTGGGAGAATGTCACTGATGAGCTGATGTAATGGACAACATCCAGTGGTTTCTGGAGGGGCCCTCTCTGTTCTGGTGTACCCACATGCTGGGAGTTTGGGTCACGAGCCACGTTCCCTGGGTGTTACTGGGATGTCTAGGGCAGTGGAAGGACTGCCTAGAAGCACTGAAGTGCCATCACATGTAATGATTTAACGAGCTATTTTGAAAAAAAGGAAAATCAATGAGTTCAACAGGTTTGGGGTAGAGGGGGTGGGAAGGGGGTTTGGGGTGTAAGAACACACCGTGAAGCATGATGCTACGTACAGCACAACCACTGGCTGCAACCAGGTGCGGGAGGATGTCACTGCCGAGAGCCAGGCTTGTCAGCCTGAGAGAAAGGAGCTGCCATTGTAGCGCAGAGCAAGCAGGAGAGAGAAGAAAGGGAAACCAGACACCACAGAACCTCTGTCCAATTCTGCACAGTGCATTGTAAGAACCTCAAAAATACAAGCAATCTCTTTCACATATAACTCAATAAATACCACTTTGCTGCAAAAGATTTATTTTGAGAAGACTTCTTTTGTGAAAAGCTTCAATGCTAGAATTTAGAATTAGTACTTCATCAATTAATAAAGAAATGTCAAAGCTTTATGATACATAATTCAGAAATTTATTTTAAGCTTTTCAGTTAAGAGGAGAGTGAGGTGGGCACACTTGTTTCATGTTTTTTTTTGTTGCACCTGCTAAGTCAAATAACAAGTGAAAGTAAATCTAAAGTTAGAAACCAAGTGAAATGAAGGACCCAGGAAGGGATACCATCTGTCATTGGGGGAAAAAAATAAAAAGGCAAAGACTTTGGAAGATACTAAGAAAATGTGCAAATGTTAGTTTAAAAAAATAAGGAATGCTTCAAATTCATTAATGTTTCCTCTGTTTTTGAACTGCCATGGTTTAGCAAAGGTCAATGATAATGAGGGCTGCAGTATCTAAGGGGGGAAGTGCCTTATTCCAGAAGGAACTGGGAGTCATAGATTTTTCCTGTGCTCTCATTCCAGTGTCAACACCAGCCTTCAGAGCCAGGATTCTCCCCGGGAATGAGGCTCCTGTGAAAAAGGTCTTTGCTGTCAGCCTTCAGCAAGTGTGCAGCCTGATGCAGAACCCTGAAACCAGGCTGTGCACCGTCATGCCGTGGATGACAGGATTTGGGTTGAAACCCACACAAAGAGGGAGCGGGACCAGTACCTATGCAGACCCGTCTGGACTGCAGTGAGGGGTGACAGCTTCCTGGGGAGAGTGGTTGCCCACAAAAGAGGACCCTGAGAAAGAAAACAGCATGAGAACCTGGGTGGGGGAGGGCAGGGCCAAGCTCTCAGAGGCCCAAGTTGAGATGGGGTTTTCTTTGAGTGAATGTCTTTCAAAACTAACAACAGATTGTGTGGTTGTCTAACATGCTGATATAAAAACACTGCTGGGCCCCGAAGTCCTACTTTCAAACCCATTCTTTCCCCTTTCATGTTGGAAGTAGAGGGAGAAACTGACTGTCTTTCCCCGTGAAACAAGTCACTGTCATTATGGCTTTCATATCAAGTATCTGTTTCCCTTTGTTCCAATTTATTATTTGACCAAATTTATATTCAGAGGTTAGACTTGCAAACATCAAAGCACCACAAATGTGTGTGATATCTAGTGACACTGGGTTGAGAAATGCCAATATAAATACCATATATCAAATTACCATTGTTTCACACCGGGATAGAAAGGGAGTGGGGTGGTGGGGGTGGGGTAGGGAAGAGTTGTTTTGGAAAGAAATGAAAGAGCAGAACCATTCTCAAGCAGCCAAGTGGTGAAGTTGAAGGTATGTGACCCCATGATCTCTCAGGTAGAAGGCCGGCTGCTAATATGTCTTGGCAAAGGAAATGGGAACCGAGCTCGGTGGCTGGCGTTTGCAGCAGCGCGTTGATGTAACGGCAGATTGGGAACAACTGGTTTCTGTTGAGCTTGAGGCCACACATGTTCCAATTCTCCAGAAGAAAAGTTCCCACACAAAATGGAAGTGTTGCGAGCTGCCAAGACGGTTCAGTACTCTTCCTGCTGCTGGGGCTGCTGTTCGTGAACTTGTTCCTCTGCTTCTGGCTCTTCAGGGTGGCCCTCCTGTGGGGCAGGGGGAGACATTTCAGCTGAAACACTGAGGCAGTGCCCCCCACCTGGTTATGACTGCTCGGCACAGTGTCCCCAGGTTGTGGGGAGCACAGGCCCAGGTCCAGGTCCAGGCCCCGCTTGCCATGCCAGTGTCTCCTGCTCCCTGGAGCCAGTACTCAGTACCCACGAGGGATGCCTTCACCTGCCCCCTCCAGCCAGGAGTCATTCCAGAACAACTGGCTGGATTTCTGTCAACTGGCTTTACACATCAATTTTTCTTTTGTTTGGTATGGACATTTTCTTGCTTTGTAAAAAATATTTCTTATTGAGTTAATGTGGATCACATTATTTTTTCCATAATAGAAGTGTAGGGTCCCCCCCCCCCTTCAGGTATTGTTGCCATGGTGTACCCACCACAAAGGAAGCCACAGCCCCCTACCACACACCCTCATGCTCCTTCTGTTCTTGTCCCTCTCCCTCTCATGGCCCCCTTCAGTCAAGATTTAAGGGGTTCAGTTCGGCTTTATCTGACACTTTGCTTTGTTTTTCTATATTCCACATAAGAGTGACACCATCCGGTATTTGTCTTTCTCCTTCTGGCTGATTTCATTTAGTATTATCTCTTCCAGCTTGATATAGAAGTTATCACAGAACTGATTACACATTGCCCTATCCTCTGTTCGAGGGCACGCAGTAAACCAAAGGCGGGGGCTTGAGAACATCAGCTAACCGTGAGTGTGCCTGCCGTGATGCACTAAGAGCCCAGGCTCCAGCGGTGCGTCAGAGGGCTATCCTGACACTAACGGCCCATGGCGTAGAGCTTCTGGTCCACTTCCTGCCATGTGAACCTTCTCTTGAATGGTCAACTTCCTTGAAGTTGACCCTGTGTTGTCATCTGTTACTATCTAATGCAGAGAAGCAACACAGCAACACATTAGCATGGGAAAGGTAACGAGCCATTGATAACTACATTTTGTAGGCTGGAGTGGGACCAGAGCCCTCTCCAATAAGGAAGCTCAAGTTCAAGGACTTTGGAACATCTCGGTAGTGCTTGAGGCCTTATTTGCTTACTTTGTTCTTTCTGTGAGACAGATGAGTGAGGGGTTCCTCTACTTGGCTCCCATTGACCCATTTATTCACTTGCATAACCCAAGGAAGCCCCCCAGGAACATCAACTCCAGGGAACATCAACTGCAGTCAGTCACAGTTGCAAAGGCTTTAAGTTTTGACCTCACAAAGAATAATGAGCTCTTGATTACCCAATCAGGAGAAGTGTGGCTTAGCAATAGGACTGAATGTTCCTTTAAGAACATACAACATTTTTTTGTGATGCAATTGCATGGGCATCAACACACTCCCAGCCAACACCATGTTGGATGGGCTCACTGAGAAAAAAGTGACCCATGCACGAGCAAAGAACTTAACCACACATGTAAGTAGGCCAAACATGTGACCAAAGCACTGGAGTGCCAACTACTTAATCAGTTCTAATACTTGCTTAGTCTATCCCTCTTTCTAAGTGTATAGCTGTGAGTGATTGGAGTAGAGTTCCTTATTCTAATTAGTATAATCATTAGAAAGAGAAGCAAGTTCAGAGGTAGTATCAAGTAAAGCCCTGGGCTCTGTGGGAGGAAAACGTGGCAAAGGAGGGAGGGTTATCACCAAGGAACTCTGATGTACAAGGTGGCACTCAACAGCCTCTTTGCCAGCACTATGCCAGCCACATCTGGCTGTCCCTCACTTGGCTTTGCTCACACTGTTCCTCTGCCTGAAAAATAAGCCCCCTATCTGAGCTCTGCCACTGCTGACATTCTTAGTCCCCTTCTCTGTGAAGTCTCTGTTTGTCCCTCCAGGCTGTGTTCATGTGCTCTCCACACAAGTTTATTTATGTCTCTATTATCACATTTATCATAATCTGACACATTCCAGTTAGTCGCATTCCTGTCTGTCTCTCCCACTGGGACTGTAGTTCTTCTGAGGCAGGGACTGTCTTCTTTTCATATACTCAGTGCTTTGTCCAGTGACAGAAACACAGGTTGTGTCCAAAAGGTGCTGACTGAGGGGGAACAGACTTTTAGGGTATTCAACAGTGGCTGCTTCGACAGTACCTCAGGAAATAAGCCCTGACTATAAGCCGGAGCATTTGGGCTGACAGGTCGATCAGACAGGAGCTGCCAGTAACTAAACCTGGATACCTGTGGCCCCAAGTATCAAGGTAAGTATCAAGGTAAATGATAAAGGGGTGGTGGTGGTGTCTGGGTAGCTAGCTGGTGGTTTACTCTGGAAACATTAGTTTTCTGAAATTGGGATTTGACCAACCTTTTTACTTCTGTATGTAAAACTCCCATTTAAGATTTCTACACCTTCCAAACATGCTACTCTAGGATTGTTTGAGTATAATAAAAGACCAGCCATCACCAGATAAAGACTTGGGGAAGAGACCCTCTAGCAAATACTTCCACTTGAAATGTCAATGCAGGTTTGTAACAGGGTGGTCCCTAGGAAAAGGGGGAAGTTCCAGGTTTCCTGTCCCACCCAGAAGGAGGGTGGAACTGAGCAGAGAAAAAGAGAGAAAAAGAGAAGGAAGCAGGATGGAGAACAAGAAGGAGACCTGAGGAAGCCACATGGAGCAGCAAGCCTGTGATGAAGAAACCGTGCTTGTTTCCTGACACTGGACTGGTTAAAGCAGATGTGGGTGAGATACCTGTAGGGAGGTGACTATGGCCGTGTTTATTATATTGATTTTGATTTTGCTCTTTTGCTCCCAGGGTCAGCCCTTTTCCATGGGTCCCGGCCAGAAGGTGCTTTAGTCTTGTGTTGGGCTTTCAGGCCTTGCTTTGGGCCGATCCCTTTTGGGTTGACTTTTATCCATGAGGGGATGGGTAACGTCAAGTGTTTGATTTAGAAGTTATATTCTTTGTGTTCCATATTGTATATTCACTGTATTAAAGTCTCTTTTCATTAAAGTTTTATATGTTTTGTCTTGTTGTAGCGGATGGCAGAACCCACTTAGAGCAGGTAGGTTTGGGGCTTCAGTGGTGTCCCTCTCCCCCTGCCCTATAACAGGTTCATCTATGTTTAGCTGAAGAGGAGGAACTCTCTGCAGCCTTTGTCTCTCGAGCACCTGCCCTATCTCCAAGAATCTCCCTTTCACATGAGCATTCAGTCAGACCAGCAGCATCATGAACAAAGTGGTGGCATTTCTTTCTAACACCAGTGCGCCACCCCTGTAGGGAAGGCAAATCACCCACCACAGAAGCATGCAAATGACCTGAGAGCAGGATCCAGTGTCTGGGCCAGTTCCTGGGCAGAAAGGCAGCGTCTGAGAGCTGGGTGGTGGATGCCGTGGCCCAGCAATCTCTAAGCACACTCCCTATCCACTCCCTGCCCTAAATGATGTCTTCTCTGAGCTAGAGGGCCAGCTTTTTAAAGGCCCACTCCCTTAGTGGTAGAACTGGGCATGTTTCTGGGATGCTGCCAAGTGAAATTAGGACTCATTTTGCTCAAGGGTGAAGGCTAACACTTAAGGGCTTTAGAAGGAGCAGCAGACAGTTTCCCTTCTTTCTTACAGAAACCAAGGTGTTAAGGAATGTTGTCACATTCTGAACAGGACACCTGGTACAGACCAGATGTAGTGGCTTATTCTTCAAGGGAAACTCACTGCGGCCTGACAGATTTCTTTTGGAGTTGTCTATACACAGCGCTGAGTTAGAAGATATCCTGGAAATAGCAAAATGACGGGAGTAACTGCGTTTTGAAGGTTTTGCTGTGGTTACCCTCACCTACAGTTTGTGTTAAGTCTATTTTTCCTTTCTGGAGTCCAACTGCCTGGTCACTGTCTCTAAGCCTTGGATAAGGGCTCTAGGGTTCAAATGCCAAAGACTCTATTTAAATCACTTACGAACTACGGTCTCTGTTTCTCTTACGTGTATAAAACAAACAAACAAACAAACAAACAAACAAACAAACAAACAAACAAATCTGTCTACCAGATAGGATTCTCAACAGAAAAACAGACCGGAGAACTGGAAAGTTCTTGGCTCTTCTTCAACTCTCATCCCAAGCATTTGAGGAGAGGACCTGCTTTAAAGTATGACTTCTCCTTCAGGTATCTGCTTTTATGGTCCATTCACTGTAAGAAAGGCTCACTGAATCCAGTCCATAGCTAGTTGGTGTTGGGATGTGTGGGTGGGAAGTGGGAACATGAATAGTAAAAGAAGTTGATGTCATCTAGGCAGACACCCTCTCCCCACTCAATTCACATCCAGGAGACCCGCCTGTCATTAGCCAGGAATTCAAAGGTCCATGTCAGCTTTTAGTTTGTAGTCCACCCAAAAGTGCTCCAATACCAGGCCTACTGCTTGGGACAAGACCTCACTTAAGTTAGAGTAAGTTTCTCCTCATATTAGAAGCACAGGGCTCGGGAGATTCCATCCTGCACACACCTTTCTTCTGTCAACAAGCACTGTCATGCACTGTTCACACAGGTATGTGGAGCCATGCAGACCTCAATGGAGTTAGCCTCAAACAACCTTGTGGAGAGAATGATCAAAATTCATGGAGTGCCTGACAGACTATAAAGGGTTCTTTACACACACAACATCCTGTACGTGCCACTAAAATCAGCCTTAGGTTTCTCCCATCAGGTCTGAAAATACTGGAAACCATATTTTGTGAAGCTACAATGCTCCTGAGACCTTGCCAGGTAGATTCTCAGAGCATCAACATCAATAGCCTGAGCTAATGATAACCAAACCCCCCCCCCCAAAACAAAACAAAACAAAACAAAAAACATCAAAAAACAACTGAACCCTACCCCCAAAAAAAACCAAAAAACAAACAAACAAAACAACAAAATCTTGCAGGAAATGAAATAAATGGTGGGGAATCCCCAAGTCCAGACAATTTTAGAGAATTTCATCAGTAGGACTTAAAGTCTTACATGGATATCATGTAATGATATGGATGCTTAGTATTCAGAGGGAATAGGCAAAGTCAACTGGCTGATGGACAGTTACATTCTGTGGAAATACTGATACACATGCACTCAACCACGAGATCTTGGAGATCCAGAGCCTCTGAACAAACAGACCCGAAAGCCTCCACCAGTTTTGACCTGGCATACGGAGAAGCCAGACATCCAGCCTGTCCTCCCTTGCCACCAAACAGTGACTCAGTGGAAGGTCAACCTGTCAGGCTCCCACTCCTGCTGCTGGTTGTTGGGCCTTCTCTCTTCCACATATTTTAGCCTGGGGTGATCCACCTCGGACTCTGATATTTATTCTACCCCTTCATCTTGAGCATTTAGTTCCTCTGCCATTCTTCCTCACACCTGCCTTCTATCACCTGGCAGAGCCATACCTGGAGTCTCCCCTTCAGCATTCACTCATGAGCAGCAAGCCCTGTAAAAGATACCCCTGCCCACAGAGGAGTATTCTAGAAGTATTTTTCAATAAAGGACTCTCTTACAGTGTTGTAATAAGTAACTAAGACAACCAGCTATAAAAATAGACAGTTGAGGGGCTTATGGAGATTGGAAAACCACACTCTGATCTGTTATTAGGAAAGACGAATCCTTACACACAGTTCACTTGCTCACAGAACCAAAAACCATTTTAGATGTGGCAGTATACATAAGCCAGCTTTCTCAAGGCTTCTGTATTACCATAGAACATGGATGAATGCATGTTCCAAAGGCATGGGTCAATGTATCATGGTGATAATGATGTCTTTTCTGCTGGGAATACTGAATGCACTGGGCTGTAATTCTCAGTAAGGTCCCAGGGTAGCATCTGAAAGCATGCCAATCAACACACTTTGACCAAGAGGGTCACCTCAGAAACTGAGTCAGGGCCCTCTTCACTTACGTGCTCTTCTGAAGCATAGAGGACTTCCATTAGTCGCTGCACGAGGTCGTCATTTTCCTGCCCATGTTCTTGGCAGAGTAGCTCTATCTCTCTCAACTTTCCAAAGTAGAAATCCCTTTCCTTTTCCACACCTTCCAGGGCAAGTTTTAATGAGTGTACCTGTAAGAAGCACAAGTGAAAAAGACCCCAAAATATAATACAAGAAATAAGTGATCAGTGATGCCTGCAGAGAAAGGCTAGAACTCTGAAAAGACAGACATGTAAAAATGACTGCTGTGAGAGTCTGAGGAGGAAAAAGGGGCTGTTGTTTGGAGCTTGAGTGTAGGCCAAAACACCCAGCCTCACAGCACACTAGTCATGGCCTGCGGTCAACTGAGTGTTTATTAACTAGGGATGGGGGGAATGGTTCTGCTCCATGCTCCCATACAGGCCCTGAGGAAGCTTTCCTTTGCTGCTGACAGGGACTGCAGCACATGTTTCTTTTACCCCATTATACTCTGCTCAGAGAGGGGATGACCAAATGGGAGGAGGTAAAAGAGAAAGGCTGTCCATTTTGGAAAGTGATCTGGATTTGCCTTAAGAAACTAAAAATGGAAATACTGTTTGATCCAGCCATCCCACTTGGGGTATCCAACTAAGGAACATAAAACCATCAACTTAAAAAGTGTGTGCTTTACAATGTTTACTGCACTATTATTTATATAGCTAGGACATGGAAACCTCTGAGGGTCCACTGATAGTGGACTGGATCGGAAAATGAGGTCTGTCTTTACATAGAATAATGCTCAGTCAGAGGAGACAAAATACCACTGCTTACAGCAAGATGGAAGGCTTTTAAGGGAATTATGCAAGTCAGAAAAACAAATGTTGGATATTCTCACAACAGATGATCTTACAAAGCAAAATACTTATAACAATTAGCAGGGTTACCGAGGCTAAGAGGGCAGGGAAGGAGAGAGAATCAAAGGGGCATAAAGGATGGTTGTGAGGAAAAAAGGCATTGACTAGTCATAATTTTTTAAAAGATGCATACTGGAACTGGGATGAAGGCTAGAGGTATGGGGTGTGAGAGAATTCACCAGAGACAGAGTGGGTAGCAGAAACAATGGACTGACTGAAATATACTGCCGAGGGGAACAGAGGGTGAGACAGGAGAGGTCTGCTGTGCCCAGTCATAAGTTGTTTCTTTTTTTTTTTAAATCTCTACTTTTATTAGCAAAAAGAAGGAAAGAGCTATCACTGGGGTTACTCGGAAGACCCTCTTCCTTTCTTCACATTACTTGCATTAAGGGCCACCTTGAGTTTTGAATCCTTTCCTCACTGTGAAGAAGGATATGGCTGAGAAGTCTCACCCGCTAAATGCTTTCTACTGGAAAGCTGGGTCTTGGCTGACAAGGAAAACCAGGTGAGACTGGAAGGCTGGCTGAGTGGATCAGGCTTCCGTCCACTTGATTTGGCTTTGGGGACCTCACTGGAGACCTGGGGAGATATGGAAGCTCTGTTCCCTCAGCCAAGCACATTCACCCCATTTCCCCTCTTCATGCTCATTCAAGGACCCTACAGTGTTGTGTGAATTCTCAGTGGTTACAGGGCCAGTACTAGTGAAGGAAAGGAACAGTGAGAGTCTGGCAAAGCACTCACATCAGGGAGAAGAACACAGAAGGAATGTAAATAGACCTGGTCTCAAAGCCCAGGCTGCCACACTCCTAGGGGTACAGCAGCTATACCAGGTTCGAACCACCACCATTCCTACCCTCTGAAAAAATGCTTCGTGTAGAAAATATTCTTATGGAGATAAATTCAGTATTTCATAGATTCAGCTCTCCATAGGTAAATATCTAATTTAAATTAATCTCCAGGGACCTCCCTGGAGGGCAAGGGATTAAGTCTGAGTACTGTGACTTAATCTGCAGCCACAGCGCTTCAGTAGGAGTTTGATCCCTGCCCTGGAGGTGACCCACATGGCACAGCAGACATCTCCTGTCTCACCCACTGCTCCCCTCAGCAGTGTACTTCAGCTCCCCACTCTGCCTCTGGTAAATCCTCTCACCCTCCTGCACCTCTGGCCTATACCCAGCTCTTGAATGCATAAATAAACCTTTAAAAAACAAATTAATCTTAACAGAATTTTCAATTACATTTGGAATGGAAAATTTTCTCCTTGTAGTAACTCTGGGCATCCATGAAATATTTACCTATCCAGAATTAATGACTCATTTAAACACATACTGAGCATACCCAGCGTCCATCCTCTCCTGTGCAGCTGGTAGACTTACATGGATCTTGTCAGAATCAGGGCTGTGGTCCCTCTGAATTAGGTTTCTGGTTCTGCCAGCTGCCTCAGACCAGGTAAGAAGGGTCTCCAGTCACATTAAACCCATGAAAACTAGGTTTGTCTGCCTCTTCAGAATGCTTTAGTCTACACAATGAGCAAAGCACTGAGGTTTCTGTAGAAATACCAGCCAGGTCAGCCTTTGGTGGTATTCCAGATGCATTAGGCAATAGATGCACAGTTATACCCACACTCAAGTGAAAACCAACAGGAGCTAAATTGTGTGATGAAATAGCAACCAACAAATGAAATTCCATTTTCATACCCTGCTCACCAATGCCTTCTCCTTTTGTAACAGGGTGGTCCCCAGGAAAAGGGGAAGTTCTAGGTTCCCTGCCCCACCCAGAAGGAGGGTGGAGCTGAGCAGAGAAAAAAGAGAGAAGAGAAGAAATCTGGGAGAAAAAGAAAGCAGGAGGGAAGAGCCAGAAGGAGACCTGAGGAAGCCACAAGGAGCAGCAAGCATGTGATGAAGAACCATGCTTGTTTCTTGGCCCTGGACTGGTTAAGGCAGATGTGGGTGAGATACCTGTAGGGAGGTGACTATGGCAGTGTTTATATTGATTTTGATTTTGCTCTTTTCCTCCCAGATTTTCTGGCCATTTCTGACCCTTTTCTATGGGTCCTGGCCAGAAGGTGCTTTATAGTCTTGTGGCAGCTTTCAGGCCTGGCTTTGGGCCAATCCCTTTTGGGTTGACTTTGCCCACAAGGGGATGGGTAACTTCAGGTATTTGATTTAGAAATTATATTCTTTGTCTTCTGTATTGTATACTTACTGTACTAAAGTCCCTTTTCATTAAAGTTTATATGTTTTGTCTTGATGCGGCGGATGGCAGAACTTATTTGGAGCAGGCAGGTTTGGGGGTTCAGTGGTGCCCCTCTCCCTGTCCTGTAACACTTCCCTCACATCACAGTAGAGCTTCATTGATGGATTTGGAAGAGGAGCCCTTGGGAAAACTCAAGGAGAAGAGATGGGAGGAGAAGTTCTCTCCTATTTCTTCCTACCCATCAGTGTCCTCCTCCCAGGAGGTTTGAACCACTTTCCAGTCCAGTTCCCTGGTGGCCCCCATGGACAGATGCGACTCCAACCCACTGCCTGTTTGCTAACCCACTGTCCAGACAGTCCTTCAGTTAAGTCATGTCTTTTCCTCCTTGTGTGTCTTGATTAATTTCTGCCAATGGAATGGTTTGGCTTAGTAATACTCATATAGTAAGTCAGGGGAGTAAAGAATTCTTAAAGTTTATGCACTTGTCACTTGCTCAACTGCTACTGTAACTCACTCTTCAGCAGGATATTTGACTCAGCCTCCCATCCTAGGGTCCTCAGTTCCTACATACCATGCCTGTCCACCCCTGTAGTTAGTGAGCAGCTTGTCAGGAGGGGTGGTGTGGGGTGTAGCTGCAGGCTTTAGGGACAGGAAATGGAAGGAACAAAACAGTCATGGAAACTGAACAGAGGAAGTGTTTAGTCAGAGCTTGTGGATGAAGTCTCAGAATTTCCTTGTCAAGGATAAACGAGGCAAAGGTAGGGGAATGAAGCTCTTTGCAGTACAGGAGAAATTATAATAAGTGGGGAGATCACTGGAGTGTTTCTCTTTCCTTGCTCTAGTAGCATTTTGGATGGTGGGGTGAGGTCTAGGTCCCCTGGGGCTGTGTGGCTTTTGGTGTGATTGGAGAGTCAGCTAAGGGGACTGACATTGACTGGCTGAGGCCATGAAGGGCAGAAGGACTCTGAGGTCCCCTGTGATCACACAGGATGGGGGATTGTGAGCCTGGGCACAGAGAGGGGATGACAGGAGAGAAGTCACAAGGAAACTGAGAAAATAAAGATGTCCCCCCCAAAAAATTTGAGTTCCCAAGGAGAAAAAGAATCATAAATCCAAAAGCCATGACCTAATTCTCTCTAGGTCTACCCTGATTTGCTTGGACTCTTAGGAAAGTACCCTAAGGCTCACTACGGCTGTCTTAACTGCCTTTTATCTGAGAACTCATTATTGGAAAGTCTAGATGAACTCAAACTACGAATCAGCAGGTCATTAGAACATTCTAGTTTCTAAATCAAAGTCCGATTCACTAGGTGACTTAGGGTTTCACCTTTTTCACTGAAGTGGTCAGAATTGTAAAGAAACATCCTAGTTAAATAACTGGCTGCTGTTAAACTATATTCTTGATTGCAAATATACAATTATCTCAGAAACTGTTTCCAGACTCTTGCTGGCTCATCAAGATGCAGATTGATTACCAGGAATGGCCCAGTGAGGGGTTGGGAACACCTCTGAGTGGTGGAGGAAGTGATAGTAAGGAGGCTTCACAAGACTGACTCACACTAGGAGTCTGGGGAGGAAGGGATTAGCATAGCCATTGACCCAGCTATAGAAACCAAGATCCTTAGGCGCCAAGGCCCCCTTTCCAAAGCATAAGATCAAAGCAGATGGCAGCAGGCTGTAGGCTGTGTCTATCACAGACTCAAAAGGTGAAAGATAAAGATATGGAGATTGAGCCCATGGTGGGATCTCCTGTCCCTTTCAGATTCTATTCAACAAATCTAGGCTCACCAGGAGTGAGCCCCTTCCAGAGAGATCAAGTCTCTATCAGGGCAGTCTCTGCCCAGTACAGGGCCCCAGCCCTCTGTCCACCTGTGCCTATGCAGATGCTTCTTTCCACCCTCTGCAGGGCAGCAGTTTCCTGCCTGCCTGTGACCTGTACCATGCCAGGACTTCTCTGCTCTGACCTCCCTCAGTAGAGGCCACTCTCTTAAGGCCGCTTACCTGCAACTATGCAGGCCTCTCAGCAAGCCTGTTCTTTTTTGGGCAGCTCCTCCTGCCCATCTGTGCCTGTGCAAGTGTCTGATACTCTTGTCCTTTTTCCTAATAAATCTGCTCTTTAAATAAAACTGAGTCTCTGTCTCGTGGAGAATCTCGCTGCTGAAAGGGGAGCTCTGGTGAAACTTTTCCCAGAGTGAGCCCAAGGACGCCGTACTAAGTCCAAAACGACATCACAGAGGACCTAGAATAAAGGTTCTTCTCCCTGCAGCAGGAGCAGGGAAAGGTAGGCGGCTTCCCCAGGGGGTCTATGCTACTACTTCTTTTATTACTTTTAAGCTACATATAATCTTAGGGGAAATCAGCTCTTATTAGTTAGAAAGTACACATAAGCTTTTATATTGAACACTGCAAAGGCAGCAGAGCTAGATTTACTATAACCATGAGTACTATTAGATAAAAAAAGACAGTTATACTTAAAATACAACTGTGACTTTTCTGATTTCCCCCAACTTCAGGCTCGATGTTTCTGTGGCAGGGAACTTCAGCTGTTTGGAGGAACAGGTTTTTGCTTTTGCTTGCTGAACAGCCTATTGTGTGCAACTGCTGTGAGTTCTAGGCGAGGAGGGAAGGTTATCTCTCTTACCATTAAATCATTAGCAACAGAACAGGCTTAATAGTAGGTGATGGAAAGGAGGGAGGAAGGGGAGGTGGGGGAAGTGTGTAGGAAAGAAGACTAGCCATCTGGCTGGGCCTAAGTGGGCAGGTAAGCCATGGTCTAGGCTGGAGAGCTCAAGGCTGCTGGGGAAAGGAGGCTGGGCCTCAAGCCTGCAGATTTTACCTGCACAATCTCTTTTATTCTTGCTTGCTTGACATCTCGGCTTTTGCCTCACCTGCACCCGTTCTCACCAGCCCATCGGGGTTTGCTACCTTATCTTCTTGCACTGAATGATGATTTGCCATGAATGATGAGTTACCTGTTCATTAAGCTGTATGACCTGTGTTTCTAAATCTTTATCAGATTTGGATGCTGAACCACTGGATGAAGCCCTTTTGGCTGATGAGGGACGAGAAGGTGTGGATCCTGGTTTAGATGCCGGACTTGATTTAGCCGCACCTGAAAGGAAACAGCATAAATGAGAAACATGGGCAACATCAGAAATTCTTTTTAGATTTAAGCAACTAGATGATACCAAAGGAGTTTACTAAAAAGCAACAGTGATCAAAGTACCACAGCTATACCGCAGTACATTTTCAGAGTTCTCACATGTTTCCGCACACACATACACAATAGGTTGACTAACCAATTTAACCTTTCTGAGTATTTTTTTAGGTTACATAACATTAATGCAATCTCTTTTCTCCTTTCAGAAAAATAAGAGTAACCGATATAAAGGATTTTGAGATTTTGTTTTCAAGGAGGAAAGATGCTTAAACTCAAAGGATCATAACTGAATTTCTAACAAACAAAACCATCTTTATATAGATGAACACTTTAGAAGTAGTAACAATACAAATGTATGTTTCCTCGTTCACTATGTTTTTCAAGTTTTGATCACAGTAAGAGCCTGGGAGCAGTGACATCACCAGAGCAGCTCCTGAGACTGAAGTCTTGCTTTTTAAATTTTATCTGCAATAAATGGGCTTTAAAAAAAAAAAAAGATTTATTTATTCGTACAGAACTGGGGTACAAGCCAGCGATGCGGAGGGTGAGAGGATTCACCAGAGACAGAGTGGGGAGCAGAACAGGCAGATCGACTAAGTACACTGCTGAGGGGAGCAGCGGGAGGGTCAGGAGAGGTCTGCCACGCCATGTGGTCACCTCCGGGGCAGGCAGGAATCGAACTCATGTGGAAGTGGCTTAAGCTTCTTTGTGCTGTGCTTTAACCCGCAACGCCACCAGGGAGGGCCCTAAATGGGCTTTTTGAGAAATGGCTGATTCCAGGGATAAGGCAGGGGATCTATGAACTGAGTTTAGGACACCTGGTTGTCAAAAATCAGAGATATATTCAAGGATGAATAACACAGCTTATTCCATGAAGTTTAGGGGCCAGCTAAAAGGGGATCATCTGCCTACACTTGGGAGAGGGTGCCTGCCAAAAAGAATAATGGCTGTATTGTGATGCAAGTGGGTCAATGCAAACCTAATGTGTAAGGAAAGGGAGAAAGGAAGGGAGAAGGATGATAGAATGATCGTTATGGGACACCGACAGCCAATAAATGCAGAAGTGCTACAACTAAAAAGTCAGAGTTCTGAGACACCCACACTGATTTAGAGTTTTGATGGACTCTAAAACATTAAGTGATAAGTTTGTGGGGGAAAAGACAGGCATTCCCTTATAAATGACTTATTATATAGGGGGAAAAGGTGTGGATCAGAGGGGTGACCTGGGATTAGTAGCTTAATATGGCTCAGCAGTGTTAATAATAATGTTAACTATTTTCAGTAAGACCTCACTTGTCTAGAGCTTGGTCATGACAGACTGCAGAATATGGTACAGACACAGGAAATATCTCTGAAGCTAAAACAAAAACTCCTAATGTGTACGCAATGAGCATCTATACTTAATGGAGTAAGAACTTGAGGAGTCCATTACTGGGGGCTCACTCACACTCGGACCAGTGGCAGGTGGGTCTGGGCAGGCTTCCTTCCTACTGTCTCCACTGGCCCTTTTCCCCACCACTGTCCCCCACTGCTTCTTTAGAGGGATCTCGGAGGGCAAAGAACACATCTCATGCAGCTTGGTAATCCCAGTGCTTAGCACAAAGCTTGGCTGAAAATATATTTAGTGAAGGAACAAATGTTTAAATAAATACATGAACAAGTAAATAAAATCTGGTTCTAATTTTATTGTATTGTTCCAACTTTACAGTTTATCAGTACCAACAGAGTAAAAAGACCAAGGGTTTTATGTATATGAAGGCCTCTGACTTTTGTGTTGATTACCTTGCTAAACTGGTTGATGTTTTTGATTAGTTTCTCTGTGGAGTTTTTTAGGGTTTTCCATGTAAATTAATATATCATCTGCAAATAAGGACAGTCTTACTTCTTTCCCTATTTGGATTCCTTGTATGTAAAAGATCAAGGGTTTTAAAAGCAAGTGTGTTGAGAGCAGTCACAGTTACAATCAATTTCCTCATTACAAAGTAGGAGATAGAAGGATAAAATTTATATTTGTTATGTTTTCAAGTGTCTGGAGTGAGTAAGAGTGTTAAGCCATACATACCCTCAAGAAACACTGATAGCATCACTCCCTTGAAAATACATGCCTCTTTGTTATAAAGAAAAAAAAAATCATCTAAAAGCACAGGAAAATACCGAATGCATTTTAAAATGAGAATGATTACAGTAGTGGATGACTTAAAATAGTTCAAAGGCTAATTCTTCAGTGACCTGTAATGGCACAGACACCTTACCTATGTAAAAAGATTTCCAAAGGAACCTAGAGAACGGATGCTTTACTTGTGATTCAGAGACAGTTACAAGATCCTTCATCTCTGCAGGAGTCCATATAAGAACTCCTGAAACACTCCTTCCAAATTCCAATGGCCAGTTTCTATAAGGAAGGGCCAAGCCACCAGGGAGAAGAAAACATATGAAGAGCCGGGGAGGCAGGGCTGACTGGCAAAGTGCCTTCTGCAAGGGGTTCCACCAGCCAGCACAGCTGGGAAAGCAGCTTTTGAAAAATCAAGTTGCTTCAGACCTTTTTACAAGCAATATGTCATACTTAACATAAAGAAAGTCTAACAGAAAGCAGTTCAAAGACTGTGATCAATACCTCTAATTTACTGAGTATCTGTTTATTATATGCCAACCACGAGGCTTGTGCTGGAGAACCCCCGCTCTGCGGGAGTGTGTGGGATCTGATGGGGGGAAGAGTTGCCTCAAAGGGGCCTGGCATGGCCATCCTCAAATTTTCAGAAACAAGGCAGCATTTTCCACTGCAGAGCCCTATAGTCTCTCTGCCTGGAACATTCCTCTCTTCCCTCCAAGTGACTATATCTACTGGCCTTCAAGATGCACCTCAAATATTGCTGCTTGGCACCCACCCATGTAATGGCAATTATTTATTTCATACCTCCTCCCATTAGACTTAAAACTCCATGAGGTAGAAGTTGCATCTGTTTTGTCTACCACTTTATGGTCCCATGGCTAATCACAAGGCCTGATCTTAGGAAACACTCAAAGTTTTTATAATTCATTAACTACTCCTACAAGAGGCATTTACTACTCCTACAAGAGGCATTTACAGGGAAGGGAGAGAGGGGCACCCCTGAAACCTCAAACCTGCCTGCTCTAAATAGGTTCTGCCATCTACCGCATCAAGACAAAACATGTAAGATCTTTAATGAAAAGGAACTTTCTTCACATGTCTCTGTGCTCTATGTGACTCCCTCAGGCCACCTTCCAGATCTATATCCTGCTTCCTTCCTCCTCAGTCCTCTCCAGACTCCTCTCTTTTCCCCTCAGCTCCACCCTCTTTTTGGGTAGGACAGGGAACCTGGTACCTTCCCTTTTCCTCGGTTCCACCTTGTTATAAGACAAGAGAAAGTTAGAGGAGCTGACGCCAAAAGTCACTGGCAGGAAGAGCCAGCCATACCCAAAGGAAACCAAAAAAAAAAAAAAAAAAAGAGAAAGAATCAGTAGCCTCCCCAAAGAGATGTCTCACGCGGTTTCCTTACAAGAGTACCTCTGCCACCACTTAGGCCCTTTATCTCAGAGTCAGGGGAACAGTTCAAGTGGGTGAAATCAATCAGTGTGTGGCTAATGCTGAGTTGTAAGGTGGTCTGTGCCAGGCTGGCCAGGGCTCTGCCATGTTCACTGGTCTCTTCTGAAGGAAACTGCTGCAGAAGCTAGAAAGCACAGTCCCCACCGACCCACCCATCCTAGTTGGGCAGTCCCCTAGTGCTCCCCCAAAGCCCTCCCCCCAGTCAACAGCTCTCAAGTGGCTGGCTGCAACCTGTTGACTTAGGCTCATCAGGCATACCTGATTCTCCTACTTTGCTTTATCCAGTCTCACGCAAATTGTAAAAAACCAGGAAGGAAAAGAAACTCATTACCTGTGAAACAGGGCTAGCACTAAACTATATTTTCAAGGCATCATCAACTGCAGCTTGAAAAAAGATGTTTGAGGTAGAAGGGGCCATGGCAAGCCAACATCCATGCAAGGCCAAGCTAGCAGGGAAGAGCAACTAGAAAGAAGCAGGGAGAGCCACAGAGCCAGGGAGCACCTTATGTGGCTCGTAGCAAACCTGGGAAACCTACAGCTACTGAGCTGCCCCTCTCTGTCCACATGCGGTCTCTCAGGAGCCTGATGCTTCCTGAGGCAACACACATTCTGTGCTATGGACAGAACCAACTCAGATAGGCTTGTGTGGGTCTGACTTGTAATTCAGTCTTGGCCTTAGGAAGGCATTTTTGTGTCCTGTGAAGGTCAATTGGGGCAAAGACCCAGGGCTTCTCCCTGGCTCACGTGCATGCTGCTTGTGGATCTCCTTACTATGAGAAAGATGAAGGCAAAGGTAATCAGACTTGACATCCTCAGGTGCTGGGAAGCAAGGGTGGGGTGAGTATAGGGGGAGGGGCCTATGAGCCACCACCTATACTCACCACACCTGGGATGGAAGGCCAGCTTCTGCCCCCACCAGGGAGAGATTCTAAGTGGCAAGGCACAGGCTTGACAAAGAAAGGACTGGGTAACAAATTTGAAAAAATTGTAGATCAACTGAGGACCTAGTGCTTGAAATTTAAAAATTAGAAGGATTTTTCAATTCAGAGTATACTGTTTGGAAAGATACAAAATAGGGGAAAAAAACTTCTGAGTGAGATTGTTTCATGTCAGCATTAGTTAACTGCTCATTTATCCTTTCTGAAGGAATGAAAGAATAAGAAAGATATAGGGGAAGAAAGATCTTAGCATCTTCAGAAGTTCAGAGTTTTTAAAAAACCATACAATTAAGGGTTAAACTAAAAGCTAATTTTCAAAGGAATGTAAAGTGAGTTCCTTCCAACATCACAAGATGTAATTTGATACCAAAGTAATTTATCCCTCACAGTTATCACATTATTAACATGCACTGAGATATTCCAAATACTAAAATTTGTAAAAATGAAGTCTTGTTTATTAATTTTAATAACCTTTTGTTTTTAGAATGAACAACAACATCCTGAAGTATATCGCATTCATTAGGCAGTTAAAAATTGTACTTTCATTTGCTTGCTTTAAAAGTCTGCCTGTTTTCTTTCCACCAACCATATTCTTAAGTATATCCAATTTCTGTGGGTACCAGATATTCTTTTCTCACTTACCCAGGCTGCTACAGTAAGGATGTTATCAAAGAATTGTACATTTGACATTGATACAATACTTTTATGTAAGCCACTATTTGTATTTCAATTTTGTGAAATGATCCAATAATGTCCCAGTAGCATCTAATCCTAGTTTTAAATACTGAGGTCCTTAGCTGCATTTTGTTAATGCTCCTGATTTCAATACCTTTGCATGCCTCTGTGCTCAAAAATGCTCATGTGAAAACCATGCAGCCATGCTGGCTACAACACAGACAGACTTTTCTGTAGCTATCAGACATTTTTATTTTCTTCCAAGCCATACTTGATGATGCTCTGAAAACATAATTAGTGGGAGCTCTATTTTACAAGAGGCATTTTCCCCTCCAGCTTTTTAAAAAATTCTCTCCCTAATTTTCCCCTTCAAAAGAAAAAGGAGTTTCAGAAGCATAGGAAAACAGACATAAATTCTGTACAAGTCCCTGTAATTCCCTGAATTTATTCCCTGGATATGGGCATGATTTACATGCTGGTCTTTGAGCAGTTGTGTCTTAATTAAAGCCTTTAGGACTTCATGTATAAATATGATTCTAAGACATTTTAACCACGGTTATAAAAAACAAAGAGTGGTCAGATTCACTGCTTTAGTGAAGCTAGAGCATCTCTGCGTCTAAATTCAGTAATTAGTAGCTTACTTAATGTTTATGGAAAATGCAACGGCATTTTGGGCAGATGAGCTCCAGTGAATCCAGAACAAGGAAGCAAATAAAAGCACCGTGCTTGGCTTTGTCCCTTATGGCCAAGGTCTCAAGAAATTCTTCTCACATAATGTGCTGTATTCCTTCTGCCAAAATCATAAACAGAGGAGCTAAAAATATGACATTAAGACTGTTGACAAGAACCGCAGAGACATTAAAAACATGTGCAAACACAGACTTGGGAGGGAGCCATTCTTCCGGTCATCCCCAGCTTCTGCACTGTTTTGAAAGAATAGTTTCCCTCACCCCATTCTTCTTACTCAATTAGAAATACCCACGGAGATTGGGGGTTGTGGAGGTACTGAGGGCGTACGAGGCTGTTGAGAGGGGGGCATTAGGCAAAACAAATGGAGGTCAAAAGGGACAAATTCCCAGTTAAAAAGTAATTTCTTGGGATCTAATGTACAGCACAGTGACAGAGTTAACAACAACTTCCCAAGACACAGAGACTGAATCATTTTATGTTGCATGCTTGAAACTAATATAGTATATGTTGTTATATTTTAATAAAGACAAAGCCCCACAGAAAGACACAAAAGCAGCAGAAGAGACACAGCATTTACACTGACCCATCACTTAGGGGTGGACCGCACATCATTTCTTCATCCTCTTTACTTTGGCAAAGTAGAGGTACTGCTGGGGAAAGTGTGGAGCTGGGTGATGAGAAGAGAGACTCTCTTCACAGGAAGAGAGTCTCCTCCACCACTAAACAGACAACAGAGGTCCCCCTCAACCCCCCCACCCCCCTGCAGCAACTGCTCCCACACACCTCCAATAACTGAGGATCTAGCCCTTTCCTTCAATGTTGTCCCCACACTTTCACTAGGCAGGTTCTGTAATCTGCAAAGCACCTCAGAGGCCGGAATTCAGTCCACATTGAACTGTAACAGGACTTGGAAAGTCCTGATTCATGAGCTCATTAAGAAGCTGGGTTCTTTTATTCTGAAATTAGTAGTTCACATCCATATGGCTCCTGTTCCACCCGAGCAGCCAGTGGCAAAGCTCGATGCTTCCTTTTTGCTACTTCAGCGTCAGCTCGTAAAAGTGGGCAGCAACTCTTTGAGCAGCTTGGGTCGGCTCCATACAGTCGAGCATGAACCATATTCATCTTGTGGGAATGAAGCCCTGCTGTGGAGTCTGGCATCCTTCATCTTGTCCCTAGGGGGGCAGTGTTGGGAGGGGGCCCTGCAGCCAGGCAGCCTTCACAGGGCTCCTGGCCCTGCTACTCATACAGTGTGTGACTCTGGCTGGGTTTCTTCATGTGAAGAGAGGACTAGCAGTGTCCATTGCCCAGAGCTGGGAAGAGTATATGAGTTAATAAATGGCATATAGTAAGTGCACAAAAAATGTTAGCTCCTTTCATTATTATATACAGCAACCGAGTTGATTCAGCTAGCCATGAAGAGTATACAGGTTTTCCATTAAGATAAAACTTAAATCATTAACATACCCTCCAGCCACGAGTGGGCTCCAAAGCTTTTGTGTGTCTCCCTCCAGGCAGCATCTACCAAGGTGCTATAGTTCAAGTCTTTGCGCTTCTTCTTACCATGATTCACTCATTCATGCAGTAGGTATTTCCTGAATCCCTACTTGTACCTGGCAAGTTGTACGCACTCAGGATAAAACAATGAATGAAAAAGCAAAGATGCCTGTCCTAGTGGCATTTATGTTCTAACAGGGGGATCAGATAATAAACAATAATGTTATGAGCCAGTGACACAGCCAACTAGAAAGTTAATGCTACAGAGAAAAGAAAAGCAGGGCAGCGTAGGGAGTGCTGGGAAGGAGTATGGGGGAGAGGGGTGGGCAGTGACCTGAGCATTCACCTGGGTCTTCTCCAGTCGAACTCTGAACTCAGATGTCAGAAACAGCGAGTCCTCTTGGTGGGTGTCTTGCGGCAGTGCAGCACTCATAGAAAGAGGTGAGCTCCATACCAGGCATGGGTAGGGGTCACCCACACTCAAAAACCTCATTTCTCATGGAAGCCAACATTTCTTGCAACATCACTGTAGTTGTTGGATCCCTTCAAGGGACAAGACAGCTGCAGAGTAACACTATTTCTTCAACTTTCTCATCGAGAAAGTAGAGCACAGAGGGCGGGGAGGACGCTGGCCTTCCGGATGGTCATCTCAGGCAGAAAGGAAGCCTGAAGCCAGGGAAAGAGTCTGTCTCAAGTGTTCAGGGGCCAAGGGTGGAGAAGAGCCAGCTAAGGCTCATGTAGGAGGAGAGAAGGTAACAGAGGAGCAGTTTACCAAGGCCCTCACAAGCCAGGAGGCAGATTTTATTCTGGGGGCAAAAAGAAGCTACTGAGGGTCTTGAGCAGGAAAGTGACATACATGGCTTCAGTTTTAAGAGTCTCACTCTGCCCAGTGTGTGGAGAACAGGCTGATGTAACAGCAGATGCAGAAAGGCTAGTTAGGAGGCCAGTGACATGGTTATACTGACCTGGGCATGGGGCGTGGGTGCTCTGAAGGAGTCCTGTGCTGTTTTGGTAAATCACATGCAATGCTACCATTTAGAAACCCCTACGTTACAGGGGTTTGCGCCTCCCTGGTGGTGCAAATGGTTAAAGCACAGCACTATGAAGCTCTCTGCAGCCACTGCAGCACCAGTTTGATCCCTGTCAGGGTGCTGACACACATGGCACAGCAGACCTCTCCTGTCTCGGCTGCTGCTCCCCTCAGAAGTGTATTTCAGTAGATCCGCCTGTTTTGTTCCTCACTCTGTCTCTGGTGAATCCTCTCACCTTCTCCCTGCCCCACTCCCACCGCACCTCTGGCCTGTACCCCAATTCTTATAGGCATACATAAATAAATTTTTTTTTAAAAAAGAAAACCCCATAGTACAGGCACCAAATGCCTGGCCATTGAATACAAACAACATTTTGCAATGCTAACAGCAATAAAAAGGCATTCTGTCATTAATAGCATCTGCTACTGATTTCAAGGGAGGACTGAAGGAAAAGTAGGCAGTGACAAGAGCTATGAGTCAGCTGTGTCCCTCCCAATCCACTGCTCAAGGGTCATTCCACAGTCCCAGCATGCCAGAACTCACGCCAGAGCTCAAGGGAGGCAGGGCCGCTCCAGGGTGTGGCTGTGTTGGCTGCACTGAACTGTTAGCGGTGCCTGGGGGCTCCCTTCTGTGAACAAGTCACAAAGTCTGCCCCTGTAATGGGCAGGCGGGCCTGATTCCACTGAGCATGTCCAGTCAGCATGAGCCTTCACGTACTGAGTTACTTCTGCCCTGGTTACTGTCCCTGCTGGTGATGATGTGCTTATTTTTAGCTATCATGTGATTCTCCAGTATTTTCCAGGCTCTGCTTGAGTCACTCTGGTTTCGGAGTATTTTTCATAGGAGGAAAAAAAAAATGCAGGAAAGAGCTCATCTTGAAATGGCTCAAATATTAAAAATTTTAATTTTTTTCAATAGTAATTTCAAAAAGATGTGTATTTCTTTAGATAAATTTCTGACTTTCCCACCTCTCACATCTTGGTAGAAAATTAAGTGAATCTAGAAACACATTACGTGCTTATCCATCCCCATTTTAATTCAAGATTCTTGTCTTTAAATTATTCTCTAAATAATTTCTTTCTAGAAATGAAGCAATACCTCACCTCCATGGAAAAGGCACATGCAAGAATGCCAGCAGTAATTTAAAGGCACACCCCAGCCTGTCTGCTGCAGCAGTGAGGAAGCTGGTGGCAGAAACTGCCCTGCAGCCTGAGCCAGCCAATGATGAATAGACACACACAGGCCTTAGTTACCGTGACGACGGTGGCACGGAGGATGTCATGCACCCCTGCATACAGCAATCATTTAGCAAAATGCTTATCAACGAAGACAGCCGGTTTTTGGAATACACAAGCACTTAATTCTTTTATGATGTCTAGTCATAGCCCCTACCAGCTTACTATTAATGAGGTTGATGTTTTAGGCAGTTTTCTGATGGTGGTAGTCTCCATCAACACTATCTTATCCAGACACCCTTGGCAACAGAGACATGACCTGAGGTCACAGAGCAGTTGAGGTCAGGCAAGTGAGAACCAGGGCAGAGCCCTACTTGATCCATTAATTCTCTTCTACTTGCTTCCACCAACTAACCCCCAAGCCAAGAACCTGTGTATATCATTTATCCTTAGCTTCCCCTTTCCTTCATTTCTTCCCCAGTAATTAAGTTTGCTGCCTATCCTTCAGGTTTCCATAACCCACAAGGCCATGACTTTTGTTTAGACCCCCCTGATTGCCTATCTAATTTTCTCAAAAGTTTTCTTAGTTACTTTTCTGGGTGGCAAATGTACCTTCTCCATGTGTTTTCTGCCCCACAGAGTAAACCTGTGTTTAAAACCTTTCAAAGACTCTACAGTGCCATTTTAAGTGTAAGCCCCAACCCCTATGTCAGAGAGGTATACTCACCCTCCCCATAAGATTTCCACCTCCTGTTAGCCCTACTTTTGTGTAGTTTCCTCCCCTGGAGTGCAGGTGGGACCTGTGACTTGTTTCTTGAACATGGAATAGGGAAGAGAAAATGGAATACTTGAGTATGGAAGGAAATGGGCTCTCTCTCCCATCATTATGGCACTCTTTCTGTATGTACACTTACGACTGTTTTGCTGGCACACTAGAGACGCCGTTTATTGACTTTGAAATAAGCTGCAAAAAGAATAAGTACCATGTGGCAAGTGTTCTCCAGCAGCTGACAGTAACTTCTAGCAATAAAGGGAAGTCTCAGTCCAGCAGCCTCAGTGTTACTGCTCACAAGCCCAGGAGCTTTCTCAAACCGAGCCTTTGATGAGACTCTAGTCACAGTGGACAGCAGGACTGCAGTCTGGTGAGCCTCTAAAGGAGAGGACAAGGCTAAGCTGTGCCTGAACCTCAACTGCTGTGTGACAATACATGTGTTGTTTAAAGTTGCTAAGTCTGTGGTAACTGTTTTGCAGCAACAAACATAAATTTAACCTCTTAACCCATTAGACAAAGGCTCTGCTTACCTCTACACCTCAATGTCCACAAAGAACGTGTACTTCACTAAATAGACCACATTGTCTCCTGATTTCAACATTCTGTTCTTTCCGCTTGCAATGCTCTTCACCACAGGTATGATAACTTGGCATTCAGCTTCTCAGACTGAAAGTAAACCTTATTAGGCCTCAAAATACAATGACTTGCATTTTTTCTTGTTTCTATAAGCAGCTATCATAGTCCATAATGAATCTATTTTTTTCTTTAATCTTGGTATCTTTCATATCCTTCACCTGGCTAACTTCTACCCATTCTTTAAGTCTTAGCAGAACTTCACTTTTTCCAAAAAGCCTTTCTAGAATATATAAAACCAGTTCAGGTGGTCTACCTATATAACCTGATAGCACTTATCTCAGCTTACTGTACCTGTCTATTATCTTCAGTCTGTCTTACTAGGCTGCACCTTCCTTGCATCATTAATAGAGCTCTCGAATCTTCTATAGTGTTGCAGCAAATTTTTGTTGAATGAATAGATGAATAAGAATTCAAGTAAAGCTTTCACAAAAAGGGTAAGGAATCCAAGAAATAGAAATGCTCTTTAAGAAATATTTTCTGGGGTGCTGTGCTGTACCATGTTGCTTTCTATGCTACATTGTAAGTGGTGGTGGTGGGGCTCCTCAGTGATAGACGACTGAAGAGAACTTCAGTTCCAGACATGCATTGACTTAAGTACTGCATCTTTCTTGATCCAAATGATTCTGCAATATCATTATACCTATGGAAAGAGATGATCCCTTAGCATACTATGTGGGGTCTAGTTGCAGAATCAATTAACATTTCAATATAAACAGGGGGAATCTGGATAACAATGAGCCAATCCTGGCTATGAAAGGATCAAGTACTGTTTTTAAAAAGGCAAGGGTGGTTTGGGTAGGATATGAATGGAGACTCCTTCTTCCGCAAATTCCTATGTCAAAGTATGTAAATACATGCCAACTTTTTCTGAGTTTGCTTTTTGTGAAAGTTTACTCTCCACTTTGAAATCACTTAGACCATCTACTCAGAAAGTTATCTGAATTTAAGGATTAAGAAATCATAGATTAAGAATCCTATGAATCCAGACTCCACTATCCTTGGCTTTATATACACTTTTGCTTTGGGGCTAACAAGAGATCTGGATTGAGTGCAGGAGTAATACTTCCTGCATTTACAAATGTATCTTAACTTTCACATAAGGCCTGATGAAAGGATGAATGGGAATGTTTAAAAAATTATGACTATTTGTAAAAAAAAAAAAAA
>NW_004567117.1:21168493-21183165 GCF_000260355.1 Condylura cristata | reverse complement strand
CTGTATCGAGCCTTAGGAATACTCAAGTCTTTTATTTCTTGTGTCCACTATCAACTGGAATTTAGTTTATGAAAATATGCTGTAGTTCAGTACAGTATGGAGAGGTGTGAACATAAAACAAGGCCATATCCATTATATTTGACATGCAGAATAATAGTTAAAGAATGCTGGCTCTGGAACTTCAGGGTCAGGTTTGAAATCTTTGGATTCCAGTCAGTAGGTGACCCTGGTCAAGGTCATTACTAAACATCTCTGTGCCTCAGTTTCCTGAATTCTAAAATGGGGGTAATGATACTATTGCCCCACTGAGAATTGTTGAGAAGCTAAACTGAGCTAAAACATATGGAGGGATTAGAACAGTAACTGACATTTAGTATGTAGTCAATAAATATATGTTGATTTCTATATCTGATGACCCTATCTATATTTTAAATATTTTCCTTTCTCCTAACTTCCATGAAAAAATTTTTATTCCATTCCTATTATTTAAATTTTAGGACTTAGAAAGTAAAAGTTGATAACATTTTGTAGGTTTTTTTTATAATCTATAAAAAATTCCAGCCTTAAAGGAAATAGTGAGCTACTTTGAATCCATAAATCCAAAATAATTATAAAATACATTCATAGACCCTCTATCAAAGATGCTGTCTCAGTAAGCAAATTGGGATAGAATTGAAAAATACATGGTTCTCACTAGGAAGAAGCTCTAAATTCTTCATGCTCTTCTCTGTGCCCAATATTCTAAACTCAGATAGCCAGTATCCCTGCAAGCAAGAGCTGTTCATATTTTATGCTGGGAGTTCATCACTATTATAGGTAAGGAAATGCAACTTAAGTTATTCTTTGAGAAGAAAAGTATCCCAATGCCAAGCAGAACTATATCTATACATGACATGTGTGACTAGAGGAACAAAACCACCAGTATTTTCTTCCAGGGAGTAATTAAGTTATGATATATAGCTCATATGATAGGCAGCACAGCAAATGGATGGCTTCTTAAATGAAGAGACCAATGAGATGCAATGTTGATATGATATAAATAAATCCTGAATGCAAGATAAAAACACATTCCATATACTAAGGAGAAGTGCTAAAAGTTATTTGAAGTTTTACTAATTAAGGGACTATTAATCCCTAGGCCTGAGAGGCTTTGATTGATCTCTGAAAAATTAACATTCATCTTTGAGGAAAGACATTAAATATATGGGTTGGAGGGTGTATGGCTAGGTGGCTGTGTACTCTAAGGTGGCTATTAAGCAGGTCCACAGTGGAGGGACAGCCATGAAGGGACGAGAAAAAAGCCCTGTGTAATAAGGGCTTTTCAAAATTAAACTCCATCATAGATCATTCTAGCCTAAAGAGAAGAAATAGAAAAAGCATTTCTCGAAGGAAATGGTGGCTTTGGGGTGAGACCAGCATTCATGGTTAAAGTGTGGGTCCTCCAAGGAAAATACTTTCACTTTAGTAGTGGTGGTGGTAGTAGCAGTAATATAATAATAATAATAATAATAATTATAATAATAAAAGGAGGTCCTATAAAGTGGCACAGGCCTGAGGCTAAGGTCATAATCCCTGTGAAGGGATTCAGCTTAAGCAGACTTTTTTTTTTTTTTTTTAAGCTTTAATTGAATTAAATGCCTGTTAAATAAAAACATCAACATTCTCTGGAACAATACAGCAAACTCCAGACCCTCTACAACATCACAATGTCTAGGATGGGATTCAAAATTGCTTGACATATCAAGAGCCAGGAAAGTGTGACATATTTTCAAAAGATGAGACAAACAACACATGTTGACTGTGAGGTGGTCAGAATCATGAAGTAGCTGAACACTTAAAGCAGCTATTGTAACCATGCCCAGTGAAATAAAAGATGTTCATAATGAGTGAAAAGGTAGAAATTTTAGTAGAGAGAAAAAATAATATGAAAATTAGAGACAGAAAAATGCAGTAGTGTGAAGTGTGCACCAATAGTTGAGTGGAAATGACAGAAGAAACAGGGTAAACTTGAAGATACATCAATGGAAACTACCTAATCTAAAGATGAAACAGAATATTTGTTAGAGAAACAGTGAACAGAGCCTTGAAAGTTGGAATGCTTTAAAATGTGCATTAGTGTATTCCCAGAAGGACAGAAAAGTGGAGTTTAATAAGTATTTGAAAAAATAATGGCTGAAAATCTCCCAAATATGGTCAGGAACTAAACACTGTTAAACAAGATAAAGCCAGGGAACCATGATGGGCACATCACAGTCACATAAATGAAAGCCAAAGAAAAAAGAAAATGTTGGCTGCATCTAGAGAAAAACTTCTATATTATATAGAAGGAAAGGATGGACAATAAGCATTCATATCTGTCTACTTTTGTAAGCCACAAGTAGTGGAACAATATTTTTAAAGTGCTTAAAGAAAGTAATGGTCAATCTGAATTCTTTGTCTAGTGAAATATTTTTAAACAATTAAGGTGAAATAAATTCATTTACAGAAGAAGGAAAGCTAAGAAAATTTACTGCCAGCAGAATTACATTATAAGAATGCTAATGAAAGTTCTCCAGTTGGTAGAGAAACTAAACCAGTTGGGAACTCAGATGTTCAGAAATCAATGAAGAATCTATGAAAAGTACAGGTTTTTTTTCTCTTAAAAAACTAAAACCTGGCCCTCCCTTGTGGCGCAGTGGGTTAAAGCACTGCACTAAGAAGCTTAAGCCACTTCCACATGAGTTTGATCCCCGCCTGCCCTGGAGGAGATCCACATGGCGTGGCAGACCTCTCCTGACCTGCCTGCTGCTCCCCTCAGCAGTGTACTTCGTAGACCTGCCTGTTCTGCTCCCTGCACTGCCTCTGGTGAATCCTCTCACCCTTCGCATCTCTGGCCTGTACCCCAGTTCTATATGAATAAATAAATAAATCTTTTAAAAAAATTCTTCTAATTAAAAAAAAAGTAAAATCTTGTAGCCATATGAAAAAATAAGACACTAACTTTAGCATATACAAAATTATAAATTCTAGTTTTCACATGTAATCAATATAAAAATGATTAAGTGTTTTACATATTGTTTTACACCAAGTCTTCTAAAACTAGCATGCATTTTAGACATATAGCACATTCCAATGCAAAACAAGCACATTTCAAGAACTCAAAAGCCACTGTATTGGACAGTATTAGTTTAAAACAAGAATTGTAACATTGTTTTTTGACATTTATAGGTATAAATGTAAATAAAGCACATGACATTATAACCAAGGGTGGTGGGGGAAGGGTTGTGAAGCTTCCACATTTTACATGAAGTGGTATAATATTAAATTTAAATACATGGTAAAAATATATACTGTTATGTTTGGAGCAATCACGAAAACAAGAGTGCAAAGAGGAAGAGTTAAAAAGACAATAGCTTAATTAACACCAAAATGCTAGCAAATTTAAAATTTTAAATTCACAAGACAACAAAAAAGGTGAACTAGATACATAAGGTAGAGGAGGCAATCAGAAAACAAATAATATGACATCTCAATTTAGCTATATTAACAATTACATTGCTCAAGTACTAGATACTCCAGTGTCTGGAGATCAATATAATGAATAAAAACACAGGCTGAATTATATACTGTGTACAGGAGACATACTTTAAATATAAAGACAAAGACAAGTGGAAATTATTTAGCCTTTCTTGGAGAAAGATATAATATGCAAACAGTAAATATAAAAAGTGACTATGGAATGGCAAAAAATATCAGATAAAGTAGACTTCAAGATGAAGACTATCACAAAGGATAAAAAGGACAGCTCATGAAATACAAAGTTCATGTAATCAGGATGACCTAACAATCATAAATATATCTGCCTAATAACAGAGCCCTAAAATACAGGAAACAAAAATTGAGAGAATTAAAGGGAGAAATAGCAGTTCTACAAGTAATGCTAGTATCTTCTTTGAAGTGACTGTGAAAAACAGAAACAAAAAAATCAGTAATAACACAGAAGATCTGAATAACATCAACTACCTTGAGCTAATCTGTATTTCTAAAACCCTAGACAACCAACTGCAGAACCAATATTCTTTTCACATGCATGTGGCACTCTGACTAAGACCATATTCTGGCCACAGAATCAGAACCACTACATTTCCTTGCCTCCCTTGAAAAACAAAATAAACTTTTTGGGAAAGTAAAAGGTCTTATTCGGCCAAGATGACAGGTGATGTTTAGATTACATGTTATTTACAAGTGTTCAAAGTCTCAACAGGAATGATCCCATTGTTACAGTTGTATGGACAGACTTAGAGAATCCCAAATTTAAGATAATTGAGTGAGAATATTCAAATATTCAATACATTTTCTAAGACATTGTAGGATTAACATAAATCTACATTTAAGGATTTAATTATGATTATTCAATACTTTCTTATAATTTTTCTAGATTTGTGAAACCGTTTTTCTAGATTTCTATTAATTTGATTTTAAGGCTAGGACACTGATTTCCCTAAGGAAAAGGGAAAGCTCAGACTCAATTTCCATAGCAACTTTAAATCCATCACACTATATTTGTATATGGGAGTTTGCCTTAAATACATTACTCTGTGAATTGGCAATGTGTCTAAGCTGTGGTTGCTATAGGAACCATAACTTCAAATTTCCTTTTAAGTTTAGTAAGTCTTCACACCTAAAAACTGACCAAGAGATGGTATACAGTGATAAGCTCATAAACACTATATCTATCATTATGAAAATGTGAATTATAACACAGACTTTGGTTTATAGACCAAAAGCAATTCAAGGTACAATTTGTTAGAATGTAGGTGGACTAAGAGTCAGCACCAGCCATAAACCCTTATCTGACAAACTCTGCTTATGCCAAAGCTTGTAGAATCCAGGTAAGTCACCCAGCTACACACAGATATCAAAGTGCTGACTTCTTTGAATTCACAGAAGAAAATCTTTTATATGTGTTTGAAATGGCAAAAAACGCTAGCACATTCTCCTAAACACAGAATGTACCATGTATGTGGCATGCATTTCTTACACCCAAGCAGGTGGCGCATGGCTATAGAAGCAAGCAGATGTAAAAGCACATTATTTTGCTGGCCAGTGTACACAGTTCATTCTTAACTATAGGCATGTGGATCATCCATTCCATCGTGTTTCTTGCAGGCTCCTTTGACAGACAAGATTCTCTGGCTCTGGCACTTCCACTTACTGCTCTTACTGATTATCTCATGCAAGTTAATTATAATATTAGCCTATGGTAATATCTGAGGAAAGATCTAGTCACTGCAAAATGAACCAAGTATTCTAAAACCAAAAATGAAAAAATTGCAAACCATCTCCTATGTTGGATTATATTATACCAGCCATTGCTTGTTTGCATTAATGCAGATAATTGAAAAATAACCAATAGTCAAAGAAAAAATGACTGCTGAATGCTACTGATCTGGCATCGCTGTGAGAACACTAATAAAGATGTGAATTTTTCAGACAGCTGAACCTCACCTCACCAAGCACTTTAATTTGTCTTAAATTTTGGATGAACAAAAAGCAGACTTGTGTATGAAGAGGATGGCCATGGCAGACAGACAAGTTTAGAGACTAAAAATAAATAGTCCATGGGAGTGATGATTATACAGAGTTAAAGAGAGTTTTAAGGACTTGAAGGGAGCTCTGAGTATACCACTCAGTGCACATGGGTGTCACACAAACTCTGGGGGCTTCTGAGAGGCCCGAAGCTATCTGATTCCATAATAAGGATCTTAGGTTAAGGGTTTGTTTAGTACAATTTTGTTCTGTGCTGAGAATGATAAGTCTATGTTTGTTGTATTATGTTTAAATAAAGAAAGAACACAAAGACTCTGGACAGGTATTCTAGGAACTTGTTATTTGCTTCACTGGCCTCATTCTCTAGGAATTCCCGAGTAGAAAGTGCGTGAATTTTATAGCACAGGTTTTTACAACACCTATCCTCAGACTCTCAGAAGACATTTGGCTTATATTTTCTAGGTACTACTTCTAAGAGTTGTATACATAGCTTCTAGAAAAAAAATGATGTCTTATTCTATTTAAAAGGTGCTTTCTCATTCATAGTTTAAAAAATTGTTCTATACAGAGTACAGAGCACATTAAGAGATTTTTGATGATGTAGTTTTACTACCCCACAGTATCCAATAGCCAGAAAAATTTTATGAAAAAGGGGATGGCTGGCTTGACTTTCTTTCAAAATCAGGACCAATGAGGTTACCTGAAATGTTAAACTCCTGGAAAAATATATTTCTTTCTCAGGTTCCTGGAATTCTCTACCAAAATGGCCTAAGTTTCTCTGTGTCTTTGTGAAAGACAGATGAGGGAATTCCTAGAGAATGACGCCCGTGAAGCACAAACAACATTTTGTTTGGAGGAGTAGGAGTGTGGGTGCCCATTTAAGGACACATTATGTTTGTAGAGGAAAAACATCCTGAGGCCTGTCCAATTTCACTACTGAAAACTTGACAAAGTGGCAGCTGGATTTCAAGATGAACCTATACTTCATTAACAGCTATAGAAAAAGACCTGCAGATGCTCAATACCAGGCACACCTGGCTTTCGCACCTCCTTACCCTTCTACTCCCTTCACCTGCCAAATCACCAAGATTGGAGAAAACATGCTGCTCCTTTTCTTGACTCTAACTCTCTAGACGCAAGAGAGTTATTAACAAATATTGAAGGCCAACTTGAATTACCATGACTTTTTGCTTCTGCTTAAATTTCATCCACCACTCCCTCCTAACTTCTGTCTCCCCAAAGTAAATATTCCCTTTCCTCTCCAACTCTCCTATAGAGGCCCCGGGCCTTATTGTCTCCCTCTAGCTTCAGAGTCATGATCTATCAATTTTTCCTATTGTCAGTATTTTTTTCCCATAGACCGTTCTCTACTATCAATCTGCTCATGGTGCTTTGTCCTACAAGTAAATAAAACAGAACCATTTGCCTTCCATTTTCTGATACTACTACAATCAGCTTTTCCCCTATGCCAAAATATTTTTATTTTTCTCCAATTTTATCTTTTAAACTAATTTCCCCTTCTCAAAATTTTACCTGATAAATTTATTAAAGGTGAAATCTATTCTTTGCACATCATTTTTCACACTTGTCAAGTCATTGCAACTAGGTACATGCCCTCAGCATTTTAATGGACCAATTCTCTAAAGGATTATTAATCACCTCCTAGGAGCTACATCTCTTTGGCCTAATTTCAGATTCCAGGCTATATGATCTCTCTGCAATTACTTTGGCACTAGAAATTTCCTAGTACTTGTTTTCTGTTGCTGGTTTTTTTCCCGGTGTTCATCTTTTCCTCAGCTTCTTTTTCCCTTTAATATATATATTCCCAAAGACCTGTACTTATCTTACATAAGCTTATTCTAGTGCTTCAAAATTGCATTTTTGTACTTTCTCAATTTACTTCTTCAGTTCATTCTTCAACCCACTTCTAGTCCCATATGTCATCAAATGACACCTCCCTCTCCCCACCAAGTTGAAAAACCAAATACATTCTCCAGTCTTATTTCACTTGCCTTTTTAGCAAATTTTGACTATGCTGACCATTTTAATCCTTCCTTCTTGCTCAATACTCACTTCTAGTTTGAATCACAAGAAGGGGTAGAGATCCAAAAATGTTTCCTCCTAGCCTAACCTTTGAGATCCAGGCATATGTACGCATGCACACACACACAATGTCTATTTGGAGCACCTCTAAGATTTAGCAAAGAAATCTCAAATTCTGTATTTAAAAAACCTTAGGATTTCTTCCCATATCTGGTTGTCTTTCAGTACTTCCTGAACTACCATCCATGAAGTTGTGTGAGACAAACCAAGAAGTCATGCTGGATACCTTCTTCTTTTCTTTTACCCTTATGTCCATCCATTACCCAATGTATTTTACCTTCTAAATATTTCCCAGATTTGTCTATTCCTACCACTATTTTAATCTTGAACAAGAATCCATCTCCAATACTCACATGTCTGTGTGCATTTTTAACAGGCCTAACCCTGGAGATGAGAAAACTAAATCTGGTGGGACTAGAGAACTTGCCTGAAGTGGTAGTCACGGTAATTTATAACCACATTTGACTCCAAAGTTAGTGCCACAGGAAAGAAAGAAAAATAAATTATAATATTAAGCAAACTGTATGGACATAAAGGAAATAAGAAAATGGCCTTTCTTTTCAATTTTTTTTGTTAGTAATAGGATTATTAAACCTATAATAATAAGATTATCTGTGACAGCTGTTACACAATCATATCATTCATACTGTATGGGCAGGGCATGATAATTCAAAGATAGTCCGATGTGACCCACTTGCTCCCAACTTTATTTTGAAAACTTTCAAAGCCATGGAAAATTTGCAAGAATAATAAAATGAACATTCATGATACTTAGATTTACCCATTGTTAATATTTAGCCTATTCTGCTTTATCTCCTTCTCATTCCCCCATTCTGACACACACACACACACACACACACACACACACACACACACACACACTTTCCCTGGAATCATATGAAAATTAGTTGCAGACATGATATTTTAATTTTAATATCCTTAGTATATTTTCAAAAATCATGCCACATTTCCAATGATCTCAGCCTACCTATAACATAACCATGAAACCATAAGTAAGAGAAAGGCATCTGAAATAGTGAGGAAAATTCTGTCACAAAGCTATTTCTATCCATTTATTATTGTAGCAATTTCTAACCCATTCTGACTGGACATTAGTATTATTTACTAATTTAACAAGTGTGAACACTTGTTTTTACATTTGGAGGGAGACAAATGGTTTCTGAGAATTCCATTGCTTAACTGCCCAGTAGCACAACTGCTGTTTATAATGAGAACCCCAGTTTTAAAAGGATACATTTGCTTGGTAAAGAATACATTTGTCTGTATTTCATGAAGGGATGTTTTTAATATATTTTAGAAAGGTTTGTAATCCACAAAAGTTTTTTTCAAATGTAAAATTCTAGGAATTTATCTCCTGTGACTTCACTTTTGGATGAAGCCTTCCTCACTATTAACATATGAAAACTGGCATTACCCTTACAGGACACAGGATGCAGAGCTCATGAATTCCCTTTGAAGGATTACAGATGAAGACCCATACTTAAAAGTATAAATCAGCTCACATTACTGCAATTAGGTAGCAAAAATATTTCTGTCAAAATCTAAAAAGACTAGGAATTTCCCAGCAAAACAAGAAGGAAAATGGAACTTATCCTGGAATATTATTCTAACATCCAGATTCAGTTTTATATAGTAAGTAGTTCTGCTTTTTGAATTGTGTAAATCATGGTCAGTACATAGTTAGGTCTCCCAGAAAGATAAATGTAGTCAAACAGACAATACAAATCATCCAGAAGCACAAAAATGCCTTGCTGTTGCAAGCGATCAGGAAGGCCTGAGCCATTTCCAAAAGGAAAGTGAGTGATTTCATGGTTACCATACCTGCTGTGGGGGAGTTTGCGTGGTGAGACTTTTTTGGCAGGTTGAAGATCTGTTCACCAGGATCGGGAGGAGGAATTGCATCTTGCCCTTGTCGTGCTTCCACAGGGTCATATTCCTTCCCATCATAGTTAGCATCATAGAATTTCTTAAACCATTGAATAAAATCCAGGTTGTCCTGGAAACGACCTTTCACTAGCTTCTCCACTGGAATTACCTGCAACATAAAATCATAAACTTCAGGGATTTTGTCTTGACATCAACTTCTGTGAACCAAAAGGTAACTATGTCTAACATGTCTTCGACTCACAACTGCTCCTCTTTCTCCCAATATCTGGGCCAGCTGTATCCAAGAATTATGTGATTTTTGTTTTTTATCAAATCAAAAAAGTGAAGTAGAATGTTATTCTCCTGTGAGCAAACCAGATAAAATAAGGAATACTCTCCCCCAGCCATCAAGAGAGACTGCTCATCTTTATGGCATGTTTATTACCCCCCATCTCAAAACATGGGCCGGGATGTTGTGCTACTTCAAGACTGATGGATTTAGTGGTCTATGACTTGGTCCATGGTAGAATAAACTGCTAAACATTCTACCAGAGAATGTGAGTGAATAAGATTCAAATCATTGCTAATATTCCACTAACCTAATGGTTCATATGGAACAAAATGAATTTTCATAGAGCTTATCTACAATGCAGAGAAGCACAAAAGTGACAGGTTACACAGGAGCACAGCCACGTGCCATGGGAGATGGAGGAAGCACAGGGAGGCTGGCGGAGGGGATCGGAGAAAGCATCAGGAGGAGGCTTACAGCATGTTCATATCAACTTCTGAGACAGGATCTTAGCTTTGTGTGATAATCTTTCCTACTGGCAACCTAAAGAGGCAACCAGTCATCCCTCTAGAGAGCTTATGGAGCCTGCAGAATTATAATAGAAAAAAAATGGACATGATTACTAAGCATTAATTAGGTGGGTTACTACTTTTGAAGGAAAATAGGAGTGCACTTTGATATCCAAACTGTACCATTACCATATTTTTACCTCTTCACCTTTGGGTTGGAACACTAGTTCAATGTGAGCCATGTAAGAAGCTAGGAAGTGAGTCAACTCATATATAAATATGTTTGAGTGTGAGATTCAGACAGAAACAGTACTCAAAGCACCTGGCTTCTTCATGTAATGATATGAACAAAAGCTGTGTAAACCGAGTTTATATATAAATATATAGTATTTATATATAAATAATCTAAGCAAAACCTTGCTACCAGAGGTACTGTATACTCTGATATCAAACACAAAGGAAAACCTTTAAAGTGTATAAAGGCCTTAAATATTATGACAACTTGAAAGAAAAAAAGCAACTAAAACATTTTATGTCACCCATTACACTAAATCATTAGTAGTACATTAAAAAAATGTTTTTATGAAGCTAAAATAAAATCAAGTACAGAATGAAATCAAGAGAAGCACTTTTGGAGGAGATCATACTTTTCATTGAGTCTTACAGCAACAGAAGATTATTACATAGAATTCCTTCTACACATTCACTTAATTGACTAGTCAATATATTTTCACATCTTTGATTTATGTTTTGCTTATGCTTATACTGGTTGTTTTACAAAGTGCTTTCTTAGTCTATGTGGCTGTTTAACATGCTCCTATACTTTATTTTCTGCCAAATAAGTGGAAATTTAAAAACAGCTTTAGATAATGATAATACATTAGCTGTTCAAAGGCATTTAATTCTGTTGACTTAATTTTACAGTCCCTACCAAAATGAAAATTCCAGCAGCAGAAGTTAAAAATTAAAGGTGGCAAGCCAATCTTTGCACAGAAGTTTTCCATTTACTGTTAGGCTATGACAAACATGAATAAGGACAACTGTCTCTATCCAAGGACCTTTGGGTAGAAATCACAGCTAGAGAATCCAACACAGGTCATCAAGACCAATCATCCTCCTCTATAACAATGTTATTGTCAATATTCTTAACACATCACCCATTGTGTGTATGTATACTTCTAGTAAGATATGGAGGCTATTTTTGTATTACATAGCTAGTTCCATCAATAAACCTATAAACTGTCTTCTTTTTGATCTACAAACATGTATAGAAAAATGAATAAGATGCAATAAGATGCAAGTAATACTGCTAGTAAGGAGAACCAATACAGCTCTGGATTTGAATATATATGGAAGGAACTAATTGGAAATTACCACAGCAAAGAAAGTTGAAAAGAATCCAAATTCTTAAGATGTTAAAGAGAACATGTTCTGAAATAAACTTCTGAGAAAGTGAGAAGTCGATATTTTAAAATATTTTCAAAGGAATGTTTTGACTTAAGTAGATATTAACTGCATTAAATTTTAAAAATATATGGCTTCTCAAACTTTGTTCTTTTCCCTTAGCTTCCATCTTTTATGACCTAGTAATTTATTTTTTATTTCCATAGCCCACTTAATCCTCTACTTATGCAAAGACAAGTTTTCCTTTCCCCCTTGCAAGTTTTCCTTATTCTAAATTCCTTTCTTTTCAAGTCTATTCCCTCTAAGAGACAGATCTTAAATAAGGAACATGCACTTAAATAGCAGTAAACATACAGAAATTGAGTGGATGTTAGCAATATTTCTTTATTAGGAGGAATAGGACTCCAGTTTTACTCCATTTATCTCATCTGAGGACTAAATTATAATATTTCAAAAGGGAAAAGGCAATTTATGAAGATTGACTGAGGAGCTACAGTATGATAGTCATCCTCACATGCATTTAAACTTCATAATCATGGGAAAGGGGTTTCAGTTCCATTTTATAGATGGAACTCAGGCTCAAATAATTTAAATTATTTGTTCATGTCATGGAATTGGGGTCTTAACCATTTTCACTGTAACAAGCTGTTTCTCCAAAGAACAACAACAACAAAATAATCAAACAAACAAAAAAACACAAAGACCCACAGAGGCATCTGGCAAACATAAAAACTTCTCATCTGCAATGCTAAACAGAATAACCACATTTAAGCATTTGTAATTTCTGTTAGGGTGTTTAGTCTAATAGGAACAAATTTAGAAATCTCCTTAAATAAAAACCTCAGACAACTACAGGAAGTGAGAGTCGGTGCTTTATGTTACACACAGACCCAATCTACATGGGGTATGTCCCATGGACAGATACACTTTTGGATTTTTGCATTTCTGTGCAAAAAACAAAAAAAAACAAACAAAAAATTTAAGGGAAGACAATGCGTCTTATGGAGGTACAAATTAGTCTCCTACCTTATCAACATTCATTCGCTTAAACGATGCCTGGAGAAGTTTAAAATTGTGAATATACTCATGCTCCAGCTTTGCTTGAAATTTTACTTTCTTCAAACTAATGCAGCCTGGAAAAAGCATGTCCATGAACTGGCAATAGGCAGCTCCTGGAAAGAGACAAGACAAGTACTGTGTGAGTCTGATTTTACCTCGTGTCACTCAGGATTGCTCCGCAGGAAGGAGCCCTCCGGGGCTGGCTTCTCTTCGCACTCATGCTTCCTTGTTGGCCAGGCTGGGTGCTGGAGGGCAGGAACAGCCTTTCCTCAAGGCAGCCCTGCACTTCCCCTTCTCATCATCACACCACATAGAGGGTTCATTCACCGCAGCATCCTCAAATTCCACAAACAACTGGGATGGGAAATTGGGATAAGAACAACCCTTCTTAGCTTCTACCAGGGGGAAAAAAAAATATTTTTTCTTTTATCTAGAGGCCACCAGCTCCAAGTTCTCAAAATACAAGAGAAAAACAGCTGAAAATTTAAATATGAGAAATTATAAAACGTCTCAGGAAATACAGCTAAAAAAATGCACATATGCCCAAGCTGTTTTATATCCATCTTGCAAAATGACTTAGGTGAAACTGTGTAACTCAGCTGTCTTATGTCAGAACCAGTTGTACACCAATTTAATTCCAGTCTAAAGCAATGGGGTGCCTACATTAACATGAAGGATGAAGACATGGAGATTGAGAAACTTATAAAAACTCAGAATCCTGCTGTTTATGACTGAGAAGTAAAAATAACAGAAATATTCAATGATTCTCCTAAGGAAGTAGTTAAAGAAAGAAGTCTGATTTTTTAAAGAACACTTAGATCATGACAACCTCAACTAGAAAACTCTCCAAAATCATGTTTACTGATTCATAACTTCTTAACAGTAAAGGATAAAGGCATTGAGAAAAACAACTTCAAAGCCAGGATGACCATTTTTCTTTTACAAGGAAGAAAAGCAATTCAGTGGCAATAACTGGAACAAGCAGCCATTTTTGTGATCTTGCTTCCAACATCTATTGGTCTGTTTCTAGAATATGCCAATGACTGGCCTTTCTGGAATATGAAGGGCAACCTTCATTCTTTGATAGCAAGGTTTCTGTGACAATCTTTTCATTTTATTAAGGTGACTCATCTTTACATGGAAAAATCCACTCCATTTTTAATACCAAGCAGATGTCAAGAATCCTTTCCTGAGACAGGAATCCAAGAGCAGAGGGAACAAGTTATTAGGGATCTCAGGACTACTAGAACAGGCAGTGTATTTGTATTATTTCTACAGAAGAGCATAGGTCACCATAATTATCACCTCCAGCATCTTTGCATCTGTGATGCTTCTCCTCAGATGCCAGCACCCCAATGACTATGTGTTAAGTGTATTCTTAGTCAAGCAGATGGTATTTCTTAAAAACAAGACCAAATAAAACAAATCCAAACAAAAACATTAGGGGAGGTAAGAGAAACATCATGATCGTGGGGGCATTCTTACAGTCATCATCCAATTACTCAGTTCTTCCTTTTAAAGTACCACCAGATGGAGCAAATTCCAACAGTCACTTCAACATTATTTTTATGGAGATGGGAGGGTTTAAATACAACTGTCTCATCACCTGCTTTTCAAAGAGTTATTTTCACTTTTTTTTTGGTAGAGTATAGCATACTGGAGACCAGTATTTACGTTTTCTCCAAACCAACCAGCTAAATCACTCATCTAAGTTTGAAAAGTAGTAACTTTTGGGTGCTCCCAAAAGTGCAGCAATATGAATCTATTAGCAGCCACTGCAGCATGGGTTCAATCCCTGGCCAGGGAGGTGACCCACATGGTGCAGCAGACCTCTCCTGTCTCACCCATTACCCCCCTCAGCAGTATATTTCAGTAAATCTCCCTGTTCTGCT
>NW_004567117.1:21152348-21167818 GCF_000260355.1 Condylura cristata | reverse complement strand
CAATTGTAAATAAAGCAGCAATAAACATGGGGGTAGTAATTAATTTTTTTGAGGAAAAAATCTTATAAATAGGGAGAGAAAGAAGAAGGAAGGAAAACATGCCTTTAGTCTCCACCCATAAAAACTGCTTTTTAAGGGTGTGGTGTATACTAGTCTACTTGAAAAAAAAATTTTTTTTTTTTAAATTTAACAAACAATTCTCTTTCTGGCTCATTTAATATTCTCTGCTGACATTTTTAATGGCTTTCTGATTTTTATATCATGCTTACAACCTGCTCAAACCAATATTACGTGAGTATTCACGTATATTTTCTTCAAGTACTTTTATGATCTCAAGTTCAACATTAATGATCTGGATCCATGTGGAATTAATTTTGCCCTATGATATAAAGAATAGTTCTAGTTTTAGTTAATTCCAAATGTTAAAGGAAATCTGCCACTTTTGGTCCCCCTGCACTTGGATATCTTCCCCTTGGGCCGATACTGCAGTGGGTTCTCCCTGAAGTGCCTATGGAGGGCACACACTCCTGTCTTCCCACGCCAGTGGTCAAGAGGCAGACCCTGATAATGGATACATTTAATTTGGCTAATATTGACTGCAGCATGATTTTTAAGTTTATTTTTATTGAAGGAATATTGGTTTATAGTATTATGTACTGGTTTCTGTAGTGAGTTTTCTGATAGTGATTCTTTCCTTTGGGTAGAACAGTCTTATGAAACTTAAATGAACAGTCTTAGATTCATATAAGACTAATGATTTATAAAATGTTTATACACAAAGTTCTTTGCTCTATAGTCCATTATATTATCCACACATGGAGAAAAAATGAGGCTTTGGGGTCTGAGAAGGCCCTGAATCCACATGCCATTTTCTGAAGTGTAGACTAAGACCAGCCATTTTCCATGGAGAGAGTAAGCTGCAGACCATATACATACGAACACACACACAGTATATATTCTCCAGTACTCCACATGCATGTCATTAAATGATCATGCTCCTAATCAATTTTCCCTGGGATTACAGGTATATTGTTGCATTAGAATGGAAATAAGTGAATATTTCAGTTTTGTGTGATCACCTCTGTAAATTCACTTTGATTTCTACTTTGCTTCTAAGTCCCTCCTCACTCCCATCTCCTCTCTCAGAAACCCTCCTCAGATAATCCCTATATTATTTGAATAAAATTTTCATTTCTCACTGAAAAAAGAAAATAAATGCAGGCCTTGAGACTTGACTCTATCTGGTCTTGAGGGAGTTTTGAGGGAGAGACAGGAACATGGGGACCGTGGGAATTTGCTCATGCAGCAGAGGTGGAGGTCCGGGCATCCAGCACCTCCTAGTCCAGCACCGCAGGGCTCCCCTCCCAGCTCCCCCGCATCTTTTCCTTGCTGAGATCTTCTGAGCTTGGTTTCCCCTGAATCTTTCCTTTAAATTCTTCTTCTCAGTTTGGCAGGATTATTTTCTACCAAAAAAGCTGACTGATAGAAAGTTAGCTGAGAGCTGAATATCATGTCATAAATAATCGATGCCTTTCCTATTGAGGAGAAACACTATCTTCATTATATGTTACTTTCCTAATACATTTAATTCATTTCTCTCTCGATTTAATTTTTTTTGTCTGTCCTTGGGATAGTTTCAGAGTGTTATTTCAATGCTATGCTATGTATTACTATCTGTAGAATAATTTCCTCACTTCTGTTTCTCAAAAATTTCTTAATATTTCCATTTATACTTTCCATTGTAAGTTTGAATTTTTCATTCATGGTATAACGAAGCAGATTTCTTAAAAAAAAAATAGCCATTAACTTAGTCTTAAATAAGCGTAATATCTTTACTGTATATTCCCATATCAAAAGTTCAGCATTTCCAAGCTACAGTTCAGTGGTGTTTTAATACACGCAGCACTATGTCTCCATCATCACTATCTAGATGCAGATTAGCATTAGCCACTCTCTGCTTCCCAGGCCTCAGCAATCACTTTCATTTTTGCCTTCATGGGTTTGTTTATACTGGACATGTCACATAAATGGCTTTTGTGACTGATTTATTTCACTTAGCAAAATCTTCCAGGTTTCATCCATGTTGTGGCATGTATTAGAACTTCGGCTTCCTTTTGATGACTGACTAGTATTCCATTGTATGAAAATACATTGAATTGACCTATTCATCACCTCATGTACATTTGGGTTGTTCTCACTTGGGGCTACTACAGAGCAATGGTGCTATGGACTCTTGGGATACACCTAGGGGTGTAATATGATATTTGCTATGTTTAATATATATTGCTTGGACTTTTATTTTACTTTTAAAATTAAGATGTAATTGACATATTAATACCTATCACAACATAAATATAATCCTTTTTGTTGTCAAAAACTTTTAAAATTAGTCCCTTAGTAAACATCAAATACACAATACAGTATAGTTATTTTCCTCATATTGTATATTTAACACTGTAATATTTATTTAACATCTGGATATTTTTTCTAAAAAATGTCTTTTTACTTTCTTGATGGTGTCCATGGAAACACAAATATTAAATTTTGGTAGAGTACAAACTTATCTACTTTTTCTTTAGTCATTTGTGCTTTTGCCATACCTAAGGTACTATTACCTAAAACAAAGTCATGAAGATTTACATATATGGTATTGTTAAATGTTCTACAGCTTTAGTTCTTACCATCTGGTCAATGATCTGTTTGGAATTAACTATTAAATATTGTATGAGGTTAGGGTCTAACTTCATTATCTTGCATGTGACCCTCAGTTATCATTTGTAGAAAAGACTATTCTTTTTCCACTTAATTATTTTGATGTTCTTGGTAAAAATCTGTAAATTACACATGCATGAATATATTTCTCAGTTCTCATTCTATTTCATTTATATGTCTAGCTTATGACAGGAATACCATGTCTTGATTACTGTAGCCTTGTATTCAGATTTGAAATTAAAATGAAAGTTCTCCAACTCTGTCCTCAAAATTATTTCAGCTATTCTGGGGCCCTATTTCCATTATCTTAGGATCTGCTTACCAACTTCTATAAAAGGCATCTAAGATTTTGATAGGAATAACTGAATCTGGAGATTAATTTGGGGAGTAATACAATCTTCACAATACTAAGTATGCCAATTCATGAACATGGGATGTCTTTTTACCTGTTTAATTTTTTTCAATGATATTTTAAAGTTTCCACTCCTTGTGTTAAATCCATTCCTCACATTCTTTCTAATGTTACTCCTAGTGAAACTGTACTCTTAATTTTATTCTCAAATTGTTTATTGTTAATGTATAAAAATACAATGGATGCTGATTTTGTGCCTACAGCCTTGCTTAACTTAGTTATTAGTTACAATAGCTTTTCATTGTTTCTTAGGATTATTTATATAGAAGGTCATGACATCTGCAAATACAGTTTTATTTCTTCCTTTCCAAGAGAAAAGAGTATCCTGAAATTAATTGTTGATACTAAGAAAATCTTCAAGTGTTCTTGTTGGGGCAGGATTATATGCCACAGAATAAATAACTTGAACTATACTGTTGTGTTCTAATTCTTATCAAAGGCTGTACTATGGGTCATATTTCCTTCTCACTTTCTCCTTGATGTCACCATTTTAACTATCTTCCCTCTCTCTTCCAATATTAATTTCTGCATGGATTATTCTTATAGCATACAAACATGCTCTAAAATCACTTGATTTTGAAAAAAACACAAAAATAAGTTACCCCCCCAAGTTCTATTTCATCCTTTATTATACCATTTATCAATTCCCAGTTACAACAAACCTTGACAACTTTTGCTCTGTTTCCATTGTTTTATCTACCAAACAAATTCATTGTTTCCAGTCTTGCCAAGTTCTGGTTAAGGTCATCAATAGCCTCAAAATCTAACAGTTACTTTTCTTTCTTTATCCTTCTACAAACTTTTAATAGTATTTGTACCCACTCTTTCTTGAAATTCTATATTTTCTCCTTTAATCATGCAAAATTAATGCCAACTAACTGGAAAATTCAGGCGTCACTGCCTTTGTCCTGGAAGCAACAAATCAGAATATTCCTCATAGACACTTGTACAGACTTTGGGGTCATTTCATTAACCCTGCAATAATTTGGTGCATGTTTTGTACAGATTCACCTTCATCACTTTATGCCAAGGTTATCCTTATTCAGAGCATGTACTAGCCTTGCTAAGGATAAGACAGTGGTTCCCAGGAAACCACTTTAAAGTCTAAACCTGTTCCGTGACTTGTGATTCTGATTTTGTGTCTTAGAACCTTGCTTAATTCAGTTATTAGTTAAAATAACTTTCAAACTCTGAGTTACAATGCCTCTCTCTACACAGAGAGAGTTTGCCTAATTTCCTTTAAGTAGCTCCTTTCATGCTAGTGTTCTTTGTGTGTTTCTAGAATACTCCAGGTTTGTTTCAGCCTTATAACTTTTATACAGGTTGTTACTTTTGGACTTCACCTTTCTGCCATTCAGCAAGACTTACATGTTACCCCTCACACCCATGCCATTTGAAGTGACCTTTTAGTCATTCTTTATAAACTCATCCTTTTTAACATCTGTTATTTTATTGTTAATTCCTATGTTGCTTTGTGGTTTACTTACTGTGCTTTGCTGGAATGTAATGATCAAGGCCAATAAATTATAGTAATTGAATCCTAAACAAGAGCTGGTAAATAGTAAAATTCTAATGTTAACAAAATCCCAAATAAGAGTCATTACAGGAAGAGCTGCTATATATTCTTTTAAGAATTAATGGGTTATTAAAAACACACACACAACAACTTAAACTCAGAATCACTCCAGAAATCAAGATTGCAGTAAAGTGAAAGGTAAGTCTTAAAGCTGTAAGATAACACTGTTAGGTAAAATAATCCAAATTGTGGAATGTTATGCTCACCAAGAGATTAGTTCTGATGGGCTATGCTCTGAACCCATAGTTATTGCAGCTGTGAATGTCAACAAGATTTTGGAAATGATCAGGAAATAAGGAAAAAAATAAAAATATTCTCTGTGCAGTGCCATGCTCTGGCTGCACCTGTATCTCTATGAATGGTCACATGCTATATACCAAAAGTGACATAACAGAGCTGACACACTGGAAACAAGAATCCAAAGTGTATAGATAGGGAGCTGCGTGATGGTGGCACTCAAAATGAATATTCATTTTCAAGAGACTAGGGAATACATAAATTAAGTTTATGAAATAAGAAAGCACAATAAAAAAGATCACCTCATCTTTATCAGATCCCAGGACTTCAATGGTAGAACAATAGTAGGATAAATGGATACGGTTAGAAGGAAATTTTCAGGTTAACAGAAAGGAAATAGTGCCTAATACATTTATGGAACATATTATATTAAGAAATAGATGAGATGAGAATACCCTGATTTGTGTGAAATTTGTTAAAAGTTTTCATATCTGGGCCCTCTCTGGTGGTGCAGTGGGTTATAGCATAGCACTAAGAAGCTAAAGTCACTTCCCCATGAGTTAGATCCCTGCCCATCGGGGGGTGATCCCACGTGGTGTGGCAGACCTCTCCTGACCAGCCCAGTGCTGCCCTCAGCAGTGCAGTTTGTTGATCTGCCTGTTCTGCTCCTCATTCTGTCTCTGGTGAATCCTCTCACGGCCCCTGCACCTCTGGCCTGTACCCCAGTTCTGTATGCATAAATAAGTAAATCTTAAAAAAAAATTTTCATACCTACTTTTAACATTCTAACCCCCCTCCCACACACATGTACTTACACAGATATAAGTATTTTATTATCATTACTCTATTTTACAGATTTGAAACCAAGGCCCAGGAAGTCACCCTGGTAATAAATAACAGAAGTGGAATTTAAACTCTGATCAGAACTTCAATTTTTAAAAATCTTTCCCTTCTGAGAAGTTATAAGCAAACATTCAAAGCCTCAAAGAATGCTTAGAAATTGTTCTAGATTATAGCTCCATAAGAAACCACAATGAAAACAGCAGAACATACAAGCCTTTCAATCAGTGTCAGGGTGTCAGGTACACCAAACCTACTGAAAGTAGAATCCTGGGTTAGATAGAAAGAGGATTCATTTATCCCAATGTTATGATTTTATATTTTAGCAAATAGACTTATAAGAATTTGATTATACACACACACACACACACATATATATGTAAAAAAATATATGTAGTTCCCTACAAAATTTTATTATTGCTGTTGAAATCTCCCAGCACTTTCTGAGGAAAATACGACACAATCTGTGAAGACTGAGCTTTGATGGAATCTGCTGACCAAAGGATTTTCTCACAGGCTAAGGAATTATTATACAGAAATGACTATCACTGAGGAATTTGGTTACGACTTTCCACTTTCCATAGTGTTTGAGAAGGGTCACAAGAAAAGATGATGACCTTAATTTGCTGGAAGCATCTATGCAACCATACCTTTCATTCATTCACTGCAGGTTAATGCATTGTAAAAAATTACATTCTTTCTTTCAAGCTAATACTGAGGAACAGACAGGTGTGGTGCAGAACAGAGAAATGGACTGCTTGTCCATGCGGCAAGGGCCTCAATCATCTTCGATGGTCTTTGACATGTCATCACATCCTCCTGGTATTCCCATCACCAAAATATCAGCCTTGAATAGCCCTCTAGGCTCTAAAATTAGGTGATTCTTTAATCTTTAGCATCAAATTTCCTTTTAAGCAATGTTTGATATTTCTGGTCATTAGGAGAAAATAATGATTCTTTCCTACAAGACTATTTATTCCAGTGCTCCTTCCAGCCATCGCGATCTTTTGTCATAGTTGCTATAAAAGGTACACAGCTCTGTCTGAACAGACATCCCATGCGCATACACACCCTTTCCAGATTATAGTTCTGGTGATCCCATCTTCCTATTCTCCTCTTTAAGCTCCTAACAAGTACATAACTCAGCAGCACAATCATATTTTATTACATTTTCAGTAGCGAAATGATGTTTGTATGCAATGGTCACAAAATCATTTCAGCTTTCAGCCCTGTCATTGCTTGAATTGATATTACTGCAGAACCACAGCTGTCAACAAAGCCAAAACCTCATATTGGAAGCTGTATTCCCCTTGGGGAAACTGGGGCTTCCAAACAAAGAAAGCAAGTCTGCAAAATACAGGGTTACATATTTCTAGCACATCAGCAGAAATTTCTCTACCTATAAAGACAGGTTGGAAGATCTTAATGACCCTTGTGAAATACTGCTTTAAAATATTTTAAAACCCTAAAGTTCAACTGCATTTTTCTAACCCAACAAAAATATGATGAAATCAATAGTAGCTCTGTGGTGTTTATATAGGCATCTTTCACACTCCTGGAAGGAACAGCAGTTTGATAGTTCAGTTACTACAGTGCTATTTGACTCTGTAATGTGAACCTGGACATTGCTTCTTCACCTGCCTCAAATCACACATGCAAAAATAAAGATCTAGAGTTCAGAAATTTAGTTTCAACTGAGTTTGTTCCCTGTGATTCTCATAGTCCTCAAGTGAGCTTCCTGCTCCTTCCAACTTCTTGGAGTTATGTCAAACATGTTATTTGAATTTTAAGTAAGTCCCAGAGACAAGTAGCTTTCAAACTGATTACATGAAGAAAAAAAAAGAGCAATAACCAGCAGGAATATTTCAACTCCCGCAGACAGAGAAAAGGCTTATGTGAACTGTGGAGAGTGCTGAAAAGTACCCCATCCAACCCCTTCTCCACATACAGAATAAGGTGTCAAAGGACATTTTCAAATCTTTTCTTTAAAAAGAGAAATAAACCAGAATCATTATAAAGGCAGTTGGATTTTAAAGAGGAATAGTAGGTATGTTAAAAGGCCTTGTTAAACCATGCTGTTAGGATTTCATTTGATATTTGCCCTGAGGTTTTCACTAAGTTTTTCCCCCCCAACACATTAAGATGCAAGTAAAGTTGTACAATAATTACAATTTAATTGAGTTAAATAGCTATAAATAGTTCAGGTATACATTAGTGTTCTTTACATTCTAATTTCTACATTCTAATTTTCAACTGAGAGTTAATTTGTACAAAAATTATCTTCATAAATACCACTCTAAAATACCAGCTCTTATTTTATAAGACACATATATGCTATGTAACAACTTTTAGGATAGGGATACAGCAGACTGTACCTAAAGGTACCAACAATCTCTATTTACAACCTGCTTTTAAAGACAAGAATTTATTTTAAAAAGCAATCTTAGCTTTCAATTAGGTTTTTATTAAGAAACTTACAGAACAATGCTAGAAGTTGAGACCTGCTATAGAGAAAACAACAGGATAGTAAGATGCATATATTGAGTTAACTTGAAGATATTTCTTTCTTGAAGAATTTGGACAAAAAAGAATACTTTCTTCTCTCTTTCAAAAGGAAACTTTAATAAAAATCCACATAATAAACAGCCCTTGATTAATATTTCAGTAACATATCTATTAAAATGTAAATACTAGGCAGAGAGTACAGCAGATAGAAATATAAAACATACAGAAAAGAGCTGGTATTTTAAAAGTGGTATTTAGGGAGATAAATTTTGTGCAAATTAACTAGTGTAACTCTGAGATGAAAATTAGGATGTCAAGAACACTGATGTATATATACCTAGACTATTTAATTCAATTAGATTGTAATTATTATATAACTTAACCTGCACTTTAATGCTTTAGGGGAAAAAATATGCAAATATATCTATTGATACAGAAAAAGATTCAGTCAACTGAAAGACATAGAAATTACAAGTCAAGAATTATCCCATTTGTAAGATTGTCTTTCATCTGTGAACTCATGGCCCAGTGCTGGGGGTTGGTTTTACTTCCAATTTTAACACCAGTGATTTCCTTCAGAATAACAAGCTCATCATATTTTACTGAAACATGCTGCTGCTATAACTAGTTCCAACAGTCTCTTCAGCTTCTACATGGGAATCAGGAATGAAGTAGGAAGACATGTGGTGCACAGGCAGGAAAGGTTTACATGACAAAAAGTACCAGCTTTCTGGGAGCCTACTACCAAAACTGACTGAGAGATATCCCAAAGACTGAAGTCTAAGATTTGAGCTAAAGTTAGAATTTGGCATTTCAGACAGAAGAGACAAACTTTTCAGTTTACAAAAAAATATTTAAAAAAAAAAAAAGCTTATGACAAATGAAAAACAAATTAGAAAGATACACGTGAAACGTTTTCTAAAGGAGTCACCAAATAAATAATAAAGCTTCTTATTTAGGGTCATTAAACGGACAGTTCTATAAAACCGTAATATCAGGGGTTGAGTTTCTCTACCTGGGTATATTTATGCATTTGTTTGTATTATCTACTCTAACAAACAAGAATTTTTTTTTTTTTAAGATTTATTTATTTGTGCATACAGAACTGGGGTACAGGCCAGAGGCTCAGGGGCCGCGAGAGGCTTTACCAGAGACAGAGTGGGGAGCAGAACAGACAGATCAATGAAGTACGCTGCTGAGGGGAGCAGCGGGCAGGTCAGGAGAGGTCTGCCGCGCCATATGGTCACCTCTGGGGCAGGCGGGAATCGAACTCATGCGGATGTGGCTGTAGCTTCTTAGTGCAGTGCTTTAACCCGCTGCGCCACCAGGGAGGGCCAGAATTTTTTTTTTTAAAGTACTGAAAATACATGAGTGATAGCAAAAAAAGAAAGACTTCAGAAAAATTTCAGTAGGAAGATCTTAAAAGATGTATTTCTAATTTTTGTGGTCATGTCACTGCTACAGAAAAGTTCAACTGTACGAGGAACAGAGGGATATAACTTTGCTTACTAATCAATGAAAATCCAATAAACCAACAAATACTTATTGAGGAATATGATATTACTTTTACCAAGTCAAGTAAACTTAGTTTTGAGAAGCCAGGGAAACATGCATGGAAAAACCCAACAAAAATATAAAACAGGCCCTCCCTGGTGGTGCAGCGGGTTAAAGCACTGCACTGAGAATCTAAAGCCGCTTCTGCATGAGTTCGATTCCCGCCTGCCCCGGAGGTGACCACATGGCGTGGCAGACCTCTCCTGACCCGCCCGCTGCTCCCCTCAGCAGTGTACTTCGTCGATCTGCCTGTTCTGTACCCCACTCTGTCTGTGATGAATCCTCTCTCCCTCCACATCTTTGGCCTGTACCCCAGTTCTGTATGAATAAATAAATAAATCTTTAAAAAAATATATAAAACAACTTTTACGTGCTAAAATTATTTGGCAGGAAACACATAAATACTGAAGGAGCTAGTTAACCAATATTGTCAGATAAAGTCAACTCAAACTTGCAGTATCATTCTAGTTCTCAAGAAGCTTAACCTTGCATGCTGAGGTTATAGGTACTTGGTAACCCTACGGCATTGGAGAACTCTGCAAACAACAAAAGGGAGAGCTCTCATCTTTCTGAAGGTGATCAGGAAGAATTGGGGAAAGGCAGCATCAGAGCTGTCCTCAAAGGGGACATTTCAAGCAAAGAGAGAGAATCAGAACATGCAGTGAAGGATGAGTTTGGGCAAACACAGATTATGGTAGGGGAGCAATGATGGTGCTGGAAAGACAGATGGCAGCCAGGCCACTCAAGTCTTCAAAAGCCAAGAAAAGCTACAATTTAATTTAATTTGGTAGGTAGTGTGGTCCCAACACTGATTTCTGGGTATAAGTGTCTTTAGAGATAAGTGCCTACACTGTCCTATTTTTAAGCTCCAATTTTAAGACAATAGCTTCTTCTAGGGTAAATGAGATTATGAAAGAGTCCCAATACTTATACCCAAGGGTAAAGGGACCATTTACCCAAGTTCTTAGGAATTTCTTAATCATTGCCCAAATTACTCTATCAACAGTTCTATATGCCAGGCATCATAGTTAACAGTTGTATATGAACTCCAGGTGTCATAGTTAAGAGAGAGGTTTTCGGTATAGGGTAAGCACAAAATTGTAGTAGTTCTTATCTTCACAATGAATCCCTTCCTCAGGTTGTCCAACCAGCTCTCACCAATACCAGTAATTCCCCTTACTTTCCAGAGGTAAGTATTCCCATCTCCAAAGATACCTGAAAAAAAAAAAAAAAAAAAAAGCCTAACTGTCAGCATGCTTCCAGAGGAAGTCCCCAGCAAATACAGAGAACTACCACATAATATTCATGCTGATGCTGACACATATGGGAATACTTTTCTATAAATGACTTGTTTTCTTTATTATATTTCCCAGGTTAATCCCAGGACACTTTGCTGTTTTAAGCAGAATTCTACTATTAGAAAGAACCCAAATTAGCACGAGGAATGTACAGTATGTACTTTCAGGGATTCAGTCATATGACCACAGGAGAAATAAAGAGATGAAATTTAATTTTAATTAAAAAAAAAAGCAGGGAAGTTTTTTTTTTAAAACAGCAGATTTAAACACAACTTCTTATAATTCAAAAATTGACATACACTTTAGAATCAAAATTTGGATCCTTCTGCAGTTTCTAAACATCTATGAATTGTCATGCAAATACAATATAGAAGAAATTGAAGTGGAGAATGATCCTCCTTATGAAGAAAGTTAAAGAAACTGCAGAAAATTGTGTTGGCATAAGTTTACATTTACATATTTCATATTGTCAGATAATTTGGTCCTTAAAACTTACGAGTGTTATTAAGGGGAAGAACAAACCTTGGAAGGGAGGGGACAAATAAAAAGAGGTAACATGCAATCTGCCAGAATTACGTAATGGTGAAAGGGTGGAGAAAACCCGATCTGCAGAGTGAGAGTTATTTTAAGAGTTGCCAAGCAATTCAACTGTTCTGTTTCCAGGTGTGCAATTCTAACATGCCCAAACAATTGACAGTGACTTTTGACACTCCTTATACTGTCTTACATGATTGACACAATGAAAATTTAAAAACACAAGTCAGGAAAAAAATAGGTTAGAAAAATCATTTCTTATGAGGAACAACAGAACTTGAAGCTACTTGGTTTGGGTATCTAGTTGTGCAGAACCTGGAGGACATATCGTTTCAGGTGTCCCCCCCTGCCCACTGGTATTATAAACTATTTGATGGTGCTGATGTCTTCAGCTTCATCTAGCGACTTTGGTTTATCTTTGCTGAGAAAAAGGAACTTGAAAGTTCTGCATACAAGGAGAACTTTGGTAATAAAGAAATACATATGATCTGTGTTGTTTATAGCTGTAGCCCTCGATTCTAACATGTCATTGAATATATCGTAGACGTGTAAGAAATAACTGCTGACTTCAGAAATAAGTAAGGCAGTATGTCAGGACATCAAAGGACATTTAAATGGTATCTTTAAGTCACAATTTACATCTTTGTCTTCTCATCTTGAATCCCACCCACATTAAAAAAAAAAAATGAAAACAAAAAAAACCCAGTTGGAATGTCATTCCAATTAAATTAGTATTTATTGACCAACCACTAAATCTGCATGGCTGTTTGGGAAAACACCCAAACAAGGCTAAGACAAGGTTTTCTGGATTGAAATAATCTTTTCTTTCTTAGAAAACAATCATACTTGTTACCTGAAATATTATTTGTCTCTTTTCTGCTCCTTGAGTCCCAGTATATGTTCCAGAATCTTAGACATGCGTGTTCATGCATTGAACATTGAACTCCTCTCTGCCTGGATCAAACTTTTTCTCCCTAAAATGTCCTTTTCCCACCTTTTACACTTAAATAGAAATTTCCCATTCACTCAAGTTTAGTGCAAATACCACATCTTTTTGAAGTTTTTCTTTCCCTGTGCCGAATTGTTTCACTGTAATAGCTGGGAATCCCAAAAGGATAACTTGCATTTCAAATTAGCCCTCTCTCTAATTGATTGGTGAGTAAAACTAGGGGTGGTGTCTAACTCATCTTTCTACCAAGCTTGCATCACCTGCACTCTGACTATAAACCACCGGCAGTTCCAGAATTTCTGGGTGGGGTTAGGAAAGACATAAGAATAAGAGGATTGAACTGGATGGGAAATGGGTGACTATTCTTACATATTGCACTAGCAATATGTATATGACTAGTAAAACATCAATTTTTCATATTAAAGAAGGAACTGGAAGTACTAATGAAGGCTTTCAGCAGTTACTATCATACAGGTTTAGTGAACTGAATTAATGAATGCCTGGAAAACAGTGATACCTGATGCAAAAATGCTTTGGGGGAACCAAGCTTCTAACAAAATTATTCCAGAAGATGCTCCCCTTTTCTCCATAGCTCAGAAAGGAGTACAGATGTGACATCTTCCTGGGTTCAAGCCTGTTGTTAAAGCACGCTTGGGTTAGGCAAGAGGAGAGAGCCACATTCTTGGGGTTCAAGTGGCGGAACAAGCGTACAAGTGCAAGTGTGCATCTCTGAGGAGGCACTGCCCTGTGGTTATCATTTTGCTGGCCGGAAATTATTCTAAGAGACTTTAATAACGCTTCCAAGGCAGGAGGGAAAGTCTCGGAATCACCTCTTTTGCTTGGATGAGAATTTAGGGCAGGAGGAGGGGAATGAGGAAAACAGTATGAGGGGCTCTCCCCACCTGTAAACAGGGCAGAGGTAGGGAGAATTTTATGAGACTGGGAGCAAATGCTTTTAGTAAGAGCAGCACTGATGATGCCACTGAGTCACATCCTTGCCATTAGCAGAATTTCCAGATGTCTTGTTTCTTCAATTAGCATATAATTTAAAGGGTGGGGATACAGACTTCTTGTCTAACTCCTCTGTTCTTAGAAATATTCCATAGGCTCCTGATAGATGGAAATGCAATAAAAAAATCAAAATCAATGCCATGTGTACATATGCACCAAGGAGAGTATAAGGCTGTGATCTAAGGCCACCCCAGTCCTAGTGTCAGCTGTGAACACTAGCTCCTCCGAGCTTCTATCCACTTACATTAAAAGTAGTACAAACCTCCTATTTTTCCATACAGGATTATTACAAGATTTAATTATACACATAAAAGTACACTGAACATGGCAAAGTTATATAAAAGTTGAGGCATTATGACCTCATTATGTCCTTATAAAACTCTGTATTGTATGTTTGGTTAGATAATAGGAGTTATAAAAATGAACAGGGCTGAACTGGATTGTTTCAGATATGAAATATGAATCTCCAAATGCATGTTTTAGATTCACAGGGCAAAGGACCAAGAACAAAATGAGGCCTTGGCCTCCAGCTACCAAAGAAAGGGTATGTACACATTCCAGAGATCTTCCAGTTTATTATCTACAGAGAAACATTTGAGGATCTCTCCAATCCTTAAGTCCTTAGTACTCACAAATTCATTTGTAAGTGGAAATGACTATTTTCTCTCAATTTTATACTAAAATTTATCTTTTGGATGATTTAAACTGAAAAGAAGAAAAGGAGAAAAGCAATGTACAAAGAAATGTTTTACGAAGACTATATATTCATCAAATATTTACATTTAGAAAAATCATTTAGAAAAATCAAAATATGTTGGAACTTTTTGTTACTTGTTTTTATAGATCTTGGTGAATGACTTAAAAAATAAACACATCATTCTAAGTTCGAAAGTTAAATCTCTTACCACACAACAAAATAAAAAATCAGAGGAGAAAGGCTCTGGGCTTATGAGTTACAAATGAGTCCTAAATTGCGCCATGTCCCTAGGCTCTAATCCTTCAATGCTCATCTCCTTCACTGAGATTCCTGGGCATGGAGTTGGGCTGCAAGCAGAAAGTTTACTGAGTTAATACTAAGGCTTCGAAGGTCCCTTTGCTGGTCTAAGTCCCTTTTTCTCAACTTTGCCACCATCATAAGACATACCCTATACATTTTTTTGGTGGCATGCTCCTGGTGCTAGAGTTCTCCTCTCCAGTGTCATGATCACAGACCCATGCATGGCCTTTGAGCAGATACAACTCAGTAGTCTTAATGTAGCAAGGAGATTAGAAGAAAAAGAACCTGAGTCCACACGGCTTATAAATTAGAGATACATCTATTAAAAACCCTGATATGTTTCAACCACTACTGGGAATTTTCCCAGATAAGGGAAAATAATAAGAGATGAAAGATGAGAATTTAAGGGATTTTTCTTTGTACAAATTCCTACAATTATTAATTTTTTTGTAATCTTTTTTGAGCATTCTCAAAGATAATCATGAAATTAAGTCTCTAATAAGTTATTATTTATTTGTTCCTGTTAAGGTACTCCACTATAGTCCTGTGATTTTTCATTAAATATGTACATTGTTAGCAGCCAATAAAGGCGTCATATATCACTGCAGGTGATATATGTCCCTAGCCTGTTCTGGTTCCTCTAGTTCTGATACTCATCTCTATATAGGAAGGGCTTCAGTGGAGAGGGATAAGAACAAAAAGGATACTTCTGTAGGTCTGTCCCTGTGAAAAACACGAATGGGGTTATGTGACACCTATTATTACTGAGGCTGGGCTTTATGGTTTTACTTTAAAAGAAATGAGCAAGGCCCTCTCTGTTGGCGCAGCGGGTTAATGCACAGCAC
>NW_004567117.1:21117690-21152248 GCF_000260355.1 Condylura cristata | reverse complement strand
TCTGTCTCTGGTGAAGCCTCTCGCCGCTCCTGAACCTCTGGCCTATACCCCAGTTCTGTATGCACAAATAAATAAATCTTTAAAAAAAAAAAAAAAAAAAAAAAGAAATGAGCAATTTTATGGTTTCCAAAGAATATCTCACATTATCTACATAGTTGATTCAAATAAATAGAGTAAAAAAAAAATTTCACACACTCCTATGATGAGATCATTGGGGACATTTTTTTTTTTTTCTTAAAGACAGCAGGCTTCACGCACTGAAGGGCTGTACCTGAAAAACAATTCATGTTACCCTATGTACTAGCCCCCCCTTCCCTCATCTGACTCAACAGGGAGGATTTCTGAGGTGTTTCCCTAAAGATCACCATTCTGAGTCATCCAAGCAGCCTGGCCACTCCTAGAGAACCTGAAGGCAGTTCTTTCTACAGAGTTCCCAAGTCCCCACATCCCCCTCCCTCTAACAATGCTTAAAGTTCTAACAAAACAGCACTTAGGGCCTGTAAGGCAGCACCCTGGGGCCCTGAGCTCTTGCAGGACAATGACCACCGATGACAGGGGTCCCCAGGCCTAGAGAGAAGCAGGGTTTAAACCAATTGTCAAATAAATTTTCAGAAATGAACACAGAAATGAAGATGTGGCTGGTGCTTTCAAACGTTTATCTATATTTTTCAAAAGCCAAATTTACAGAGGCAGTTTCATGAATGGGGGTGAATATAGGCATACTTCACCCTTAATTATTTAGCATTATGAAATACAGTAAACAACTTGTGCTTATTTTGAACAACAGCATATCAAGACATGTAAATCAATGGAAATAATTACATAGTCTCTTACTATATTCCAGTCAAAGAATAAACGCTCTCTCAGCCAGCACACTGGTTGAGACATTGGAGTATCTTAGGAACTGCATCTAAATCTGGTCCCCTTTCCATTTCCCATTATCTAAATCACATTTGCCTCCTTGTTTTCTGATGAGATGGTATGCTGAGACCAACAAAACAGATTTTTTTTTTAAAGATTTATTTATTTGTACATACAGAACTGGGGTACAGGCCAGAGGCTCAGGGGCGGTGAGAGGCTTCACCAGAGACAGAGTGGGGAACAGAACAGGCAGATCAACGAAGTACACTGCTGAGGGGAGCAGCGGGCGGGTCAGGAGAGGTCTGCCACGCCATGTGGTCTCCTCCGGGGCAGGCGGGAATCGAACTCATGTGGAAGCGGCTTTAGATTCTCAGTGCTGTGCTTTAACCCGCTGCGCCACCAGGGAGGGCCAACAAAACAGATTTTAATGTTAATGGAGGTCAAATGAAGTTGGAGAAAAACTGTCATCAAAAACAAAACAAAGATTGGTCTCTCCCTGGTGGGGCAACAGGTTAAAGCACACCACCTTTATGAAGCTATCCGCAGCCACTACTGCATGAATTTGATCCCCAACCAGGGAGCCTATCCACGTGGCATGGCAGACCTCCCCAGGCCCACCCTCTGTTCTCCTCAGCAGTGTATCTCAGTTAATCTGCCTGTTCTGCTCCCCACTCCATCTGTGGTAAATCTTCTCATCCCCCACATTGCTGGCCAGTACCACAGTTCTTGTATGCATAAATAGATAAATCTTTGAAAAAGATTTTAAATGTAAAAAAAAAAAAAACCCTGCAGACCAACCCCCCAACACTGCTCCAACATAATTTATACATCCCAAATATGGATGTGACTAATATGCCATTGCAAAACAGTTACATCTCCAGCAACAGAATACAATCCAAGATGACTTAACTTGCATAGGGCAAAGAACAGTCCATGATTTTATAAAGCTAAATAAACTCTCGAGCTTACAGACACTGATGAAATATCCTTACTTGGTTTCAGTTCAAGACAGTCAACAGAGAAGGTCTACTAAATTTAGACTCTGAGTTGATTTCATCACTCACCTGTCCTGAGGGAGGTCTCTGTGGACAGAAGAAAGTAGGCCCAGGGACACCACACTGGGCTGGGACCAACCTATTTTACAGGCACAGACTGCAGCCAAAAATGGTCACAGAGACGGCTCTGCTAGGTTGAGCACACCTGTGGGTATTACAGGTCCTGGCACGTGGAAGTTATGCCTTTGTGGATCCTGAAGGCATACCGTCCAGTCCAGATCCTTCCCAATAGCCCTCCAGGGGCCAGGATTATCATATTACTATAGTAATACCAGCCGAATTTATATGCTTTCTCAGAAGAAAATATCAGAAACTTAATCCAAGACAAAGCTCAAAAGAATTTGAAGTATAAATTGAAAATGAATGAAATCCTAATCATTTTAATTTTTTTTTCAGCTAGTCAAAAGAAATATTTTCCGTATTAAAAAATGGGTTCCTCTGGTTACATTAAAATGCTAGAATGCTAAGCAAAGTACCTGAGCTGCCCACCAGCATGGTGACAGCAAGGGCAGTGAGCACCTTCCATGGGCTGCATCTTAGCACCTGTGAAAGCTGACTGTCTGCTTGTACTGTGGAATAAAGCCTGTACAGGGAGAGAAAGACTTCTGATGTCAGAGGATCACTAGTCAGGAGCGTGCTGGTCACATAGGGTGGTGACCAAGCACAAGACCCAGTGGCTTTGCAGGCAGATCACAGGTAGGGGAAAGGACTGAGAGAAATGAATGGCAGAGATGTTATGTTAGGGCAGATGATTGGGTGAAGAAGAAAAGAAAAAACATATTTCTTCCATTCCCATTAAACTCTCCTCAACATGTTTTTCCTCTCTTCCTTTTCATTTTGTCCACTATCTTTTCCATCACCTCCAATACAGTAGCTCTAGTTGCTAAGGCTATTTTTAGGAATTTTTAGCACCATGCTGCCCATTCTCCCTCTGGAGTATCTTATAAAATACCTAGTAAGCTGGTTTGAGCTGGTACTAAAGTAAAACAAAACATCTCATCCCAAAAAAACCATATAAATTTTATAATACAATTGTACTACAGTATAAAATGTTTCCAAGCTGAAACAATTTGCTGTTTCATGTGGCTCAACTCCCAATCCCACTATAAGAAATTCACAAATATTATTCATTTTCAAAACAGATTTAGGTGAACAGTATACTGTTGTGTTAATAATGGAAGTGAAATATCCGTATCATTGAAAAACTGCTCTGCGTTTATACAGCACAATTTTACCTGAGACTCTTATTTAGGAGAAATGGATACAAGCCAAATATGAATATGCTTATACAACCTGGAATTATAGTTCAAAGAAAATGTTCATAAGGTTATATCCTTAGGATAAAATAACAGGAGACATGAGTGAATTATTTTCATTATTTTCTATTTTACTGTCATGTATTTCCAAATATAATACCTTCTCACACCACCTCTTTTTTGAAAGATCTTTTAGAAAATGTTTATATGGAAACAAAGAAGATGTCACATAAAGGCAGACAATTTTGAAGAAAAAGAAACAAATATCTGAAGCAGCATTTCAGATCTTTATGAGTTAAAGCAAAGCTGACATTAGTTTTAATATTAGCTGGAGATCTCGCTCTCAACTGGGAATAAAAAAAAAGAACTAGATATAGTACTAGTACAAATAGGGACAAAATATCCTATAGGGAAAAAACGGAGGGAGGGTAAGAATGGGTTGCCAGGATTGGTGCCTAAGTGTCCAGAGAAGATTAATTGCTTCTATTGAATAAGAAAAAAAAAATCAGTTTAAATATGTGAAGGTACGTTGTGTATTTTTCCATAACATATTACTGAAGTAAAACCACACACAGTAAAGGAATTAAAAACTGAAGAAAAAGTTATGTGGGAAATTTGTCTATTTATAGGTGTGATGAGGATAAATTGCTTAGGAGAGCAATATTTGATTTGTTCTTATCCTAATAGCACTGTCCTAGCTACCTTATAAAACAATGAAAGGTATAAATAAATAAATAGAAATATAGCATTCTCCTCTAAATGCCACTGCTGAAGACAAAAGTCACAACTAAATTATGAATAAGGACACTGTGCCAGATAGATTTTGGGTTATTCCACTTCACTCTTAGTGGTTTGGATTTCTCAAAAATGCACTGCAAGCTACTGGCAGTGGCACAAAAACATTTGGGGTGCTTGTTACAATGCAGGTTTTAGGTTTCACCCCCAGAGACTGATTTAGAAGGTCAAGGATCCTAAGACAGCATCTTTAAGCAGCTCTCTAGGAGATAATGTATATACTTTGAGTAAACTACAGCCTAAAGTAAAAGATCTCTTTCCTGTGGAAATTAACAATTATTTTTAGCAAAACAAAAAACCATTTTTCGTAGTAGAAACTTTTAAAGCTACTTTGACTAAGCTATCAATCTTGTTACCTTAAGGTTGTCAGCGAGTTATCCTAATGGAAATAATTGGATTAATAGTGATCAAAATTCTGTTCATCAATTAAAAGAAATAAAGCTATAAATGGTTGTAAAATCCACACCAATGCTGTTTTAGAACTAAATGTAGAAGAATACTTCACTCAAGCAGCTTAAATTTTTGTTGAATTTGTCGTAAGAAATTTAGAAGATCTTCAAGTAAACTGTGTATTACACAAATGTATTACTGTATTCCAACAATTCCAATTTGTTCTCACTTCATTTGCCAGCAAAAATTCTCCAAGTGTACTGCATAGGCAGTTCCTTACAGAATCCTTTAACATTTAAGGCCTATGACTAGGAAGTTTTTTTCTGACTCTCTTATCAGCCCCTTCCTTCCTGTGCCTCTTTTTCTTGGTAACTACCCCACTCTCCTTACCCACATAGACATACACTCACTTCATTGGTGAGAGATACATTCATTACAGTACAAAATGATATTTGCTATTAACAAAAGGGTAGCAAAAAAGATAAAATCTTTGTGTTTTTGGAGTAGCCAATTTAAAATAAAACATCAGAACTCCAAAATGTACTGCAAGATCATGATTGTGTGCAGAGTAAAATGCAAAAGGGGTTTTTTCTGACAGTAACTGTGTGTGACAGCCATCTCAACAGGCCAACTATATATATCTGTGCATCAACAAAATCTGAATCAGTTTTTCTCTAGCTTGCATTGAGGGACAGAGAACTCATGAGTGAGCACCTGTTGACTTCCGAAATCACAGGACTTCATGACTGAGGCCTGGGCACTGACAGGATGGGAGAGGTGATACCTAGCCCTTGGCCAACCCTACTGTGTTCATGAGAACCATGAGCATATTCAAAGGTCAGTAGGATTCACGTTTGGTTTCCAGTCTACTCAGACAACATGCAGACCTGGTGAGAGGAGAGTACATCAGTAGAGGAGAGTACACCTGTAGGTGAGTGTGGGCTCTGGTACGTTGAGTGTGACTGCTGGGGGCTTCCCAAGCTTTGACGAACTGCCACATGAAGTCTTTTTACACACCAGGAAAGAGAGCAGAACACCCAACAGCTAAGCAGACCCTTTGTATACACTGAATCTCATGGAATGTCACAGGAATACAGTTAGAGAGTATTTTCTAGTTTCTAATGCCATTTTCATGTCAGACCCAAAGGCAGAGAAGATATCTCAATTAATTCACATGAAGAAAGTAATTTTGTTCCCCAAAGAAGACTTTTCTTTGATAAATACTTTAACCTAAGAATGAATTAATTTACTAGTGGTGTGTTTTTATAACATACCCCAATTTCATCACTGAAGTTGAGTCTTTTTATTTTTTGCACAAGTTTAAATCAATATGTATTCCCTGTGGACCTGTTTTATGCCAGGCATGGTGCCACTTCAGGTATTTTGACAAGAAATAAAGACAAAATATAGTCCTGTCCTCAAGGATTCTTGATGCCTTCAGAGGTGGGAGGTAAGGCTTCTAAAGCATGACAAGCATTATTTTTTGAAGGCTGAGCAGCATTTTAGAAACAGTGAGGAGCCTGGGAGGCTAGGGAGCCCTTCACGGAAGGGATCACTTAGTCCATTTCACAATGCGAAGTGGATTTCACCACAAATGAAAGAAATAGAAAGAGCTTCTCAGCAAAGGGAGCATGAAAAAGAAATAAGGATATTTTGAGGGGTTGAGGCATAAGAGGAGAGATGTGGAGAGTGAAATCAAGTTGACGCTGGAAGGCCAGGTGGAAGGTGTTGCAGTTCCAGTGGGACCATTCAAGAATATACTGGGATGGCTCTACACTTAGATGCTTACCCACATCCACCTCCCACCACCATATGTCAGTTATACCAGTTTCCCCCTATAATTATGTATCAGTATTGATAAATATTTTTCCTATTCAACATATTATCTGTGTTTCATAAAATCACATTCCACAAATAGACAGTAAACGCTTAGGGAAATACTTAAAAGAGAAGCTCTTACCTGAACATAGCTGTTCCACTTTTGTATAGTTTAAAGATACTATGTCATTCACCCATGCAATGATGTCATGTCTGCTCATAGTCTCTTGGGTTATCGAGGTAGAATACACATTGACCGCCATTCCCCAACTAGAAAAAAAGAAGCAAGCAAGTTTATTGACCTATAAGAAAAAATTAACTTGGAGACAAACAAGAAAAAAAAGATACATATTCAAGGTCGGAATCCCTGGCAGAATCCTAAGGGACTTAAGTCCTGCTGTGGCTAATCCTTTTAGCTTGTTTTTCTATTTTTATGTTACATACTAGCCATAATAAAATTTCATATATTCACACAGTACCATTTTACAGCTCCCTCAACTGGACGCAAATCTTCAGTTTCTGCGATTTCTAGTTTATCATCTCACTTTTTAATTTTAAGGTCTCACTTTTATCCCTAAGTTTATGTGCGGTAACATTGAAACCTAATAAAAAGTTATCAGGCCTGTAACAGTGTGCACTTGAATCATCTTGTAGCTTTTCAATAATTTCATAGCACTTTCATTACAAGGACTCGAGAGCCAAACCTCTTTCAGTCGGCTGACCATGGAGAGGTAAATGGCAGCTACACCATCTCCAGCTGCTCAGGCTAAAACCAGTTTTTACCCCTCACTACTATCCAGCTCATCGGCAAATCCTACCGGCGCCACCTTCAAAGTAGGTTTAGAAGCTGCTACCCTGACCCAAACCTCCTCCTCCACCTCTTACCTGGCATTGCTCTCCCAGCTGGCACCCTCACCACTGCCATTATTTTCAACAGGCAACTAGAACTTTTTTTTTTTTGCACAGTTGAAAATCGTCTAGTGGCTGCTGATCTCACTTAGTAAAATCTGAAGCACTCACTGTGCTTTATAAGGTCTTCCGTGGACATTGTCCTTGACACTGCTATCGCCCTCCTCCTCACGCCACTACATCACAACTAGCCTGCTGTTTGTTCCTTGAACTCTCAAGCTCAAGGCCTAGCATCGCAGTTGCTTCGGTCATGAAGGTTTCCCAGGCAGTTTCCAGGCTCATTGTCCTCACATCCTCCAGGCTTCACTCAATCCCACCTCACCAAGGTCTCTTCATCATCATCTCCTTGTTTATTCTCTCTTCATAGACATAAGACATAAGCTCCATGAAAACAGGGATTGTGTCCATTTTATTTTCTGTACATCCTCTTCGATCTAATGTTTAATGCCAGACTGTGTTTGTGAGGTTTTTTTTTTTTTTTTCCATATAAAGTAAGCAGGACATCAGGTAGGCTAGAAACATTTTTCATTAGCTTTTATTAATGTGCTCCTTCTGACCATTCTGTGACATCTATTATTTCCCCAACTCTTCATAGGAGCGGCCCTCGTAACTGAGATTTTGTGTTGTTTTGATATCTGTGACTCCAGTGTAATTGGTTTCCTTTTCAAAAAATTAATGCATTTGTTAAGAGTAGTTTTAGACTGCCAGTAAAATTCAGTGGAAGTAGTTTTCCCACATTCCTACACAAATGTAATCTCCCGCACTGTCAGCATCCTGTACTAGCTGGTATATCTGTTATAAACGATTAGCTACCAACATAAATGCATTAGCACCTAAGTTCATAGTTTACATAGGGTTTACTCTTGCAATGTGCATTCCATGAGTTGTGACAAATTTATAATAATATGTATTCACTATTGTCATATCCTACCAACAGTTTCAGAGAAAAATTCTCTTTGCACTGATTCATTCCCCCTTCTACCCAGCCCCCCAAACCATTCATCTTTGTACTGTCTCCATCGTTTTACTTTTTCCAAAATGTCACAGTTGGAATTATACAGGTAAGTAGCCTTTCCAGATTGGTTCTTTCACTCAGCAATAAGGCTCTCCATGACCTTTCATGGTTTGATAGGCCATTTCTTTCCAGTACTAAATAACAGTCCGCCGTCTGATGGTACCACTCATTGAAGGACATGCTGACTGCTTCCAAATTTAGGCAATTATTTATAAAGCTGTTTCAAACATTCAAGTGCAGGTTTCTGTGTGGACCTGAGTTTACTTTTGACTCCAACAATTATCAATATTTTGGCCAATCCCGTTGTACTTGAACTCCCATCAACCTTCCCTTCCTGAAGCATACCCTCTGTTCCCCAAGTGAGATTATTTCAAAGTAAATGCCAAGTATCTCCTCTCATCAAAAGCTACTTCAGTATGTATCTCCAAAAGATAAAATTCTTAATATTAGAAGAAAAAATTCTTAATATTGAATATATCCCATAAAGTTTTTGTGAATTTTGTTTCAGTTTGTTTACACTGTCATTCTTTGATATATACTTTAGATTTTTTCCCTCCTTTTCTATAATTTCCCTGGCAGCTAAAAAAATTATTGTTGAAGAAACTGGACTGTTTGTCCTGCAGAGTTTCTACAACCTGGATTGTACACAGCATTCCATTGGTGTCCTTTAATATATTACTCTGTTCCTTTTATTCATAAACTGATCTTCTAATCTAGAGGCTTAATATGATCCAAAATTAAAAAATCAAAAACAAAAACCTCCTGAGAACAAAGAAACAAATCTTTCCCTGCAGGTTCTGTCAATGAGTCACACTTTCCTCTAGGTCTTTTTATCTATAACATTCACTTAAAGACAATACTCCTTCCATATGTAGAGAGACATTCAGCTAAGAAAGGTGAATAAAGACACTAGCTGCTTTCAAGGAGCTCATTAGAGGACAACGAAACAATGAAATGCCATCTTTAGGAAAACTCCAGTTAATGAATTACTACATTCTAACCTCTACCCCACTCCCTTTTTAGCCAACACTGCCGCAATCTCCAGAGACCCTGGGGTAAGAGCACACAGGTATTCAGGGACTGGTGGGAGAAGTAGGATAGAGGGCAGACCAGGAATAAGAGTAAGTGAAGGGTAGGGCTACAGTTCTACGATTTCTAAAATAAAACCATAGTACCTCAAGTAATAAGTAGATTCCCATAACTACTTCAAATTAGTAGCGATGGAATTGATGTACTCAATTTCTATTTATCAATACTATTCATGCTGATTAGAATATTCATATAATCTAATTTCTCCAAGTTTCTATTTCCTTTGTGCTTCTCTTTTGCTCCCTTTGTTAGTTTCCCATCCAAATACTCAACCTCTTTTGATTTAGGCAGGAGAACTCTGGGGCTAGAAGCATCTCAAGACCCCTAATAAAACAGGTGGCAGCTGAAGTGGTCTGCCAGCTACTGTTTTCAAGCTCTCCTTTTTCTCAATTCCTTCAGCTCCCACTTTTTCTTCAGGTGCAACTTCAATATATGCAAACATAAATTATCCAGTGACTATATAATTCACAGAAAAAGATTTCTATTTTTCCAAATGTTAAATTCAGAACTGGTGAGAATATTTACTTGTCTTAGCTATTCTGCGACTACTACTCTAAAACTCTTTAAGATTTCCTTAAACTGCTATTCTAATATCCTAAGATTTAATTGAAATTTCTCTGGTCTCAATCTTTAAACATTTCTCTCTGTACCATCCTTGCAAAAAAGAAAGTCAACATACCCTCTTCCAATTTGAGGCTTTTATATATAGTGCCATAAATACCAATACCTGCCCCTCCCTACTCTGCAGAAATATTGAGTGGACAAAACACAATTTTTTTCTATCATTTTAGAGTTAAAATATTATGAAGCCTCTTCTTTCATCCTTGTAAGGTTTCTGCCAGGAAAAAAAAAAAAAGAATCCTGCCAGGAAAGCAGGGCGGGTATTATATTATTCCTTGGCAAATGTGGGTTCCTATTACTTATGAAGGTAGAAATTAACACAATTCAAAATGTTAATTTTTAAATTAACACAACAGAGTAATTTCTAGAGACTCAATTAAGAAAAATAAATGGCTAAGAAAGGTAAAGTAAGACAAAGTGCTACCAAATAAACAGCAAAGAGCCGGCACAGCATTTATTCTGCCTCTATCTCCAGCATGCCTTTTACACAGAAACAGCAGTTTATTCTTAGCTGACCTGCCATCTGATCTCGGGGACATAAACATTTCTCTCTGTACCATCCTTGTAAAAAAAGAAGTCAACACACCCTCCTCCAATTTGAGGTTTTTTTGTAGGAATGTTAACCAAATCACTATGTATTAAAAACCTGGTAAGTATAATACTGAAGGTAGTCGATAAGTGAGGGGAAACTCCCTGTATTATGGCTGCTGGGTCACCATATCTCACTATGGCATTTAACTTTATTTAACCATTAATCTGCACTCAACACCCCTACTTGAAAACAAACTATTAATCATTGTATATTTACACACTGTTTTTGTGAAGACTTGTATGACTGACTGCCTTTTTGGTAGCTGGAAATGAATATATACATTTTTGTAAATAAGAGCAAAAAATACAACAAAAAGACAAAAATTTCTTTATAACTGCAGCAGGCAAAGTCATGATTCAGGCTTGTCTGTGGACAGTGACCACTGACACAGAAACTTTAGAACATTCTCTGACTGAGAGGCAGCGTGGGGATTCTGCCCAGGTTCACCCTACAGTCAGTATTTGGTGGTGGTGTTGAGTGCCAGCAAGTGTCAGCAGCACAGTCTAGTGACTGCTTTCCTGCTTACTGAAACAAAAGGGATTTTATATGACTAAGTGAGACCTCAGTGAGCCTGCTGAGTACGAAAGCCAGGATAAAGACCTTAAGCCCTTAAACAAGGAAACTAAAATATGAGTTCTACTACTTTACTATTCATAAACTGCCTCCCGCCCCCAAACAACTACAAAATATTCTACAATTCTGTCCAACAACAAATTTGGCAAAGTCTGTGAATTATTCCAAAGAATCATTTTTCAAAAACTGACAAACACATAGAATGTTATAGTTGGCATTATGTGTGCCTGTAAGTGAAATTTCTTATGTATGTAATTCATTCGGTCTCTTCACCCCACCCTGACCTTCATGATCAGTTATACTTTGTGTGTGCATATGCTTCCTCATTTCTTCTCTTCATATTATGATCACTACTTTTAAAGGAAAAGGAAATGTCCCCCACACCCAGCAAAGTTGGTCAGGTCAGATGCCCCAGGATCCTAGTTCTGGTGCTGTTTTGGGTGTATGAATATAAGGAGAGGGGTTTGAAAAATTAATTTTGGGAATGAGGCATGCATATGAAACCTATTTAGATTTAGATTTTTTTTTCACAACTAACATCTGAGTTTGCCAGGCTTCCCAAGTTTAGACACGACCATCTGCAGAAGAACAGCTTTCTGAAAGTAGCTGGCTGTCTGCTATTCTGTAAGGAGGCTCCATTTGGCTTAGGTTTACCCCAAAATCATTTTGAAGCTGAACCTTTATATGTCTTGTGGTCTAAAGTTAAGATTTATATGTCACCACCCCCTGAAGAAGCCCACCTACAACTGGAAATTTTACATTCAATATTAAAGATTCTTACAATTCAACTCAAGTATGTCAATATAATCTGCTCACACATTTTGCACTGACAACCACAGCCCTATTTGTGGCTGTGCTGCTTGTATGTTTAATAGAACGACCCAATCAGTGGGAGAAGTAACCCTCTAAGGTAATACATACACTCCATCCTTCACCTGGTGTCACATGAAAACCAAGAGTCAACTGCCGAAAAAGAGGTATGATGCATAATCGTAGTTTTCTTTCATCTAAGCAGCTATTTTCTTTGTAGTTGGGGTTCTTAGGATTTTTGAAGCCCTTATATAATCCTTGACCTAAGTGGTTTCTTTTGTAAAGTCTAAAGTTATGAACACTCCGCAGGAAGCCATGTCCCGCTGCCCAGGTATATGAGCTCCTTTCAAAGTGTCTCAGGAATGGTCTCCATACAAGCAGGTGAGAGAAGTACCTGGAAGCCATGAGAACACCTCTTCTCACTACTCACTGGATGTAAACTTGGTCAACCACTTTCATTCTCATCTCAAAGGTATTCTTAGGTTTAAGCTTTAAAGATTGTAAAGGGAGGGCTGTTTCTGCATGCAAGGTAAAGGGAGCTGTGCTATTTCAAACACTCAAGCATGTCTTTTCACTCAGAAAGAAGCATATTTTTTGTTGTGTAACAAAATGCCATGTTGCCATCACTTCTGCAAATCCACAAATATTTTTTAGTTTAGGAGAGATTTAGCCAATCATTGATAATAGTTTTTTCTTAGAAGCAGCATCTTTCTAAAATAAACTGAGTATTTTGAATTTAAAAAAAAAAAAAAGGCATTTAAACCTGTAGATCAACTACTGGCCCAAAGGAAGAACTTTAAGTGTTTGCAAAGACAGTGTTAGAACAGTGGATGTGATCTCCCTGGGGGAGGGGTGGAGGGTGGGAGTAGGGGGCATGTGTGAAGAGATTCAATCCCACAGAGGGTGGTCACTGAAATGGGTGAGATTTCCTCTGAGAAGCCTTGTAACAACACAAATAAATTCTGCCCGAGTGCTTCCTTCCTGGCTCCCCTCTGACAAAAGGCTGATGTGAAATCTCCCGTGGCTGTCCTTAATAATGAACTGGGCATCAGTAGGGAGTGACGTGTAAATGTGTCCTCTGAACCAGAAACATTCCCGCTTTTCAGCTGTGCATAATTCATTCTCTAGCTTTAATACCATGAGGGGTAGGATTTAAACATTTTACCAAGGAAAGAGTTATCTTCTGATAATTTTCGATTCATCATTTTCTATTTAGTTGTGACCTGAAATGTGGGAACAGAGAGAAAATATTTATTTGAGGAGGAGGATCGGGATGGGGTGAACCTAGAATTAATGAGGGTATCTTTGAAAGACAGATCTTGACAAGATAACTCTCCCTGGGGAGACATTAGAGAAACTGTATTGAATTTCATTTAAAATTGGGCATTAAAGCTTTCATTCAACTTTGGAATAACTGGTTTCTAGGATGGGACTGGAGAATTTAAGAGATCATTTATTGCTGTAGGTGGTAACAACACACTTGAACTACAGTGGGCTCATGTGCATCTGTTTCATTTTTACAGGCTTCTTTGACTCTGTTAGGGGATTAAAGACAGTGCAGACTACCTCCTACAGGCATGGATGCTTGAGTTGCCACAGACAAGTGGCAGGATCTCCTAGGGGGACCAGGAGTGTTGAGGGCAATATTGACTTGAGACAAGGACACACAAACAACTCAGGACATGCCCAGTTAAAAATACATTATGTTTGATTAATGTACACAGACACTGATTTATACTATTTTTTCCTCCCTCAAAATGAGGTTATTGGCAATGTAGAACTGGTAAAGAAAACCCATGTAGGTAAGTTTAATACTAAGCTGCTTGGAGAAGCACTGGATGAAACATGAGGTTTTTCACAAAGCAAGGTTGCCTGTTTTTTATTAAGACTTTTCTAGGTCGCCTCCCAATGCAATTATTAATATGCTCTTCGTTACCTTAATGATAATGCTTTTAATATGGGCACAAAGTTCCATTTAGTTTGACAACTAATAGTCTTAACTCTGCCTTGATAACTGCCACCTTCTGGAGAGAATCAATGAAAAAGAATACTTTTTCAGGGTGCCATTCCTATTCTCATTAACTGTTACCTTTAACAACAGACTGATTAACCTCTTAAAGTCCTATCACCACATATTCCAAACAGTATTTTTTAAAAATAGAACATGACTAAAAGACACAGATTTCTCCAGCTACATGCAAAAGGAACTTTTATAAGTAGCCTTGAAAAGCAACCTCCATTTTAGAGCAGTGTCTGGGTTAATCCTAGGTACTAAAGAGACAGTGGGTGGCTACAATATTAGCTTGTATCAGCCACAATATTTTAAGTAAGTAAAACTTACTTATTGTGGCTTTCAACACAAAATGTATAGGTTTTTCTATTAAAATAAGAATTAACAAGTCAAAAGCTATAACCCCAAAATGACTTAGAAACTTGGCTCTTATCCAAGGAATGAAGAAATTCTGGAATTTTAAAAACATTCTTTGTGGCATTCATAAAGTTCACTGATATGAATGAACCTCAAGTGAGTATAAAGAGAAAAGATGAAGGACACACACAACATACGTTTCTTCATATAGTCGGAAATGCAGTGGAATATAGTTGATGATATCTGCATAAATGTCCATCTGTTTCAAACAGTGGGTGGCTTGATCCATGCTCTGAAAATAATTTCAGTGACCCAGATCTTGTTCCCATGCCACAGGGCTTGGCTGGTCCCTCCAGGGCACTAACTTTTGCTCAGTGTGCCCAACCCCCGCAACTTGGCTCCCAGTACATCCACTCATTCTTGACCATATGCCTTCTGTTTATTTTCCCAGCCCTACTTGGCTGTGTTCCCTCTCATTCTGACCTTAGCTCTCTCTCATGATCCCAAGTCAATTTCAGTCAGGTCCCAAACTTCCCCCACCCAGAAAGATCCCAGGTCAACTTGTCAGGACATGGGTGCTATTGCCGTCATGGTGGGTGGTCAAGCTTGGTTTTTAATTCAATTTGCATAAAACTGGGTATATAAGATATAGCAGAAGAGTGTATGGCAATGAGGCAAAGTAATGGGGAGAGTAAGTACCCCCAACTTCCTGGTTCTGAAGGATTTTATGCTCTTGGTGGTGCTGGTTTCTTCTTTGGATATTTAGCCTCTTCAGTTATCTATCTGTCTTGCCTAAACCTTCTCATAAATGAGGTATGACAGTTTCAAGGTTAACCCTCAGGGATAACTGGGGCACAAGGCCTGATGCAAAAGAAGAGGTCATTTCCAGCAGTAGCTGGCTTCACTGCATGCCAGGTTTGGCTCAAATGTTAACCCTTCAGTTAAGTCTTCACTGACCACCCTCTGTAGTGGCCTCCTCCAGTTACTCTCACACCACACTGTTTTCCTTTGTGACACTAACACAGTGATTACCTTGTTACTGTCTGTCCACACTACCTCCTGCCCCCAGAATGTAAGCTCTATGAAGGCAGGCACTTGACAGAATAAATCTCGTTTACTATGGTATCTCCTGTGTTGACAGTAGTGCCTGGCACATTATCATGTAAACGAAATAATGACAAATGGATGCATGTGTACCTGAAATCACACAATGTAATCAATCTGTCATCTTCAATGCTATGTGAGATGCTCAGGAGAGGATAAATCAAGATCAAGCAGGGTATAGGGCATTGTTTTCTATGTCTCAAAAAAAGAAGTGAGTAGAGAAATGTGTTATTCTTGATGTCCCTAGTACAGATATGAAAAACTCACTAGTTCTACTGCAACTTCACGAGAATACTGATCTAGATGTCAGGGAATATGGCCTCTAGCCAACCGCCAAGGTAAATTTTGATATGGAGCTGATTGTAGGATTCTTGATCTCATCCAAGTTCCTTTCTATTTGGTCTTTATTATGTCATGATATTAAGCAGGAAAAAAATGAGAACTCCAAAGGAGGACATAATTGTGGTCTTCAATAAAACCATTTTTCCTTTTTTAGTTCTACCAAAGCCTCATTTTACATTTTTACTTTAACCAAGATGATTTTTTAACACAAGTTTCCATGAAGGGCCTGAATTGTAGAGATCTGGGTGACTATTACCCAGTTTATTGCTGGGAACAGTTTTGGCTCAACAACCTACCAGCTGTAACATTAACATTTTAGGAATCATCACATTTTACATTTCTAGATACTACATATTTTGGACTCAAATCTTTCAAATTTTTTTTTCTGTGATAGTGGGCTATCACACAAAATGGATAAAGACCACCTACATTATTGCTTATATTGTTTCAACACTAATCAAAGACTTTAGGTTGGTATCTTTACTGTGTTTTAAAATCTACTTCTTTTATAAAAAAGAACAAACTCTTGGTATTGCATTCTATGAGACTGGTAAAACTCACAAGAGCACTCTGAAAATGGAAAACTAAGTACCAAATAAATTAAGCCCAACAGGATGAAGAAAGTGAAGACCAGTGTTAAAATACATTCCAGTGAATTCTCTAAAACAGCACGGTACTTTCATACCCCTCCCTACTCGCCCCCCGCCCCCCTAGCTCTGTAAATACCATCTACTCTTCTTAATTCTTTCCAGAGTAGACTCTGACACTGAATTAAGATGGAAAATCACAAATTAGGGAACAGTGTAACTTTTCCAAAATGATGTTTTGTTGATAAGGTACTGATCAGCTTTTATATCAAGCCCATTCGACAACCAAGGGCATCTCCTGGGCATCAAAGACAAGATGGCTGCACATCATGAATAACAGCAAGTGGGAATGGTCACTGCTATGGCCCAGCTAACAGGTAAGAGAATTCATTTTGACCAGAGAATGGATTTCCCCCATCTCCCTACAATTCTAGCCCAAAGTCAGAGTTGGATGGGGCAACCACATATGAACACTGGAGTAGGAGGAATATTCTGTTTATATATTTTTAAACCAACAAGTTCATCTGTCATTTATTTACTGAAATGAAGAAACACACTGATAGAAGCTTACATGAGAACTACCCACCAGTCCCTGACAAAGTTAGCTTTCTCTCTCCTATCTACTGCTTTATCACAAGTTAAAAGTTAAGGCATTTCTAGCACCAGTATAGCCCTAATTCTCAAAGGAAAGTTAGGACACCGAGCATCAGTGTAAAATGAAAACTGTGTCATGTTCAAACTAAATAAGGTAGAGAAGTAAAAGTGAGATTCCTTGGGTTAGGAAATAGCAGAAGACTAGATGTCTAAAGTTGGAGGCGCTCTCTTAAAATTTAGTACACTGTTGTAGTTTAGGAGATGTGGGGAGCAGTGGTCTCTACTGAATTTAATATTTTTTGTTAAAATTGGGATATTTAAATACAGAAAAATAACAACTGACTAATGGTCCTTTAGAGAAAATCGAGGGAAAGGAACTTACTTAACAAACCATACAAACTATTTGATTAAATAATAAGAGCTGTTATTATAGACAAAAAAGCAAAGAATCAGAATTGTAAGTGGATGAAGGTAGTTCAATAGTGGATGTGAATGGATGGAGACACAAACACACGGAGGTTCATGTGATATCAGAGGCAGAGATGCAGCTAAAGCCAAGGAAACCATGGGGACTCCAGGAGCAGAAAGAGGCAAACCCCTAGGGCCTTGGGAGGGAGTACAAACACTGTCAACACCTTCACTTTGGACATTCAATCTCCACAATTGTGAGAAGAAATTTCACGCCACCTAGTTTATGGTAATTTGCTAGGGCAGCCCTAGGAACTTAATATAATACATGCACACTTTTATATTAATCAGCTAGTTTCTATTACCATCCTGTGAACATTTTTCTCATATCTTCTTCATGTATAATATTTGCACTACATTTCTTTATGTAGGTACATCATAATATACATGATTTCAGAATTTTATCTTAATATGTTTAATGCTAAGAAATTCTAACTGGGTTATTTCCCTCCCTCTTTTCTCAATTTATTATTATTCTAAGACAATAGAACCAGAGGCCACTTAAAAACCACATAAATAGATACTGACATTTTTCCATGTCTTAACTCTTCAGGTGAAATTTGGGGGTAGATGCAGTTGTTTGCTAGTTAACAGCCCTTAAAGCCAAAGGGACAGCATTGATTTTGAGCTCCCTTGTTAACAGGAAAGGAAACAAGCAATCATCTTACTATTTAAAAAAAAAAAAAGTCATGTCCTTGGCCATCGTAAACTAAGGGAATCACAGGATGTCCTGTCTAACGGTATTTGGCTTCCTTTCACGGAACAACTTCAATTGAAGCGAAAAGAACATTCTCAAATGATACTTCAATGGCTGTGACTTGGTTGGTCACAACCAGAACACAGAAAGTCATCAACTACAGCCCTAGATAGTAAGAGATTACTGCAATCCTGGGAGCAGTAACTCATCTGAAATTTGACCTGAAGGTTTTGCAATAAAGCAAATAAAAAGTTGCACTCACAAAATCTCCTAGCAGACCCAAGGCATTCGTGAAACTGTAAGTGATGTATTTTATGCTATCTTTGGATTGTGAAACAAATGCGGTTAAAAAGTTGGCTTCCAACTGGAAAACTTTGGAGGCCAACCATCCCACCCTCTCGCAGATCACAAAGTTCCTCAGTAGTTGCTTCCAGGTAAACCTAAGACAGTACTGGGCTTTTGTTTTCCAGTTTTTAAATTCTACTTGAGGCAATTTCTCCTTAGGGGTTCAGAGAACTCAGGAGCCAAACTGACAACAAAACTGCCAGACTTGACATAATGGAATGGAGGAAAGTAGAGGGGGGATGTTTACCTCAGAATTAAAAAAGCAACGAGAATATCCAATTCTTTCATTACCATGGGCAAAACTTTGCAAGTATGAAAATGATTCCTGCTTCACTTAAAGAAGAAAAACATTTCTATACACATATGCCTCTTAAATTTAATAGCAGAAAGTTTGCTGGAGCAGTAAAGGGACACTCAAAGGAAAAAAAATCTATAAAATTATCAGGTTCTTCTCTATGGTATTAAAAGAGGATCTAATATCTATCAAGAACCAAAAGAAAACCTAAATTTCACACTTTCATATGAAAATTTAAAAGCAGATTTAAATTTGGGGGATTTTTTTTTTTAACCTTAAATAACGATCCTATTATTACTCTGCAATCTTAACAGAATCATTTAGGACACACTGTGAGACCTGGACTACTAGCTAAAATGGGCCATTTGGACAAAGTCTAGGCAGGAGCTACTATTCTTTTTCTTGAGGGGTTTACATTCAGGGTAAGAACACAAGACCCATATCCATTAAAAACTATATCAATACCATATTATAACATTCAAAATATAATTTTTATGATCATCTTGTAACAAGAAAATAAGCCACCTATTTTTAAAAAATGGACAGACTTTTACATGCACCTCTAAAGAAGATACATACATAGACAGCCAATAAACTAATGAACCAATACCCAAATATAAACTAAGACCTCCATGAGATAATCTCCATGCTCCCATAGGTATGACACACATTTAAAAGACTGACAATGCCAAGTACTAAGGAGGAAGCGAAATACCTGCAACTCTGCCAGTAGGATTATAAAATGGCACTATCACGTAGGATGAATGTTTACAGCTTCTTCAGTTTTTTAAAGCTAAAGAAACACTGATCATTTGACCCAATCATCCCATGCTTCGGTATCTACCCCAGAGAATGAAAACATCTCTTTCCACAAACACCTGTACATGAATACTGAGTTTTATTCATTATTGCTAAGAATTGGAAACAACCCAACTATTCATCAATGGATGAAAGATAAAACATGGGCTACCACGGATTCCTACTCAGTACCCAAGAGTCAGGAACCGCTGATAATCTCAGAATCGCCAAGCTGAGGATGAAGTCAGCACGGGAGAGTACAATTTGTATGATGCCACACAGAAACAATGCAGTCTAATCTCGGGTGACAGAAGGCCGAGTAGAGGTTGCCTGGGTGTGTGGACAGAGCAGACAGGGACGGCAAGGGTAACAGGAATCTTGGGAAAGGGATGCCTGAAGGGCACATCCACTGCCCAAACTCACTGAATCATACAATTTAAATGGATGTGGTCTACTGTAGAGAAATTAATTTTTAATGAAGCTGATAAGGAAGGGAAGACTATCAAGTACAGTTTGCTTGAATTTTTTTCCAGATTCACTTTGGACATTTAATGACCATTTGCTATGTGCTGCCAGATATTGAACGAGGACTGAGGTACTGAGGACACAGAGGTCCCAGATAATTGTCAAGATAGGGTAAAAGTGTAGATTGAAAGTGCAAGCAGCATTTTTAAAGGCATTTACTTCACACCAGTCATTGCTTGGTTTATTTTATATTCTGCACTTCATTTAAAGCCTAAGAATCCTGTGAAGTTGATGTTGTTATTGCTATTTGCATATTAGGGAAGGAAAATTGTCCTAGATCACAGAGTTAGAGAAGGGGTGGAGCTGAGTTAAAAAACAAGTGTCATGCTGAGCGCAAGCTTAGCCTGCTACACCTCACTGGTTCTCTAGATAGCAAAGTAGGGCATTGTGAGCAGGCCCTGGAGTTCAGGGGGGAGGGAGGGCAGGGAGGTGCTGGATGGGTGTGAGCTGGAAATGAGGCAGCAGTCCCACACTCACCACACAGCCTGGAAATGTGTCTGTTGTTATTGATGCTGACATCTGAAAGCCAGAACAATGTTAGCTGCCTGTCAGAAATTCCAGGGACAGAAAAATTAGCTTTCCAAAGACCAAACCTCAATTAATTGTGTCCTAGTTCCACTAAGGGATTTTGGAGAGACTCCCCATATCCTCTAGTCATCTGTCCTCTGTCTAGCTGGCTGATGGCAAACAAGGCTTTCCCTCCCTCCTGGGAGAACAACAGTAGAGGGACAGATTTGTGGGGCTCCCAGAAATAGAAAGAGATGGTGCATGGAGAAGGGAGGGGGCAGATGGGAGCTGATGGGTCCCCAGTGACTGCCACATTCACCCTAAGCAGTCCTTCTCAGAGCCAGCCACACCCACCAAGTTGCAGTTTCCCTTCCCACCATCACCCCCTCTAGGCTTCCTCTTTGCTCATCAGCTCACAGCTTCTGTTTCACTGTTATTGATGGTAAGCAGGTCCCTACAGTTCAGATAATATATTCAAACCTCTCCTCTTCTTTGTTTATTCTTAATTGGTCAGTCTCCATGGGGATTCACTCAGACTATACCCAGGCTGGCTGGTGAGGGGCTGGAGCAGAGAGGTACAGTGGATGTACACGGCTTGTTTCTTGGCCATGATCACACTACAGCAGAGGGCCTACACTAAGGCCAGATCATGCTCAGTAACCTCGCGGCTCAGCTTGGCACTGGGGACAGGACAGGGGGCTACCGGTACAGTAGCTAAACATGGCAATTACCTATTATCGCGGAGTCGTAGGGCCACACTAGATATCTGATACACAGCAGGTACCAAATAAATGAGAGGAAAACAAAAAAGTTAAAGAAGATATCAAAGGAGAATCCTCACAGAGGATTATTTTGCAGTTAGAGCAAGATTCACGGAGCATACTAAGCAGGCAGGACACATCACAGAAAACAACACAAGATGCTTCAGTGTGTTCCAGAGAAATGAAACAAATATGGAGGGTGGATTGCTATATACAGTGAAGCCTTGAAGGGCAGATGCTGGCAGAGGTCATTTGGAGGCTATTTTCACATATAGCAAATCTTCGATCTCATCCCTATGACTAAATTCATGCCTATTTTGAGATGTTTCCCAACATATTTAAGTGTGCAAAACTTCTTAAAGTGAAAATTCCTTTAATTTTTAAAAATCCAAGTCATTAGGGCCCTGAATGAAATACCATTGATGGATTAGATAATACATTTAACAAGGTTGCAATATTTTTAGGAACATGAAATGGTATACAGGGACTGATCTGGCTGGTTTCCAGCATTATCAGTTTATATTTTTTCAATTTCTCCATGCACATCAATAGGGACATATATCCTGATTATTTCTTACTTATTACACAAAAGTTAGTGTACAGCACCATTTTAACCCAGTGACACAAATCACATAAAGATGGGGGGAGCAGAGGAGGTAAGCTTTTTACTTGTCCTCAAGTGATTGTCTATAAGGGAGCAGCAACCTCCAACCACATGGGTCATGCAACAAAATTCATACTTGTGCCTCCAGGCTCTGTTAAGATGTGTACAAAGAGCACTGTAAGGAAGGCACACTCAAACACAGTATTTATTTACACACTCCATTTCTGGAAGCTTTGAAAATCACAGGAGTGCTCATTTTGCCAAGCATCAGCACAATCATAAAATATCTTTATTGGGGTCAAGTAAGTGTACCCCTCTGTCTCAGATGCCTCCCACAGGTACTGTCTGTCAGTCTATGGTCCTCATACTAAAGGCTTTTCATGAAAGGACTGTGCATTACTTATCTTTGTGTTCCAAGATTTTAGCAATAAGTCTGACACATAGAAGGAATTTAGTAAACTTGCTGAAAGAACAGATTAACACATCATTGGAATTCTAGCTTCAAATTTAATGTAACAGTAATTGTGTAAAATCCAAAAGTGGGAATATATTTAGCAATCGGAACACATGTTTTAGACCAAAAGGAAGTAGGTTGGGTGTCGGGGTGGGGTGGGGGAGGGTCTAAGGAGAAGAGCCTATTTTAGTAGTTTCACTTTCTTCTGATTTGTTGGGCAGCAAACACAAATCTTAGAGTCAGGAAGGGCTGTTAAATGAAGGGACACTACTGATTATAATCTAAGTCAAACTATGAACATAAGAAAATCTTCCTGAGATATCAATGCCTCTGACATTTCTGACAAATTACCTCTCAGGGCTTTGCCCAGGTGGGCTAACACTAAATAAAGTACAAAGAAGTAATGTCTTAAAAGCAAAACAAAACAAACACACTACATTGACAGAGGAAAAATAAAATGGAATCACAGAAATCTAATATGTGCCTTAAATGAAGAGCACTGTCTTTTACGCTTACGTGACACTGGGCTCTAGGCTCATGTTAGGATCATTCTGTACACAAGGTCACAAGCCTTCAGACATCCCCCCAATGCACACTGTGTATTTCAGTGCATCCTCTTCCCTCTCAAATCTCCTGCCCTACTTCCCTTCTTTTCCACGCCATTGCCAACATCAGATTCTTTTGGCACATTTTATCTGTAAACCGAATGAGACCTAGAAACAACAGGAAGACTGACCTCTAATTATTTTCTTTATTAAATAACTACACAAAATGGCACCATCACTAAAAACATCCATCAGCCTGACCATCCTATGTGTAGATCACCACTTGTACCCCTTTAGAGAAAAGAAACCCAAAACTATACTTTAAGAAACTCTGTCCTGGTTCAAATAAGTAAAATCCTAATTAGCCTGGGGAGATTTGACACGAAAAATGCACTTTTTTTTAGTAACCTACTAAGAAATAATTTTTTGATGGCCTATAAAAGTCTTGTTTAAGTTTTACCTCAATACTGATTTATTTTCATTATAATAAACTATCATTTTGGGGGATGCAGTAACAAAAAACATATTTATTAGGGGAGATTTCTTTGCTTCATGCCACAAGGCAAAGGTTGTATAAGTTCACTTTTTGCCCATGTGAACCACAGTTTTCTATTTTGAAAGAATTCTCCAACAAAATCAAAATGCCAAGTCTATGGTCAGAATCTTTCTTTTTTATTTTTAAATTTTTTATTAGTTAATTAAATTTTCACTCGACATCACTGTAGTCCCTATAGTTCTCCTACCACCATTATCACTCATGCTCTATCACTGTATTCTGTTGTGTTCTTCCCTCACCTGTTTGGCACTCTCCCCCCCCACCCCCCCACCCAGACCAGAAACCTAAAATGAAGTAAGAAACAAGGTTCCAGTGTGATGTATATGGACTGTGCTAAGAAGAGGCTGGGATGTGCTTTAGATATTCGCTGCCACAGCTAACTCAGAATTAAAGAAGAGGATGGGTGAGAGGCAGTCTAGCCAGGAAGGCTACACGTATTCCAAAAAATTTCATGGTGGAAAGGACACTTTCACAGGAGAGGAGTAAATCAGTTTCTCTTTGAATGTAGAAATGATAAAATTCAACCAACAAACAAATCCAGGTTAAACTCTCAGGCCCCTCCAGAGCCGCCATCAAGGCGATCACCCTCTGGCTGTAAGAGGAATTGGTACCACAGGCACAGAGGGTGTTCTATGCAGTTTCATCAGTCCTGTCTGCGTAGTTTTATGGCGTTAAATGACTCGAGATCACAATTTAGTACTGGATATCCTGCTTCCAAATTTGGGAGGGCACGAATATAGCATAAGCTCTTGATACTAGCCACACCTTAAGAGTTACACTCTGTGCAGTGGACATATGCAAGCACAGAAGCCTCTGTCTGCCTCGAGTACAATCATGCTGTGGGGTGAAGCTGAGTGGATTCCATATATGAGAAGAAAGATGTTTGAGCCAAGACTATGGTTCTACCTTGTCCTGATCCCTATATTATGTCTTGAGAGTTCTCTCATTGGGAAATAAGGATTCTCTAGTAATTCTGGACACTGCAGGGTGCAGCACTGGAAGACTCCACTTCGCTTTCAACTCCTATTTCAAAACAGGAGATAATTCCAGAATGTACTTTTGCTTTCATTATGCTGCTGTTCAACGAATGAGCTCTCAGTGGCTTTGCATTTCTGATGGTCCTGCTTGCCTTTCAGTGTTGCTGTCCTTCCCACTACTGCCCAACCTGTACCTTGCCAGGGCCATGAAATTTGATTCCAAAGCATACACTCTTCTCACCAAAAATTCTGGTCTTAGTACCTTTTAGTGTCCTCCAGGATTCTGGCCTTGAAGATAATTTTTCCTACTTGTGAGTCACTCACTGTGGGCTAAGGAAATGCAAACCACTTGTTTTATCAAGTCAATATTCACTAGGTGACTCTGTTGCAAAAATCAACTGCCATATTTGACTTTCCTAGAACCTAGCAGCCTTGCAGGGGCATCCAGCAGAGACCGTGACAAGACTAGATTTACAAATATTTGTTGAATTAACTCTCTAAACCAAGTGGAGTATTTCAACTAGCCCCAGTATTTCTTCTTTCGTTAATAAAAGTGATGATTTGTTGCAGCTTCAAGAGATCCCAATAATATAGAAACCACAGGGCATATAGGAGGGAGTTTAGGACGAAATCAGTCTCCTAATTTCAGATGACCAACTCAAACCACTGTTCTGCTTGACAATAGATATAACTGGTGATAACCTTTACGGAGCAAAGGAAAGCCTCCTGCCAAAGGCAAGCACCCAGGAGACCATCCTCTTAACAGAAGCTCTGATAAAGAACCTGAAAAGAATTTCCAAAATTGGATGCTTAGTAATTAAAGCATCAAGTCATCTTTTGATTTTTTTTAATAATACTAAAAAATTTTTTAAGACAAATATCACTATTTTTGAAAACCTCTTATGACAGTTATAAAATGAAACCGATATGGCATGTAAAGCTGTTTTGGGAAATGTAATCTGAAATCCACATTCTGGTAAAAAGTGCGCCAAAAGCTTCTAGTAAACGGTACAGGTTTTCCACAATTCCATCTTTTATTCATACAAACACAATGTTGCTTTTTGTTTTTTCCTTAAGAATTTCTTTTTTGAAATTGGCAAAGTGGGATGTCAGAGCCAATGTTTTGGGCTTAAATTTTGGTTTTGTCTTTCTGGGACCAAGTAATTTTTTTTGAAGTCTTCTGAAACATATGCTACTGTAATTGCAAGTTCAAACACCCATGTGGAAAGTGTCCCCTGGACTTATACATTCATTCTCAAAAGCCTGGAGTATGCAAACAAAGATGCGGTGGGCAAAGGGCCAGTTAATAAATCTTATTTCCTACTAGCATCTGCATGGAATGGAGTGGTAGGGAGTAGCCTCTCCAGGGAAAGCCAGAGCACGACTTGTCCGCTCTGTGAATTAAACAGTGTCACCTCAGATGGCCCACACCACATTTATTTTTTAAGCAGCTCTAAAACCTCTGGATTTCTAGTGCTCATAAATGTGATGAGGAAGCTGGGGCTGAGCAGGCCATCACAGTCATGGCCATGAGCTGCAGAAACATGGCTACACAACTCTCCTGAGCCATTCTGCACTTGCTCTTCTCAACTGAAATCACTAACATCGGGTAATTTTCTAACGGAAACTTGCTCTCCTAATCAAAGTGCACAATGGTTTCAATAATGATTTACCAACCACCCTAGTCCAGGCTACAAAAATGGGCTCCATTTACAGAGAGACATCTGACAGAGTCAAGATATCTGGGTCATGAACCATATTTGATTCTTATTTATAAACAATCTGGTGCAAATATTACAATAACAATGTCTCCTGCTGGGAGCAGTATGTCCACTCACTGACAGGGCCAGAGAACTAGGCCTTGTGTTCCAGGTGTCCTCTCTTCTTGTCTGTGCTGCTAGCCAGGTGAGTTATAGTCTGGGAGTCCTAAGAGTCCCTTTTCACAACAGCATTCCTATATTTACATAGTTGTTTTCTTTTAGGAATTTTTTTGTTTTAAATGTTTAAAATTAACCTCATAAAACCTTTATAGGAACACCAATGAGATGCTGTTATATGTATGGAGTAAATATAGAAAATGAAGCCAAAACGTAACGGACTTGCTGGCCTAACTTAGAAGTCGACTAGTGATGGAGCTCAGAGGAGCTTTCTCTCTGCACTTCCCTGGATTCTAGGCTTACTCAGGCCCTCCAAAAACCCTCGAACAGAACTCTCAAGCACATCTCATTATTGAGAGTGATACTGAACCTACAGCTAAAGCAAAGCTTGTGTTTGGTTAAATTTCTACTCTATCTTCCAGTTTTCTTGAGCAACTGATTGGCAATCTTATTCCAGCCCCAGGGTGCCAAGGTAATTCTGGAACACTTCCTGGATAGAGAAATGTGTCCTTTTTCTTTCCCCTATGTCCTTCACAAAATAAGTGGTAGTTATACTACAGTGATCATCCACTTTGAAAGAAAAGCAGAAGAAGGAAAACATCCAGAGTGTCTGTGTCCATGCAGATGCTTTGAAAATACAATACACTGCAATTTTGGAGATTTTCTTCATTTAACCTACGGCTTTTGATCGCAGGTTATTGGTCACTCCAATAATCCTGTTACACCAAATAGGAGTGCAATGATGCTCCTAGTGACTGAAGAGTTTGGTTAGACCTTTAATAAAATTCAGATTTTTTTGTAAGGTACCTGACTTTAGGGACCACTACAGGGATTCAGAAAGTAAACTGGTAATAACGCAATAAATGAAAATAACAACTTGGATTGAATGAAAAAAGTAAATGTTATTTTTAAAGCAATAATTTATCACTGAAAGGCAGCATTTAACCTTCCTGCCAAGTTTTTTCCATTGCCATTTCAAGTTAGTTCATATGAGTAATAAAACCCAACTAGGTAACTTCCTTTGGCTCATGTGGTAAAATTTGAACTCCATCTTAAAAGCAATTGCTACCTACAAGGTAGGGATTAACTCATATAGGAAATGAGTGCTTCACATTTATTACCTTTAAGAACTTAAATGAGTGAGGTTAAAAGTAACTCTGAGTTTTTGTTTGTAGTTTTAAATTCTATTTTAGACTTTGGAATGTTCACAGAGAAAGGTGGGGTAAGGAACTTTCCAATTACAACAGTCTCCAAAAGGAGAGTCCCAGAAGCTATGGACCAATTTTGGTCTATATTAAATAAATAACAAGCATTGGAATCTGTAAGGATGACATGTCAACACATTAGTTGAAATCATAAGGCGTGAGATTTTGGTGACCTCATGGGCACAGCCAAAATTAACTCCAAGTATTTATATAACTGCCAGAGATGACAGGGCAAAGGTTGTGTGAGTGTGAGTGTGTGTATACATATATATGTAATTTTCTGAGACATCAAATAGTACATTTCTTTGATCAAAGAGAGAGAAAGGGGGGTACTTTTTGTCCTATTATGTAACAATTACACACACAGCATGTTCTATCTATAATACCAATGTTTAGATACTGAATACTAAATGCTTAGATGAAGGGTAAAAAAAGTTATTTCCTGTTACTCACTAGCTGAGAGGATGTACTTTTGAGGTATGTGTGTTCTGCTTTAAAGCAAAAGCATTGTTAGTGGTTATCAAGGTAATATTTAAAAATAACTACCCGTACAAAAGAACTTCAGAGGAAATACTAGCAAAGCTATCAGTCTCCCTTCAAGTCTGGCCTTCTGCTGCATTAGACTATCTGCATTCTCCATTACATTGTTATCCTTATCAAACAATGCAAACAATTTTAATGAGCTTATCTACTAGAACATATTGCCAGATATGCTAATGTAAAAATGATGCCAACTGTATAGGCCAACTCATTAATCAAAAGGCTCACAATACAATCACCAAGATCAGTTCCATCCTCAAATCAAACTCAGCAAAATACCAGGAATTACCTTCCTACTATAAATAAGGAGGATGGGCTCCCCCACCCATGCGGAGGCCATAAATTCCTATAAAATGCATAAAGGCACCCATTTTTTTTTTCAGGTCTAACACAGCCCAATTTCTTTCTAATAAACCTTGGGTTCTATGGTGAAAATTTTGGTGAATGCCTGACATGGTGACCTCTGCTGTCAATCCTTGCACCAATCAGCGAACAGAATTCTTACAAAGCTCCATCAATCTGGCGGCTTAACATCACAGACTGCAGCTTAATCTAGAGGATTCCATCTTTCCTGCACACACCAGGGCAAGCGCAAACATTTTTTCTCGCCTTCCTCCAGTTCTCAGCCTTTAAGCACAGCTACCTAATGGTTCCCTTATAATCTAAAAGGGAAGGCAGAAAGGAAGTGCTACAGCCTGTCTCTCTTTGGAGAGGGGAGGGAAATTGTATGTATTTTTATTAATGTGGAAGGAAAGCGATGGAGGGAGACCCCTTGCAGGCAGCAAACCTATTCACAAAATGCTTTCCATCTGCAATCGTGAAGCCCCAATGCATACCCAACAAGACACATGGAAACAGATACCCAATAATCACAACCGCCTTTACAACGCACGTCTGCAGCCCGACCAGGGGTAGTGTCTGCTCCATTATATAATGGGCCGGATTTCCGCGCGCCCCCGCCGTGGTCCCCGCCCGGGCCGCTCCCGGTGCCAGCCCCATTACCTGTAGGAACGCTCCCCGCGCACTGTGTGCTTCCGGAAAGGAATGATGGTCCCGTTATCTTGGATGATGTCGTTGTTGTTCTCTCCATTTGGGGACAGGGTTTGGGTCGGACCAGGCATTGGCGCACTCCCGTGGAAGGGGACAAACCGCTGTGGGCTGGCTGGTGAGGAAGGTGGCTGCGTCTTGTCTTCCCGCTCGCCTGCTCCTCGCGCAGACTGTGCCTGCCGCCTGCTCGCTCGCCCGCTCCCTTCTCGCAGCCCCGGCTCCCGCCCCGCCCTCTTGCGTCCCGCCCTCCTGGCTGCCGACGTCAAAGCGCCGGCAGCAGCACCCTGGTCACATGGCCCGTCCCGTCACCATAGCAACCCGCTAACTCATCACCTCGCCTCAATTCGCGCTGGGCCGTGGCTGACCAAGCCAGCAGCTTCAGGCAGGCACGGGGCAGGCCTACATCTGGCATGTAAAACCCCAGGCCACCCCCAACCCCCCTCGCAGACTCGCCCTGTCTGAAAACCAGCTCTTCCTCTAACCATTTCCTTTCCGACCCGTGCTCTAACTGCAGCTGTGTACACAAAAGAAGGATTCAGGCAAAGGGGTGTGGGAGACCCTTTAACTCCTTCATACCAAATCTTTACGCCATTCAAATTAAACTTGGACCGGTTTCAAAAAGAAAAAAAAAAAAAGCACACACACACAAAAACTTAAAAGATTATGATCTTCTAGAAAATAGCAGATTAAGTCACAATTTCTAGTGTCCTCTTCACCAGAAGCAGCCCAAAATCTGAAAATTTAAGAAGCTTCTATTTCCTTTTAATGGGTATCGTCTTTAATAATGTGAAAATTAAAGAGAGCAAATCAAAAGATTTTCTACACGAAAGACTCTCCAGACATGTTTTTAAAATAGATAACCACCATTAGAACGTATGGTTACCCAAGACCCACAAAATTCAAATTCTTATACGGTCTCCTGATACATATAATTAATTCTTTGCCATTTATTTTAGCTTCATTTGAATTGTACTCGTGAACACTCAATTTAGTAGTCGGAAGCTCTCCGCATTCAAACAATTCTATATCATTGCAACATCATTTTCAAATACATTAACTATGAAACAGGTACCATGATAGTCATCCTATTTTAAGATGAGTAGACTAGGAATATTAACTTGCTCAAGGTCACATCTTTATGAGGTGGTGTGCTGCAGCTTCAAAATGACATGCTTTCATCAATGGGACTGGACAGTAGTGATGTGAATTTAATGTCAACTCAATAAATAGTATAGATCAAGGTAAGAATCAAGTACTTTATATGCATTCTCCACATGACCACAGTGAAAAGATAGCTGTGAACAAAACTGCTGGGACTATGCAAAGTTTACAGATTAGATTATAATTCTTAACAGACAGACCCCAGATGTGGCCAGTATTTCCCTCTAGAGAAGGAAGATAATTTAAAGGATTCTCTGCTTATCAAAATTGACTTTGGCATTTTATGGAGTGGGAAAGGAAGGAGAAATGGGGGTATAGTATATACAACATAAATACATGTAGCAGAAATTGCTAAAATGTCTGATTGTCCCATCTCCCATCATTGTATGGTTTATCAGCAGTATCATGTTTCTGATAAGGATATTAAAAACAAGTGAAAACCTTGTCATTCCTGACAATTCTCAGCTTATCTCCCTGGTAATAAATTATTTCTGGCATCAAGCTCCTGGAATTAGAATCCAATGGTTTACAACCCAGATGGTAATGATAATCTCAAACGAAGGGGCATTTCCCTCCACCCCTATTTTACATTTTCCTTTCAGGCTTTATTTTAATAATTTTATTTTCAGCTTCTCCAATGAATTCACAGTGCATAAGTTGATTCCTTGGTCCATGTCTCAACTTCAGTGACAATTTGTGTTCATTTACTAAGAATACAGTTCTGACCAAGACTTATGAGCTACTCAGATAAATGTGTCCAAGTACAAGAAACACAACCAAGCCTCAAGTTGCACAATGAGCTAAAGGGGCATAAGAACATAGCCACTGCTGCAAAGATCCACGCTTCCTCTTACTATTTCTGCTGCTTGACCCATAAATATCAATTTTCTTACTATTTGTTCCTCACAAAGACTTCCCTATTTCATTGGGGACAGTCTGAAGTTTAAAAGCACAGTCTACAAATCAAATCTTAAGTGTTTTCAGAGCATGCTTTTGTATTTTGGGTTCTTTCATACAGCTTACGTTTCTAAGACCCCATATTAAAGTAATATGTGAGACATAATTGGGATTATCATGGGACTAAATTAGTCAGAACTTGAGTGTATAGTTCACTAATTATACCAACTAGTTTTGCAGAGAGAATACTCCCACTGTTTCCAGGTTGCTTGTGAAGGAGGAGATTATGGCCAAGAATTTGGGTTGATGGGCTTAAGGTGGGAGGGGGTTAGTGAGTCAGGTGAAGGGGATATCTGAAGCACCCTTGTAAATCTTTCTCTAGGACTGCTCTGAGCAACATGACTGTAAAGGGACCGAGAGAGCTCCAGAGATCCCTGATTACCTTCTGAGATGCAGGGGTAGCAGGGGTAATAATTTGAAAATATTAAACAGATGTGTTTTCATTCCTCTCCCTATAAATCAGGTTACCTAGCAGCCATTCTCCAGTTAGCCTTAGGGAAAGGGGAAGGCAAATTCCATTTTGGGAAGGAGTATACTAGGAAATAGAGAAAGTACAGAAAAGGCAGGAAGAGGGAAAGGGAGACTCTACAGAGTATAGGAAGAAGGGGGTTGTAGTAGGAAAAGGCTGAGTCTCCCTTCTCCAGGTGGCAAAGGGAGATAGATGATGGAGAGGTTTTGGATTTATTCTCAAGAAGAGGGACTTTCTTTTCATTCATTTCCCAGTTGACAGTCTGAAAAAAGACTGCTTTATAGAGTGTTCTGTAATACCTCTCTCCCCAAGTGAAGTGGCAACCCCAGGTCAGCAATTGGTTTGGCATGGTTAGGCAGAATGGTAAGGGAAAGGGCAGAATGTCTAAAAGACAGAAGGGTTACTCAAGCGATGGAGCCATTCAAAGAGAGAGGAGCACAGATCATTATAGAAAACAAATAGCTTAGCTGTCTGCGTGTAGATTAAGGCTCCATCTTATGTACACAGGTAAATGTAAAATAAGATACATGCAGGCACTGTCCTGCATTTCCAAATGCCATGGAAAAATGGCTTCTCTCCCCAAACATCATCATTAATGTTGGGGTTCTAGTGTCATCAGACCTGGGTTCCTGGCTTGGTTTCAGCACCTTTACTTTCTACTCTGAGATTTAGTGTCTCTCATCTGTGAAGTAGGTGTAATACCATTGGTTTTAAATGTTGATTTAAAGATTAGATGCTATACGTAAAGTCATTAAGACAGTGTTTTGGCATATAGTAACTGCATTAATATTTATTTCTTTATGCATTCAAAACCCAGGGTGTAGTTCTGAGGTGGCGGTGGTGGTGGTCAGAAGATTCACCAGTGACAAGTGGAACGCAGAACAAGCAGATCAACTGAAGTACCCTGCTGACGGGAGCAGCAGGAGACAGGAGAGGTCTGCTGTACCATGTGGGTCAGCTCCCTGGCTGGGGATCAAACTCATGTTGCACTGGCTGCTGTTCTTCATAGAAGGGCACATATTTTTTTTTCCTCTTTATATATTTTTACTTTTTAATAATATAATAGTTTATTTTTACTACATTTTGTGCATTTTTTTCATCTCAGCTATAATCCCTGTGGGCTTCCCATCACCAAATGGGCACATATATATATATTTTAATTGTCTTCCTCCTTGTATTAAAATTTTTTTATTTTATAACAGTTTATTTTTACATCATTTTGTACATTTCCCCCCCCCCCCATCTCAATTGTAATCCCCATGGGTTTCCCATCACCAAGTCACCCGTGGGGAACATATATTTTTAAGAAAAATTTAGGCATCTTAAAGTGTTCATTCATTTACTTGATACTTGGAGCTGAATTTCTTGTGTACTAGAACTGGTAAAACAAAAAGGACAGTACCAGACTTTGTCCTTGAAGAACTCATTGGATTGTGATTAGTAAAGATAAAATACTGGTAATTATGATACAACATAATATAGTAATTATGTAGAGTGATATAAGACCATAGAGAATGAGCACTTAATTTAAAATAGAAATTGGGAAGCAGGTCTGTGAATTGTCTCCAAGTAATAGTAGTAGTAATCTTTTGCTTACTTTTTATATTCAAGACAGAATATAAGATTCCTTAGGGTTGGGGTTTCAACTGTTGTCTTCACTGTTTCATTTGCAATTCCTAGATGTTGCTGACAGGTAGTATGAGCCAAGTGTACATGTCTTTCATTCATCTATTCAACAAATATTTGATTTGATTCTAATAGCAATCCTAATGATAAAAACCCACTGCTCCCCTCAACAAAGTATTTCAGTGGATCCGCCTGTTCTGCTCCTCCACTCTCTCTCTGGTGAGTTCTCTCACTCCCACCCCCACCCCTCTGGCCTACAAGCCTCAGTTTTTGTATGCATAAATAAATAAATCTTCTTAAATATTTTGAGAGTTAAGGGGAAAAGCTCATCTTGGATAGGATATCAGATTTTCTTGGCCCCAAAGTTCATATGCTTTCCCACTAGGCTTTCTTGTCACTTAAAAGAGTAGTATAGAAGGAAAACAAAAGGGCTTTTCAAGAGGATATCCTTAGGGAAAGAGGTCCAAAAAGGTGTGAGTTCTCTGGGAGATAGCAAGATATTTCATTTGAACCAAGAACAGGAGCATTGTGGCAGAATACAAGGTAGGACTCATACAGAAAGGTGGTGTGGCCAGGCTGAGGAGCTTTACCTTCATTCTGAGGGTGAAGGGGGAACCCTGCAGTGTTTAGGGAGAGAAACTAGCAGTGAAATTTACATACTGAGCAGGTCTGATGCTGAAAGTAGTATGGAAATGATGAAATGAATCAAACTGTGATGAAGTTCTATACCATGACAGGGTCGAGGGTTGTAGAAGCAAGCATAGGTTTGAGATATTTAGAGGGTGTAACTGTGGATTTGCTGATGAACACCATGTGGGCTCAGTATTCATGGGAATTAAGGGTGGGTAGTGAAGGAGAAAGTGACATTTCAAATGAATCCCAAGTTTATGGCTTGGGTGACCATGTGGCTAATGGTATCATTTATCAAGCTAGGCAATATAGATTGAATTGCTCTTTTGGAAGAAAGTTTCCCATATGTATTTTGGACATAGAAGAGTACCTATATAACTTCCTAGTGGTGATAACGAGTGGTCAATGAGAATCACACACAAGAGGTGTTCAATAAGTTTTTGCTGAATGAAGGATTATAAAGGCCCTTGAATGTATATAGTTGGTTTGGGGATACATATGATTTGGGAGAAATTATAGTTAATATTTGAAGCCAGAATGTTGGTGCCTCACTTAGAAAATCTGACTTGGAACTCTTTAAAAGCCAAGAGACAAAAAGGATGCCTGCAAAAAGAAGACTACAAAGAATTATCCTGATGAGGAAAATTACCTAAGGGAAGGGTCTCCCTGAACCCAAAGGAGAAGCAGGTTTCATGGAGGATTCTAGGGCAAATGTCACAAAAAAGTTTAAATCAG
>NW_004567117.1:21093511-21117019 GCF_000260355.1 Condylura cristata | reverse complement strand
TTTGGTTGCTGAGTAATATTCCATTGTATATATGTACCACATCTTTCTAATCCAGTCATCTACTTTTGGGCATTTGGGCTGCTTCTATGTTTTTCCAATTGTAAATAAAGCAGCAATAAACATGGGGGTACAAGTATCTCTAAAAGATATTTTTAACTGAAGGAAATCTTTTATATTACTGGAGGAAGAATAAAGAATTCTTAGGCAGGAAAAGCTGCAATTCTTTGCAAAATCACTAATATTCTGTCTGAACCAAGGTAGTCGAAGGAGAAGATATAAAACCAAGGGAGAGTAGATATAAATAAACACCACGAGGACTCTGAGGTTAAGAGTCAAAAGGAAGGAAAAGGACCAAGCAGTATAAAGGGGAGGCATGGGAGAAAGCAAACTAAAATCCAGGGGAGACCATTTATACATGATGACCATTTATATATGGTGCTAGCAGCTAACTAGAACCAACAAGTATTTGCTAAAAACTTGCCAGCAATATTGGAAGGGCCCACCATGCTCATCCATGAGCACTACTTAGGCACTAGAGGGACCCTGAGCCTGGACCCTGGTCAAGTCAGGACCTACCTTGTACTCCTCCCTAAAAAAAAAAGGTAAAACAAATATTTAAACATGCATGTTTGGTGAACAGAGTTACTAAAGAAGACCCAGAGGACACAGAACCATGAGAACAACAATCAAAAAGGAGAGCAGCAGCAGTCCAATCAAGGAAGATGGAACTGGGCACCCACCCAGATTTTGATTTTCAGAGTTCTGATGTTATTGTACAGTCAGATATCTCTTGAGACAGGGCAAGTGAACACTGATAATTGTGTATTGGCAGAAATCACTGTCTCTACTTTTCCCACATCTGAGGTTCATCTAGCACAGGGATTTTGCATTGTCTTGGAATTGAGAAATACAAAATACAAGAGCAGAGAAGATATAAAATCATTAATCAGGAATGTATGCTAATCCTAATTCCATCCCAGAAGCACCTGCCTTTTCCAGGTTAAAATGTGTTCACTGGAGCTGATAATCACTGCTGTCAAAGGCATTCACAGCTGTCACACCACCTTAGATTGGGGCTTCCTTAGATTGTTAACACCTCCAAACACAGATAGAAGATCCCACTTAGCAGTTACTATTGCTACTCTGGGACAAGTAATTTCTCCCATGTGTTTCCAGTAGGAAAAGACAGGATAGGTTATCAATCAATGCTTAAAATAAGCCCCATACCCAAAATGTTGAGATTGGTCCTTGCTCATTACTTTTAATGTTTAGTTCTTCCTTTAGAAGGACTACATATACATATAAAAATATATAGTTATATAGTTATTTATCTAGCTAGCTGCTAGCACCAACTATATATATAGTTATATATACATATATAACTATATATATAGTTATATATATTATATAAAATTTAAATTATATGTATATAATATTTAAAAGCCTCCAGGCCCTTAATAATGGCATTTTAGAAAGAAAAATAGAAAAGCCATGTTTTCCCCTTAGATGAAGAAAGTCCATTCCAAAGCGAACCTAAACAGGTGTGCTCCCCAGGAGTGACTTTTGAAACTGTCTTTGCAGATTATTTATCAGTCACATTTATAACTATCCTGATATGTTCACAAGGAAGAATAAAATAGCCATGTTTCTGTAATAATATACAGCATATCATTGCATAAGGTAAGATTTCTCTGCTATGAAGTTTATTTTCTAATTTTATTTTTGTTGGATTTTCTTGAGCTTGGACTTTATTTTGTAAAATATATCACAGAACATGATGAAAATGCATTCAAAAAACACTCCCAGAGCACTGTGATTTTTGTAATCCTTCAATCAAATCTGTGCAATGTGGGATTTCAGTCTATTAAATAAAAATGTGCTTTTGAATTATACCATCTGTTTAAATTTAAGACATTTAAGTATGCTTCCCACAAAAATACAATGTGATAAATGTTATAATTGAAGAATGCATTAAATATCACAGGAATACAGAAATAAAAGTAACCATGCCTAGGGAAACTAGGAAAAGCTTCACTGAAGCAGTGAGCTGTATTTGTATTAGAGCTTAGTCATTATTGGATACATATTTATTGAGCACCTACAAAGAACTAGGAAGACTTCTTGGCATTGTGGGGAAGATAAATGAGCAAAATAAAATTCCCTGACTTTACGGAATTTGAACTTGAGTGCATAGGTATACATATTGCAGGGTGGGGGGGGGATAGTTATCAGAGATCACTGAGAGACCAGAATGCACAGAGTTTTAAATAGCTGTTGTAAAGACTTTGGCTTAAAACCAAAACTAAAAGCCACTAACTTGTAATAGAGTTAGCAGGACCTGTTGACACAGAGGAGTTTTCTCTAATAATAGCAGCCAAACCAAGATCTAATATTTGCTGATTACTTTTTATGGGGAAAGGGCTATGTTTACATTGAGTAGGTATTTCAATCGTCATGGAACTTGTGAAGAAGGAGTGATTTTAAATCCCATTTGTCAGAGAAGGAAATCAGTTAAATAATAGCCTGATCAAAGCCCAGCAGGAACACACCTGCCAGATGTCAAAGTCATCATTCTTATCTACTAACTCAGCCTGCCTTCCACCAAGGTCTGATAAAACCTGGGCATTAAGGATGGAGAATCTAAGGTTGGGGAGTAGCAGAAGAACACTGAGATAAAAGAATATGTATTACTGCCATAGAAGCCTTTCATTCTAGGGAGCAAGGATATAGAATCAGAAAATGGCTGGAGGCAAAGAGTGTGAAGACAGACTGGGAGACTGAATAGGAGAGCAGTATTTGAGGAACTGGTATAAGTGGGTGGGTAGTAATTGTACATTATGGTTAGGAAAAAAAGGGGTGGGGGGAGAGATACCAGAATTTGGGGTTGTCAGTGTGTGTGACTGAGAGTGAAAAATCATTTTCTTATCCTTACTTATAGTCATTAAATTTTTTTTCTGAGTAAGCCTCAACTAGCAGTGTCCATTTTTTTTGATATTTTCTGGAGTTGTGTGGAAACTGCAGGCATTTTTAGTATTTGTTTTCACAGTGAAAAATCTGGTTTCATTTTCACTATGCCAAGACTGTTATCATTCAACCATACAGTTATCAACATGTTTATTTGAAAGCTTTCTCTAAAATCTGTCCACGCCCAAATTTATGAAATTCTCTTATTTCTAGTTTTAAATAAAGTACATCTTTTTGAATTGATGGTGTATGACAAATGAAAAGAGATAAAATGGCTCAACTGGCTCACAAGATAAATAAAAAGACTCTAGGCACTATTTACAGCCTTCCAGAGGGCTCACAAACGTTCAAGAGATGGTTTCTTAGTACTCTCAAAAGCCAATGAACGCATTGGTCTTTATGACAGACCAAAAGTGAAAGGCTCCTTAAGGCAAATATAAAGCCAGACAGGGGTTGAAGGTGGTAGGGTAGAGACAGTAGTTTTAACAGGTACTAGTGGCCTCCAGAATTTCAGAGCCAGTTAGAACCAAGACTACCAGAAACTTCGGGAGGGAGGGTCTTCCCAGGGCTCCTTTGTCAATCTGGTGTGCTCACAGATGACTTTCTGTACAGCATGTCAAGGGAACATGCGGCTAGCAGCTGGGAAGCAGTGTGAGTAATGGAAGAGAAATTCCCCAATTTCTGACCTCATGCAAATAAAATTTTTAAAAAGAAAATTAAAGAAGCTTACTTTATTTTTTTAAAAGAATGCAACTGGAAAACATAAAGTCTAAGTTTCCATCGAAATGTTTTAATTAGTGTTTATATTTTGTTTATTCAAGAGTTTATAATGCCAAGTGTCTTCATGTCTTCAACTCACATTCACTGAACATCTATAGAGCATGAACATGAGAGGGCCAACTACAGGGTATAGCACACAAAAACATAAACGTCTGAACTTCAAGATGCTTCTATTTAGAATCTGTATGTGGAATCAGACTGGCAATCCAAGGGGATTATCATCTTAACAGGTTATAGGGAGCCACAATGAATTAATGATCAGCTGATAGATTTCGGGTCTAGAAGGATAAATTTCCCTATATATCTTGTCTTTCAGAACCTTCCCTAACCCTCTATTCCAGTTTCTTGATCCTATCTGCCTGCAAGAAAGTAATAGGATCGTTATAAATGAGAAATGGTATGTAGTACAAAGAATATGCCCAGTGAATTTTTATTATTTTCATCTTCCCCGCCTTCTTCTGGGAACTATTTCTTAAAATCTTGTGATTCTTGTGGTGCTTGCCAATTATATCCCATCTTCCTGGAGCTAAGAATTGTTCAGTGTATTACCCAGGTCAGGCCATTTAGAATATTTCTCTAGGATTTTTAAAAAAATAGATAAATTATTATGCAAGGGAAAGAAACAAGTTGCATCCAACTTAGAGAGGTGCTCAACATCACTAAATATCAGGGAAGTAAAAATCAAAACAACGAAACCAGTTCACACCTGTTAGAACGGTTGTTATCTAAAAGACAAGAAATAAATGTTGGCAAGGATGTGGAAAAAAAACTTGGTGGAATCATTGTAGAAGAGAATATGAAATTTCCTAAAAAACTAAAAATAGAAATACCATATGATCCTAGCAATTCTACTTTTGGGTAGTAAGTTGAAGTAAATGAAAATATTAATTTGAAAAGATATATGCACCCTTTCCCCCCTTCTCATATTCACTGTAGCATTAATTAAAATAACTGAGACCAGGAAACAACTTGTGTGCATTGACAGATGAATGGATAAAGTAAATGTGGTAAGGATATATAATGGAATACTGTTCACCCATAAAAAGGAAATGTTGCCATTTGTGTTAATATTAATGGATATTAAGGGTATTGTACTCAGTGAAATAATTCAGATGAAGAAAGAATAGCATATGATTTTATTTACATATGGGCTCTACAAAAATCTCACAAAAAACAAGACCCCAAACTCAAAAACAAAATGAAACTGAACTCAGATACAGAGAATAAGTAGATGACTGCAAGATGCAGGGAGTTGAAGTGGGCAGAATGGGTGAAGGTGGTCAAAAGGCATAAACATCCAGTTCTAAAAATGAAATAAATAACTCATGGTGATGTCATGAAGAGCATGGGAACCTAAGTTAATAATATTATATTGAATAGCTAAAAGATGTTAAAAAAGCTCTCATCCAAGGAAAAAAAAAAGTAACTGTGGTGAATGTTAACTATAATTATTATGCTCATTTTGTAATATATATTGATATTGAATCATTAATTCATGTTGAACACCTGAAGCTAACATGCTTGATATCAATTATCTCAATAAAAATGTACTATGTAAACAATATGTTTACTCTATTTTATATATTTGCATCTGAAGTCAATGCTGCTAGTTATAAGTTGAATAAACATGACCAATTATTTTTCTAGCCTCAATTTTGTCAGCCATAAAATTAAAGTAATAATATCTACAAGATAACATTTTGAGATATAAAACTAGGTTACTGCTTTAATTTTAAATTCTCTTCTCTTCCAGAATTTGGATCTATTTCTTCTTCTCTTGAATCTGTGAAGGCCCCATGGCAACAGGGAACATGATTTTGTTCAAAATCAGGTTAACCAGTTCCTAGTGTAGATATTTTTATGATTGGCAGTTTCTGCCTCTGGCTCTAGGGTGTGACAGAGAGGTAGTCAAACCAAAAAGTATCAAGACCCCAAACAGGTGACTGAAGTAATAACCTCCAGAGAAAACCACACAGGTTCCTTACTCACAATGCAGGAGGGGACAGATGCAGGTGTGGGTTTGGGATGACACTGAATTTTCTGCGCAGTAGCCAAACATTTCTGGGGGTGGGGTCTGCAGGGAGAATATGCTTGAACCCATGTAGTCACTAATGGTGATCCATTCTGTGGGTCAGAGCACACTGCCTAGCCAGGATCTTCCTGAAGGTCTGTTATTTGTCACAGTTTGGTCCATAAAACCATATGCTGTCCCACTCTGTCTCTGGTGAATGTTCTCAACTGCCCCCCCCCCCAGCAGTGCAGGACCCTAAAGGGCAGATTTTAAATCAAGGCTTAGAAGTCAGAGGACATAGCATCTATCATTCTTGGCATCAAAGCAACCACAAAGGTCCACCCAAAGTCAGGAGGGTGGGATATGGACTCCACTGATGTCCTGACTGGGAGGAGTTTTGCTATGGTGCTGGAAGAGAAACCTGTGGGATAGGAAGGAGTGCACTTGCCATAGCAGGAAACACTCTGCCCCCTTCACTCCCCATTTCCTCAACTTGGGGTTGTTAAAGTAGGAACTCAAGAGAAGAAAAGATTTCAGCTCAAGCATTGAGATTCAAAATAGATTTTCAAGCCAGTGGCAGAGAAAATAACCTGCAGGAGTCTGTGTTCCTCAAAGGTCTGGTCTTCAAGTATCAAAAGCTTAAGATCTTTGAATGACTAAATCATACTATAAAATGCAAGACTAGATGACCACCAGAAGTCTGTTGATGTTCAGGCTGGTAAGTGTCTCTGAGAAGGGATTTAGCCTTCTCTTTTACTCCACACACACACCCCCAAACCTGCTCAGGAACTCTGAAGGACTGGCAAAGTCACACAGGTTCCTGAATCACAGTGACACAAGGAGGGGACAGGTGTGGGGTTTATGGTGACACTGATTTTTCTGCAGAGCTGCCAAATATTTCTGGGGTGGGTGTGGAGGGAGAATATGCTTGAACCCATGTGGAAGTAACAGAAACATCAGCAGAAAATAAGCGTCCTCTGCTGATCCAGCCCATTTGCCTGAGGGAAGGTTGTCATGAGAGCAAGTCAAAAAAAGCAAATCTCCTCTCAGATTTCCAGAGGCACCTTGTAAAAATGTGGTGTGGTGTCTATAGTCAATGCTGCGTTTTCTCTTTTACTGAAAGAGGCAGAAGCAGAAATTAGGTTGGTGCCATTGGTTTGGACAATACAGAGTGTATTTAACAAGGAGGTTTATCCCCCTCTTGGCTCCCTCCCTCTCCACATCTCCAGCTTGAATGAGACCTAGATCCACACTTAGTTTTGATTCCTCAGAATCTTTGTTCTCCCTCCCATTTTTGCTTGGGTCACATACATGATTCAAGTCACAACATGATGTGAAGGTCTCCTGTGTCTTCAGCGGTTCTCTATCACTTTTATGGTAAAAATTAGAAGTTTTACTTTTGGCATTTAACTATATACTTTATCCTTGGAAGCATACGCTACACCATATCCAGTACATGAGGCGTTCAACTTGGTTCTCTGTTAACCCTGGGCACTATAAGAGAAGGCCTCTCCAGATGTGATAAGCAAAGAGAAGAGCCTGTAAATAGTTCTTTTTTGAAAGCTTCATATAACTTCTCACACAAACAGATCTTTCATCTGGCTGTTGTATTAGATATGTTCAGCGGGACAGCTAGACCTCTAAAGTAGATAATCATCTCAAAAGATCTGAAAGTAGTCCCTAAATCACATTCAGAATTGTAAACCAGTGTTACCCAAATAACAAAACAAAACAAAATTTTTGTTTTTTCAAAAAGAATGTTTGCTGTGTCATTATAAAGATAGGAAGGGGGTAGCACTTAGTCAAATAAATCAGGATGCCACCAGACAGATTCAAGGTGTCTTCTCTTTAGAATCCCTGTTCTGGAGCCCTGTTCTACCACCTTCTTCCCAACTGCTCTGTCTAATCAGATTACATCATTAAAGTTAGGCTCACTGTTTTTTTTTTTTTTTTTTAAAGATTTATTTATTTATCCACACAGAACTGGGGTACATGCCAGAGATACGGAGGGTGAGAGGATTCACCAGAGACAGAGTGGGGTGTAGAGCAGGCAGATGGACGAAGTACACTGCTGAGGGGAGCAGCAGGAGGGTCAGGAGAGGTCTGCCGCGCCATGTGGATCTCCTCCCGGGCAGGCGGGGATTGAACTCATGCGGAAGTGGCTTTAGCTTCTCAGTGCTGTGCTTTAACCTGCTGCGCCACCAGGGAGGGCCCAGACTCACTGTGTTTTTAGCAAGTTAAAATATCAGCTCTAATGTTTACTGGAAGTTATTGCTTGGAAGAAATGACTAATCATAGCATTGCTATTTCCTACTGCATATTAGAACACTCTGTAAGAGAGTAAGTTCTGTAAGAGTAAGTTCTGAGACTGGATGATGGGTCAAAAAACAGTTCTTTGACTGATCACTTACATTTGGACATAACCTGCTGAAAAGCAGTGTCATATTCTGCACACAAAACACTCAACTCTGGGTAAAGTAAGTCATTCACAAGTGGTCTCCTCCCACATTCATAATAGTAGAGAAATGTCCCTGAAGTCTGGACACAGTGCTGTGGAGCTGAGCCAATAATCTTCACAATGGTTACGAAACAGCTGCAAATCCATGCTTATGTCATGCCTTGTACACATTCTATATAAAGGACACATTCAGACAAGGAATATGGCTTTGCTAGTGCTAATTAAGGAAAGAAGCTGGTTTCACTAAAAACAAACAAACAAACAAACAAACAAACAAACAAAGGAACAAACCCAAACACTTAGGCAATAGCCTCAAGTGCTTCCTAACTCTGCAGTTCTAAAATGCATTCAACTTTTATTATTTTTCCCACTCCACCATCAAGCAAAATACCTTCAAATTCATTGTTCTAGCTGTTCATAGCATGGAGGGGAAATAAACAACCAAAAAACCAAACAAAAAGACTTTGTCTGATCTTTTAGTTTGTCCATTGATTTTTACCAGGCAGCAGACAATGGTACTACATTTACATTTACATGTTGTCTGTGAAAGAGGGAAGAAAACGAAAAAGATCTTTTTAGTTACTAAGAAGATCTTTTTTCTGATTTCTTTTTAATACCAGTAAAGCAAATATGAGAGCCAAGTGATTTCTACACGATGATAATTTTTATGATTTCTACACGATTATAATTTTTTCCAAAATGCAAATTTCAGGTTAAGTGAAATTTTGGACCCTATAGATTTTAGTAAATATCATTAATCTTAATCTCAAGGCTTTTGTTTCTATTTGCCAAAGACAAGCAAATTAAGGTAGAATTAGCATGTTTATTTGTATAAAATAACTTGTTCCTTAGACTGAAAAAAAGCAACATTTATAATCAAGAAACTTCGGCAAATAATTGCAACAGATACTCTATGAGTTAGGGATGATGTCAGGTTATGTATGCAAAGTAGAGCAACCCAGAGAATTTGTAATACAAAGGGATTTGAGAACATGTCTATTCTTCCCAGGGTCAAGTTCGGTGTTTAAAACTTTTAGTAAATAGGATCAAAACTGGGAGTGGCTAAAATCCCAGCTCATGGTGGCAGAACAGAATTACAAACTCACTGAAAACTCAACAAATTAATTTAGAGTCCTGGAATTTCAAGTGCTTCTAATGCAATAAACCCTAGGTACTTGTCCCCTCCTTAAATCAAATCATGGGAAGATATCTGATAAAGACCCTCAAGTGTTAAGTCTTTGATTTTCACATGCAAGCAAAATTTGAAGCTTTTTGACTTATTTACTGTGATCTCTGGTAATTCCTTAGTGTAACCTGTTTGACATACATGATTAAATAAAAAGCATTTGGGCTACACATTCTCATTGTGACAAATATTTGACCATATTCTAAATTTCACCTAATAAAATGGTTATATTTTTACTTTTGACAAAGTCCATTCTGTATTATTGACATTTTAGTACTGCTTCTGGTTTTAGTTCTTCCAAAGTTACAATTGCATTTCTAACTTAGCATATGACATTTATGAATATGTAATTTCTTATCTTTCCAAGATAAAGTGGTATTTTCTTTCATAGAAAAAGAAATATAATCTGCTCATAAAATCTTGCAAGCAGGATATGCTAATGAAAGCATCAAAGTCAAATGGAGTGACTTTTTTTACATGTTATTAATTTTCAAAAGCATGTTACATTTTAAATATTAAAACACTTACATGTATTGACATATTTGCATCTCTATATGTATATTTATATAGTTTGCTTTTCCTAAAGCTTTTAACTATTTTCTACAGAAGAAACATTGACCATCATAATGATTAAAAAACTCAGAATGTAGATATCAGTTTATAATAAAATCCAACTTTTCTTCAAGACATTTTTCATGGAACCCACTACCTCACTTGGATCAACTACTGTGATATTGCTGCTGGTATTCTATTACTTATTACAACTGAATTCTTCCATTAGTTCCACAGTTTTGGAATACTCTGATATCCTTTATTCTTTTCTTATTTTCTGAAGTACTATTTGAAGTTATTTGAGAGGCAAGAGAGAAAAAGCTTGCAAGTTGTTTCAGGTCAGAAAATGCCTACTTGCTCTCATATTTTTTGACACTTGAGCTAAGTGTTAAGAACTTCAGTTTCCAAGTCACTTCCTGTAGAACACTAAAAGCATGGTTTACAGACTTCCAGCTTGGAGCATTGCTTATCTGAGTTCAAGTTTTCAGGTGATCACTCTACTGTGAGGGTTCTCACTATCTGACTTTCTACTTCAGTAGCTCTGAGACCTCTTTTATCTTGAAATTTCAACAAGATGGTGTTGGGTACATTCCACTCAACATTTAGTGGTCTCCTATAATCTAAACCATTTTATGTCTCTCTTTTTCTCCCTTATCTTTTTTTCTTTAGCTTCTAGATCATATTGAATAATATTGAATTGAACAGTATTGAAACTCTAGATCATCTTTTCATCTTTCTAATCCTTTTCTCATGTTTTCTGTCTTCCAATTACTTTATACTTGGGAATCATCTTTAATTTCACTCAGTAAACCTTTCATTTAGATTTTTAAATTGATAATTACTTTTTTAACTTGCCAGAAGTCACGTTGTCAGGATTATGCAAAGCAAAGTTAAAAAGATACAGACAACTTTTGGATGATTACACCTATATGTATAAAGAAACAGACAGATAAATGAACAAAAGAAAATAATCTAGTGAATGTTGAAAACTGAAATAAGTTTACCAGAGTTTAGGAGGGTGGGGTGAGAGAAAGCGTGTGGTTGGGCATAGGATGATAGTAGGTATCTTGTTTTGTTTTTTAAAAACCTCACGTTCTCTAATTATTTCTCATCTATAGCAATATTTGTTTTGGAAAGGGGTAAATGGAGTTTAATAGGTATAATACTTTTCATACCATCTAATGATAAAAGATTTTGTTTTCTTTTATTCTCAGAATTATTCAAATCATAATAATTCTATTTAATCGGTTCTATTTTGTCTTTTTTCCCTGTTTGCTCCTATTCGATTTAGCTAGCAATATATTTCTTTCTTTCTCTTTTTTAAAGATTTATTTTTTATTTAGGCTTACAGAATTGGGGTACAGTCCGGAGGTGTGGTGGGTGAGAGATATCACCTGAAACAGAGTGGGGAGCAGAATAGGCAGATTGAAAAAGGACACTGCTGAGGGTAAAAGTGGGCAGGTCAGGAGAGGTCTGCCATGCCATGTGGGTCAGCTCCCTGGCTGGGAATTGAACTCATGCTGCAATGGCTTTGGAGACTTTATGATGCAGTGCTTTAACCCATAGTGCCATCAGGGAGAGCCCCACTAGCAATATATTTTTAATCCCTTTCATCTTCTAGAAGTTGGTCCATTGCTAGATTCAATTCATGTTTAATGGAGTGACCATGCACTTGTTCTTTTAAAACTATTATTTCAATTGAGGTTCTGAAGAGAAGGGAAGATAAATTGTGTGTTTAGTATCATATCTGAAAACAAGACCACTAGTTTTTGTAGAGGGCAAATGTTTGTATCATGTTGGTAATTTGGTACTCTGCACAGTCTGACCTCAGCTAATCTTCTCCATTATTTTCGTTAGGAATCAGTCATTCCCAGAGCCCCTTAAAATGGTTTGTGTTATGCTCCTTATGTTTTCTGATCAGTGTCTGGCATATCCTTTTCCTCCTTGTCACCCACCCATATCGCGTAAGCTCAGCTCAAAATCTACCTCCTCTGAAGTCTTAATGACTAGCCTGTGATAGTCAGGATAATTCTTTATTATTTAAAAACATTTGAGTCACGGGCCCTCCCTACTGGCGCAGTGGGTTAAAGCACTGTACTAAGAATCAAAAGCTAATTCCGCATGAGTTCAATCCCCGCCTGCCCCGGAGGAGATCCACATGGAGTGGCAGACCTCTTCTGATCCGCCCGCTGCTCCCCTCAGCAGTGTACTTCGTCGATCTGCCTGCTCTGCTCCCCACTCTGTCTCTGGTGAAGGCTCTCACCCTCCGTATCTCTGGCCTGTACCCCAGTTCTGTATGAATAAATAAATAAATCTTAAAAAAAAAAAAAAGAAAAAAAAAACATTTGAGTCACTTTCAGGTAAATGATCCTGATCATTGTGCCAACAATTCCAGTTTTTTTCCAACCAGAAATCCAAAATAATTCTACCCATGTGGGATTAAAATTTCAAAGCAAACACCTCATGTTTTTCTTTCTGTTTAGATTTTTTTACATTTTAAAAGGACAGATTTATTAGGAAAAAAGAGAAAGAAAAAGAGAGGCACCTGCATGGTCACAGATGGGTAGGAGAGCTGCTCATGTTTTATTTCTTACTACATAAAGAAAATAAAGTTTCAGTAAGATACAGCTCTTAAAAAATAAAGCAGTGTGCCTGAGTTAGGCAACCTTATTGTGTATTTTCTCAAGTAGGAGGCAAGAATGGTTGGATATTGTTATTTCAAGACACCTTTATAGAATTATGCTACTTATTGTTGAATGCAATAATGCCACTATACAGTGCTCCAAGTACTCAGTTCTTATTTTTTGACAAACCAAGCAAGGATTTTTTTTTTTAAAGTCAACTACTGGAAGAGGGTAGTTAAGTTCAGCTTATAAACTAAAGTAATGTTGCATACGTGATATTACCTCATATAGTCTGAAACATTATTCCCCAAGAGCTAAACTAAAGCTAGAGACACAGGAATCCCATGAGAGAAGCTCTACATGCAGGTAGCAGCTAGTCTAGTCATTGCCTTGAGGAATCATAATAACACAACAGCATTCTGAAATCCCAAGGAAAGATTCAACACTATACTCTAAAGCAGAAACACGAGACATTTGAAAATTAAAAACATCCTCATGACCTAGAATTTAGCCCCTCAGGGACACCCTCTGAGGCTTATCTTGACCTTTACTGTTCTTGTTCCCTAACATTGTTTGATATTAACCTGATTATCTGTGATCCACTTGAATTGTTTTCTTGAAACAGAAACATGACTGTCTTTCTGTCATCTCAGCACATATATTTAAAGCAAAATGATATTTGCTGTAAGGGATGCTAAAAACCTGTCATCCAAAGTACAAGTCACCCAGCAACCCTGACACATAGTCTGTTTTATAGATAATACAGACCTCAAGAAATGACTAATGTCTGAGGGCTATAATTAAAATAGAATGCATCATAGTTTGTTTTTTGATAATATGCTTTGGAAATTAAAAATTACACATGTGAAACATTTTAAAATTCAGGGCACTATCCAATCAGGAATTCTGCAGCCTAATAAAAGCTATATTCACAAGGGCCGTGAGCCACACACTAGGAGATGACTATTCGGGGTCTTATTGAATGACTCATGATTTAAAAGCTTAAAACTCACTAAAGTTACCTTTGAAACAGAAGCCATACAGCAAACAATGGCAGGTTGGATAAATAATTGCAGATCAACCATAGCCTAGTCTTTAAAAATTAAAACAACAGTAATAAATATGGAAAACTGTTCTATGTAGTAAAGTTAAAGAGCAGCATACTAATAACTGTTTAAGATAAGTCGACAACTATGCAAAATGAGAACTCAAAGAAAAAAATTAAAGCAAATGATATGCTAGGGTAGACTTATAGATGTTTTCAACTTTTTGTTTTTAATCATGACAAAGTGGAAAATATAGAAGAAAATAAACATGTAAGACACACTCTGGAAGGAAAGTAGGCAGCAGCTGAACTCTGGAAGATGTTTGATTAAATGACTATAGAGCTAATGTACTCATAAAATATCATAAATACATGTAAGTACGAAGTGAGTGAGACTTTTACTTAGATAGTAGCTAATAGGTTGGGCTATGTCTGTGTCTTGAATAGTTTTAATCCAGACAACCAATTTTTTTTTTTTTTAAAGATTTATTTATTTTTGCATACAGAACTGGGGTACAGGCCAGAGGCTCAGGGGCGGTGAGAGGCTTCACCAGAGACAGAGTGGGGAACAGAACAGGCAGATCGACGAAGTACACTGCTGAGGGGAGCAGCGGGCGGGTCAGGAGAGGTCTGCCACGCCATGTGGTCACCTCCGGGGCAGGCGGGAATCGAACTCATGCGGAAGCGGCTTTAGATTCTCAGTGCTGTGCTTTAACCCGCTGTGCCACCAGAGAGGGTCCAGACAACCAATTTTACATCATCTGTGACACTAGCGGTTGTATTTTTACACAGGTGTGATCTATAATCAACAAAAATGGAGTGGTGGGAAGGCAGTAAGGGCAGAGGGAGAGGAGAGGAAAATAGGTACACTTCTGAGACAATCATAAGAGAAAATTAAAGAAATGTGCCTACCATTACTTCCACTCTAGCTCCAATCCAATTCTGAAGATTTTTTTTTTTTGCTTCTTGGATATTTCCGAGCATGTGCATCTGTCAAAAGTGCTTGTGGAAATAAATTTGGATTCATACCTACTTGAGCTTTAGTCTTTTCCTCTACTACTTACTGGCTACATAACTCGAACAAGTTAGTGTCTGTCTATAACTCAGTTTCCTCAGAGGTGAAAAAGCACAAACCAGTTTCATATAGGACCTACAAAGATCAGTAAGACAACTTATATAAAGTTGCTAGTAGAGTTCTTGTGTACAGCAGGGATTAAAGTTTGTTCTCTTTCCCACACATTTCCCCTTTGTACAAAGTTATGGTATTCAGTTACTAGTGACAGAGTGTACGTAGGTGGAAATGAAGGTGACTCTACTTTGAAGGTTTTTCAGATCTCACTTACGCTCCAGTACTTACCCGTATATAGACCAGACTCCCTAGGCTATACCCAACTTGTTAGTGGCAGGATGAGGCCAGCCTAGACTTGTCTGGATAGCAAAGACCACCGTGAGTTTCCAGGAGTGGTTCTGTTTACAAGCCGTTTTCAGATTTTCAAAATTTCTAATCTCATTTCAAGAGCTGGCTGTCTACTACAATAGCCCTTGACCACACCTGTCTATTTACAATGAGTTAAATCAAATTAAGTAAAATTTAGAATGCATATAAAATGCTGATCAAATGAGAGCCACTTTTCAAATGCTTAACAGTAAATGTGGCTAGTGGCTGCGCCTGAGACAGCACTGATTTAGAACATTTTCATCATTGTAGAACATTTAGAATTCTGCTCTAATGTTCTGGGGATATCAGTGGGTAGAAGAAATGTGATCAGGTTAGTGTCCATCATCTTTGTTCATGAATTATTTTCTTTGTAATGACTCCCAGACCAGAAAAATAAACAGGTTGTGAAATGGGGTAAGAAGAAACACAGTTCTTGAGCAGGGGTCCTTAGTATACACAAGCATTCCAGTCACTGGCATATGAGACATCAATAGCATTCTTTCCACATACCACAACTCACTTGTAAAGAAAATTCTGATAAGATATGTCAACCTCAAAGTAACTTGTGACATTTTTGCTGGCAAAAATGAGTACTACTTAACCAGGTCCTGTTACTCTACAAAAAAGACAAAGATCTATAGGGATATATAGTGTATTAAGGTTTGCTAAGTAGCTGGCAATTCTGTTTTTGTAGGCAATGTGGTCCTGTAGTGCTGTAAAGTAGCAGGCAAGACAAGTTTGTAAGTGAGGAATGTGATATCAAGACTACTCAATAAACTGCTCAGAGTTTCACTCTGAATCAATCAAATCAATGTTAATTAAGGCTAGTTCCTAATATTCAATTCTGTCAACAGGGGATTCTGGTGAATTAGTTGTAGTGATTATGCAATATCAAGCTTCTTATAAACAGGTAATTTGTCCCCGGTAACATTTTTTTTTCTATTTTTTTTTAAAGTATTCATTTATTTTCTATTAGAACTGGGGTTTAGGACAGAGGTGCAGGGAGTGAGCATATTTACCAGAAACAAAGTGAGGAACAGAACAGGCAGATCTACTGAACTACACTGGGGATCATTGGTGGAGACAGGAGAGGTCTGCTGCAGTGTATGTGGGTCACCTCCTTGGTCAGGGATGGAGCTCAGGCCGTAGAGTTGCTAATGCTGAGACTTGGCCCTCAGGCCACTAGAGAGGTCCTCCTATGACATTTCTTTTTTTCTTTTTTTTTAATATTTATTTATTTATTTGTACAGAACTGGGGTACAGGCCAGAGATGCGGAGGGTGAGAGGATTCACCAGAGACAGAGCGGGGAGCAGAACAGGCAGATCGACAAAGCACACTGCTGAGGGGAGCAGCGGGTGGGTCAGGAGAGGTCTGCCACACCATGTGGTCACCTCCGGGGCAGGCGGGAATCGAACTCATGCGGAAGTGGTTTTAGCTTCTCAGTGCAGTGCTTTAACCCGCTGCGCCACCAGGGAGGGCCACCTCCTATAACATTTTTAAATGAAAAAATTAAGCTTTGTCTTGCTTAAAACAAATGTATTGCCCTTGTGATCAATTTTCATGTTTCCCCAAAGAGGAATTCTTGTGAAATTTTCATCTGCCTAGGTACATTTGGACGGCTGAGTCCTACCTGAGGAGGGATTGGGTAAGGGAGTCACTCTGCTTGGCAGACCAGCACCACCTCCAAAGCAAGTGGTCTCAAAGCTTCCAGATCATCCTTCTACTTCTCTGGTTAGATCTGTTGTTATTCATAGACAGACAGTGATACTTTCTCTGACTGTTCCACTTTCCTCTCCCTCAGCAGGTGCATTTACCTTAGACTTCACAGGGGATATTGAAATCATTAGATAAGAACTTCAGTCTGGCACCCAAACCAATATGTTTACTTGCAAGCTAGTCATCTCTTTCTGTCTTCTTGTTTGCTGCCAGGAAGGGGTGAACCCTAGCAAGCTGCTTCTCTACTTCTTAAAGGCCTGCTCTGAAACTTTTGGTCAGACCCTTACATGCCCTTTCTATTGGCTCCTTTCTAGTAGCATCTCAATCATCAAGTCTCCTCACTTAAAATTAACTTCTTCATCTCTGGCCTTCTCTTTCCCTTATAGCCATATAAGATGTTATCGAAAACTTCTGTCTCCACTTCTCAATTTCTCCTTCATTCTTCAACTTGTGGCACACTGTTCCACTGTGACCATGCCACTGGAATCTCCCCATGTGGCTGATTTCTCCTTTGGCACCCACAAGGTGGTCCTTAAGGATCAATGTGTCTACGAAAGACCCCTCTCCACCAGTCCCTCTTTTGAATACCTGACCCTTACCTTACTTTTATTTTCCTCTCAGCGCTGAAATAGTGCTTATAGTACAGCACACAATTCAATAAATGTGTGGGGGAATTAACCCTTGACCTCACTCTTGCCCATCCTGTCCAATTTAATTTCTGAAATATACCAAATCTACCCATTCCTCCATCTGTCATGACTTCTGTTTCTCTCTCCCACCAATCGTATGTCCTGGGATCATTTCCCACACTGCTGCCAGAGCGATCATTCTAACATAGGGAATTGGTAGATTTCCTTCCCTACTTAAAATACTTCAAATGCGACTCTCAGGATACAACCCAAAGTTTCTCATCGGCTTCACAAGGCCTTTGCTGATATGTCTGTATCCAATCCTGTCCTTTTCATTCCCTTGGTGTTGCAGTTCTTGTTGAACTTCTTTCAATTCACTGATGTGCCACAGCTTTCCTTATTTTCTCTCCTGGTTGCTGAAGGTGCTATTCTTGTTGCCCAAATAACCTCTCCTTCTCTGCATTCTTTTTTGTCCCCAGCACATCAGTGGCTTTTCCTTTTCCTTCAGGTCTTAAATGAGATGTTCAGGTCTCCTGATAGTTCTGCTTTGCTGTTGCTGCTCTAGGTTTCCACGGGACCCTGCATTTGTCCCACTGAAGGCCTTAGCCCCTGCTTCATCAGCATTCCTCACAGAGGACCAGCCCCATCAGAGTGGAGACCTGACTTTCTCGCCCCAAATGCACTCTCTGCCCTTGTCCAGAAATGGTCTGTACAGTGAGTATTTAATGCATAATTCTTTAGGACATTTCAAAACCCAGGAAAGTAGAAATATGCTGTATAATAATAGTATAATGTACTGTCTTAGCCATGATCTAAGCATAGCTTAACATTTATTTAGTAATTGCTAACATTTAGCCATATTTTCTTCATCTAACCATCTATACTTATTTGACAAATCATTTTAAAGTAAGTCACAGAGAAAATGAATTCGTAAGTCTTACCAACTTTCCACAGACCATATAAAATAAGCTACCGAGGAGAAAGAGCCATGAATAAAACTTTTAAATCTCTACTTAAGCATAGTTCAGCGGACTTCAGAAACAAGAATATTAAGTTCTGCACCAGATACTTTTATAAATATACTCTCACCCCATCATTTAATTCTCATGAATATTGTACGGTAACTTCATTAATGAATAAAAGAAACCCTATGATGAACCTGTGCTTTAGGAGGAATAAAAAGAGAAAAGTCATCATTTGTTCTCAATACCTGTTAACTCAGATTATTCTCACAACAAACTCAAGGTGTAAAAGCTCCATGAGATCAAGTATTTTGCCTCTGTGGGCCTTGCCAAGACCCATAACTACTTCTTGGTTGCTAAACCTGTAGATAATTTTAAAGTCATTATCTTAGTGAAACATTTAGACATGGGCCTTGGATCATTCTTGAAATGATATTTTCCCTTCTTTTCCACGACAGCACAGCCAGTGGCTTTCTCCCATATTTTTGGTAAATCATTACCAGAACATAAATGAAACCAACAGTTTTCAGTGATTTCCTTCTATTATCAGTCAGTGAGAGCCAAGAGGTAGGTGTTAGCAGTCCTGTGCTCTGTGCATCGTCAGGAAATACCTCCTCAGGGGAATCAGCTGTAAATGTGTTAAAGTACATTTTCCATGTAAAATTACTTGTGTATTACAAAATAAATTGATTTATACCTCATTTTATCTGGAATGTTGGTCAGCTGAAGTGCAACTGGAGTGACCACAGAAGTAGATATCCTATGGACTCTGACACATTAAGACTGTGCCCAAAGGGAGCCAAGAGGAAGCTTCTCCACTGAGGAGGCTGCTGCTCCATTCCTACTGCCCTCTGGCAGATAAGCCACCTGCTTCTCACTCAATTATTTTCCAAAGTCTCCCCACTAGATAGAAAGTACAAAGGCCTTTACCTTGTTCCCCTTTGGCTCCCTTGCTGTTAGCATAGGGCTTAATACACAGTGGGCAGTCGTTTGTGGACGAATGATCACCTTGAGTATCCCAGACCAACTTCCTGCCAGGCTCAGCTCAGCAGCCATGTCTGCCTCTCTGCCTCTCAAGAGCCCATGATATTTTGACTCTATTTCTCCTACAGTATGTCTTATTGCCTATACTTTTTTATGTATATATAGCCCCACCTATGGAACTCTGCAATACCTAGTAGATTCTTAAATGATGTGATGTGATCATTTCATTTATATATGTGGGTGCATACATAAAAAAGCACAGTTCTTTACATATAGGATATGTTCAATAAATATAGTGAATAAATTAAATACTATTTCTGATAAAGGTGGGGTGAGGTTGGTTTCTTAAATTGCAAATGTTTGTAAAGTAATCCAAACCCTTTTCAGAAGAATATGATAGACTGGATGAAAAGTTATGATAGTCATATGCTTAAATAATAACCTCACTTTTGGGGTTTTGAATTAAAGAAATAGATAATCAATGGAAAAAAATAAAAGCAAAAAGCAAAAAATTATTAAACAGAGCCAAGCCAAACCAACCAAAACAAAAACAATGAAATCTTCAAACAAACAAACAAAAAACACTTAGTACATTTCAGTGAAAAAACTGGAAACTATTATGTCATACTGTTAAAATATATAATACTATTCTATCACTATTTATCCATAGTTCTAGGGACACATGAAAGATGCTTGTGACTAATATTAAATATAAATTTCACACATAATGTAATATTCACTACAGAAAAATAGAAACAGAGGAACAACAGAAATGAAAAATAAATATATAGTCCTTTGGGGGTGATATTGTAATGGGTGATTTTCTTTTTTCCAAAATTTCCTTTAATTTTTATATAAAAATTAAGTATTCAACATTATTCTTTCCTTCACATAACTCTATTTCTCCACAAGTAGTTATTCAGTGAGAACCAAAGCATAAAAATTAAATATTTTTCTGAAGAATTATTGCTTCAGAAAACGCTAGGATTCACGTGCTACCTGAAGACTATTTAAGTATATATGAAGTATAGGCTTGTTGTTCATGGTGCAGGAACAGATTTGGAAGAGCATTGAACAGAATCACAGCAACCACAAAATTGATGAAATTACTCACTCAAACAAATTATAATAGCAGTTCCTGAGAACGTAAAGAAAGGAGGCTGCAACCCAAAGGGATGTGAAGCGACAGGAAGTGAGGATGACTGCCTTCCTGGTTCTAATCCTACCATCTTCTAATTCTTTTCCATCTATGATCTTACAAGGGTCTGTAAACTATCACTGCTGCCTGCTTTTTGTAAATAAAGTTTTATTGGAACACAAGCAAGCCCATTCATTTATGTTGTGTCGGAAGCTGTTTTCACACTTCAAACAGTTGAACAGTTGTGAAAGAGATTAACTGGCCCATGAAAATATTTACGATATCTCTCTTTACAGAAAAAGAATCATTTGTCTATAGCCCCAGATATAAGGTTTAGGCACAGCCAACCTGTTTAAATATTGGGTGATATTTTTCTATTTTTTTTTTCAAACACAGAAAACTGGAAGATAGGGCATTCATCAATTTATCATCCAAACTGAAATACTTAAAAAAAAAAAAGATTTATTTATTTGTGCATACAGAACTACTGGGGTACAGGCCAGAAATGCAGGGGCGGTGAGATGTTCACCAGAGACAGAGTGGGGAGCAGAACAGGCTGACTGATGAAGTACACTGCTGAGGGGAGCAGCGGGCGGGTCAGGAGAGGTCTGCCTGGCCATGTGGTCACCAAGCAGGGATCGAACTCAAGTGGCTTTAGCTTCTTAGTGTTGTACTTTAACCTGCTGTGCCACCAGGGAGGGCCCAAACTGAAATACCTTTGAGGGTGGAAGGGTGCTACCCAGACTATACTCCAGGACAATGGAAGTAACCCAGGACTACTCCACTCTAGAAATATATGGGCTCCCTGCCGGAACCTCTTGTTACACAAAAGCAGGTGTCAGAGGACATGCAATGCCTATACACAAAATCTTAGCAGACTCCTCTCTTTGTTTCTTCTGTTTCAATTTTCCTCACATGCTTTTCCATTTCCTGCCCCAACTCTTTTTTTACAGCCGGCTGTATTCATCAAACTGTTCACTGTTTGGATACCACTCAGGTAAAGTATTTCTACTGTATTTAGAGCTGAAGCTTACTCAGTCCTCTAAACCTTAATTATTTTAATCAATACAAAATAAGAATTTTGTACCTGCAAATTTTACTTGATTTACTATCCAAACAATTCCTTAAAATTCTACTTTTTTGGATAAAGAAATTTTGCTTTTTCTCCTCGAATATTTAAAAATGACCATTAGCCACAGGATTTGCTACAATGAGACACCCAAGCAAATATGGTGCATAATCCATTGTTTGAGCTTTCAATAATTACCAGTGCTGTTTAGAGAATTATTTAAGAATGAAGTTTCTAGTGTTATCATTCCAGAAAGAAAATCAAAACATTCCCCTTTGAGTGATAATTTGATGCTGATGAGAAAGGCAAGTAAAATAAAGATGTTCAGAGTACTTTTGATAAAATATAGGACATTGTGAGACTATTCTCTGAACAAGAATAGCTTAGTGTGCTGAAACCTCTCTGAATGGCTTTCCAAATATTGCCATCTGGTGGAATTTTAGTTAATTGTTCCTTAGTCTGGGGAATGCCTGGAGGTGACTATTGAGGTCCTTATTAGAGAGACTCAGTACCAGTTAAGGACCTTAATTGAAGGTCAATGATTGTTTTTCAAATCCAAAACTGAAAAAATGAGGCTGTCTGGGTCTTCATCTACTTTCCATCATACCTATCACACTTTCTGTTAAAAAGTCAGCTGTTCAGTTGCCGATTTTTTAACAAGATCAGATAAAAAAATCACTTATTTACAAATAGCTGGAAATGTCATGAAGTCATTTGACTATATTTTGTTATTCTCTCCTTTATCACTCACAGATCTCTAAAATTAAAGTTTAATTGGCATGACCACTTTTAGAGAAATTGCTGATAGCAGTTAATTAGCTGTTAGTACATGTGAGAAATGGAATATCATTTGAAAAATGTTTTAACAGAACATGTTTATTCAGGTGTTCACTCTAACTGATAAGAAAGTTTAGAAAATAGATTTGCTTCAAAGGCACTAATAATATTTAAACGGAAAAAAGGAGACAACACCATTTATATTTAAATCTTACCTTGAGCATCCAGGCTCTCTCCCTGGCTGTCGAGATGGACGGCTCCGCTGAGAAGTAGGACACTAGGAAAGTAAAAACAAACAAACAAAAAACAAATAACACAGATTAAGCATTTAGTATGATGAAAATCTCTGAGCAAAGAGTTATAATTTAGTGCAATGGGTATGACCAGCAATGAAAAGGAAATTAAAGAAAACATACATAAAAAAATCCAAATTCAATGATTTATACCTCCTGAAAGAGATTAAGTCAGCAAAATAGCAATACACTAGGATTCTCAATCTATATTATTAGATCAGTTTTTAGGTTGATTCATTTCAGTTGTGAAAATTTACTACAATGTCAATCCTATGACAAGATTTTGTTTATTTTTTTCTCTGATTATCTGATGTTACGGGAATCACAAGCTACCAGATAACCTCAGGAAGCTGCATCTCCAGTGATGTATCAAATGCCACATCAAGATATGTTTTCCCTGAATTTAGGTTAATCTGTAGACTTTGTATTTAATATCAACAGAGGCACATCCATCTAGTCAAAACATTTCTTTTTAATTTTCAAAGGATTAAGCATTGTAAATAATGCCAGATTAAACTTCAAAATATATACACCAAAAAGTAGTAATTTACTTTCTTCTTCAGAATTATACATTTATCTACAAAACCTAGCCTGTCAAAATGATAAAACAAGACAGTAAACTGGTAAAGGGCAGATCTAATTATGCAAGCAGAGGAATGTGTCTGCACCTCAGGTTTTGAAGGTGTGGTGGCTCTTTACCTGGGAGGCTGCTTGTGGTCCAGCTGTTAAAAAGAATCTGAGAGCCCTCCCTAGTAGCTCAACGGGTAAGGACGCAGCACTGCAAGCTTAGCCTCTGCCACTTCAGCGTGCATTCCATCTCCGCCCCAGAGGTGACCCACATGATCTGGCAGACCTCTCGTGACAGGCCCCCTGACTCCCTT
>NW_004567117.1:21091067-21092639 GCF_000260355.1 Condylura cristata | reverse complement strand
CATAGCCTTCATCATCCACATGGAGAGGAGACTGCAGTATGCACAAATAAATAAATCTTTAAAAAAAAAATTTTTTTTTGTAAGGGAAAGAAGATATGGTAAAGAAAAAATGGTAAATGTTGAGAAAATAAAAGTAAAGGTGAAAGCTGAATTTTTAGTGTTACACAGTTGAATGAGAGCACAAAATAATTCATACCATTTGGCTTGTTTGAAAATCAGAATGTATAACATGGATGATTTCAATACTGAATCTTACTTAGGTAAGCTGACTACAGTTTCAATTGTTTCCTTCAGATAGAATAGATTTAAATCATTAACATATTTTATATGAGAATTTCATAGCATTATACCTTTCCACAATTTATGATAGTTGATAAAACTAAAATCAGATTCAAGCAATTCTATCCCATTCACCTCAGTTGACATTCAATCTTCCAAAGGTTTGAACTGAAACAATATAAAATTTTCATGTGTACTTCTTAAACTTATATGCAGTAGCGATGTTATTTGACAGAGAGAGCATAAGGTTCTTAGTTCATCTATAAACCAGATAATTGGCCTTTAGAAAATTCAGGGTTGGCTGTGTACAATTGCCCTTTTTCTATTTTCTGGCAACAGCCCATTTCCTAAGTTATCAACAGCTGTAATAGATTGGTTTGGAGAAGAATGAGATCATTTATTGAGTATCCTGTGCACCAGTTATTTCACATATTTTACTTAATTCAATCCTCAAAAGACATCTTATGACAAGTGAGGAAACTGAGGTTCAGAGCAGTGGAGCATTTTGCTCAATAACATGCAACTAGAAAAGCTACGTATTTTAATGGAGTTTGAGACTTTAATGTAGTCTCTCCTTCACAACATGTTACTCAAAAGCCAGGCCTCTGTCGCAGATTTGAAATCCTGGAGAGCTTTTGCCCTCTTCCTGGGACATAGGAGGTGTTCAATAAGACACGGTCTTGTGAGGATGGACGAATAGGCTCTCTGCTTGTAAGGGGTGACAGTTGAGGCAAAACTTTTTTTTGTGGTAATTGGTCAGAGTAGATGAGTTATTGTCTATGATATTAATGCTTCATATTAAACTTAGTATGATGTAAATACAAAATATAAATATAAAACTATGAAACTGTTAGAAAAAAATGGGAGAAAATCTTTGGGAACTAGGGCCTGGCAAACAGTTTTGACAAACAAAACAATACATAAATGGAAAATGATGACTTGATCACCATCAAAATTGAAAACTTGCGCATATGAAGTAAATGTAATATAAAATATAAACTAGGATAAAGTCATTGTAAAACAAATATCTGATGGAACACTTGTATATGTAATATATAAATAGCTCTCAAAAATTCAAGTTAAAAAATTTAATTAAAAATGAGTAAAGGACATGGAAAGAACTGAAGGGGGTATACCATTAGCAATTAAGCACACTCAACATCATTAAACATCAGATAAATGAGAGTTAAAAACCACAATGATGGTGGGCCCTCCCTGGTGGCGCAGCGGGTTAAAGCACTGCACTGAGAAGCTAAAGCCACTTCCGCATGAGTTCGATTCCCGCCTGCCCCG
>NW_004567117.1:21090056-21090627 GCF_000260355.1 Condylura cristata | reverse complement strand
AAAAAAATACAATGGCATCTCACTATACACCTGTCATAATGGCTAAAAAAAAAGTGACATCAAATGACAAGATGGTGAAGTAAGTAAATTTCTCACATATAGCTTAAGTTATACTGGAAAAAAATATGGCAAAATTTTCTTGAGAAAAATAGAAATACAGCTACCACAAAATCCACTAATTCTATTCCTAAGCACTTTTCCAGGGAAATATAAACTTAAGTTTATAGCAGTTTTATTCATAGTAACCCCAAACTATAGATAAGCTAAATGTCCTCAAACAGGTGAATGGTTAAACTGTGGTACATCTGTACCAAAAACACCACTCAGCAATAAAAAGGAACCAGTATTGATAACATGGAACAACCTGTGTGAATTGCCAGAGAATTATGCTGAATAACAAAGCCAGTGCCAAAAGTTTATATACCATATGATTCCATCTATTTAAAATACTTGAAACAAGAAAACTATAGACAGAAAACCACAGATTAGTGGTTGCTATGGGTTAGGGAGTTGGTGAAGGTTGGGAGAAGAAGGGGGATTATGAAGAGACAACAGGAGGATTCTGAGTGGG
>NW_004567117.1:21081487-21089576 GCF_000260355.1 Condylura cristata | reverse complement strand
CCAGCTCTGTATGTATAAATAAATAGATAATCTTAAAACAACAACAACAAACAAACAACATATTGGACAACTAGAATTGAAAATGCACCTCCCTTTTATTTTCTTCCCTTTTTAGGGAGGGAAAAAAAAAAGCCCTGAAGGCAGCAAGCAAGCAAGATGGGTTGGGGAATTTGCTCCACTTTGGTCAGATCCAATACACCTGCTATCCAATCTTGCCTTACCTTGGAATTGTCTCTGCCAGTAACCCTTATTCTATATGAACCTCTCCAATCTTTCATTAAAATTCAAGATATTGAAAAAGTTTCAAAGTGTTGTTACAAATATATATTCAAAACCACAAATGACTTCTAAATAATGGAATGATATACTCTGCATTTTAGAAATGAGCTCTTATACCTTTGAGTTCATGCTAGCTAAGACTTTCCAAAATTCCACATTTTGCACAGGAATAGAATTTCATCTTTGGAAGGTTTTGTGGATGATACACTGAATAAGGGCATAGCCTTCATCATCCACATGGAGAGGAGACTGGAGTCACAGGAAAAAATCCCTGTGGACCTTCACGCTCTTCATTTTGAGTACCAGCCAGTTCGTCAGAAATGAGCAGCCACAGAGCTACCAGTTGCTTGTTGGTTTTGTTTTAAATGAAAAGAACTAGTTATCATTGTTAGGATAAGACTCATGACATGGTCAAACTCTTTTAACAAAGCACACCTTCAATTTTAAAAACTCAAAATATATGAAATGAAAAAGCTATAACTCCACAAAAGTCCATTTTTCCTCATCCTCTACAAATTCAAATCCTCTTTCTTTGGACCAACCTAGAATTCCACATGCAGGGCATATAATACCTTTGAGAAGGCCATTTATATGTCTGATCATATAACCACAAACACCAAAAAGAGAACCAGAATGAAAGAAAAATTGTGAAAATATTTCCAATCAAGCTATACCATCGAAAGAAGTACACTCTCTCTTCCATCAGTGCTAATAGAGGCAATCAGACTTCTAAGTGACACAAGGTTAAAGCATACTCCTCAAAGAGGAGATGGAATAACAGCTTGTGGCTACTGCTTGCTCTCCTAAGTGAACACTAGACCGGAACCCGGTTTTCCTCTCAGGGGTTGACTAAAGCTGTCTCAGGATCGTTAGGCACTCTCTCCTCAGTGCAGACTCCCTAAGGCTGCTCTGAGCTTTGCATATCTTAAATTACTCCAGTTGTATGTCACATTCTTTACAGCAGGGGGGCCAGAACTTTCTAGGAATAAAGCAGCTTGTAAGCATTAACTGAAGGTCACAGGTTATTAATCCTTAGGCTGATGTTCCTGGGTATCAGCTTTTCCAAGAGGCCTGCCTCCACCAAGCTAAGCCTTCATCAATTAGTGGCCTCAGGCGGGCTGCATGGTGGTGGTGGTGGGGGGGGCGGCTCAGAGCCTTCCCAGGGGCAGGGGCAGGAGGCCAAGGGCCTGCCATTCAGCTTCCCCAGGGGACTAGTGGCTGGACTGCCAGGAAGCACAGGGCTGAGCACACACCAGGGAAACCAAAAACCAAATGAGATTATGTGGCAAGTGAAGAAGGTCCAGTTACACTGAATCTTGGGCACTATATAGGGTGCGATGCATTCTTCCCCTCAAGCCAGGCAAACTGCCAGATCTGTGTTGTCTATTTAAGAGCTTTTGAAAAATTATAACTGGCTGCAAGAGGGATTTCGGAGGTATATATTAAAAATGATAATGATGTTAAAAACTTCTTATAGTCAAGGGCTTCTATAAAAATAAAAGCTAACCCTCAGAAACTATCTGAAGCGATGGTTATAATAAAATAGACATTCAGTTTTTTCAGTCAAGCCAAGACTCACCCCCACTTCTTAGAATTCTCCTTTATCCATCTGCTACTTCCCATGGGAACCAGAATTTTAAGAAATCTTAAGACTGCCCTTTCTATTTGAGAATAGATCATTCATCGTGCTAAACATACAGAGTGAAATTCTAAAAAGACCAAACTACATTTAAGAGAAACCACAGGCATTATAATTCTGTGAGATGTTTTTTGACCATTATTTTCACTTGTCCTTTTAGTAGTGGCCCAACTGAGGCCACTAACTGATGAAGGCCTAGCTTGGTGGAGGCAGGCCTCTTGGAAAAGCTGATACCCAGGAACATCAGCCTAAGGATTAATAACCTGTGACCTTCAGTTAATGCTTACAAGCTGCGTTATTCCTAAGAGACCCTTAGAAAAGATAAAAGTAAGAGATCCTTGGAAATGGGAGCAGCTAGAACAGAAGGGTGACTCCTTTCCTCAATATGTGATTAGTAATGGAACTTTGCAAAATGTTTTTGATATGGGAAAGTCAGTTTCACTTTCAGAGCCTAAGGTTCAAATTTTTGTTCAAGTCATAGCAGAAACTAAAACCTTCCATGGGTGCTGTCTTTATCATCTGCATTCCTTTGACCATCCAAAGGAGGACAGAGGAATACATGATCTAAGTCAGACAGTTAAATCTCTTAACTTTGGCAAAGGTTTGTTGGGATCCTGCGTATCAAGGGTGGTCAGATCCCTCAAAAGGTGGGCCACTGCTGTCCACCTCCAATTTTTGTGTGGTACTGTGTGGAGTCTTTTCAAGCTCATAAAAGTTTGTTAAATGCATTGAAAAGAAATTGTTGAAATTCAAATCATCTGCCCACAAGTTTTCTGAGTCTGATGTGAACCCTGGAAAGCTGACAGAACAACTGAAGACTCTTGGGGTGTCTCCAGTGGGGTCTGCCTTATAGAGGAGGAATCTACTTACAAGTTGGGGGGCTATTACAACACATAAATTCTTGAAGAGGGAAATTCATACTAAATTTCACTGACCCAATAAATAATTATGACTCAGTAGGTCTGGTGTGCTGTCTGAGAGTCTGTCTTACAGGAAACTTCCAGATGCTCCTGCAAGGAGCTCCTACTTTGAGTTGTGAGATGTGTGCAGGACACGGCTGCTCAGCCTCTGAGTTCTTTCCACCATGTGCAATGTGGAAGTTTAACTTGCACTCAGTCCAGCGGGGCCATTTGTTGGGGCAATTTGATTGGTATATGCTGATTCACAGCTCCAGCCTGGCTACCAAGGATGGACCAATGCAAACGTAAGGTGGTTGCTTCTTGGGGCACACCATTCTTCTTATTTCTCTTTTCACACCCTTCCTCTCCCTGTGGCCATGTGTTCATCTAGAGGTCCTGGACAGTTCTTGTCTTTCTGAGATGTAGGGTATTGCTGCAAGGTATAAACATTCTTTAGCAACTGTAAATTTCTATGTAAATAGAAAATTCTTATGATGTCTATCATCACTATTAAATCAGTGAACACATATAAATATTAATTGATAGGTCAGGAAATAATCAAAGTAAGATTGACTAGGGAAAACCAATAGTTGAATATTAACACTAGTATTAATTAAAATGTCAGGAAAAAATAAAATAAGAATTGACTCTAGGGAAACTAATAGCTTAAAAAGGATGGGAGAGAAAGCCTGTCTGAAGGGGATCTTGTAGATGTGGCCCCGAGAAAAGGTGCCTCATGGAACCCTTTCAATAGGAACCTCACTGGTCTTTCTGAAGTATTTTTTGTCTCCTCTTTGTGTTCATTATCTATGAAACCTTCAGTTGGCTACCATCTCTTTAAGGTTGGTAGCAAAGTGGAAACAAACAAAACTAAACTAAAATATTTTAACCATATATAGAACTTTCTGTTTAGCTTTATGTTGAACACTAGCTCATAAGATTGTTTTACAGATATCTCTTCACTTAAAATTCTTATTTCTTTCAAATCTTTGGGATGCTAGTGAAGCTATTTTTTCTGACCTCTTGCTGAAGAGCAACCTGAAGCACCTTACCAGAAGGTGCTTCCTTTTTCCTCCTCAGAGAAAACAAATACATTTCCAAGCAGAAGCAAATTTAGAGGACTGCCCTCCCACCCACAACACTGTTCAAAGCAAGTCACAAATTAAAACAATTTAAAAGCCTGCGATTACTAAGCATTCTTAGTATATAAAACCTCCAGGTCACATTTTTTCATCTGGAGATTAAAGGAGATGATCTCCTAGGCTGTCTGGAAATACTATAATCCTACTTACATAGTTAATATAGAGCACATTTTGGAGAGTTATATATTGAGCTTGTGAAGTCATTTCTGTCAGGAAACAATGATTGTGCCAGATCTTCAGGATACACCACAGCCAATGCCACCTGCTCACCCTAGGTGTGGGTCAGTGTCACAGGGCCCTGGGCTGGAGTGCAGGGTGCCCTGCCTGATCAGGGGAAGGCATTGCTGATTACAAGGCTCTCCTTCATATTAATATGGGATTAGTTTGAGGTTATAAGGACTATAGGTTTCTTACCTCTGGCCATAAATGTTGAAGTGGAGACTTTTGACATTTGCTAGCACACTCAACTGCAGTCTTCTAAAAAGGGAACTCCCTTTGTATCAAGGCAGATATGTTTTAAATCTACTTTCTTCATCTTTGTATGTTCAGGTGCTTAGGCCAGGACTATATCAGTGTCTAGTAATTGTGTAGCAACACAAAACCAGAGGAAGTCAACTTTCTTATCTTTACATATAGTTGGGGGCAACACAAAACAACTCACTGAGGGCTGTGTCAGCTATTCTGCATTTTTCACATCTTTCCTTATCTTAGAAGGGTAAGGTAGGTCACCTTACCACTTTGTTTTTCAATCCAGGTCAACTAATGGAGAAACTACCCAACCTAATAACCACCTGCACAGGGCAAAGTGAGTTTCTCAGGAGTTGCTGAGTGAATGGCTTTTAAGATACATCTGCTGGATCGGAAAGCACACTACTTCATATTTTGAGGAGCTGTAGCGGTATTTCTACTGAGTCATGATTAGATTTATTTCCTGTGAGTCTTGACTCTTGTTACTACAATTGCCTAGTCCAATTTAATAATTCAATATGCTAATTAATAGACTATCTAAATAACATATTTTCCTTATATTTAGAAAAATGTGAATTCTTAATTGAATTTTCTATTATACTTTATTCTAATAAAGATGGCGACCAGCTGTTTTCTGAGTACTACAATGTCTTGTAGGAAAAGGATAGGGAAAGGAAACTAGAGGCCACTAGTGAATTGAGTTGTTTTGAATCATACCTTAAGCAGGGCAGGGAAAAAGCCAGGTCCCTCAACAATCAATTTAAGTTGAGTTACTATTAGTATAATAATACAAACAAGAAGAATAATATTCTGCCTCACTTGCAAAGTTAAAAAAAAATAATATAATAGTTTATTTTTACATCATTTTTTGCTTTTTCCATCTCAGTTATAATCCCTGTGGGTCACTTGCAAAACTTTTAAGAGATCACTGTTTAAATCAGGAAACTCTAAGGTACAGGACACTTGTCTTAATTCATGTTTAATTATCTTTTGAAAATTTTGGTAGATGTTGCTGTTTCCTCTTTCATTCTCATTTTTCTAATTTTTCATACATATCTGTAATAATTTTAACTTGATCTTTTAGCTTAAGTCTATTGAGCCTCTATTTGTGATCATTAGTAACAAAACTTTGTATACTTTTTCAGATAGAGAAGTCAAGTATAAATAAATGTCTCTCAACCAAAGCCACACAAAATTAAGTCAGAAAGCCCAATATTATTAACAATTTGTTTAATATTATAAAACATGCAGCTAAAATGTGATAAACAAACAAATATGCATATATCTTTCAGATTCCAAGAGCAATCTTTAAAAGACACTAATAAATCTCACAAGAATATTGATTAAAATTTCCCCTGGGATAAGCCACAAACTCCATGGGAAACTATGACTCAAATGGGCTTAGGTTTGACATGACAAAGTGTAGAACATTAACAATTGTTCTGCCCATCCTGCATGGCTCACCTGCGTCAGATTGCTCAACACGATACATTAAGAAGGTGTAAAATGCCTTTCACAAACTCCACCCAAGTTTCCAGGTTTGGGCAAATTACCATGAATCGTTTCATCCTAGATACTCAGATAAGCAGTTTATGGTTGAAAGACAACCTAATATAACTTCACCAAGAGATAAGCCTGCCTAACTCAGATTCTCAATTCAACTAGAGTTGGTGACCATGGAGATGGGTAAGTATAGTTGTAGACTCCCATGGGGAGGGAGAGAGGGAGAAGGCCACACATTCTTGAATATAATTATACTCCTTGTGGGTTGTGAGGCTAATTGTGAGAGCTGTTGGTAAGCTGTACCAGGAGCCTCTCGTTCCTTTCAAATAAGGCAAACAATAGCCCTGTAGGACAGACGTTTCTTGTTTCTGTGTATAATTTGATTCCAAAGCCCTAATCAGTCTCCTGCTACTTCAAAACAGCAGCCTCCAGGGCTAAGCCTCTCTCTCTCCCTCCATCGGATTGTCTACTCCAGATTTCACAAAACATTCCTTTCATAATGAAAATCAAGTGGTTCCTGAATGTAGTGAGAATTCCCTTTAGCTTAGATGTTACTTAGTTTTAATGTGAGATGTGAGTGCAGAAACATCAGTGTAGGTTCCTGTAATCTATCAACAATTTTAAAATAAATATGTGGAAAAAAAAAATCCCAGGATATCTGAGGTTTGCTTCAAATGTTAATCTGGGTGAAAGACAGAATGGGAGAAAGAAAAGATTTTATATAAGAAATGTGATTTTTTTTTAAATAAAAAAATGGCTTATGGTCTAATTCCAGATAAATGTAACATCTGTCAGAAACAGAAGTTGTTTGCAACATTCCACCATTTATCTTTTCAGGCATCTGACAGCATTCCCTCTCTTTTCTGAGATATTATCTCAATGTCTCTTCTGAGCCAAACTGGCCAGGTGCACAGACCTTATTATATTAAGTGAAAGTGAGTCCTTTAGAGGTATTGGTGTTTAAAAGATACTAGTATTTTAATCAAAAGACTAAAGTCTTGGCAGTAAACTTGCAGACACTATTTGCAGATAGAGTTGTATTGCTCTTTCGGAACAAGTCTGTTATCCAAAGTAAAGACTGGAACAGAAGGGAACCCCGAACTAGAGACCAGTTACTTAAAGAGTTTACTTGCCCACCATTCCCAGAAAGGAAGGAAACATCCATCTGCATTTCTTCACCTACAAAGCAGTAGTGTTGGAAAGTGATAAAACAATTTTAAATATTGAAATCTTATGTGTCAAGTGCTGGAGCTAGAGATGCAGTGGTAAATACAAGTGCTTTACACGTGCCAACTAGTTTGTGGCAGGAAGGTCCATAAGAAACTAAAGGAAAATTGCAATGAGCTTCTTAACCTATCCTGGGTGGGTGGGCCAGTGGGAATAGGGAAGGCAATGGTAAGGAGGTTAGAAAAGGCTTTCCAGAACAATGTTCCTCGACAGCCAGCCCATACTAGTGTAAACTAGTGATCTTATTAGTCTAGATTCTGGCAGAATGGCGCAAGCCTCTGCTTTATGAGATGCTCCCACACTTTGCACAGCCAGAATCTGTAAGAATTAACACCTGGGTTAAGAAAAAGCTGCTTTGAAGTAGTTGAAGGAATGGCACCCCAGGCAGAAGACCATGGCAAGATATCAAAACTAGAAGCATTATGTTGGGTATGGGAAATGACATTAAACATAATAAAGAACATTTTTATATAAAATACTGTTGAATGTGAATACAGACACCAAGAGCTTTACACAAAAAATAAAAATAGTACATGCTATAGTTGCATAAAGGTGGCTAAGAGGAGGAGAGCTTCACTTTACCTCCCGTATTTTCTTCAGATGTCAATGAATTTAAGGTGCATTGTAGATAATAATTAAAAAATAATGAGCTTCTCCTCTATGTGTTGGTGGAGAGAATTCTGCACTGAGGTGTCTTAACAATACGATCACGAAATGACCGGTTTTCTCCAGTATGGGAATATGTTATTGGATGAGAAACAAAACTAATTAATAACTGATAATAATGATGTAGTCATGATGGCTACATAAAAATATGTTTTCTTTTTTTAAAAAATTTACATTAGTTTATTACTCTTAAAACTATGACATTGCTATAGCTCAAATGGAATTTATTTATTTAGTATACAAGAATTGGGGTTCAGGCCAGAGGT
>NW_004567117.1:21059697-21080796 GCF_000260355.1 Condylura cristata | reverse complement strand
CCACCAGAGAGGGCCATAAACAAATATTTTTTAAAAAATGAGTTTTCAAAGGAATAAATGAAAGAACAATATTTTGTAGTGTTGAGTTACTAAAAATATTGGTGTATATCTTTATAATGCATTAATAAATTTTGGGGAAAATACAGAAGTTGTGTAGAATTCTGGCAAAACAAAACAAAACAACTGTGTCTTTTAACTTTTAACAGATCGCTGAGTGCCACCTAATGAGGGATTTAGGACTTGGTGTCCTGAGTAAGTCACCGTTCCCCAGCCACAAGAATTTTATGTTTCTAAGAAACAGAAGGGTTGTAATTGACATAAACATAGAACCACACACCACCTGTCTCCAAGATATATGCTCTATGATTCCAGTGCAAAGATGCAACCATTAAAACCAGCATTACTTTTTTTATCAAATTAGGAAGATTGTAGGAAACCACATGATACAATATTTAGTCAACTGCTAGTTCTAGTTGAAACAGAGGATTAAAGTGATTGAAGATTATAAAACCTCCAATCTAACCAGCAATTCTTCCATTGAAATCCAGCCTTCTACCCAAAACCATTTTCTTGACATTTCTTAATTATATAGTGTACAACAAAAAGAAGTTCCTAACACAGGAATTCATTGGATTTAGTTTATTTTTATAAAGTAGGGGATTCATAATTGTCAGTTGCTTAAAGGGGGCAAAACAATCCAGAATTTCTTCTACTATACAGTAAAACTTCTAGAAAACAAGCAGGAAGGCATAAAGAAGTGAGGTTTTGAACTCCAAAGGAAATAAAATCTATGGAACATCCCTGATCTTTTTTTGAAACTTAAGACTTTTATTACAGTAGTTTGGAATTTGCTACTGACTAACTGTTCTGTTGCAGAGGAACTTAAGGGTACAGCTACATGAATATTTGCTGTTTTCATATGAATTACCTTAAGTAAGTTACAATACATGAAATAAAGAAGGACAAAGGAGATTAGCTGGCGAATTAAGCACTAGAAATTATGTGTCAACTAATTTTAATATTTAAGTAGTCTGTTGAGGCCATATGTGAATCTTTTTCAAAGAAAAGCTATATTTGTCTTACTGTGTTTCACATGCTGATTATAATGAGCATAAAAAATACTTCATGGGGCCCTCCCTGGTGTTGCAGCTGGTTAAAGCACAGCACTAAGAAGCTAAAGCCACTTCAACATGAACTCGATCCCTGCCCGGGGAAGGTGACCACATGGCCCAGCAGACCTCTCCTGACCCGCCCGCTGCACTCCTCAGCAGTGACTTCATCGATCTGCCTGTTCTGCTCCCCACTCTGCACCTCTGGCCTGTACCCTAGATCTGTATACATAAATAAATAAATCTTAAAAAAAAAAAAGACTTCGTGACTGTTCTGACAATCCAATAAAACAATTTTAGAAATGGTCACTTAAGATTTTCATTTGACAAAATAGAAATATAATAGTTGCATATCTTGACCAAGAAACTATTTCTTTCATTTTGTTAAAGATTATTTAACATGGTACTAAGATTGAAGACCAATTTATGTGTGAAAAAGTGAACCTTCTAATTCAGGGCTTCCCTAACTTTAATGTCTATGAGTCACCTAAGGATATTATTAAAATGGAAGCTCTGATTGAGAAGATCTGAGTGCCTCATATTAAGCACTCCCAGGTGATACTGATGCTATAAGTCTTCATTTGACTAACAGGTATCACTGGAATCACCTTGACTTGAACTTCAACTGGCGATGTTCTACTGATGTGGTTGGTGGGTTTCTCATGTTACCCCACTTGAGTTAATAATTTACCCATTGACACATCTGTTCAGTTAGAAGGTCTATATAGTTGCCCCCAAAAGTATATAATCATAAATGATGGCATTTTAATAAAACCCTGGTTAAAAAACAAAATACAATGAGAAAAAATGAAAATACTAAAAGGTCTGTGAATAAATAGGAAGCACTTTAAAATAGCGTATAAAAATAAACATTTTTTTAGTTTTGCTTTTGTTTTCCCCTCTTAATCAAATTGTACAGAAAAACTTAGGTAAAAGGCTTAATTTTTTTTAAGTAGATGAAGGCAGCTCAGACATTTTGATTTATTATTCCAAAAACATAGTGTCTGTAGATATTGTGCAGAACGAGTCATTCTGAGTCACTTGTTATGGGATAAAAGTAGGGTAGCAAAATGTAGCATAATCTAAAGTAAAACTCCAAACAAGACTCCAAAATAGGATGCCTACTAAATTTGAATTGTAGAGTAAAGTATTATTTTCTTAGTTTTACCAAACAATAGATGCAATATATAGGACATAGTTATATGGGAAAAGATTAGTGTTTGTCTGACATTCAGTTTACCTGGTCATCCTGTATTTTATCTGACAACCCTAGCCAAGAGTGCACCCTCAGTTCTAACTTACCTTGAAGTGCTGAGAGGGAAGATGCTGCAATGGAGGATTAACAGGTGCAGTGACATGTTGAACATGCCAACTACATAACTGCTCTCTGATTTTGCCAATAAAGGTTTGATTATGACTGCTGTTAATCTGTGGAAACTCCTTTTAGGACATTTGTGACCATAAGATCACTCTTTAACGGGCCCTCACCGGTATGCAGCGGGTTAAAGCATTAAGAAGCTAAAGCCACTTCAGCATGTGTCCAGTGCCCACGTTGGAGGTGATCCATATGGTGCAGCAGACCTCTCCTGACCTGCCCGCTGCTCCCTCAGCAGTGTACTTCCTCAGTTGGCCTGTTCTGCTCCCCACTATCTCTAGTGAATCCTCTCACCATCCCTGCATGTCTGGTCTGTACACCAGTTCTGTGTTCATAAATAAATAAATCTTAAAAAAAAAAAACCACTCTTTAACAAAGTCATAATAGAGGGCATGCTGGCAGTGAAGCTAGTGAGAACCTTTCAACAGCTTCCTGTCTGGGTGACACAGAAAGAGCAGGTAAGCACAGTAGGAAGGTTTTTCTAGCTCCTTTTTTTTTTTTTTTCTGTCTTTGGAGGGCTGGTGAAGCTCAATGTGAAAATGGAGATAGTGATTTTATAGAATTCTGACAGATTATTTTTAATATGTCACATTTTGATAAATTGATGGGATTTAAGAATATCTTTGAAAGAAGAAGGGAAGTAGAAAGTTGCTGCAGGTACCTTTTGATCCTATCTTATCAGTTATTGAAACCCCTAATATTAATACTCCATCCCAGCATCTCCCCTCGCAGCACTTCAAGGTAAATTTGAACTAAAGGGTGCACTCTTGCCTACGGCTTACAGCTCTTAAAGTGGGTAAGCTAGTCCTCTGATTTCATTTTTATATACGATATTCAATAAAAAATTCAGTTACTTTATTGATGACTGGATTAAAAAGATGTAGCACATATATACAATGGAATATTACTCAGCAATCCAAAAGATAAACTCATGCCTTTTGCAGCAAACATGGATGGAGTTGGAAGGGATCAAGACTAGTGAAATAAGCTGGAAAGATAAAGAAAAATATCAGATGGTTTCACTTATAGCAGGAGCATAAAGGACCAGGGGAAATTTTAATAATAATGAAAAACTATATACAAGAGACATTTCATGGGGGTAGAATGGGGAATAGGATAAAAAATGGAGGGGGGGCGGAAGTGCACTGGGCTATGATTGTGGCACACAGGTGATGGATGATTTGGTGATGGGAGGCCCATGGGGATTATAATTGAGATGGAAAAAGTCACAAATGATGTAAAAATAAACTAATATATTAAAAAATAAATTAAAAAGAAAAAAATTCAGATACTTTAGCAGAACTAAAGAATTGCCTCACTTTCAGCTGCTTTTTAAAAAATTTACCCTTTTCATACTCACTGTTCAATAGTATTTACAATTAATTCTAAGTTAAGAGCAACATTTGTTAGCAAAATGCTTTTAAGTGTTTTGCCCCCTTTAAGCAATTGACAATTATGAATTCCCTATTTTAATAAAAATATATTAAATCCAATTCATTTCTGTTTTGGAACTCCTTTTTGTTGTATACTGGGTAATTAACAGATGTCAAGAAAATGATTTTGGGTAGAAGGTTGGAGTTCACTGAAGGAACTGTTGGCTAGAAAAAAACTCAGCTCTATAATTATAGCCATATGAGTACAATTTTTTTCTAACTTAACTTAAGACAATTCTAAAGCTAGATTAAATAAACAATTGTTTCCTATGTTTTAATTTTGTTTACTAACAATAGTATTACATTTGCCTACTTTGTGTTTTAGAAGCTACTTTGAAGAGAACCACAACTATGTGTGGCGTAAACACTGTTCAACAGTGTATTTAGTGAAAATGTGAAATATAATTTATGATAAAAAAGGAAAGTTAATCTCACGTGGACTGATTCTTTACCCAGTCAGGCCAGGAATAGTTATACAATTTAGCTTAGTTTTCTTCTTTCCTCCTCCTCCCCAGTTACTTCATTGGGAGCACTAGTGAGTTAACTTACTTTGCGAGTTACTTGCTACATGTCCTTACTAGCAGTGGTTTTAGACTAGGATTAAAAAGGAACCCTTGGTTGTTGTTTTGTGTGTGTTGGGGTATGTGTGTGGGGGGGAGGTTATCTCTAAATTGCAGGTATACTAATTCTGAAAGGGACTAAAGAAGATAACTCTTAAAGATGCTCTATTAATCAAAGTGAAAGTCACTTACAAATGATCTCAAGCATTGAGGAGTCACATAAAGAGGAAGTTCTCCTAACAGAAGACAATTTCATGACAGACAACAGTTGGAATACAAAATCTAGACAAGTTGATATCAGGCATACTTCAAATATTCTTCTGGAATCTTAATTGATAGTAATCTATCCAGTCTTGGGAAGAAGACCAATAATTTGAATTTCTGGATCATAGTCTGGTATAATTTTATATCTGGAATTTTAAAATTAAACTCTCCAACATATGGTTAGCCCTTAGTGATGTAAGGGGCTTTATATATATACATATCTGTATATCTATATGCCTATTTCTGAAGTATTATTGTCTTTATAAATAACAAGCATTTTACCTTAAATCCTTTAGAAGAGTAACACTATGTCCAAAAGCAGCAATTTCTACATTATGTTTTTTTAAGGGTGTGAATGGAGTAACAATGTAAAATCGTAGACATGAATAAGTTCACAAATTATGCCATTATATTCTAAAACAAATCAGTATGCAATAACCCTCACAGGTTGGAGAAAAACAAAGTTCTTCCTGCTACAGAGTTTGGCAAGTGTTCTTTTCATTTTCTAGAGCTCTGGAAATAATGACTCCTCCATGCAAGCTGCAATGGTGCTGTGTAGGATTTTTTAGGTTTAGAAGTTTTATGGTTGACCATGTCACCAAAATTTACATATAACTTAGAAATGTACTGCTTTTGCAAAGTAAATACAGACAAAAGGGAAAAGGTACTAAGCTCTTTGGTTATTAGTTGACCTACATTTGAAGACCTACATTCTCTAAAGGGAAAAAGGTTGAAAAAAAGACTAAAGTTTTAATTGATCAAATTCTCATTTAACTATGAACAACACTGAATTGGAATAAATCAAAGGTCTGGACACTTTGTAAATTCAGAAAATATTTTAGACTTTAGGACAAGTATTCTACTCTGCTGCAATAGCATAAAAGTTGTTAGATAAGCACAACTAGAATTTGTTTAGATACAAATAATTCATTAGATTATTATCTGTAGTCAAATGGATTCATATAATTTTGAAGTGTTCCAAAATATTTTTCTTCTTTAGATATTATTTTAATGATTAAAACATGTACAAACCAATCTTTGTGGATCATACATAAAGAAAAGCTGAACAACAGTCATGGATTTGAACTCAACACAAGCTCAATGTCATTCTGTGAAGTTTGCCAGTAGTTATTTTTGAATCATGTAGGTTTACTGGAAGCAAGTTTATTAAAATTCTATACTACAATGCTCTGAATGCTTCCCTGAAAATTTATGGTTTGCTTCCCTGAAAATTTATGGTTTTATATATTTGTGGTTATACATTCTTTTAAAAAAAAAGTATGCAGTTAACAGATTTGAAATACTATCATCAGATTTTTCTAATTCCGGAGAATAAATTTACTTCCAATATTTAGGATGGTTACATATGAATCTGAATTGGGTTTTGACAAACCAGAGTTGAGTTTATTCCTTGTGGTCACCAGCAGGTGAATGCTGCAGACAGCTTCCCTTGGATGGAATGTGCTTGAAGGGAGACAAGAAAGAATTTAGTAAAGATACCTCCCAGGGCATTTAAGCTTCTGTTAGATGGTGGGACAAATTTGTAAGGACCTGTTGAAATAAAAGTGTTTATGCTTCTGTGATATGGACAAAGATTTTAAGCTTCTCACTTTGATTATCTAGGTAAGAAGTTAATAATAACTGATTGTTTAAGTATGTCTAGCTCAAAGGTCTAGCTCAAAGGTTGATTATGTTAGAATAAAGTCAGTGAGTATGCTGTATGGGAGTGGTTTCTGCTATTTTAAAGAAGGAGAATATTAGAATTGAGTTTGTCTAGCCAAAGATGCCAGGTAAGACTATATGAAAATCTAGTCAAGAAACAAGTAGTAGTATATAATGACACCAGGAAAGGGGAGAGTAGCCAATTTATCTAGCATTGCCATTTTGTAAGATCATTTCATTTTTGGACTTTCTTCTGCTATTTGGTATAAGAAGATTCTACTTACCCAGTCATATTCAGGCCTTGATATGCTATCAAGATCAAAGGTTTCTATAAATTTAAGGTAATAAGTCTGGGTGGTTTTCATTTTTTTCCTAAAAGTTCAGAGCTTCTAAAATTGAGATGACACCCCTTTTCTCTCTGTTATCCTTTTAACCTACTTGCGATTATTTGGAGCAAGATATATCCCATCCCATGATGAAAGGTTTCTATTAATCTGGGTCAGTCTGCACTTCAGACTTTAAATGTCTTCCACCTCTCCAACAAGGGGTTGGAATTTCAGAAGTGCATTCCTAGTACCTTTTCTAAGCTACATAAGTGAGAATGATTGTATCTGCATCATTTTTGGCCTTTGGAAATACTTATTAACATTTACTTTTGGTTATATCTGTCAAAGAATACATCCTACTTCCACATATGCAGGCTATTTAAATGCATTTATGCTATTTTAATTGGAACAGTAGACAGATGACAATAAAAGCTGTTTACCTATTAACCTGCCTTTTGTCAACTCTGAAATAAAGCTCAACTAATGAGTGCCTTATGAAATTTACATAGTTGGAGAAGAGCTATTCCCATAACAGTGGGTGGAGAGTGATATATTGTGAAGTGAATCTTCAATCCTTAAAGTGAGGTAAGTATCACAACTATGAGTTATGCTCTGAATGCTAAATTGTTTTATGTAAAATTATAAGCAATCAAATGAGTTACCACTTTATAGCACTTCAGAATTGCAACAGAACTTTGGCTCCAATATGTCCAGAATGTCTGTCTTGGTAAATAACAAAAGTGAATGTTCAGGATGCTGTCCTTAAAAATGTTATGATAACATACATGAGAGACCATCAACATGAGAGACCTCTTGCTTTGTGCTAATGGTGCAGCAGACATAAAGGCCTTTAAGGAATAACAAGATACTAAGTGGGGAAAAATAAGTACTACCAGAAAGGTTCCCAGTTCAATAGTTGACAACAGCTTGCTAGGTACCAGGCAATGTTGACTCCCCTTAAAGAATCTGAGACTGAGGAAGAAAACATGTAGGCTCTGGCTGGCAGCAAGTATTATGGTGACATAAAGAATAATGAAGACGAGGCATAAAAACTGAAAGTAAAAGTAAAAAGAAAGATATGTTTGTTTAGTACATGTTGTATGTTTAAATAGGTTGTCTTATTTAGGGTCATTCCTTGAGGATGCATTTATAAAGCAAGAAACTTTGGTTAATAGCAAACATAAAGTTTCATGTAAAATGTTAGGAGGAACCATTTCTATTTAAATAGAGCCTTCAGTCTATGCCTGACTGTGATCAAATAGTCTCTGAGTTTTTTGGATTCAAAATTTATCTATTGCAATTTCATCCCCTCTACTTTGCTTCATTGAGATAGCTCTAATCAATTTACAGTTTTCCAAGTTTTTAAAATATCTCCCATCAAGAACATTACTTAGTTGGTTTGATACCAAGGTGGTTTGATATTCTCCCCTCTAACAGGGGAGTAGTCTATGAAGCAGGTAGAAAGAGCGCTGGAAAAGGGAGAGGCTCCTACAGGCACAGAGATCCTGATCAGATATTCAAATTTGCTCTCAAGGGAGTGGAGTAGACCCAGTCAATAAGCTACTTGATGTAATTACTTCCTATTCCTGGGATCCGCCTTGGAGTGTAGCCTGCTGACTCACCAGGCTGGTCTGAGTTAGTTTCTGCTGGGTTTCCTCATTGCCTGATACACTTGAGTCATCATGGAATGAAGTTTCTACCCATCTCCTTAGTAACCATGCAGAAACACTACACTGACAGTGTACTTTGATCTTTCCAATAGGAGTTAGAATGTAGGCAGGGGAGAGTGAAAAATGGTAAGGCAGGTGCCTCACAGTCAAGCTGCCAGATGACAATCCCCAACCTTAGGGCATCTATCACCTGCACCCCAGTTTCAGCGTCTTTTCCCCACCCACCCACCCAAGTAGTTAAACTAGCATCTTGTCTTGAAATGCCTGCTGCTGCTGGCCACTGAACTCTTCCTATGTCGGCGGTTCTCAAACTTTGCTGCACAATGAAATCACCAGAATATTAACCAAAACAAAACAATAAACCAACCTATGCCTGGTTCTCATGTCCAAACAGTCTAGGTTAAGATAAGGCTAGTAAACTTTTTTAGTTTCCCAGGTAATTGTAATAGTGCAGTTTGGGAATCTTTGCTTTGAAAAAGCATGCCTCTTCCCATGTAAGGAAAACCTACCACTCAAGCTTACCTAATGGCCACTTAGAGGGCTCCCAAATCTGTCTTGGAGATCTACTGACACATAGCCCTTAACCAATACCTTAGTTTGTTTGGCAGAAAAGAATGCTAGCAAACCGATGGGGTTATTTCCGGACAGGATACTGGCTAGATAAGGACCATCCCCCACTTGCTAAAACTTCAGCCTATTTTAATGTCCAAGAGAAGCATCTCAACAGTTGCTATTCCTTCGGTTACCTTTTGATCTCTGTTCTGTTTCATTCCTCAATGTCTTGTTCGGCAAAGTTGTAAACCTTGGTCCTCTCAGATTAGAAGCAGGTGCTGCGTCCAAACCTCTAGCAAGCAAGATGGTACTGCACGTTTCACCTCAACTGCGACCCAACAGTGGCCAGCAGCGGGGCCCAAGGGCAGATACTATGCTAATCAAGAAAGTTCTTCCGTCTTTTCGCAGGCGGGCGGACGCGTGCAGGTTTGAAAATTAACCCTTTATTTTACGTGATTACGCTGCAGTGCGTTTAGTGGCCTCCAATTGCCTAGCGAATGTGGATCACGTTCCCTTTTCTTTTCGGAAAAGGAGAGAACGTGAGGAAAAGACAGAAAAAACTCGCAGAAAGGGGACAACAGAGTTGACTGGTGCTGAGGTGAAAGGACTGCTAATATTTGGAATAGTCATTACTCTGCGCCTTACTGACCCAGTGAGGACTCGCGGAAAGGGACTGGAGGTTAGGACAAAGACTTCTGATCCGTCGGCCGCGGCGCCCCTTCTGAGGTCGCAGCTCTGCGCTCTGCTTTGGGAGGCCGTTGGCATGGGACTGGCAAACTGACTCAGGGGTGGCTAAATTACATTGCTCTTTCGGGGTCTGAAAGACTGCATTAGCGAGCGTTTCGGGTTCAGAGGGTGAGGGTCTTTCTGTGCTCACTCCTCTTTCCCGCCTTTTATGAATTTCTGGTCCCGGTGCAGCACTTTTACCCATGAGCTGAAAAATTTCCTAAGAAAGAGGAGTGGGGAGTCGCTGCTCTGTGCCCAGAAGCACCACTAGAGCTCCAAACAATAACCCGCTCTCTTTCCCACACATCCCACTCCTGAGTCTCGAACCCCTGAAGAATGAGCAGGAGCCGCAGTCCTATTAGGGAGTGGCCAGGTTGTTCTCCGCTAAGGGAAAGCTCCGGAGCGGCTGCAGGGTCGGGGGTCTTGGTTTTCTCTTCAGCTGCGAACTCCCGCGCGCGGCACTTCCTGGTCTGCCCCCTCAGCGCGCTGCCCCTGGCCGCGCCACGGATTCCCAGACCCCGCGTCCCAAGCCGCGCGCCTCACCCGGCGGCTGGCGCTCACCCCAAGACTCCCTCCTTCACCAGCGCCAACTGTTCTTGTCGTGGGTAGCCCCAGTCCTTAGCCTCCGAGCTAGTCCACTTCGCTTCTGCCAGCGTGGCAGCCCCGACTCCCTCCCCTTTCCGTGGGTGAGAGGCACTGGGGCCCGAAAGAGCGTTTGCCCGTGAGGGCTTGGCGGGTGAACACCAGGGTCTGCTGCGCAGACCGCTGGGTTACTTCTTGTTGGGTTTGGAGACCCCGGTCCCGCTGGCTTCGGGACTCATAGACCGAAGTCCCCGGGAGGTGGGAGGACACGCTATCAGCACCCCGCCTGAGAGGAACTGCGCCTGGGCAAGGGGTGTCGGGGTGCGTTAGGGTGGTACCGCTTTAAATGCACTTGACTCACCTGCTCCGGCGCTGTCGCCTCCTTCCTCTACTGACAGCTGGGGGCTTTGTTTTCTCCACCCACTCGCCTGGCCACGCTCCGCCCCCATCGCCGCACGTGACCCGCAGTCCGCCACCGCCGCGGCTCAGCGAATCCACGCGACTGCCGAGTCTGCGCCACCCCTTCTAGGGAGTGAGGGTGCGAGTGGGACCCCAGAGAGACAGAAACCTGGGCAGGTCTGAGGTGGTTCTCCAGCATGTCAGTTTGCAGGCTGATTAGGGCCTTAAGAAGCCCGAGTGAGTTGGGGACAGGAAATTAAATGCCAAGCGGTGAAAAGAATTGGGCTGTCTGCCCGCCTGAGAGGGTGGAGACGGGCGCTCACCAAAGAGTGGGTGTGAAAAGGTGATGCCACACCAAGAGCTAGTGAATCAAAACCCGCATCCCGGGACTGGTTTTGTCATGATCGTTAATGTCATTAATTAAAGCAGGCAGTTTTAAGCCGGAGAATGCCACGAACAATGTAATAATAGCAAGTTTTATTGGGGTTTCAGATCTGCTTGTTGGTGCCGTTGATATTTAGATTCTATTTGGAAAATGGAATCCTGGCTGGAGAAGTAACTCCAGTTTATTGATGTGGGCCCTTGTCCATTTGGAACAGGACCATTTTTAATAAAATGAATTGAGAAAATGTCCTGGCTTAGGACCCAGCTCTGTATCAGCTGCTTTTGGGAAAGTTCCAGCCCTTGCTGATCTCTAATGTTTGAAAGTGCAAGAAACCTGTTGTCCCATTCCTTCCTTTTGCTCTTCCAGAATACTTAAGTAACCCTTCCCGCAACCCCACCCCCAAATGCAACTCTGGGGTAAGTGAATACTTAACTAATGGGCTGACTTAGCACAGTGCTTCTCAACTTTAAATGGGCAGCCATTGTCTGCAGGCCTCTTAGAACCAAATCTTGACTGGGTGGGTCTGGGGTTGAGCCTGAAATTCTACCGGTCTAGCAAACTATGAGATAAAGTCATTGGTGCTCTTTCCAGGCCCACATTTTAAGTAGCAAGGCTGAGCACATCCACTTTGCCACTGGTCAGTTTATTTTGAGTTCTGACTGCACCCCTTAATAGCTGTGTGATCTGAGGCAAGTTTCTTAACAATTAAGCCTTCCAAGCTGCAAAATAGTTAGGATAGTATTATTTCCTTCAATCTGGAAAAGTAAATGGGAGCACTTGTACTAAAGCACCTGGTGTAGTGCCTGGCACACTTACCTAGTGTTAGGAAAAAGTATCTAATGGGGGGGGGGTATTTCTTGCTGGCAGAAAGCCAGTCATACCCACAAGGAGGAGTATGGTGAAATAGATACAGGACTGAGGGCAGCCAGACTAAGCCAGACAAAGGCCTATGAAATGAAATAGGAACAGGATTGAGGCAGCCAGACTAAGAATGATGATTGCAACCCCATAGTGCCTACTATCTGCCAGATGTGTAGAATCAATTTGTTCAGTAAACAATGATTACAATGCAGAACAAGGCATATGTGTTGGAAGTTTGGTTTCTTTTACAAAACTGTAAATCTTGATACACTATTTCAGGGACATTATTAAAACATCATTTTGCTTTTTATTACAGATACTGTCCAGTTGCCTGTCAGAATAAATGGATTATTAAGGAGCACATTTTTTATCCTCATTAAAACCGTTGGAGTTTAAATTTAAATGAATTTATTAATGAAGAGAGGGTATTCTTAGCTTTCAGAATGAATGGGTAATGTCATCATAGTTCTCATATAACCCTTGCTTCTCTTTTCTCTGCTTCGCAAATAGAAGGGTTTAAGACTCATTTTGTGTCCTTTTAAAATTTTTTCTCACTTTGTTATTTTCCTTGGAAATTTTATTCATGTCATTTGTTCAACTTTGAAGTATGTGAGATTACTTCTGATTATGTCTATGCCTCATTCTTAACCGAAGACTCATTTCTGCATTGTCAGTTGCTTGAGTTGTAGTAGGAGGAAGTAAAGGGATTACAAGAGCAAAAAGATTGGGACAACAACAGTTGCTAGGCATTTCTACTGAATTTTCCACTAGCCTAGAAGTTTCTGCATGTTTTAAATTTTATTTCCATCTCCTGTAGTACTAATATGTACTGATAATAAATTAGCATGGTCTCAATTGTGTTGGGAAGCCCTGGATTATCCCAGTTACCTCCCTACTGCTTCCAGATAATTCTGTGAAATACTGCCTTCAACAGAACTGGGGTCAACTTATGTATAAGTACAACTTATTGAAGTAACAGCCACATATAAAGCTGTGGGTGACTTATAAATAATGATCACTATGAACTGAGCTAGAGAGGGACTGAATCAGACTGAGTAGGCAATACACCTCAATATCATCTCAATGGCTTAATGCAACAAACATTCATTACTTGCTCATGCAAAATCTCTAGGGCAGCATTCATGGTGACTTATCATCCTAGCCTGAGTTATTCCTGTGATCTCTTAAGCTAGGTAGGAGAATGTGGAAAATTAAACCTTAAGTGTTTCCACCAAAAAATGACATAGATCATTTCTCACATTTCATTGATTGAAGGAAGTCACATGGTAATTATGCACCTTTAAGGAGTGAGCATAACTAATATCTACCACACTTTTATTTTTGAAAACTGAAAACTATTATGTTAACAGAGGGCAAGCAAAAGGAAAGATTACCATTTTGAGGAAGGTACCTAGTTGTGAAAGAAGCAAAGAGACAGATCACTGAATGTTGTAAAGGCTAAAATGCTGTACAGATATAAGATAGTATAATGTATTGCTGGGCATGGAGTAGTGCTTTGGTCTCAACAATGTTATATTATCTCTGACCACATCCCTCTCTGACATTCTTTTTAAAACACTTAACTCTCGGCCCTCCCTGGTGGCGCAGCGGGTTAAAGTGCAGCACTAAGAAGCTTAAGCCAATTCCACATGAGTTCAATTCCTGCCTGCCCCGGAGGTGACCACATGGCGCGGCAGACCTCTCCTGACCCTCCCGCTGCTCCCCTCAGCAGTGTACTTCGTTGATCTGCCTGTTCTGCTCCCCACTCTGTCTCTGGTGAATCCTCTCACCCTCCACATCTCTGGCCTGGACCCCAGTTCCATATGAATAAATAAATAAATCTTAAACAAAACAAAACAAAACACTTAACTCTCATAAAACTGTTTCCAAATAAACATTTTTATTTAAACCAGCATGTTCCTAAAACTTAGGAACATAATTCACAAATATATAATGTAAGGAATTAAAAAGGAAAGGCAGAATTTATCCTTAATATTTAACTGCTTGCTCAAGTCCTTTTTATTTTATCTGATTTTTTAACAGTCCTGCTAAACTGTAATAATGTTTTAAGTGTAAATCATAACCTCAAGAGATATACTACAGTGAACTACATATAAATGAATCAGTAATACCATGTAAGACTGAGATGGACGTTCTCATTATTAAGATATGACAACACTTATCAAGATGAGTTGCAAAGGTGGCATAAGATGATGGTTTTACAGAGATGATTTCCTTGGAAAAAGCCTAGTATTTTATGATATGTTGAATGTTGAAATGTTGAAAGAAAAACCAGTGTAACCTTCAAACATTGTGTGAAATCTTAAGAGTAAGTATTGGTGATTTATCTAGAAAAATCATGTTTTATAGATGAAGACAAAGTGTGGACTAAAAATGACTTACCCAGTTCTGATTTCTCCCTATATCCACTAACAAAAACCACAGCCTCCATAAAGTAACATAGATTGGCAGAGTGAGATTATGCTTGTTCTATAATATGTACTGGTATATATAGTATAGGCTATGCATACTATATGTCAAAGGAACAAAATGTTACCTTGGCTCACGCAAAATTATTGTGTGATGAAGTGACTATGATTTTATACCACATTAAACAAAAAAAAGCTCATACAATGAAACAAGTTTCATGGAGTCTAAAGCCCAAATGGCTTTCTAAGGACCAATGGGACCATCACCACCTCACCTTGGTATCCCTGAGAAAGAGCCAGTTTTTGTTGAAAGTTATTCTTGACTTATGAAACATTACATCATCAATCACATTTTCTTTTTAGTTTCTCTAAATCCTGTTCATCTTTGGGTCAACCAGTGTAAGAATAATAGTAATTGATTCATTCAGTCTCCTCAAAATCTTGTTTCTAATAGTCTTTTTTGAAAAATAAATAATTGCGGTAACATTGGTTTAGAAAATTATAAATTTTTCAGGTGTATAGTTATAATTTCTATAAACATCTTTATTTTTTCAAAAGAAATTTACTCTTTGGCTTCTCTAATTTTATAATTGTTTCATTCATTCTAAGTTCTCATTTATTTAATAGTTTTTAAAAATGTATTTATTACAACCTCCTTCATTTTTGTACCATCTATGATGTCCCAGTGAAATTCCTACCACTAATTCACCCGTGCATTATCACCATAGTTCTTTCTGCACCTAGGAAAATGATCCTTTCTGCTTTCAATCTTCTTTTACCTTATAGATATATTAATAACCACAAACATCTTATGAGTGTTCCCAGTAATATTTAGGTAGGAAGGTTTTAAAAATAAAGCCCAGCATTCATAAACAACAGTTTTCTTTAGTGTATGGAAAATAAGTAAATAACTAATAGGAAATGTATAAAATGTTGTATATTTAAAGAATAGGACAGGCCTCTTAGAAATCAGTTTTATGAAGACAATGGCTATTTGAACCAATGAAGTACTATTCATATGCTACACTTTGAGGCAATTCTAAAATTGTATTTAACCATTCCACAAATTAATTATTGCCATTACTATCAATCACCCTTTCACAAAATGGGCCCCCCACCCCCATCTAAAGTCTGAGACGAATAATTGGGAATGATGCCACTTAACTGTCTCAGAGAAATCCAGCTGCTGGGAGTCGTATGTTGGCTCAGGGGACTTGGATCAGGAACTCCGGAGGTGAAGATAATGGATGGAAAGTAAAATCTGCAGTGGAGGAGTCAGGTTCTGATGCTCCCTAGTTAATTGTGCTTCACAGAAACACTAACGTGGTTTGCCATGTGAGCATGTGTTTCTTTGTTCTCCAAGAACATCCATTCTGTTCACCATTCATGAGTGCACATCTAGTTTTATCTCATAATCGGGAGTGTGAATCAGAAAATATAGAATGCAGGGTCTGTTCCTATTGAGAATTAAAAGGCTCATTCATAACTCCTGTCACTCCTCAATTTTTTGTTGATGTTTTCCATTCTTAAAAAAATCTTATGTGAGTAAACCAATTGTAGACAAATTGCAAACATTGCTATCTTATTTGGAAACAAGTTTATGCTCTTAATAGGATGATGTGGTAGCAGAGGCTAGGTGTGTACATCTGCACAGAGTTCATCGTTGCATGCCAGAACTCCTTGGTTATTTCCAGAGTGCTGATGTTTTTTGAGGCCAGGTCAGGCTCACTCTGGCTGAAATCTAAATGGGCAGTGAGTTCCTTATTCATAGTCAGTTCTCATCTGCACCAATTGAGCCCAGAGTAACAATTTTTTTTGACATACATAAACAACCCATGTACATATGTAATGTATGCATTATTACTTGGCAGGTGTGCATCTGGCAAGCACAACATTTTCAATCCTGACCTCTAGAGACCTCAGATTTCAGAGGCAGTGTCTTGCTGGCTTTTCACTTCAGCAGAGAGGGTTTTGTATTTAAAGAATAAAATGTAATCATCAAAAAGTCCAGGATTAGTTAAATTGTTCAACAGCTATTTGATGAATTATTTGGCAGCTGCTAAAAAAGCCACGTTAAAATATTTAAGGGCATGGTCACATGAACATATTAAGGGGCGATGTATATTCAGCATGATGCTATTTAAGAAAAATGTTTTCTTATATTTCTATGTATAGAAAAGTAGACATAGTCAGAGGAAGTATATTTTAGAATAACTTAATTTTTATTCTGTATTACAGGGAAATTCTATTTTTTATTTTTCAGTTATTTTATATATATCCATACAGAGAGAAAGAGATGGGGTTGCGGGAGGAGATAAAAGGAGGGGAAAAAGGCATGGCACAAGCGGACAGTTGGAAATCTAGAGGGAAAACAAATTAGCAAATGAAGTCTCACTCAGGTAAGAGTTGATGTTGTAATCTTTAGAATTCTTTCTTCTTTGGGAAACCTCAGTCATTTCTCCTAAAACCTTAAACTCATTGGCTGGGGCTCACCCACATCATGGAGTGAATAATTTAAAAAATGCCCTCATTTCACTCCGTTTAAAAAATACCCTCATAACAACATCTACAGTAGTGTTTGGCTAAACAACTGAGCATTACATCTTGACAAACTGACACAAAATTAACCATCACAACGTTCAAGAATACCACTGCTTTTTATCTTAGTAATAGGAGGCTCTCTCAGTTGAATATTACTCCTTTCCTATGAAGCCCAAGGACTTTTCAACTGCTTTTTCACTTTCCCAGCAACAGGCACGGTAGAGGTGAGGTGAGATGGCAATACAGGTAAATTTCAGGTGAAGTGAGATTAGCAGTACAGGTAAATTTCAGCATTTGGCCCTCCCTGGTGGCGTAATAGGTTAGGACACAGCATGGCAATCTAACTTCCATCCATGACTCTGGAGGTGATCCACATCTGACCCACTCACTGTTCTCAACAGTGCACTTCCTCCATCTTCCTGTTCTGCTCCCCACTCTGTCTTTGATGAATCCTCTCACCTGCCCTGCACCTCTAGCTTTCACCCCAGTTCTGGATGCATAAATAAATAAATCTTTAAAAAATTTCAAAATTCTTAAATTTGGAGTGCTGGGTTGGGATAGCTAAGTGTGCTAAGTACTGAAGATAAGACATAGTCCAAGACATACTCTCACCTGTGTCTTTTGTCACAGGTGAGAGTCTTATTAATTGGTCATCATAGCATGCCAGGGTTTGTCCACTCACCATCAGCAACGAAGCTCATGTTGAATGTTGAGTGGTGAATTATTCAATTTTAAAATAACCAATCCACTGTGAGGTAGAGGACTTAGTTCCCTCAGAGTCTATGTAACATATACCTCAGTGTCATTTGCCCTCTCTTCAGGGTAAGGTGTCTGGGATATTTACTTACTAACCTCTTTAACAATGGTGAAACATCTGCTTTGGGATGCTAATTCCCTAACACTTTTGACCTCTGCAAAGTGGCTAGAAAAAGCCTGCTGGTAAAGGAAAACAGGTGCCTGGAGTTGGACTTTTGGCCCACAGGAGCTGAAGTGGTAAGGTCTCAGGAACGTTAATGGTGCACTCCCAGCATCCCTGACACCATTACCACTTCTTAAGATTTTTATGATGTTAGGTATTTAGGTAAAATGAGAATATTGAAGGTTTTATTTTACAGTCTTTTAAACAAATTAAAATTTTCAAAATTGCCAAAATTTTAAAAATAACTATGAGGCATTTTTAGAAGGCTGGCTAGTGAGTGTGAAATTTCAGTAGAAGACAGATCTGCTAAACTGAATTATTTAAGCTAATTTATTTATTTTTACTTGTGCTAATAAGACTCCCAGATGTAGATGTGAAGGAATAAAATAAACATGTTTCTTGGATCACTAAAGGAAGGAAAGAAAATGAGTCATGTGCATACAGACAGACAGGAATTTGCTTAGAGAGGAATTAGCACTGCTGAGCTTCAATATACCTATTTTAGAATAAGTAATGGAACAAGAATGGAGAATTGGGACTTTTTTGGATACCAGGAGAGAGTAACAATGACAATAGGAAACATTTATTTTAATAAATGGCCTGGTTAAATTAATTTTTTAAAGAGCAGAAATTTAAGAAAATCATTACAGGCAACTCATGAATTTATTGTTTTCATTTTAATGTGATGACCATATTGGAACTTCTCATTATCTAAAATTTTGTAACTGCCAAAGTCTAAAGTGAGGAACAAATTATCATTTGTCAATAAAATTTTTAAACATAAAATTTTATGCCTGGGACACTTTCTAATTGCATGTATAATCTGAGGATATGTTAATAAAATGCAATTAGTTGTGATAAGGTGTTCTAACCAAGTCCCTAGCAATACCAATAATTTCTTGAGTGTAGACAAAAACAGAATCAGTTCTTCTGATTTACAAAGTCACTTGGCAATCATATATCAAGCATTACACTTTCCATATACTTCAGCATTCATATGTGCAAAACTGTCTACTTGGTACTACAGACAACACAAAGTTAAATTCCAGAATTGCTGCTTATAGGTTGCTTATCGAACAGTATGAGAAAAGCCCCAATTCAGTTAGCTTAATATATTGGGGACTCTTAGGACCTTTATGGAGAAATGCCGAAATCTTCTGATTTCGGGGGTGGGTGGGATGCAGGTTAGTGACCACCATAAAATTAGATGTTTAATGAAGTGTCACTGGCTGTTGAAGGAGACAATTAGCCCTGCATGTTTAGAAAAGCAAGTGGGGACCCCTGAGAGAAGATTCTGAGTGGTCCTCTAAAATATGAAGACTGGCCCTCCTTGGTGGCTCAACTGGTTAGGACACAGCACTCCAAGCAAGCCACAACCACTTCAGTGTGAGTTCGATCCCACCCCTGGATCCACATGGTATGACAGACCTCTCCTGACCCGCCGCCAGCTGCTCCCTGCCAGCTGCTCCCCTCAGCAGTGTACTTTGTTGATCTGCCTATTTTGCTCCCCACTCTGTCTCTGGTGAATCCTCTCACCACCCCAGCATCTCTAGTTTGTACCCCAATTCTGTATGCATAAATAAACAAAACTTAAAAATAATATACAAAGACTGCCAGATAGATGCATCCCAAATGGAATCCTCTTAGGCAGACAGTGCTTCCCATTTGGAAAGAAGCTGTTCTCTCTTGCACAGCATTGTTAAGTGGCTGCACATGTGGATGGAGATCCCTACAAATAGTCAGTAGCACTATGTATATTTTGGCAAATATAAACTGTGAAATGAATTGAATCTCGGCTATATCCTTGATCTGCTTGAAGCCAGTTTATATGAACCATTAGCTGTAATTACAGTTGATGGTCCTGGCCTGTTATATGATTATAAGCAAACAGATTTGCTTCATTATCCACTTTTTCAGAACATTAAAATTACTGGGTAGTCATTAGTCCTGTCCAGCTCTCTGTCATGACATTAAGTTGAGAGGCATCGAGTCTGGAGGACCTTCTCTGCATTGTCTCCACAGCCTCACCTAAGCTCTTCTGAACAGAATGTAGAACGAGGCTTAGCCACTCTGTTATCCTTCATTAAACCCTTAGAAAGAACAAGTGAATCATGTTTAATAGTCTTTGAAAAGAGTATTAGACCAGCTAACATTTCTTTCAATTACCTCTCCAGGTCTGAATTTTTTTTTTTTAAGATTTATTTATGCATACATAACTGGGGTACAGGCTAGAGGTACAGGAGCAGTGAGAGATTTCACAGGAGAGAGAGTGGGGAGCAGAACAGGCAGATGAAGAAGGACCCTGCTGAGTGGAGTGGGTGAGACATGAGAGGTCTGCTGCGCCATGTGGGTCACCTCCCTGACCCAGGATCAGCTCGAGCTGAAGCGGCTGCGGTTAGCTTCGTGGTATGGCGCTTTAACCCGATGCACCAGCAAAGAGAGACTGGAATTTGCCTTTTAACAATATTCTCGTCTGAAGCCACTTGAGAAGTCACTCTCCAGTAAGTCATAGGAGGAACAGAGGAAGCTGACGGTAATGGACATAGCAGTGAGTCCAGGTTGCTTCAGGCCTGACCTTGTTCGGCCTGGAGAGTTTGGCTTGAGAATGGGGATATAGGTAATGAAAATGCCTCATTTTCTATTTTTGGCTCATTTACATTGTGAGTTTTCTCAGGGAATTATGTGCATCAATCCCATAAGTCTTAAACTTTTGATCTGTTTATATATCATATATAGCAGTGCTTCTTAAGATGTGGTCTGCTGACTACTTAGACCCAGGAGATCCTTTCATTCTGTGAAGTTAAATTTATTTCATAGTATTTCTAAGGTGTTATTTGCTTTATCACTGTGTAGACATTTTTTTCTATTTTAAAAAACCAAGCTTCACTTAAGAATGCCTATAAAGAAGTAAAATGGTTAATTTTATTAAATCTTGGCCTTTGAGAACAAATTCAAGTGGTGAGATGGAGATTACTTACACTCAAGACATGTGTTACATATTGAAGTCTTTTGCTTGTCTTGTGGAATAGCATAGCACTCTTGTGGTTGAATTATGAGCAGAATACACTCTTTTTTCCAATGGTATATACAGCATTTCATTTCAAAGAATGACTGACGAATATAGACATTGGGACTTGGGTATTTGGCAAACATATTTCTCAAAAAATGAATGAACTAGACTGTCACTTTAAGCAGAACAGCTGACATTTGCCTTTGTAGGCAGTGTTACAACAATCTTTTCAAGTGAAAATTAGAATTTTGAGAATCTGAATCTGCTATTATGAGCAGGACAGATTTCAATTTGTT
>NW_004567117.1:21043511-21059002 GCF_000260355.1 Condylura cristata | reverse complement strand
ATTTATTTATGCAAACAGAACTGAGGTACAGGTGCAGGGGCGGTGAGAGGTTTCACTGGAGACAGAGTGGGTAACAGAACAGGCAGATTGATAAAGCACACTGCTGAGGGGAGCAGCTGGTGGGTCAGGAGAGGTCTGCCACACCATGTGGATCACCTCCTGGGCGATCTCGAACTCAGGCAGAAGTGACTTTTAGCTTCTTAGTGCTGTGCTTTAACCCACTGTGTCACCAGGGAGGGCCCTGAAAAGATTTTTAAAATAATCTGTTTTCCAATTGGATATCCTTGAGTGGCATATTTTTTTTATATATATATTTCACATTGTAGTTGATGGAATTCAGAAGTCATTCCAATCCAGATGTCTTCTATTAAGACAAACTTTAAAGAGATTAGCAAATTATGAAACAATGGCACTTTCTTTTTAAATATCACTTTTTTTTGAAAATATAGCGCTTTTTCATAAAAAATGTTTTATGTTCACATGCCATGGATTTAATGTTGTTATTTAAAATACTTTGCATTTCTCAGTTTTAATTTCTAACATGGTAAACATTGACAGACACAAACACATGAAGTATAAAGGGGTCTTACTATCAAGATATTTGGCAAAATGGTATATTTTAAATTCTCGTTGATGAAGTGCTTTTCACCCATGTGTTGATGTAAACTGTGCTTAGTGCTTATGCATTTGTGTGTATTTTGAGAATTCAAAGTGCTCATAAAAATGTATTTCTAAAGCAGAGGTTTAAGTTCTATAAATAATGTTAGTGAGATTCATGACATTTTACAAAAATTTATTGGTAGCTAGCAACAGAATTAATAAAGCCAGCACACCCTCTTTTCTAGAGGAAATCTGTTAGGGGAAAATGTTACTTCTACATCTTGCTCCTTCAATAAATGGGCCAATGTGTGTTCTTACGAAATTAATCTCTGCCTTTGAGAAAGACCTAATTAACCATTACATTATTTATTTATTTATTTACTTATTTATTTAATTTCAGTAACATTGTATGTGACTTAGAGATCACCCCCTTTAGGTGTTGTTAGCACAGCACATCTGCCTCCAGGACACCCACAGTCTTCCACCAAGGTCCATAATGCACCCTGCCACTCTGTTCTCTCCTCTTCCTAGCCTCTCTGGTAGCCCTACTTCTACAGTTTAATTAAGGGTTTGTGGTTTAGCTTTATTCGACCCTTTGCTTTGTTTCTCTATATTCTCTATATTTCTGTGGCTCAAAATTAATGAGAGGTTATTACTGACATTGAATAATTCAGTACTTCAACTTGATTTCTTCATAAATTAGTTTTAAAATATAAGTAACTTGCCACATCAAAGCTTTGTCTAGTAAACATATATCATGTATTTACTAACTAAAAAGTTACTAACTAAAAATTCCATCATTGATTTTTATTTATAGAATCGATTGATTTGTTTCATGTTCCATGTCAAATATTAGGTTTGACAAGTAACGACATTGCTGGAGATTAGGCATCAGTTGTTTGGGGAAACAGACTTCAAAGGCTCTTATGCACAGATTGCTATTTTATTTTTCCTATGACAAACCAGCTTCCTGTGGTGTGGTAGGATAATATCAGCCTTGACATTCACATATGCTGTAATGTTTGGACAACAATTAGCAGCTTATTATAAACGCAAGATCCTAGGCCCCTTCCAGTTGTTGCATAAACACATTACCACTTAAGAAGCACTACTTTAACAAATACATTTTTTTCTACACACTTATTTTGGGGTATTTTAAAAATAAGGATTCAGATACTCTTTAATATGATTTTAAGAAAGGTAGTGTGCTCAGATTTATTCCTGGAGTGTTATTTACCTCTAATTGCCCTTTTAAGATAAAACAGAGGCAGCTGCAGTCTGTCTTCTAAAATGCCATATCATTAAAAAGGTAAAACAACTCAAGAAACACAGAATAAAACCTACAGGTAGGGATTTTTTTCATTGTCTTAAGCAGATACAGCATTCTTTTGTTCATTGCAGCATTATTTACAATAGACAGAATAGACAGGATCTGGAAATAAATGAAGTATCCACCAGTTGATGACTAGTTTAAAAAAATATCACACACACAGAGGACTATCATTCAGTATAAAAAAAGGAATTTTGATATGGATGGGTAACAATTGATAAAAAAATGAGAAATTTTGCCATTTACCCATATGAGACAGCATGGATGCACCTTGAAGGCATTATGCTAAATGAAACAAATCAGATAGAGAAAAACAAATATTATATGATCTTGCTCATATGTAGAATCCTAGTGGAAACCAAACTCATAGAAATAGGGGGCAGATCATTGCCAGGGTTAGGACTGGGCAGTTGGAGGAGTGATAGATGAAAACATTAAGAAGGTATAAACTTCCAGTTATAGAATAAGTTCTGTGACTATAATGCAGAACTTGGTAACTATAGTCGACAATGCTCTATTGTATATCTGAAAGTTGCTAAGTGAGAAGATCTTAAAAACTTTTTGTAAGAAAAAAACATTCACATGTGATGACTAATGATAACTAATAGTGGTGATCATCTTACAATATTTACATCTATCAAATCATTTGGTTGTATACCTTAAACGAATACAATGTTATATGTAAATTGTATCTCAATAAAATTAGGAGAGAACAAAATAAATAGAGGCATTTTTAGGGCAGTGAAAATATTGTATACTATATAATCATGGGTATTGTAATTATACCCATAGGATGAAAAATACTTAGTGTGTATCCTAAGGTAAATTATGGATTTTGATGATTGTGATGTATCAAAGTAGATAATCCTTGGTAAAAAAATGTACCACTCTGGTGAGTGATTTTGATAGTGAAGAAAGCTATTCATGTGTGGGAGGTGAGAGCACATGGGATATCTCTGTGGTTTCATCTCAGTTTTATTGTAAACTTAAAACTGATCTAAAAAAGATAGTCTTAAAAAAATACTAAATGTAGGACAACAGTCACTGACAAAGAGATCTTTTTAATCCTTATATTAAAAAGTATTTTGTCTTAAATGAGCTTTACTAAAGGAAATGCTTTTATGTAAACATGAGGCTATTTGTCCAATGTCATATTTTTGATTGGAAAAGGATACAATTTGCAAGGTACTAGTAACCTGACAGATTTTCTTTAACATGCTGATCTTTTCTGCCAGACATGAGTAGCAGTCCCTTGACTTACTCATCAGACCCAAACTTTGAAGTGTAGTAAATTCATTTGAGGAAAATAAAAGTCTTTATCCAAACATCTTTTAATGCTGCCAGGTTTGGGCTGCTTGCTTGAGTGGCCATCCCTGATGATTGGTAGCTCCATGGCATCAAAAATAGGCATCAAAGAAGGTGGTAAGGAAGAAATACGACAAAGTTTGAAGTGAAGGAAAGTGGAAACTGACCACGCAGAGCCATCTTTTCACATTCTACGTATAGTTTAGCACATCTGTCATTTGGAATGTGGTCTTACCCAGATCAAAGGTCAAAGACTTTCACTGTGTGTGACTCAGTACTATGTACTCAGGGCTCTTAATGTTGATTTAATAGACACTTAGCTGCAATTTTTACAATATTAGGAATGTATGTCAGATTTTCCTGTGTGTAAAGACGTTCATTAGAGGTCATAACCACATCATTCTGTTCTTCAGGAATTTAGATAATGATTCTTCTTTCTTTTGCCTGCTACCAATTATAATGTAGTCCAGTGATAAATGTTTAAGAAAAAAGTGTGCTTTCAGTATTCTGATAAAATGACTGTCAAATGTGAATACACTCCATACTTCCTACATATTCCATTAGTCATTATTGGAGGAAACGTGAATAATTTATTGGTGAAAAGTTTGAATCAGTCCTCTGACAACTTAAATTACACTAAATAGTTCCTAAGGGTGAGGGGCTTTGGGGAAAAACACATGCTCTTTGTTAATAAGAAGAGTCACTTCCCAAAGGACTAGGGATATAATTTCACTTCCTACAGAAAAATTCAACACACACTTATCTAATCTATTTGCTCAAAGTATAATCATCATGGGGCAGTACTTCTTTAATTATACCTATAGCTATTTGGTGTTTTTAATTATAGCAAATTATGGGTATTTGCCCACAGGTTTGTAGTTAAATAATACAATTTGTTTACATGCACATATTTTAAAACATCAATTTCATACTTAAAAACTTTTAAATAATTAAAATTAGGATAAATAAAATTCAGTTAAAAAGTACACATTATATAGAATAGCAATCTACATAGAAAAGGCAGGTGAGAATAGGCATTGAGATGTAATGTCGAAGGCTTTTGAAAATGGGGGAATGAGAAGGGAAAGACAATGAATTGATATACTTTGAAAATTGTCAATTCCATGCAAATCCCTTTCAAGTGTTTGTTTAATTTTTACTTAAGATGATATTTTTTCTTAACACAAAAATAAATCTGCTTATTGGAATAAATTTGTAAATTACTAAAATACTCTTTTTTTGGGTTCCATTTTCTTTTTTCTCTCCTTTAGCCCTTCTAACTCTCTCTCTTCCATCTTCTTCTCTCCATTTACAGAAATTAGAATGTAGAGAACAATGGTGATTACTTTTTATGGAAGAAGGAGAAAGGTGAGAGTGACTTAGTTAAATTGATGGATAGAAATAGAGGCTGAAGGGAATATGGCCAACAATATGCTTAATTGTGGTGATAACAGGGATTCTATATGCTTTGTATTGTCTTGAAATGTTTCAGAAATAATAGGAATATACCCTCAAGATTTTGATTTTAGAGGAAGAGACACTAAAGAGTGATGGCTTTTATTATTCAATATACTGATCTGGGAGATCAGAGACAGAGCATCCCCACCATCCACGAGATGGCTGAATGTCACTACTTTCTAAATGCACCAGTGCTTTTATAAAGAACATGAGAGATGTGACATAGTAGAATCTGTCTTGGATGTTTGGGTAAGTGATGATTGGGAGATGGGCAATATATTTCCTGAGTTTCTTTATTGACTGCTGGTCATTTAGGTGCTACATAATGAATAAATGACCTGTTTGCAGCTTTGGAAATTTCCTGATGTGTTAAGATAATAAGAATAGATTTAGTTTCTCTGTGTTCTGTTATATTTTAATATGTTCCTTTTGCAAACATCTTAGCCCCTATCTGCCACCTGATGAGGCACTGGAGAATTAATATTGAAGTATAAATTGTGAGAAGCTGTATTGGAAGTGCCTGCCTAAAAGTCTATAGTACATCAACTGCTTACTTTTGGCATCCATGGGTTAAATTCAGGGAATTTGACAATCATTTAGGTGATTGAATGAAACATTTTATAGGACTCCAGTTACCTGGATACTTCAGGTCAAGTCTGTTTTGGGCATTAAATATTCATATAGTTAGAGTATTTTGCACAGATGTACATAGTTTGTTTCAGACTGTGATTGTTTGTCTGCATCCAGCCACACACACACTTTTGTGTATATGCCTTTTCCCCCTTTGGAAAAATGAGAGCAATACTTTTGCTTGGAAATAATTCCTAATGTCGAATTCTATCTCACTTTGGACAAGCTTTTTACTCTCCCTGGATCTCCCTTTTCCAACTTTAGAACTTAGGGTTTAGATTCTTCAAAAGTTTGAAGTACCTTTTATTTTTACTTTTATGCTTAAAAAAAAAATCAATTTACCCAGTCCCTCCTTTTTAAAACGAATATTAAACAATGACATTCTGTCATAGGCAAAGATTTTGTGGTAAATTTTCATTTAACATCATTATTTACTAACTTTCCCAAAGTGGTTGGAAATACTTGACAATGATACTTGAACATCTTTTATAATCCAATGTTCTTCTCCCAGAATTAGAAAACTTTCATATTACAGCTTGAAACTTAAGGATTCTGTCAAAGTTTGATATTATAACTGCATATACATTTTAAGCAGTAGAGATTTTCTGTAAATATTCACTCTGGATGAATGTTCTTTTGGGAAGTGTTCTTTATTTCAGCTCAAATAAATTTTATATTGTTTTATCTGTGTTTCATTTATAGACTAGGAGATATAAGTGGTTTCAGATGTGTTGGGAATTCTTTTTATTCTTCAACTTACTTTTATTTAAACACCATCTATAGAATACTTATTTGCAATGAAAGTCTTTTTTTTTGCTTTAGGACAGTTTAAAATTACCTAAGTGGCTTTTATCCCCACACAAGAGACTTGATTTGAAAGCAGTTTAGGGCTCTTTAGAGAAATAAACATAGTTACATGGTCATATATTTTATATTAAATCAGCCATTTTCTCTAACCATGTGCTGTGAGCAAATGGAGAATAGTATTTTAAATATATGGTGAAATTATGTTTGCAAGTTATTGGAGCTTGCTAAGGGATTTTGTATAAAATATAGCATGTCTTTGAGAGTTTATTGTTGGTTTAAGGAATACCATTATGAGTTTTTCTTCTTTTTTTAAAGATAAGCTTTTTGAATTCCTAGAACTACAAAAAGAATGTGTTGTACTTCATAAGGAATGTGTTATATATGTCAAAGGATTTTCACAATGCTGCTGTGGTTTCAATTAACCTAACAGAGGCATAAGTAGGCATTTAAAGTAATATTTCTTGAAGTTATTCAATTGATATGTACTTGGACTGAAATGCTATATCTTTTCTGTTTGTTCTTTTAAGTAGGTCTACAATGTTTGAATTGTTGGTAGCAGACATCAATTTACTTAGTTGTAAGGGGGTGAGTGGGACATAATATTAAGAAAAGAACTTAAGTTATTTTTAAAAATTGCAGTAGAGGAGAGAGAAAAACTACCAAGTCATTAATTTGATATTTTAGACTTGAATTATTAAGTGACCTATTATGGAAAGTATATACCACAGAAATATAGCCAAGAGAAAAAATTAGATTTGCTTTATACCAAATGTAGCAGAAAATGAGTTACAGGAACATTCACCAAGGCTTACCCAGAGCAATGATTACCAGTTTCTTCTCTTGTGATATCCATGATATTCATTTGTGTGATAGAGTCCCATGGAAATACCCAGATGTTAAAGCAATTCTCAGTTTATTCACACATTGCATTGGGTAATTACTACAACTATTAACATTTACTGACATCATGGCAAGCCCTTGCTATTCAGAATAAGCTGTTGTTATTCACTGTTCTCATTTATCCAAAGTAAGTGAGTGAGAAAGATATAGGAACATATTGGTATAGCTATACCAGACTCTATCATGTGTGAAAAAAGCAGAAAATGTAAAAAGTGTTGATACTTTTGCTGCTTACAAAAAATACAATTCAGTATGTCTACTAGTGTGTTTTGATAGCCCATTTAATTACTGGCGAACTCTGGAAATAGCTAACAGTCAAGCATTATGAGTTATCCAGATTTCACTATTATTGATGGGAAGTGGGATTCAAGACCCAAATTAATGGCAACATACTGATTTTATTGGAGTGAACTATTTGCCAATTCTGCTGTTGATAATGTTTCTAAGATAAATGTTTTGATGAAATTTTGAAATCAATACATTTGCTTGTCAGTATCATAAATCATTTGTCATTTTTATGGAGATGATGATGACCCATCTGGATATAAAGTTTGATTTATTATGGATAAGAATAATGAATGGGCTTCAATTACGTAAGTCAGAATTTTTTCAGAATTTCTAGTTGTGTATTATTTCTGGGCAGTTGGGAGAATTTGAATTGGATATCTTTGATAAATACATGAAAGACATTGTGCTTGGGCAGGCTGCAAACCTTTGCTAGAAATTACAGAAAGATTGTTGTTCTTTTTCTTTGGCAATTAAGATGCTGTTTAAAGGTTGTAAGGGATGACATTAATTACAAGTTTTGCAGAATGGAGAAGGTACAGACAGACAAGAACAGTGGAGAAAAAGTGAAATCAAACAACAAAAAGAATGTGATAAAGTACTTAAAGTGAAAGAACGCTATTTTTTAGTGATATACTAAAAATGACAGAGAAGGGCCCTCCCTGGTGGCACAACAAGTCAAAGCACAGCATTAAGATGCTATCACAGTACTATAGCATGAGTTTGATCCCTGGGCAGGAAGGTGACCCACATGGTGTGGCATCACTCCTGGCCCATTTGCTGCTCCCCTCAGCATTGTATTTCTGTCAGTCCTATTCTGCTTCCACTCTGTCTCTGGCGAATCCTCTCACACCAATACCTCTGAACTGTACCCCAATTTTGCATGCATAAATAAAAAAAATCTTTGAAAAAATGACAGAGGAAAACAGCCAGTGTAGATAAGAGGGTAAGTGATGTGTTTGGTAATTTAATGTACAGTGTAGACATGTAATACTGGCTCATTTTTGTAAATGAATGAATAAAGTCATTATGATTATAGTGCCCTCAGATAAGTCATTAAATAATAAAAATGAATTTATTTACATACAAATAATGGAGTCACTTAATTACCAGAAAAAAATTCTAGTGCATACTTACTTCTGGATCATCCTGCAGCAACCTGAACTCTAGAGTCTGTTCATATATTTATTTATTTAACACCTATTACTATCAGCAGCGGTACTAAGTGTTAGAGAGCACAGTTTTTAAAATAATCAATAATTTTCCCATCTACTGAGAAGAGCACACTGAATCGATGTATTTCATTCACAAGAGAAAAACAACAGCAGCATTATCCCCAATCTCTTCCTCTGTAAAATATTTAAAAAAATTAAAAAATTATAATATAGCTTAGTATTTTGATTTATTACTTAGAAACACTACTCACAAATACCCTGTATAATCCACAAATACTGGAACACCCTTAATGTCATAATGTCTGGGTATGGCCAATAAATTGTGACTAAAGGGAGAACTGATCTGGGTCACTTTTGGCCAAAATATGTATTAACAGGTATGTGACTCTATAGTGACACACATTTACTTTCCAGTAAATTAGACTGGATGACTGTATTTTCACTTTGAAGAGGCTGCCCTGAATTGCTTCTAGGCTCATGGCAGTCTTGCTATTTACTAATCCACTGAGAAGTCATAGTTACTGATTTTGGAGTCTAGCCTTTCCTATGCCATTAGATTAACATTAACATTAGATTGCCATTCCATTGTGATTGTCTTCAGTTATTCAAAGCATATTAACTTTGTTCTAGAAAAAGTTAAACCAACATTATGCCTCTATTCTTTAATTTCTTAACTGATATATTAAATACATTTTAAACCTAATCTTCATAGATCCCTTCCATTTATTAAAAAAATAGTTTGTGACTCAATTTTTCATTTGGGCGAAGAAGATGTGTTAGACTGGAGTAGGCTGAATATTACTCACACTTTACCTCAGTATTGTTGAGTTTTTATAAATGGGACCTTTGGAGCTTAAAAAGAACCTGTTGAAGGTAATAGTGATGTCAACACGGACAATCAGCACCTAGGAGAGATGAAAAGATCAACCCTCTGATGATTCTATTGTCTAGAAGATGATATTGGGGTCAGTGAAATATGAGTATCAGTTAAGTCTTCAGTGGCAACTGCTATGTAACAATCATTGGTCTAAGTCTCCTTCTATAGATGAACTAATGATTTATTTATAATAGATTCTGTCCCAAATTTCTACCTATTTTGCTTCTACTTTGAATTTCTACCTCATTTCGCTATTTTGTGAAACGTATCCCAAATCCTGAAAAAACTGCCACCTCTTCTGAGCTTCCTTATCTTTGGCACATATCTTTATTAAGATACTTATGATACTACTTTGCAATGATTTGTTGATGTAGCTGGATCAACTTGTGCTTCTTAAGGGCTGTTATTGCTCAATTTTATATTCCCAAAGATTATACTCTGTGACATAAATAATTGAATAATGAATGATTGATTGAAAACATGAACAAATGAGTAAATTGAAGATTTTTTTTGTGATCAAGAGGGAAATAATAGATAAGAAATTAGAAAAAAATTTACAATTCAAACATAAGAGGTTTTCATAGCATTAGGAGACCCTTGAAAATTTTAAAAAATAATTCTAGATTTCATTGTCAAAGCAACGTTTAAGCAGATGTTGTGATGTGATGTTTGACACAGTTACTCAGTTGTGACCCAAGAGACAGAAAGAGACACAACACTATTTAAATGGATTTATTTTATATCCAGAAAGTGCTGTTTCAGACCCTGGAGGACATGGTTAGAAAATGGTCTTAGACTATTAGCAAGGGTGTAAGAACCTAAGGGAGCTGTTTCAGGGGATACTCTTAAAGTAATTTATGGGTAAAGCTGCAGAAGTTTAAAACCTGTTTCCAAAGCAATAGTGCTCATTGGTGCTTCATAAGGATTAGTCCCACTGTTTTTACTTACTGTTTAATTAGGGGAACCAAACAACAGAGGTTTTCTTTGAAAGTTAAAACATTCTGATAAGTGAATGAATTGGAATTTTCATGTTTCTACTGTATGAGCTAAATTTCAACATCTGGGTGAAATTCAACATCTGAGTACCCAGTTTTGCAGGCATAACAAGACAACTCAGAAAACAAATCTTGAATATTCCTAACTGTATTGCCCACTTGAACACTGAAGTTTTGTGAGCCTGAGGTCTAGAAGGTAAACAAAACCAAATTTTATTCTTGCAATTAGTAATAATGTAATAACAGATTCCTGCTATGTGTCAGGTATGCTGCTAACTCTCTACACATTTTACTTTATTAAATCTTCCATGCCTCTTTTGGGGACTATTCTATTATCTCTACTGTGATCTCTAGATGTGGAAATTTCAGAGAAGTTAAACCAGTTGCCCATGTCACAGTTATTAAGTGACCTAAAGCCCAGTACTTAACCTGTATACTCATAGCTCCTCATGGTGGGAATATGGGCCCCCTCATATTTTTTTTTATTGTTTCTGAGACTAGGGATGAGTTGGGCTAGTGTATACTCATTACTTTTAGCACATTTTCACCAAAAATTCTTGTCTCCTTAGTTTATTGTGTTTGGTCTGGAGAGCATGCATTTTTCTGAGCAAGCTCTGCAACTCACATTTGGGTTGTGGCCTAAACTTGGCAAGTGGCCATAAATCACCTAATCTCCGTATGATTCAAAGGGTGAGAGGAGCTGACTAGTCCAGATATCTCATACAAATTTTTTTTTTTATGATTGTTTATGTGAGAACATTTAAAAAAGATCACCTGTTTTAAAGTAAACACTAAAAAGAGAGAAGGCCGAAGTATCTGCAATTCTGTTTAGGCTAAGTGAATCTGTTACAGTGCAGGGAGAGAGGGGCTCCCCTAAACCCCAAAACCTGCCTGCTCCGAATAGGTCTGTCATCTGCCACATGAATTTCTTTAATGGAAAAGAAATTTAAGACAATGAATGTGCAATACAGAAAAGACAAAGAACATAATTTCTAAATCAAACACCTGAAGTTACCTGTCCCATCCTTGGTAAAGTCTACCCAGAAGGGATTAGCCCAAAGCAAGGCCTGAAAGCCTGTCACAAGACTAAAGCACCTTCTGGCCAGGACCCATAGAAAAAGGTTAGAAATGGTCAGATTTGAGATTTGATACCATTTTTTAAGATAGGGAAGATTATATCTAGGAAGATTAAAAAAGAAACAGTTTGGGTGAGAAAATTAGGCATGTTGTTTTGGACATGTAAACTTTGAATTTTCTGTGAGGTTTTCAGATGGAGCTGTCAGGAAGGCTGTGCTATGTGGGAGTCTGGAGATCAGAAGAGCAGCTTGTACTTAAGATGAGTTTCAGGTTGTTCAGCATACAGACAGAGGAGAGGAAAAAATTATCTAGAGAGTGAGTGTGGTGAGAGAGGTTCAGGATAGAGTTCTGAGTGTTGCAATAAAAAGTTGTCTGGGTGGAGATTAAAATTCAGCAGAGTAGACTGAACTGGGAAACAAGAAAGCAGGAATTCTGAGGAAATGCAACAATGATGAAGCAACAAAGTAGATTGTTTCATGGTCTAAAGGGTAGAGTTTGCTAAAAGTTGCTAGAGGGTGATGATGATGGACATGGAGACAAAGAAGTGAATATTCTTAAACACTATCAACTGAAGATGGACTGAATCTTGAGATACTGAAAAGTACAAATAAACTGAGTACCGCAGGGTAAAGAGCATGGGAGGGACAATGGTGATGGTTCACGGGTGATAAGGTGATGGGATGCTTAGTAGGGTTACGTGAGCAGAGAAATCAGATATTGTACAAAAACAGACAATGTAAGAAAATCAAAAAGAAAGAAAAAATAGAAGTTTTCCAGCCTAAAAATACAGAAGAGGTATTATCTATGCGGCTATGATTCTGTGGAACAATTTTCAAGCATATAAGCATTTATTATTGCTTTTCTCACAATGTCCTTGTGGGTTATTGTTACCATTGCACAGATGAATAAGTAGAGGTCTAGTGTGGCAGAAATGCTTACATCTATTCATATAAATCCATGCTTTCCTTGGCCAGCCCATGCCTTTAGTCCAGCTGCTGTCCTTGAAATCAAGCATGGCCACAAGACTAATTCTTGCTATTGAACTTGGAAGAAAGTAAGATCTGTGACTTGCGGGTCAGACTATAATAAAGTGTGTTGGACTTTACCATATTCTCTTTCATGTTCTACTAGCTAGAAGCAGACAGCTCTGATGTCATAGTAGAAGGAAGCATTTTAAAGCAAGAAGAAACTGGATTCCTGAATTACCATGGGGTGGAAAGCTACCTACTGACCAGGACTATTGTATTGAACCATTTATGAGCACGAACCAATCTTTTATTACCAAAAAAAGCAGCTGGTGATATTTTAGCTAATATTCAGCAACTTTCATAATATCCCATAGGAAATTAACTAGTAGGTGATAATTAGAACCCTCATTTTAAACACTTTCTTCAGGACTCTTATGATCTCTAAACTGCAGAAAGTGTAATAAGATTTGAATTAAAGGTTCATGTTATAGAAAATTCAAACAGTAGGGAAGCAGATACACTAAATGATTATTTTAAAATGCTTTAGATTTTTGAAATAAATAAAACAATATATCCATCCACGATTCCTTATAACTGTGTGATTTAATGAGAAATAAATACTATCGGCTATATAATGTCATATTTTTGGTAGTACAAAACTGAAAAACTGAAATGTACTTCAAACAGTGAGCACCAACAACATGCATAACATTTTATTCCAGATGGCTCTCTCTTTTGCCAACTTTGTGTGGAAATCAACAGCTTGCCTGGCGGAATGACTAAATACCCTTCCCAGGTTAAAGTTCTCCTCCCAGAATAACATATTCATGAGTCTTTCCTCTAAGAAGAGAGCTGCATTGTAAGCTAGACTCATTCTAGACAAAGTATAATTATCCTTTTCTAAAAGTCTCCATTCTAACAAAAGTATTATCCAGGGACTGGATACCATTTTCCAGGGACTGATGGGTACCATTCATAGATAACAATCAAGAATTTGTTTCCAGGCTTTCGGTTAGTATTATTTTGGTTAATATTATTTCCAATATTTTCTTTTTAAAAACTACTACTCATTGGAGTAAATGATGCCAAAACTTCCACAAGTGGTATGTCATTAAAAACAAACAAACAAACAAACAAACAAACAAAAAAAAACTTTCCCCTCTGGTAATTCATTGTCCATGTCAACAGTTTGGAGCTCTTTCTTGTACACAGAAGAAAACTAGTATCTTGAACTGTATCCCAGGATATGAAGTTGGAGATGTTCACTTTTAATTGAAAAAGCTCTCAGTTCTCTTCTCATGATAAATTCATTGGCTTGGGGAACTCGCAACAACACAGAGAATGAGTAGATGAATGATGCCATAGAATAGTAAATGTGCCCTATGGGTGACCTCAAGAAATGCTCTTGTCCTGCTTGTCCATTTTTCTGTCTTCTATGGTTTTAGCTTCTTCAGGCAAAAGCTACATCTTCTCTTTATTATATGAGGCAAAGTCTTCCTTTGGCATCCAGAGGTCATGTATGATGGTTACAGGTGTTGCTCCCCCAGGAGACTGGGGAGTCTGAGCCTAGTGGCCTAGGAGTTCAGTGTTTGTATGTGTGTTTGTGAGTTTAGGAGTGGAAACGGAGAGTTCAGAAGGAGAGTTGCTGAGACTGAAGGATGAATCATTTCAGAGAAGTTCCAGGGGAGCTGAGCTCCAAACATATGCAAAGAGTTTGAAGCTAAGATAAAAGATAGGCACTGAAGTTAACTGTATGAAGCCAAGTGCTTGGAAGGAAGACAGAGTACAGGCAGAACAGGGCAAGGTCTAAGCCATTTCTTATTTACCAAAGTAAACTGTTGACTGGCGTCTATTTTTTGAATGTTAGTTCCTAAAAGTTCTAGCGTTCTTAATTCTCTTCAGACTTACTCAAAATAAGTAAGTTTTATTTATTTTATTCAAAATAAAACTTATTAAATTTATTAAGTAGCTCTTTAATCAATAAACTTAGTCAGTTTACTGTGTGTGCATGTATATATTTCCAGAGAGGGAGATTTGTCAGTGTGCAGTGTGAGGGCCAGGAAGCACACTGCTGCTCATGGGCCAGGACTTATTAGAGTTCTTTCTTTGGGCAGTGAAACAGCTTGGGCAGCTAAGCAAAGCACTAGGGATTCCAGAGTGTGGATCCAACCACAGCTGAGCTGAAATTCTGACCAGAGGAATGCTTTTTGCAGTTGAAGATCTAGAGAAAGGCTAAGAAGCCCTCTGCAACAGAGACATTGCTGAGCAGTAGCTCAGGTAGCACAAGAGATTGCGAGATCAAGATTATTGCTTTGCTGGGGGGTGGTGTCTGGGGAAGGAAAGGCAATTAAAAGATCAGAGTCTTAATCAGTTTAACTCTCTAATCCCTGTATGACTATCTGGATAGAAACAAAACAAAACAAAACAAAACAAAACAAAACATTGTTTTAGCTTACTAAAGGGATAAGACCCTATCAATAGCTCCCAGTTCTTTGCCTATAAATACCCATTAACCAATAGTACTTTTCAGAGCTTCCCAGAGCAAAAGGAGGAGCTGACTTCAAAGAGGCCCGTACTGCCCATAAAGTGAGCTCAGAGGCAAAAGGAGAGGGAGGGGGTGAGTGGAGGAGCTAAGGATTTCTCAAGAGTTGCTAAAAAAGGAAGATAATAGGAAACTGCTGGGGGCATAAGATCAAATACAAGTGCCCAGCAGGAAACACTGGAAAGTTTGTATTCATATCCGGCCACCTTCCCCTCTTGGTGTTTAAAACTATTTACAGCCAAGTTTAATTCAATTTATTGCTAGGACTCAGGTGATTGTGGACAATAGAGGTTAATTGCATAGGGATGATTTTTTTTCTTGAGTTAACTTTATTAATTCAAACACAGTCTAGATTCATACGGTAGATCTGTGAGAACAATTTTGGAGGATACACACATTGACATTTTTTAACCTCAAAATGATACTTATATAATATTTGTAAGTGACTCTTGTACTCCTGAAAGATTTATCATTTAATCTTTGCTTAAGTTATATTTCTCTTTAGTAAGTATAGAAATCATATTCCCAGAAGCAAGTAAAAA
>NW_004567117.1:20950182-21043301 GCF_000260355.1 Condylura cristata | reverse complement strand
TTTTCTCCTCAGCTCTTTCCCGCTGCATATTAATATCACTGCTTCAATTGAGATTAAACCTCGAGATTAAACCTCGTTCCTGTTAATAGGCCAACAAAGGAATGTTTTGTTGATTGATTAAGGTTTTCTAGGCCCAGTGATGTATTAAAGATACATTACCAATGAGGGAAAAGTCTATAAAAGTCAGATTCTTCCCCTCCCACCATCCTCTTCTGACATTTTGTTTTGAAAACTGAATCTTAGACAGCATGAAATTTATCTATAAGGGATCACCCACCCCTGCTCTGGTCTTTCAACACAATTAAGTTTGAGGCATCTTAGTTCATGGCTGTGTATGGGGCCTTCTGCTTTTTTTTTCTTTTTTGTTCAGATTAGTGTCAGAATAATAGGTACAAGTAACAGTACACAGAGTATTTGTTAAACGTACACAAAAGAAGAATTTGTTGATGAAGTGTCTCATCTGTAGTTATTGGGCCATGTAGAAAATTCAGCTTTTCTTAGTTCTATCAGGTCTAGAATTTAGTTTGCATTTGTAAAGCAAAAGTAGACTAAAAAGGCATAGAACGCTTATCTTTTAATAACATTGAAATTCATATATGAATATTAAGAACTTATGATAGCAAATGATCTCCATAAAGGAATCCTTCACTTAAAGATGGGTATTAAGTTCACTAGGTTATTATTGTCCCATCTTTGATGGTGGGCAAATCCCAATAGTGAATGCCACTCTATTTATGCTTAAATTCTTTCTCTTAATAACTTACTAAACTTATTTAAGCAAATAATTAGAGTGGTTTTAAATACTATTATTTAATTGATAATTAAAATATTGGTGTATAATTTTGAATTTAATTTTTTCCTGATGTTAAAATTCAGCCAAGGAATCCTTTGTGAGATGATAGAGTAAGAAACAAGTACCCTCATTATAAAAGTGCTTTGAATAAAGGACTTTTAAATACTGATGTGAAGCCTTAAAAAAGGCAATATGTGGAGAAAAAAAATAAGGACTTATTCCTGGAGGAAAATTTGGGGCTATTTTAACTGATAGGCTGGAAGAAGCAGCTCTATCCAGACTCTATCTAGATAAATCAATTGTGGGTTCCCCCAGTGACATAAAACCAAAGAAATAAACACCAATGTAAAAAAAAAGCTGAACCTACACTGAATGAATGAAGTGGGTAAAACCTCAGTTCCCTCCCTCGATTGAATGCACTGCAGATCTCACCATGAAGCTACTGTTTTCCAACCAAATCGAAACCACTGGGCAGTTTCTCATCAAATCACCCAGGGGGCTCAGGCTGAAAATTCCAAGTTTCATATACCACTCCTCTTCAGTTTCAATAAACAAATGCCTCTACATTAGTGGTGAGGGAGGAGAGAGGTGGCCTGCTTTCAAACCCAAAGGGGACACTGGCCTTGCTTGTAGGGTGAACTGGGCTGGAGCGCGGCATAGAAGGCCCAGCTTGGAGTTCAGGATCTGGCTCAGAAACACTGAAACTATTGTCTTTAGAGGCAACAAAAGGGGTTGTTGAAAAACCAAGCTTTAATATAAAGCCAAAAATCTGTGCTTGTCATTTTGTGTTTATTTGGCATTCAACTACGGCAATCATTCTCGGCCCTTGCCGCTGTTTATGTTTTAAGAAGGCTCATTGCTTGGGACTGGGAGCCAGCTCTCAGTATTTCAGAACTGAAAAATAATACCAAAAAGCCCTCTATCGTTTCTACTCCTATGTCCTTTGACTTCCTGTCTGAACCTTAGGGGATGGTGAATGACAGCTTAGCTGGCTCCTTATATCAGAGCCTGCTTGCCCTCCAGAGCAGTTCTCTCATAACATGGGGGCTGGATGGGGAGAGAAGACAACATTCCTTTGGCGTTGGGTCAGACTTTTTGGGTTATGTGTGTGCTCTCTCTCTCTCTCTTTCAATCTAGCGGGGCAGTTACTGTCAAACTGCAAGCACAGGGGCATTGCAATTATTGTGCAGTTTGTTTTAGCTTCTTGTTTTAGCTTCTTTGCAGTTACATGGGATCTCTGTCTTTGGGAGACAAAACTAACCTATTCTTGAACAATTATGTAACTTTTACCCTAACTGCTAGAGTGAACTGGGAACTGGAGGGGAGGACAGTAGAGTTGTGCTTGTAACTTGGCAAGAGGCAAGCGTCACTGCCGTGTTAATTGGTGTTGGCAGGCAGATCAATTTTTCTATGATGATCAATTTAAGAACATTATTGTTTGTTAAAATGACACACCCTTGGCTTCGTAGAGGAGATCACAGAGCATTCTCTGAACATAAATATTGGTTAAGATAAATTGTTTGGAGTGATATGTGTGGTAACAATATCTTCTATTTCAGTGATGAATTGCACTTTTTGTAAAGCTCTTTATTCATATTACTATAAATTACTGTGGCTATATATATACATATATATTACTACTTCATTTCATAATCACAATAAAATTAGCAAAGAATTTAAAATAGGCATTCTATACTCAGTGAGATGTTTGTTGAAAATGACAAGTTAGGTGCTTTGCTTAGTGTTAGTAAGCCAGCCTATCACTCAGACCTCTTGATTTTTACATCTGTGTTATTTTTCATTCTATCATCTGACTCTAGGAAATGTTGTCATAGAGCCAACATTTAATGACTCAACAGTTGTAATATACTAAAATGATTACATGTCATCTAGTTAAAAAGTTCTAGCTACATATTTGACATCTTGGTTCTCTGTTATTTTTTCCCTTTCTGTTTTGAAAATGTTGTCGTTGTTTATTTGGGTTTCATTGTCTTTTGTTCATGCAATCTTGACATCTGGCTCTAGTTAGCTAATTTCCACCTGGTTAGTGAAGACACCATAGCATGTCTTCCTTATCAGCTATTACTGTGAAGATTCCAGTGGCCAGATGCTCTTTCTCTCCAGTGTCATCAGACATGGCAAAAGAAGTAGCATACGGATGAGTACTAATGCCTAAATAACTTTTCTTTTTCAACTGACCTTCTAAAGTAATTTCTTCATTTCAAAAACGTCAGGCAACTGTACATTTTTTTAAAAGCTGTTAACAGAGCAAGTGTACAAGCATCCATGCAAAATGTGTGTATCTCAGTTGACGCCAATGAGCTCATACTATAGAGCCCAAACAAGCTTTTCTGGAGAAGGACACTAGTCCTCTTTCTGACATCTGCAATGTGCTGGCCAGTCATCTGGGCCCCTTCAGGAGGACGGGATGGAAATCTGGGTGAACACAGAGGAAGGAGGTCTATACTAGGAACACCTTACCCTAATTTATTAGAGGTAATTGGAGGTGGTGCTGCAAATTCCTCTTTAATTTCACAAATTACTACAGCACATTCCAGCTTCACTAAAGCAGAACCATCTGCAGTGCTAATTGAATCTGTGTCGACAGTTGTGGTTCTCAATTCATCAAGTTCATCGGAATGGCAAGTTCATCTCTCATTTTTTGAACCCAGCTGTCATCTTCCACCCAGACGTCTGCACCTGCTTACCCTGGTTCTTTAGTTCACCCTTTTATATATGGAAAAAGAAAAAATGTTGACATGGAGTCATTACTACTTCCTGTGAACCCAGCATCAACACTGTGACTTCCTTTCTATTCTCTTCTGAAAACCTTTCATACTTTTTGCCAGTTTCATACATTTTGCTCCAGTGAAACCTTTTGTTTCACTGTGCTGCTTTGAAATAATTTAGTCTCCCAACTTTGTAGGAGTCACATTTTCTTAAGTCATTGTTTTGTAGGTTATACATGTCATCTCCTCTACTTATATTAAAAAGGTTAGCAATAGTAGGTCTAAGGTATATAGCAGGGAAGGGGGAGGGGTCAAAATGGGAGGGAAGAGCCCAAGGGACCATGTTGATTGTTCAGGGGTGGTGAGGTGGTGGGAGATTTATTTATTTATTGCACAAAAATATGTAACAGTGTAATAAATAAATAATAAATTGTAAATGTTTACAGTTGTGAATCATTTCAGTCAGAAGTGATTCAGACCTAGGCAAACTGCTCAAAACCCTTTCTTAACCAAATGCTGATGAGCCAATAAAAGTTGACCCATGGGCCCTCCCTGGTGGCGCAGCGGGTTAAAAGCACAGCACTAAGAACCTAAAGCCACTTCCGCATGAGTTCGATTCCCGCCTGCCCCAGAGGTGACCACATGGTGTGGCAGACCTCTCCTGACCCGCCCACTGCTCCCCTCAGCAGTGTACTTTGCCGACCTGCCTGTTCTGTTCCCCCACTGTCTCTGGTGAAGCCTCTCGCTGCCCCTGAGCCTCTAGCCTGTGCCCCACTTCTGTATGCATAAATAAATAAATCTTAAAAAAAAAAAAGTTGACCCATGGAAGTAGAATAGGTCCTATGAAATCCCAATTGCCAATCTAGATATCTGAATCATTACTATCTGTGAGTAATGAGGATCTCGTTGGTCCATAAAAAAATCTGGTTGCTCCTTGCACCTCAAAGGAAACTACTCAATAAATATTTGTTGATGGTAAACAACCTGACTGGAAATGTCTGTTTTTGGAATTTTGTTTTATTTTCCTCAAACAGCTTTACCAGTGAATATTTTTGTGGAATGTTGAATATAAACATTCAAAAGACAGGAAAACTCCAGTTCTGAGCACTCCCTGCTTCCAAACTTTTGTTTATTTTCCAGTGAAAATGTACAGTAATCACTTCAAATGCTGACTTTCATGGCAGTGGACAAGGGTCCCCTGGAGGTAGGGATGCCAGGGCAAGAATTAACCAGATTGTAATCTTTGTGCCTGGCAGTCTGACATCACTTGTAAACTCTGCCAAAATTCCTTTGGAAGCAGATGTTCCTAAAGGGAGAATGGTAATCATTTATCCTCCTACATTTGTTCAGTAGATGCCTATTTGTGGGAAAAACAAGTATTTAAGTTGTGGTTAAAAAACAATTCATTAAAAATGTACCTTCCCAGACAGAATAAACATGATTATTCCACAATCTTTTCATTCCTTTCCCAGAATTTTTCATGTTTTTATCCAATTTTTCTCACGGATAGCCAGAGAGGAGTTATCATATATCTCCATGTTCTTCCTCCCTAGCCCCAACACAGTGGGTCCTATGTCAGTATATGGTGAGTCTAATTTACAAATTCTTATAATGTTTTACAATTGGTAGTCTAACATTCAAATGGGAAGTTTAAGGCTTCTTCCTTGTATATATAACTTGCAAATATATATATGTTGAAATAAAAATATAAAACTCCAAAGAAGCAAAATTTTTGATGACGTACAGACAAGGAAAACGGTTAATATCATATCAACAACATGATTGCAATGGCCTTTAGTTACAGAGTGAAGGGGGAGTATTGATATATCAGGAGAATAGTGCTTCTGATAGAAAAATATTATTTTAGTTTTTTCACTCAAAGAGTATATGCTATTTGGCAAATAGAGCTGAATAGGCCTCATAGGAGACTATTTTATTCTTGTCTAACTCTCCAACCAAAATTTCCTTATTGGCAATTCCTATTGAACTAAATGAGTAATCAATTACATATAAGGAATGAAAGTTCACTGAAGAGTGAACTCTTTAGGAAACTTCTGAAGCATCTTTTCCATGAGGTCTTGGGAAACTAATTTCCAGTATATTCTCTGGTCATCAGAATTTGCTTAAGTATTTCAAACACTGAATTACAGAATTAAAAATAAAAAATGTCAGAACAAGTTTTCTTCAGAAATAACAGAGTAGGACATAATACAATGTGACATCTAAGGCTCCCTAAATCTTAACACTTCTCCAGAAACATAAAGGTGCTAGAGGTTTTGCTTAATTGAGAACACAGACTTTCACAGCATAAATCTGATTCAGTAAAGTGGAGCCAGATTTTATGTGTCAACCTCAAAAAGGCAATCAACTGGTAAAGTTACCGAAAGGATTTATTTGGAAAACAAAACAGAAGTAAGTGGACATGCAGAGTGTGTTCTTGGCAAGGGTCACGTATATTTTCCTTCTCATCTGACCACCACTGTTTGGGAAAAGCCCCCTCCTCAGTGTCACTGAGAAGGAAAGATTAATAATGTTAAAGGAGAATGAGATGTATTATGTATTCTGGATTCTGTGGTTCTCTGACCTTCTGTACTATCTTCTTTAGCTTCCCTACTTCATTTAACTAGTTTTTTGAGTATTAATGTTGACACACATTTTCTCTGTAGAGTCCAAGTGTGTGGTTCTTCATGGAGTCTGCCCCATGTCCCACTGAGATTGCTGTGGAGGAGAACGGACAGTGACACAAGGAAATGTTAAAAGTAGGGCTGAGTCTTAGCATCCTCCAAACACAGTAAAAAAAATTATGATTTGCTCTTAGATGCACTGAGTGATGTCCTTGTTTCAAAGGAATTGATCAATGAGATGACCTCAGAACAAATTGATGCTCATCGTTAATCACTGCCTTTTAAAAAACCGCAATACTAGCTATGCCAAAACTCAACTTGATTTTTGCAGACTCTTTTTAGCATCTGGAGGTGTAAACACTTCCAGTTCACATGTTATCTCATTTTAGAAATCCCAAAGTGAACCCACAGGTGTTCTCATTTTAGATTTCCTGAAGTGAAGTCTGCAGTTGATATCCTGGCAAGATGTCTGGGTATAGTTTTGTAAAAGTTAAGTTTTTGATAAAAAAAAAAACATGCTTTCAAGGCAAAACAAACATTTTATCTTCTCCAAAATTGCCACTCTAAGCATTTTGCTTGATATTTGATGCAGAATTTACCTGAGACTTGTCACATGCTTGATTGTTCTTTTATTTGCTTTTTAGGGTGATCAATTTCTTTGATTTTAACAGGGCAGAGACTTTCCTCAGGACTCAGGGTTAATAGAGATAAAACTGGATCAGTACCAGACAAACTGCTGAATCACTTTCTAAAAGAACTCCTAGCTCTGCTATCAAGTATTTTCCCAGGCTGAAAATCGGAATACAAATTGCTATCTTCATTTCCCATCTAGCTTGAGAACACACAGGTGGCCTCAACCAAATTTGCACTTTCAATCAGTGTTTAAACCAAGTAGACTTTAGTTTAATCCAAAGTTTTCATTAAAGATCCTGGCTATGGGTCCCTCCCTGGTGGCACAACAGGTTAAACACAGCACTAAAAAGCTAAAGTCACTTCAGCATGAGTTTGATCCCTGCCCAGAGGTGACCCACGTGACGCGGCAGACCTCTCCTGACCCGCCCGCTGCTCCCCTCAGCAGTGTATTTCGTGGATCTGCCTGTTCTGCCCCCCACTCTGGCTCTGGTGAATCCTCTCACCGTCCCTGCACCTCTGACCTCTACCTCAGTTCTGTATGCATAAATAAATAAATCTTAAAAAAAAAAATCCTGGCTATGATGACCATTTTTTAGAAGAGTAGCCTGAGTAATGTCTATTGCGTGTCCACTTTGCTCTTAGACATAAGGGTAGGTGAGGTTCCAAATGAGGACAGCATCTGCTCATTTACCTCTCTCTCTACTGGAGGGCTTAGATTCTGGTAAGCAAATGAGTAAACAAGCAAATATTTGCAAAGTTTTATCTATTCATTCGACCAGGCCGAAATAAAGCTACAGTCTTGGGATATACTCTGCTGGCTTTACACTACTTACATCACAGACTTGGAATTTAGCATATACCGAGTGGCATATGGAGAACAACTTTGTGCTTTTTTTAGAAAAAAAAAAAAATGAAGATTGTCCCTTACGTTGCTCAGTGTTCATAACACAGAAACCTTCATGGTTTCTGCCACGGAACAAGTATGTTTGCTGAGGGTATCAGGGAGCTCAAATTTTCATTAGTTTCCATTATCTTTTCTTAGCCTTGGTTTAATTTTCCAGCAAAAGTATGCTCTTCTTATCCTGTTAAAATATTTGAATCTCTCTCTACCATGTAGGCTTCTTGTGTCTTAGTAATAGTAATTTTCTCAAATGTTTACCCCCAACAGGCAGCATTTTAAGATGACTATAAGGATTTTGTTTTTCAGAGGGTTATTGTTCCTGATTGGCTTTGAATCAGGCAAGAGCATCCTGCTCTAAGTTTCGCCAATGTTCTACAAGAAAACCTGCCCCATTCCTCCAAACTGTTATCCACTATGTCTTAGGGGGTTGTTTTGGAAAGTAGGTAATTCTTCTTGTGCGTCACAGGCTTGCTTTATTATCTGATGTCTTAGGAAAAAATCAGGTTCTAAAATCTCTTTTCATCTTTCCCTAGATACCCAGTTCTTCTTTACTAGCTCAAATAATGTTTAAAACAATTTTTCCCCCCAAATCTAGTATGTGTTGCTAAGACAACCAGAAGACAGCAGCAGGAATTAAACCAAAGCCAAGAACAGTATAACTCCTTGGATAAAACATCATCTTGTTTGCTGCCAGATGTAGGGGTTGATCTGGAGCCCACTTAGTCCCGGATGGAGGGCGAAGTCTGCTTTCTGCAACTGCCCCTGAAACACACCATCTTCTCATCAGTGGAGAATTCCATGTGTTTTTCCTTCTGTTTCTTTCTTGGTGGCAAGCTCAGTGCTTCCCATGTTGGCCTTCTCTGCAGATTTTTTTCATGACAAAGACAACGCTCTAGGTTATACTTCTTGATGACTAAGCATTTCTGAACTGGGGATTGTGAGAATTCAATGTAAATAAATCATAAATCAGGCTTTTTGAAAGTTTTAAAGAGCTACAGAAATTTATTTTCCTTCTTCTCCTCTCAAATCTTCTCCCCTCACCCCAATCTGGAATTTGGCAGTAAAGAGTAAAAGAAAAAGAAGAGAGAGTGGGAAAAGGGAAAGAGGGAAAGAAGAAAAGAGGGTAGGTATATGGAATTTTGACCTTAAGATGTTTATAAATTTGGGGCAGAGAGGCAATACTAATGACCTAAAGTAGAAAAGGAAGGAGGGGAAACTTCTTGAAAGTGCTTAAAGTGGCCCTGCTGAGTATTCTAACTTATACTTGAATTTACCTTGAAATGGTCCTATAAATTACAATCCTTACAGTAACAATAATCTTATTTTTAAGGAAAAAAGGCATAGTTGAGAAAATGAATGGAGGGAGGCCATATTTGATATGGCTTGAAAAAGGGTAAAATCTATGCGAGTTTTCTGTCAATTAGAAGAGTTATTTAATCACATGAAAACTCATCTCCTGCTTATTTAGGTCAGAAATAGCTAAGTGATTTAAAAATTTCCCTTAAAAATAGCTAAATATGGGTCCTCCCTGGTGGCGCAGTGGATTAAAGCACAGCACTAAGAAGCTAAAGCCACTTCAGCATGAGTTGGATCCCTGCCCCAGAGGTGACCCACATGGAGTGGCAGACCTCTCCTGACCCACCCGCTCCTCCCCTCAGCAGTGTATTTGTCAATCTGCTTGTTCTGACCCCCACTCTGCCTCTGGTGAATCCTCTCACTGCCTCTGCATCTCCAGTCTGTACCCCAGTTCTGTATGCATAAATAAGTAAATCATAAAAAAAAAAATCCAACACTTAAGAATGATCACTCTCAACAGCTTTTTTTTTTCTCTTTTTGAAAATAAAAATTATGGTTCTACTTTCCAAAAAGTATCATTCTTACTAAATTTCCTTTCTCAAAATTAACTAATTTCAACTTCTTTAGTATTTATATATAAATAACAGCTCTATATATGTCTTCTGTTGTTTATACATTTTAGGCTTTATCTATGGACACTCCATTATGGAGGATAAGAATTTAACTTCTTTTACCATGCACATAATACACATCCTAGCTCTTGTCTTCCCAATATAGTTATATGTGATTCTAGTGGATGAGCATCCTGTGCTTATATTGTTTATCAATGCTATTTGGTGGGGTGCTATCTGGTATAATCTGATTGCTTTCCCTTTTCTTGAAAGGCTTGGAAACTAATAATTTTTCTTGTTTTCCCTTTTTATTTCTTTCCTAGGTATAAACAGAGATAGGCCAAGGCCTGATTAGTATGGACATTTATACCATTTTGGGAACACACTACAAAATAAAATTTACAAGTTTTCGAGAAACTTGTAAAAAAAAAAGGTCGAAAGAGCCTAGATCCTTAACTTATGAGAGCCACCTCCTAACTAGGACCTCCCCTTTTAGATTCAATGCTATATACAAAACATTTTTATAAATGGGCTTGATTGTTTTAGCATCCAACATTATCTTATCTGATTTCTTTAGCTTGGTTCATTTCCCCTCTAAGGTTCTTTTCCTGCCTCTTTGTTTTGTTCTCTATCTTATACATTAAAGGTTTTTCTCTAACGTTTGGTTATACTTGGTTCATTTATAAGAGTGGGGGGTCTTAGCATGGTGAGCTTTCTGTAGGATGTATTCATTTGCATCATATTTATTGTTTTTTAGGGTTTTTGGGTCTTACTCAGATTTCCCTTTAGAGGGTTCTTTCAGTTTTATCTAAAGATAAACACTGGTGGCCAGTGTTCTGTAAGAGTGAGTGTGGAAAGACAGCTAGAGGGTCTCAAGATTTAGTGTTTATAAGACCACTAAATCCCCCAGACATTTCATTCCTACTGAGTTTGAATAGATTTCTTTATATCTGTGTAAAAATTAACTTTATTTTTATGTGAGCTTTGTGAAAAAAAAATTGCCTTCATTTTATGAGTGGGAATTGTAAACTTTACCAAGTAAAGAGGGAAATTAACCAAGAAGCTAATGGTCAGGAACTTTCATGCCCAGGTGCCTTGCTAAATGCTTTGCATGTATTGTGAGGGAATGTCATTTATGCTTCAAGGACCCAAATGAATCTAATCCTGGAGGGCTAGGATGAAAGCTGGGATCTAGGTCACTGCTTTGTATATTTTATGGTGAATCCCTTGAGGATTTTGATACCATGTAGACTGATTCAGTAGGTCAGGTTTCAGGCTTGTGCATCTGTAAATAACTCCCAGCTGATTCCTGGACCACATTTTGAGTAGCAAGGAAATAGCATTTCTTAAAACCTGTCAAACCGTTAAGTATCATTTGAGATACTTACTATACTATGGATTCTCTGTCCTACTTTTGACCTGTTAAATCAGAATTAGTCACATCCTCAGGTGTCTTTTGCAATTAGATAAATTTAGGAAATGTTAAAGTAGGGAGATTAAACATATTGCCTAAGACATGAGGGCATGATGCATTGAGATGCAGCTGAGGGAAACTTAGCTAGCCACCAAAGAGCATACCCATGTCTCACTTACAAAGGGGGGTGGGATGTGTGAGTCCCTTTAGTGGTCCTGTCAGGTCAAGAATTGCTCTTGAAGTTGAGGCAGAACATCTTAGTTTCTTTCTCTAGTGTCTCTTGAGTGTTAATTTTCACAGATGCAAAATTAACCCCACATTCTGTGAGCATAGACTTTCAGCACCATACCAGTCAGTTCCCTAGCATTCCATTCTTGAGGAGATGGGGCTAGACTCATTAGCTCTTCTATTGGTTGTGTAAAAAAATTGTCACCTTGACCAGGCAAAACACACAACCCTCTATTGTACGGGATTCCTAGAAGTTTGCAGAGGAGAAATGAGTTTTTATTCTCACAGTAGAACTTATAATTAGATTCTTGTAGCTATCACCGCATTGATATTAAAGTCAAAGATTTTCCTTTCTCACTAGTGCTAGCACAACCAGAAGTCACAAATTTCACTTGAAAAAAATTCTTGCACTCTTAATATTTACCAAGTATCTGGCTAGAAGATATAGATTCAAAGAGCTTATAACAGAGTCTTATATACAGTAAGTATGTTAGTTATTAGCACTCACAAACCCACCTCCATTTGATAATAGCAATGCTTTCCATGAACAACAGAATAGTATCCCATTAAAAAAAGTCATGTCCCCTAAGGCATGAAAAAGTGAGATATTTTGCTGCACTTACTTATTACCCAAACCATACTTCTTTATGCTGCAAATACAGACTTTTCTTCTTTAGTGGGAAGACTCTAAGTTGCTTCAGGAAAAAAAAATCATTAAAACACAGGAATAAATACAGAAGAGATAGTGTTTTTAAAAACATTTTTAATGAAGAAATAATTCCATTCCAAAATATAGACACACAATTAAATAGTTTAATCACTTCAAAATATAACATGTCCCCAGGAGGTTCCAACACACACACACACACACACACACACACCCACACAAAACAATACTTAACAGCAATACAAAAAACCATACAATAGTAGTTTTGTTACAATACCAATGAATATTGTGAAATCTTTAGTGTCTCTGAATTGGTTATTTCAAATGGTGTCAAATTGCAGTAGTCATAATTAAAAATGTCTTACAGTTAATTAGCCTCAAAATGTAGTGATTCTGTTTTTTTTTTTTTTTCTCTTTTTGGTTCAAAAGTAAAAATGCCCTTTCTTCTGAGGACACAGTGGAATTCTTATTTGTGGCTCCCAGTGTGGAATTGAACCAAGGTGACTGCAGCAACTGTAGGTTGCCATATTTACAAGGTCTATCTACAGTTAACAGCCAAGAACTAATAGGGGTGGATGAAGATGATCAAAATAAAAGCAGACATCAGTGCTAAATTATGATGCAACAGTTTGGTTCATGCATAGAAGAAAATACATAGTAGATCACAACAAAGGCCACACTCTTAGGCAATTCAGTTCACGTTACTACTTACAAATGAACCTTCCCTGCCTTATAGTAGATCACTCAAGAATCCATTTTCACAATCTCTGGCACATCTCCCTCTGACCAACCAAACTTACCCCGACTTCCGTCCTGACCAACCACAACTGATTCCTGATTCCATACCATGGGCTTTACCCTCCTCCCTCCCTCCATTGACATGGTGTTATGGGAGATGGCTGGGCTGTGTTAGACCAGTGCTCATTAATAGACCATCATTTCTGATGGAAATGGATGTGCAAGACTCTGTGAAACAAGAAAGAAACATTCCTTGTGAAATATAAATGTTATCGGACAGACAGGACAGGTGAAACCTGCTGGGTCTGCACTTAGAACAGGTCCCAAAAGTAAATTTGGAGAGCCAAGGAAAGAAACCCACCCAAAACCACAAAACCCCAAAAGAATACACGCCATTTTGTCTCGGTTACATGACAGGGGTGCTTGAGTCTGGTCTCAGTGCTGACGTGGAGCTAAGAGAAAGAAAAGGTGGCTGGTTAGTCAGGAACCGGTCATCGGCAGCAGTTTCCAGAGTCCTTGCAATGGCTTTGTATGATGGTATCAACAACCTTGTGATGAAATTGGCAAGGAAAGCTATGACCAGGGAGGATATCAGAAAAACAGTTCAAACTTTAGACAAACATTTTAATGAAAAAACACAAGTGACAACTTACGTCAGCTCTGTCCAGTCAGTGGCTGAATGCCATGTACGGGGCCAGGGTTCCGAGTTCAAGAACTACCTGGCGATGAGTTAGAGCCAACAGCAATGAAGGTAGCTGGGGTGTCATGGTTTTTAAGTACTAAATATGTGGCCCAAGGGGCCACCTGCTCCACCTAGAGATGGGTGGTTTCACAGAAGATGGGCAGTAGCGAGGAGATGAACATTAAGATACACCAAGAAAACCCACAATAAAATCCATCTGGTGCAAAGAAATCTGAGAACTGTGCAGTTGTGCCACTTTGGTATCAGCCTGTTCTTAGGGACATTTATCAGGCTGGTTCTCTGGAGGGAAGTATGAATAAATACATGAGCGAATAGAATGGGTTCCCAATGAATGGCAACCAAGAGATTCGTCATGCCCAAGGCAAGTGATTTTGTTGCAAAGAGCAGCTGAGATGATTTCTGACTAAATGCCAAACATCTTACTAAACCCAAACATTTTAGTGCCTCCTGAGGAGGGATCTTGAAGATGTCAGGATATCTTTTCTTTGCTGGGGACCCACCAACTTCAAACTAGGTAGAGAAGGAGAAGAATATTGCTGGCCCTGGAAGCAAAATTGAATTGCTGAAGCTTTGACGGGGATGCAAAATGTTTCTTGCTTATTCTGAATAAGGTCTTTTCAGAGATTTGATGATACAATTTAACTCAAAAGCAGTGGTTCTCAACCTTTAACATGCATCAGAATTATGTGGTGGGTTTATTAAAAGAGATTGCTGGACCACCACCCTCAGAATTTCTGATTCCATAGGCCTGAGTGGAACCTAAGAGTTTGCATTTCTAGTAAATTCTCAGGTGACACAGATGCTGCTTTGTCCAAGGAATACACTTTGAGAACCACTGTTCTAAAATGATGTTCTCTTCTTTCTTTTAAAGGAAAAACAGGAATTCCAGAGAAGCTACCAATTTAAGCATAACATATTCAATATGTTGTAGATTTCATTTCACCAAATCTTGAAACAAGTAGATGCTTTTTTTTTCATTTTTCCAGAATTCCTAAGGAGGTCCTCAGCACACCCCAAAGAAAACTCTGGTAAAGGACCATCAAAACAGAGTCTTTCATTCTCCCTTCCCTGACAGTCCTTTTGCACACTGGCTTTTCCTTAAGTGCAAAATCCTAAGTCAGCGTAGAAGAGCCTGTTTTCTCCCACATGACCACAGAAGGCTGCATGCAGAACACCAGGTAGCCAGCTAAGGCAATAAACATTCAGAAAGAAAAGGAGAGTGAATGTTTGCAAGCGCACTTTAAGCCTGTACATTTAAAGCTGAAGGCCTCCAAACAACCTGATAGGGGAAAGTGTGAATGAGCAGTGCTGTTAGAGGCATGCTCCCTAAAGCTAAAACAGGAACAAGACCATGGAAGAGCATAGATAACTTTAGTCCATTTGGGGATCTTATGGCACCTGTGGTTTATAAACAGCTTTAGTAACGAATATTTCAAAACATAGTTCACAGTTTTTAAGAAGATCTGTGCTGCTTTTAAAAACTAGATTCTATATAATTTGAATGTTGCCTTTTTTGAATATGATATCTATTTGGAAAAAATATTTACACTAAATTCTATGGCTGATTCATCAGAGAATCTTGAAAGAAAACAACCCCAAGTTGGAAAGAAGCCCCAAAGACTGGGTTATCCCGATGTGATTGTTCCAAGTCACTGCCCCCAGAGACTTGGAGACAAGTGTAGAGACTGCAGGCCAAGGCTGTTCTTGGATTCGGGGCTCTGAGTCTGTACACTCAGGAAACAAATCCTCCAGGGTTAGTGAATAATTGCAAGTGGTTGTTTTTTTCCAATTGCTGTGGAAAAATGTACAGTGTATAATAAACGGTTTTGCTAAAACCTCAAAGAACTCAGAAATCAAACTTCTAGCTATAAACAGTATTAATATTATCATTGTAAACTGAACAGGTTCAATATCATGTGCAAGGTTTAAAATGTCTGTTAATACTGCCATGGTGAGTCACAGCAGCAAGGGCATTCAGCCTGTGTGGTACTGTTTGGTTTTGTTTTAACCAGGGATGAGCCATGTTATAGGAGATGTAGCTGATAAGTTATCTTGGAACAGAAGTCTTTTTTTTTTTCCTTCTGAAAACACATACCTAGGAACTATAAATTTTAGAACAAAAAGTTAGCTGCACTACAGTCAGCAGAGCACATCTTTAGGGGTGGGGTCTGTCAGGAGCTGCTGCGTGTGGTGGCTCCTCTGTCCGATGAGGTTGCTGCCAGGCTGTCTTCTCCTCTGAGTGGGTGGGTGCAGCGCTCTCCTTCATCACCAGCTTTCATGTTACTTTCATCATCTGTCTGACTATAGCTTGCCTGGGAATAAGGAATGTGTCATATTTTTAAGATGAAAACTGTTCTATAAATTAGGGTTATGAGCTTTGAGGGTCCCCTCTTTACCCCCAAATCCACAATTCTCTCTCTCTCACCCCCATCCCTTACTATGATAATCAGGAGGAACAAAATGTTCTGGAACATCATGTGCCTTTGTACCTTCTTGAAGAGAGGACAGAAATCCGCCCTGTCCAGATTTTGCTTTATGGGATGGCATCTAACCAATCATCAGGATGCCATGCTAATGGAAAAAATATCACTTTCAATCAGACAAGCCTTAATTTAGGGAGTTACGATGCGGCTGGCCAAGGAAAGTAGTGTACCATGTGGCCAGAGGGATGGGGAAGGGATGAATCCAGGATTTGAATGGACCAAATGGAGTTTTAGTGGATACTGAGTACCAGCCACGACATATACTTTCACCAAAAGTGACAACTGAAAAGCACTAACAATGCTTGTTCCACTGCTCTTGTTAGTGTGCTGATAAATGCATGTTTATCTTTGAATGGTCCTAAATCCCTTTTTTTGAGCAGAGGCTAAGGCTGCCTTTATCCCTCCTGTGTGGGAGACTCTTTCCTGGTAGATGCCTAAATGATGTGGGCCCGGTGAAGTTGGCTTCAGGAACTTTGGATAAGAGAGACATATATTTTGGGATAATTTCTGGTCTTGCAGCAGTATCAGAAAGTCCAAACAAGTAGATTTTAATAGTATAAGCTGTTGTAAAATTTCAGCTTTATTTCTTGGCTATATTAATAAAAATTACAGTAGGATAAAATTAGCTACAGAGATTAAAAAAAAAAAAGCACAAAACTAGCTTCTACAGTGTTCTAAAGCTTCTGTCAGACTTTTAATAAATTTTGCCTGGTCTGCTGAAACAGTGACAGACTGGTTATGTTTAGGGTCCCAACGAACACCAGCTGGGTAGGCATACCATTCAATAAATGGCAGAGGCCACAACTGCTTGAATTCTCCACTGTCATAATTGCATCAAAAGATTTTTAAAATGGTCTAAGAACTTTAAGAGTATTGAAAGCTTTGTCACATATGTACAAGAACCAGATGCTGCTTTTTACCTGGGTATATGTCAAGGACATCTTTTTAGACTTTAAAAAATATCTGTTTTCCTAAGAACTAGTTACTGATGTTTAAGTGGTAGCAGAACAAAAATGACCAAGTTGCTGGAGGTAAGAAAAAGAAAATTCTATGAAAGGAAAAGGCTTGCTCCTTGGGGTAGGGTTTGTTATAACTAGAGTAAATATTTTTAGAAGTAGCTCCTGGGAACTTTTTTGCTCTAGTTATAATCAATCAAGGAACAGGTAGCATAGCTTTCTCCAACTTCAAGGAAGGCCGGTGAGGGTATGGTCAATAAAGTGATACTTTTCAAACAAAAAAGGCCTCCCTGTTCAAAAAAGTCTATTTCATAATAGCAAATATGACATGATTTTTAGTTAGAGGATTGAGGCAGGAAGAGCTGCATTTTCATTTTTAAATGTAGCAGCCACGGTTGAGCTTGCTATCAAGACTATAGCCTTACAGGATTCCATGGTTAAGAAGACTATAAGTAAAGTAGTCAAGACCACAGGCTGATGAAGCCAAATGACTGAGAAGTGTAGCAGCTTTGTACTGTCATGGGGATATGAAGATAGCCAATAGTTGGAGCCACCCAGAGAAGCCATCCAGACTGTCAGGTCATTGTAGCTGAAGGTGTGTCAAGTCACTGTAGATAATTGAGTCCTATCATTATTTATAAAAATAGAGCAAGCTCAGCCCTCCCTGGTGGCACAACGCTGCACTACAAGCTGGCTGAAGCTGCTTCAGTGTGCATTTGATCCCCGTCCTGGAGCTGACCCACCTGGCGCAGCAGACCTCTCCTGTCTTGCCCGCTGCTCCCCTCAGCAGTGTATTTTGTCGATCTGTCTGTTCTGCTCTCCATTCTGTCTCTGGTGAATCCTTTCACTGCCCCTGCACCTCTGACTTGTACCCCAGTTTTGTATGCCTAAATAAATAAATCTTAAAAATAAATAGAGCAAGCTAGTTCTGAGTTTTAGAGGAGGCAAAGGCTTCTGATATACTTACAGAATACTTATAGCAGCTCCCAGGTTTGAGCTGGTTGTCAAGCACTGAGCATAGTGCCAGACATGTATGTGTCCACAGTACAACCAGAACGTGTCTGCCACTATGGGCCCTTTATAGAGTATATCCAGGTGAGGATAACTTCTCTATGAGGTAGGTATTATAATAATTGTTCTACAGAGGGAATGGAGATTCACAGAGTTTAATAGTTTGTTCAGGTTTATGCTGCTAGGATTTAGGGAAACTCTTATTCAAAATGGAGTCTATTTAGAGTTGGGAGCCTAAGCTTTAGTGATCCTGTCAGTCAAACACTACATTAAAAAAATTACTAGGAATTTCCCACCTATTTATATAAATCCTTGAGGGGCCACATATATGATTTAGTACATTAATTTATATCTTGCTGAATTTCACAATGGATTTGAATCAGTTATTCCAAAAATATAAGGCTGCAGTAAGTGTTCCTCTATGTTTTGATTTTTTCTTTCTTTAATAATATGTGATTTGTGCTTTTACTTGTTAAGGCAAACATATTTAATCTTTTGCCCTGATTACAGGGTCAGCCCATATTCAGAAATGCTGAGAAAGTTTGGACATTTCCTTCTCTTGTACTGGAAGCTGCAAACTTGGATGCTACTTGGACTGGTGATGTCACTTCATAGCCATGGGAGATTTCTGGGGGTACTGCCAGCCCTATAGAAGTTTCTGTCCCAATTTTTCTAATTAATAGAGTAAAAATTCCACTCCCAGAAGTGTTTGCCAAATCCCCACTGGGCTAGAATGTAAGAATCATAAACCAGAATGATTTTTTGATATCAGAAGGGAAGAAAGGAATTTCATCCCATAGAAACACCTAAGAGAGAGTGACTGTGAATTTAGATATCAGGTTATCAGAATTCAGTGTACAGTGGCCACATTTCCTCTTAAATAAGAGGGTACTTACTTGAGAGGAGAGTGATAAAAGGATATTGTATTCAACCTTGCAAGCTGACCTGTGGGTGACAAAGGACACAAACAAGAAAGGTGACATGTCAAGTCTGTGATGCAGTCAGGCTGGTGAATGAGTGGTAGGAAGCCATGCAGAAGACAGAAAAATAAGAGAGTCTAATGGATGGAAGTACAGTCTCATCCGTCAAATAGCCACAGGCTCATAGAGCTTTCAAGAAAAACCACTTCAATCTTCTCAGGACATATCCCTTGAGTGGGGACACACAGGCCTATTATTTAGTCCTAGTCCTTTTCTTTATTTTTACCTAGAAGTCACTGGTCACGGAAGAAGGAGAGGAGGGAACTAAAGATTACCAGAGGTAGAAAAAACTTCAATAGGATCTTTTGCTATTAATAGAACTTCCTTTCATTTGACTCATAGCAAGTGAAATTCCAAATTCATTAAATTAAATAAAATCCCTGGTGGCACAAGGGATTAAATCAGCGATCACCAGCCACTGCAACAAGTTCGATCCCAGCCCAAGCAGTGACCCACATGGTGCAGCAGACCTCCTGTCTTGCCCACTGCTCCCCTCAGCAGTGCATTTCAGTAGATTTACCTGCTTTGCTCCCCACTGTCTCTGGTGAATCCTCTTACTCCCCATACCTCTGGCCTACACACTAGCTCTTATATGTATAAATAAATCTTAAAAAAAAAGAAACCAAAAACCTAACATTTCAAGTGGAATGACTGGTTCCCTTAAAAAGAAAATAAACTGGAATTTTATTTACTGTTGCCACAAAAATCCAGAAACTGATAGGAGCTCACAGAGGGAGGCTTAACAGCATGAACCAGAGCACTGCTTACTCAACTCCATCTTTCCTTCCCTCCATCAACAGAGTCATGGGGGATTCATGGAGGAAGACCACCTCCGGCTGTTCCAAGAAATTCTGGCAGCTTCAATCCAGGCTTATTTTTTCTATGGACCTAAATATGGATGGGCCATAGAAAGTGCAAAGAAAATTGAGCTCCCTGTGTCTGCACTTCAGAACTGAGATGTTCTGAGCATCAAAGCTTGTCTTTTTGTTGTTGTTTTTCATTCTTGTATGACTAGATCAACATTTTCCATTGCTTCTGAAATATTGGTTGTTAAATGGAAAATCCTTATGGAAAATTCAGGGGTCAAACTTTTGTTATGTTGTTGGGGTGGGGCAGGTGGGCTCCAAATTCCCTGTTGCCACATTCTCCTCCGGAAAATCTTTCAAAAGTTAATCTTGAAACATGAAAAGTGAAGATAATTTATTCTCTCTGCTTCTACTCCCTTCACAAATAGAACAACTAAGGACCACTGCTGAGGATGTGGGAACAGTTGTCTGGTAATTGGACAGAAAGTCTGACATGATAAAATTACTCAGTGGGCCCTGGGAAGTATTAGGTCTCAATCTGGTAGTTAACTCTGTGCCCTCAGAACCCCAATAAAACACAGAAAGAGAAACAGACAAGAGGATAAACATGGGAGTAGAATAATCTCTGCAGAAAATGCATCTAGTTAAGGACTAGTTACTAATTACATTTACTCCTAACTGCATGTGTTATGTCAGTGAATTCTCAGATGGATTATCCCTCCGTAAATATACTAATCTGTTCATGTACACCCTGCTGAACATAGGGTGTGGGGTCCAAACCCCCCACCATTTCTCAGGTAGGTTTATTACACCTACTTTTTCTTATTTACATTTGCCATGAGGTGGAAAGAGGAGACTGATGCCAAATGATTCAAGGAGATACATTTATGCTAATTAAATTGCCTTGTGCTATTGTCTGTCTCTCTCTCTTTTTAATCTCCAAGTAAAGCATCTTTCTTAATGATCCTAAAGAGAGATGGTCAATGAGTCCCTGGGTTTCCTAATGTAACAAGGCCTCTTTTCACTTTCCAGATCAACACCTTCTAATGAATTTAAAATTGTTACTAGAAAGCCTGGCTTAAGGAATACAGTTAGAATATCCTGGCAAAGGAGGGTGGGGAGAAGGAGAGGACACTGATGCTTTGAGAAATGTAAAGGACCTAGCCACCAGGGGGCAGAGGCAGTAGTGGTGGGTGGTTGGCTGGCACCGGGCCTGCTCCTGTACCTGGTAGGCTTCATCCTGCAGCTTCTGTTTCAGGTATTCCTCCATCTTGAGCTCGTTCTCCAGCTGCCTGACCGAGTCATCCTCATAGTTCTCTTCCTCTGGCTGCACGTAGGGATCCCCATCTTCTGTAACCCTGGGAGTAAACCACAGATGTCGTTTGGGAGCAAATCTTTAAAGGAAAGTATGAGCGGAATTCATGTGTGAACTGTATTTCCTTGGCTCATTTACTGTCTTCCAATTCACTCCTTTATTTCTATCCAGTCTTCTTATACCTAACAAAAAAACTTAAAAAAATGTAAGTGTGGAGAAGTATATGACAAGCCTTTCCCATGAGTAATTTTTCTATGGCTGGTGCTCACTGATCATCTAGGGTTACCTTTTAAATATTAAATCTTAAAAAAAAGGCAGCCTTGACTTTTGAGAGAATATAGTTGCCTGGATCTGGGACTTTTTTTTTTTTTAAGTGGAAACCAAAAACATTTTCTATAAGGAAAGTGAGACCTCTAGTGAAATAATCATTTTAGTGAAATAACCATCCAGACATTTTTATATAATTTATCCCTGTCTTGTGCCCACAGATACCCATAACTGAATGCTTTATTTTTATAGTAAAAGCAAGTCTCAGAGTATCAGCTAATTGATGTCAGGAACATTAATACTCTTAACCCACAGCTCTTAACCTTAAAAATTTATACTAGCTCTGAATCTAAAAAATCCATTTAAATTGTCCAGTTTAACTATGAAACAGACAGAGAAGAGTGACCTCTTTCACTATGTGGCCTCCACCTCCAGGTGTCCACCCCAGTAAATATAAATCTCATGGACTAAACACAAATTCACTTTCTAAGTCATATGACTGAAATATTCTCAGGCTACACACAGTACATGTTTAGGCAGCATGGTTATTAAAGTGTTTTCAAGTACACATTTTTGGTTTGGAACTTAGATGTCATTTTCATGTTTGCTTATATATCTACAACATGCTCTGGCTAATTTTAGAGGTCTGGGTCCTGCCTAAGTAAGTCAGTGAGCATGAGGTAGACTTCCTCTCCCCAATTCCTGCAGCAAGTTGGTAGCTGGTGCTAGCCCTGGCATATAAGGAGGGCAGAGTGGGTAGCTCTAGCCGTAACCTGGGAATTTAGGGTTAGAACAAGAAACTTCCAAGAAACCAACATGTCAATGTTTAATCATAAAAAATCAAATAAATATTTGTACCAGATGAATTGATGACAATTAACTCACAACGCATTCACTGATCTGAAACATAAATCACTTAATTATAAATTCTAAAGGAAAACACAAGAAATCAAACTAAAATTATAAGTGGTAGCAAACTACATTCTAACTTTTGCTTTGATCTTATGCTCTCTGCTTTTTCACAGATGATTTCAAACCATGTCTATTTATATTTATACATTCCTATGGTCTTCGCTCACTATTTGGATTGAGAGCCAAAACACCAGAAAGACCTCTGGCTAGTTTCTCCTTTGGGCCTTTAGAAAATCTACTAGGATGTCACTGATGCTGCTGGTTTCTGCCAAATGACAGAAGCCTAATTGGATGAAATCTTTTGCAAAACAGTTTTTTTATTTTTCAGGTTCAGATTTAAACATAGTCAACACAATCAACCAAATCAGATTTCTTTATAATTTGCTTTCATACATTTATTTCAATTCCAAGGGGCTCACACCCAATCAGATGGGTCCTCAGGAGACAGAATGACTTATCTCCTGAACTAGTCCACGAGGACCTGAAGGCTGGGAGCTGCTTTTTGATGCTTTTGTGCACACAACTAGCACCGTACTTTGGCAAGTCACTGAGCATTGGTTAGTTTAATTTATTGATAATCTGAAAATTGTGAGGGGGCAAGTCACATGGATACAGATTATACTTATTCAGAATAAATGAAGCAAACATGCTTTCACTTTCTTATGACCCCTCTGTTTTTTTTTTTTTTTTTTTTATTTGAGAAAATATCCCCAAGCAGAAGCTACTCACACTTCACCACGCATGGTGCTGGGGGCAGGGCCACTCTGCATGTATCCCGGTTTTCGGGCATGGATTTGCGCTAGAAAAGCCTTTTCAGAGGTTGGCGATGGAACCAGATCCTCAAACTGAGTCCGTGTAAATTCAGAATCCACGTTACTCTCGGTTTCACTTCCCACCTCTATTAGGAACAATTGAAAGAAAGAGTGACTTGTTGGATGTTTCTTGAACAGCAAATGTGAGGCTTATGTGACATAAGTTGACTGACACTACATAAAGCACTGAGCAGTTAGTTGTTGGGCATAAGTCAGCAGGGTTTACTTTTCCAAAATAGGATTTGACACTGATTAGAATTACCATAAAGTCATTTGTTATACAGTATTCCCCCCGCCCGTGTTGTTATGGAGAATTTTTTTGGCTTAATAACTGACAACTCCTTAACACTTCTTTTTTTCACTCTCTATAAAAAAGAGAACACTGGAACTGTTACTTTTGCTTATATTACTTTAAGTTAGGAAATATGAACATAAATATTCATTTGCTTAATATTTCAAGGCATTATAAGAGTAAAAACTGGTAGTACCTGAGACTTCCAGGTTAGGAATCACTTTTAGTCATCATTTGCTAGGGCAGTAGGTACATGCCATTAATGTATTAACTACTTTCATTTTTATCCTATTGGGTAAACTTAATCTAAAATAGAAGCAACAATTTTCATTACTTTAATTCTTATTATAGAGGTTTAAAATATTTAAATTCCTATTTTTGTTTTAATATTGGAGATTTATTCCTTAAAGCAGTTGTAATATCAGTAACATGCTCACACTTTTGCCAGACAAATGTCTTGCTAGGTGAACTTTAAGGAATATATGAGATGCATTGGTAACATGTAGGATATTTATTTGCATATCTGTACTATTAAAATTTTTAAAACTGTATGAAGTACTATCAGGATAGACTTGCTTTCTTGTTATCTTGTTACTTATTTTTAGACAGATCTTTCTTCACAGAAAATATGGTAAATTCCAGTTTATATATATTTAAGTAGTCATGCATTCTAAACAAACAGAGTCTAAATTAGTAAATAAAATGTTTGACCCTATGAAATATGTTTTCAAGTTTCTGGACCATGAGATATATTAAGAGTAGCATTCTTTGAGTTATAGAATTATAAGTCAACTTTAATAGTTTTCTTTATTATTTTCTTCACTTTCAAACTTTCTACATTAACCACGTGTACATAGTACAACTAGCAAAATATAAACCTCACTAAAAAAATCTGAATTTATCATAAAAATATCACATATATATTTAAAAAATCTTTTTATACTCAATAATGAACAGGTCTCTAACAGACTTCTTCTCTAACAGAATTCTTGTGTCCCTTTGTAATGGTGAGCAGACAAATGAGAGGAGGCCCTGGACACACCTGAATTCAGCTCTTTGACGAGAGAGGACATGGTGTTAGTGATGGAATCTGCTGCAACTAGTAAGTCATTCCTTAAATTTCTTCTTGAACCTTAAGTGAAGAAGAAATAATAATTAAAAAGTAAAAACTTCCTGTTTCCAAACTTTATGCTGTTTATCATTCCTAATCTAAAACAAGGATACTTATAAATCTCTAATTTGCAGAAATGCTTTGGTTCATTTTATGAAAAAAAAAAAAAAAAAAGTCTTTGATGGTGGAAAATTCTAAGGAAGTGTGAACTTATTCCCCTAAATCATATGGTGTTGTAAACCAATGGTACCTTATTAATAATAAAAAGAAATAGCATTGTACATCACACCCTTAAAAATGTTAGAAGTTGATAGAGTCTACTTGAAGTTTACTAAGGTGCTATGCAAATATAATAATAAGTATTTGCAATAATCAAAAAGAAGGAAAAGATAAAGTGTGCTTAGGGCGGTATCCTCAAGTATAAGCAGATGTGGCTACTGATGGGGACTCATATAATTTATTGTCTTCATTGGGACCATTTTGAAAGTGAAAGAGAGCAGAATTACTGATCAGATTGAGTGACCTGGCACAAATTGGGATTGCCTCAGGTAAATATGTGTGGCCACCCTTTGTAAAAAGAGAGATGAAAAGTCTAGTTTTTCCAGAAATGTGCCTTCCTAGCTGCCACTATCATTATGGCCCTTACCTGGTAGGTAAGCTACATGGGATTCTGACTCCCATCCCCACAGCCTCTGTTCCCCCTAAGGGTTTCCAATGCTCTTCTACCATTGTAGGTACTGAAGGCTAGGCATTCTCAGTCTTCAGAATAGGACTCCCCAAGATGTGGGTCAATTTGAACTGAGGCCAGTTGAGGCCCTGCAGGCTTACAAGAAACTTTTATCATTCCCTTAACTACCTGAAGGAATGGAAATTAGGGGTATTACCCATAATTATGGTTATTAGCAGAAATAATCTTTCTGAAAAACCTGTCTCTATGGCCAGGCAAACAACTAATTATAGAGCACTACTCTTCCTATACAAATCTCCTTTACTTCATGAGTCTCCCTTCTCTTTCTTTTAAGTCCCAGGTTCCTATCCCATCCCTTAGCTCAGGATACATATCCCTATTTTGCTTCATTGTTTTTGAATTGACATGTTTATGTAGATTTCCCTATATGTAAATAATAAAATGTGTTCATCTTTCTCCTACTAATCAAAAATTTGATTGTTTGACAAACCCATTAAGAATCAAGAGGAGTAGGGTATTGGGAGAAATTTTCTCTCCCTGATAAAACCACTAGGGATTGGGGAACATGGGCACAGAAGGTCTCCAGAAAGCAGGAAGGGGGCAGATTCTTGCTTTGCTGTTGAGACATGGGCAAAAGATGGAGGGTTGCTATTGTATTAGTACCTTATAGGATATTTATTTACCTTGAATTGGAGTAGACCATGCTTGTCTATGGTAGAGAAAGATTCTTAATGATATTTCAGGCACTTTAAGGGATAAATGGACATTTGTAGACTGACATAGGAATGGGATAGATATTGCACAGAAGACTAGTCTCCATGTAGTTTCTAAATAGATGATTTACAGATAAATTTGTATAGCATGAGCTCTTCATGACTTGGGAGCTTCCTACAAACCATCTTTCATTCTGTCGTTTCTCAGAAAATCATGTTAAGTAAAATAATAGAGATATGAAAATTAAAAAGGTAGTTGAAAACACTAAATATAGCAGAAAGCTCAAATTGATTTAAAATGCTGTAAATATCTTTAAAACATTGTTGAGGGAAAGGACATTTTTCTTTAAAACTTTTTTTGAAGTTATTTTCAAAGAGAAAGCTGTGTTATGGATCTTCCCCTTTTCCTTGTGAATATATCATCCTCTCCTTTAAATGTAGTGAGGTTTTATTCCCCATACACCTGGATGAGAATGTCTGTTCTCGTACACTCTTGCCATCCCTGAGTATTTCTGATGTTAAAAAAATTTTTTTTTAATCTATCAGGCAAAAGGTAATACTAAAATTTGTATTGCTACAATTCTACAATTATTTGTAATGTTAAACATCTTTTTATAGTTTTATTAGTAGCTTATATTTCTTCTTCTGTCCATACCCTTTACCTACTTTTGTTTAAGGGATGTCTTTCCTATTGCTTTCTAATATTTTATGCATAACTGAGTTACAAAACTGATTGCACATATTTTGGAAATGATTTCCTCATGTTCTTTTCTTTTTTTGTCTTTTGACTTTTATTTTACTTAAATCTGTAGTCATATATTTCTCTTTTCCTTAGATTTGTATCCGAGACCCTGGAAGGATGTTCATGATGGGTTTCTAATTTAAAGAAAAATGCAAATTGCAGGCCAAAATGCAATTGATTAATTATGTATAAGTAAGAGTATGTGTTTATAAAAAGGAGTACATATATACATGTTTAAATAGATACTTAAGTTGATAAGGATCAAACTGTTAACAGCATTTACTGGGGATGAGTGTGTGAGGAAGAATCTTTTTCTAATTTTCTATTAATTTTAAAAAGTGATAGTAAGAAAGTTTTAAAGGTGTGGAAATATTTCTAAATGAATAAAGCCATGTGCCTTGGGAGCCCCTGGCAGTGTGAAAATGAAAAAGGTAGCGGTGTGCAAGTGCTATTTGCCCCTTGGTATCTCTGGAGTTCCTCTGTTACCAAGGAGTTCACAGAGGCAATGAGTCAGCTCAAAGAACACTGGCAACATGGTTCCATATCCTTCTTGGTCTCCTCATGACTAAAGAGCTGGGATTGCTTACTCTCAATCTTGCATTTGTTTTAATGTAAACAGGAGAAAGCAGGGACTAAGATTGTTCAGAATTTAACAATGGCTTACAGTTATAAAATTTCCTGGGATATTAGTGAAATGATTTTCCTTCTCTTATTGAGCCAAGACCCACACAAATGGGGGCTGCCAATAGAAGTCAAAGGAAGGTGAGAGCATGAAGGGAGGACAGTTTGGTGGCAGTCTGTAAACCACCTCTCAGGCAGAGTGCTGGTGTAGAATATCCACGGTGAGGTTCTGATGACTGGATCCCTCAGTAGACCTTGGTGACTTACTTGCCAGGTAAAAGCAAAACACAACCAAAATAAAGCGACTTACTTTGTGCAAATGCCTCTTGGACATCTCCCCCGACCCCTGTGAGGGAATCCTGAGGCGTGTGAGTCGGGGTGGAGCAGGCCGCTGCAGACCTCACGGGCATGGGGATGGGCCTGCTGATGGTGTGGCTGGGGGAGGAGCGAGGGGAACCTGCCCCCTGGGTCTGGAGAGACAATGCAAGTCATTAATTTGTTTCCCTTCCGGAAAGCCAAATACCATCCCTAAGGCCTCAGTTCAAATGTTAAGAGATGTTGACAATGAAATTCTGCAGCAGGAGGAAATTTGCTAAGGTAATTCTAAACTGGAGCAGGTACTTGAAGACCTTATTGTTACCTAGTCAGAAGTTTTGGCTGCATATCGAAAGCAAGAATATTAGTCCAGTATTATTCCGTAATAAAAGAGAGGTATGTTTATGTAATGAAACTAATATTAAGCAGTGATAATTACAATTGTTTCCTTGAAGGAAGTTCTATGTAGAATAAAGAGACATTAAGGGATGGATGTGGTTTATGCACTTTGATATCAGCCTGTTTGCACTGATATCATCTTTAAAGGATAAATTACAGTTCAAATCGTGTCATGCAATAATAAACACATGAAATCTCAAATTAAGACTCAGAGGAGCAGTAAATTGTTTAATCCCTATTTTAATAGTGAAAGTTGCCTGTCAAATTACTCTGTGATTCAGGGACTCAAATAGGGAAGAGAAAAGAAAATCTTGGTTTCTTATTTTTGGTGACTGGTTTCTGAAGAAAATGTCCTTTTTGCATCTATTAAATAGTATTATATCAGGACAATAAGAATAGCAGGGTTTAAAAATGAGTAAAGAAAAAAATGGAGAAAAAAACTAAAACCACCACAGAGACTGTCATATGTTGAAATTTCATGACTTTGTCTCTACAAGGAGGCACCTTGGGAAATTTTTCTCTATTTTTCCCCTCTTTTAATAATTAGTTTATAAGGAAAGTCAGTCACATATGAGTAAGACAATGCAATGAGATGCTCAAGTGCATTCACAGCAGATTGCGTGTTCACATAAATTCCATTCCAGTCTACTGGGTCCCATCAGAGAGAGTGAGGACCCTCTCACAGCAAGGCCCAGCGTCATCAACTCATCCCCTTCACATGTGCGCCCTAACAGCAGCATCCCAGAATATTCCATTTAGAACTTTGCTGTGGTTTCAGCTGCTTGCAGTTAAAACACACAACATCAATCCTGTAAAAACGCCATGCTGTTAACTTTCCAGGGTTCAGATCACACATACAAGTCAGATCTATAAATTGAGAAAAATCCAGGATGAAAAGCAAAGGAAAACAGAACAGGGCACAGACAACAGCTCAGGTGATGCTCAACGGGCTCAGGAAGCACTCTTTCATGCTCCACAGTACCTTGTAGTGGTCTGTCCAGGCCCAAGAAGGAACTCTGCCCGATCGCCATCTTTGCATCTGCTTGCCCCAGCCCCATCAAGGACAGTTCTGATTTTTTCAACCAGACTTTTTGGTAGCTCAGTCTCATTACCACAAAACTGCTCCTTCCTAGCCACCCAGGTATCCCCCCACCTCCTAGGCCATTAATAAATGACTTCATATTTAAGTTGTGCTTTCCCAAGCATATATGTGATTTCACATGTATTCTCATTAGTATTAGTTTCTCTCCATGACCTGCTGAAGTAGGTATCATTACTTTACATGTGTAGTTGTGGATCAGTGCTCAGAGAAGTGAGAAGAATACCTTAGGAGATGGAGCCAGAGTGTCTGGGTATGTCTGAGCCCAGTGCACTGCCTGCCCTGAGATGCAGGGATCTTAGTGGGCTATGACACAGGTTGGTTTGCAGCCTTTGAGGGCTGCTTCCCCCATCAACCCCTGTTGTTATCCTTTTCAAGGCAGGACCCTCAGCAGGCTCTCAATCCTTTCTTAATGGTTCTCTCTGGTACCATGGAACCAGTCACAGCAGGGAGAGGGGCTGGAGATGGGATGTTGGACAGAGTGGCTGAAAGAATAGGACCCTGGCTCATGTGTGCATAAATAAATAAATCTTAAAAAAAAAAAGGCTCTTCTTGGCTATATGGTGTGAGTTACCTCTCAACTCTGGGAAGCCAGATCCTCTTCTGCTGTAGGATATTCACAATAACACAGCTGTTTTTTTTTGTATGTATTATAGAAAGCACATTTACTACATTGCTTTGTTTCATTCTTTCAGTAATAGGAATCTTAGTAGCTTATATATGAATGGTAGTTTAGAATCTGTAAACACCTAAATCCCAAATACTTTAACCACAGTGAAAGTCATATGAGTTATCATTGCTAGTCTCATTTTTCAGATTAACACACTGAGGCTCAGTTTACTGAGCAAACTCAGTAAAGGGGTTAATTGCATTTTCCCAGGTTTCTGAGCTAGTGAGTGGCAGAAAAAAGTGGACACCCAGTCTTTAGTCTACAAGCCCAGTGCTTTTCCTCAGCACCGCAGCTGCTTCTTAGGATTGTGGACACTGTCACAAACCCCCAGCCAATCCCACCTACACTAAGTTCAGAAAAGCTTAGCTATCTGAGGACTGAGTGGCAAATGCCAGGTCAGGCACCCACCTGAGAATGAGATTGAAACAGGGCGTAGAGCCTCCATGAGGCTAGACCTCACCTTGCTTGGTCTCAGGGAGCCCTGTGAGTGCCCGGAGTGGTGGAAGAGCCTTGGGCTATTTCTCATTCTTATATTGAATTTGGAAACCCAGAAAGCAACAGATTTTGTTTCATATGAATTTGGCTCTGACTGATAAAAGCTATTTTATGGTATCTGCTGCACTACATTGCGTTTCTAAAACATAAAACTCCTGAATTCTGGAACATATCTGGTCCTGTGATTTCAGATATGGGACTATGCATTTTATTAGTGTAATGGCTGTTCTGGGCTGTAGTACACACTTGCCCTGCTGCATCTGTTCCAGCAGGTACTCCAGCATAGTTCACGGGCTTCTTCCCCCGCTAACTCCCACTACATCTGGGCTTTTTAACCTTCCTTATGTGAAACTCTTACCTCTTGGCAGTTCTTCCTGTTTCTCTCAGCCACTGGGCTCTCCTGCTAGCTGTCTGAGGTATTCCCAGCCCTGCCTCTCCTTACTGAATGACTGGTCTCCAAAGCCAACTTTTCCTATTCCTTTCTATTTGCTTCCTTTTTTTCAAATCCTATTAGTGGCTCTGTGTTAAGAGAAAAAGAATTGACTGTAGTTATGTGTTAAGGGAAAAACAATTGAATGAATCTAAATTACAGCAATGTCTGGATGACTAATAGCTACCATCTCCTAAATGAATCTCTAATTGGTACAATTTCAAGCAGTCTGATTATGTGAAGAATGTAGGTAGAAGATTCTGTGCTGAAGAAAAGGAGTTCGTTGATTTTCCCACAACTTGCAATTTCCAAGTCAGGGCCAGTCTTTACACAGACTTTTGGGGCCAAGACTGTGGTTCCCTGGGTGATCAGTTTTGTTAGGACATTGTCATGTTTGATGCATAGAACTTCCTAGGGCCTTCTGCTGGGAACACCAGGTTGGGCTTTCCTTTCTTTTCAGTTCTTATAGAGGCACTAGGAAAGGCAGTTGCTACTTGGTGTCGGATTGGATCTGAGGAGATAGAATTTTCACAGGTAGTCTTCAGAATGACCTCTGGCCTGGTCATAAAACAGGCTTGTTGCTAACAACTTTAGAAGAGTTAGATTGAATAATCTCTGTGACCATCCTTTGCTGGAAATTACTTGCTGATTAATGGAGCAAAGACTTAAGGAACCATGGTCCATGCAGATCAATATATAGATCTGAAATTCCTGAGAGCTGATTTATGAAAGAAGGAAAATATACATCATACTGGCAAATTTAAAATAGCTCTCTTCCTAGAGAATAAATGAAAAATTCATTTCCACACTCCATGCTGAGTTCACCCAACCTGCTGTTGAATCAATTTTTAAAAAGTCTGAAAAGATTCATAAATGTTCTGAGTTTTCCAGAAAGTATTTTGATTTCCACTCAGAAAGAAGGAAGGAAGGAAAGGACCAAGTGAAAAAGTGCACCTTGGAGACCTGGCAGAGTGACCACTGGGCGACAGGAGTGGGCAGCAGTATGTACACCCTCCCCTGGTCCTGAAAGCTCGGCCTCTCAGATTTGTCTGAGAATCAGGCCTAATTTAATCAGGCCTACTTTTACTTAGCAGCCAGAGAAGGCAAATCAGGGTTTAGCTATATTTAGCTTTCTTTCACCCTTTCTTCTAACACACATTCACTGACTATCCTCCTACCTATGATAATATCTACACTTGGGCTTTAGACAAGAGATTGTGTGCAAAATATTGTAGAGCTACAGATGAAGCCATGCATTCGGATTGGTCAGGCAGAAGCATCCTCTGACTTGGGTCTTACTAGTAGGGATCTCTAGGCAGAAAAGAGGAATGATTAGGTGGAAAGAAGGACATGGCAGACCTTATGTCATGAGTAGGACTGGGAGGCGTGAGGGCACTGCAGATAGCTGTAGCTGACCAACAGGCTTGCACAGGCTTGCTGTCAAGCCAGTGGGAGGAACAAGGGCTGGGGCTGCTGGAGCCAGGTTGGGGCCTCGCATTTGCAAATTGGGACTCAGTCAGAAAAGGGGTTCAGTGTTTATCCTCAATTAGAGGTCATCTTCCAAGGTGTTTAAGTAGAAGAATATTTCTTATTTTTTCTGGAATTAAGGAACAAATCACCGATTCTCAAAAAGGATGAGAGAGAGGATGCTTTTGCACACTAGATGTTAGTCCTTACACTGCAGTTGATTATGAAGTGCAGTACTCACCCTCACCCTCTCACTTCTGGTTGCTCATTACTTGGCAGAAAACACACTGGAGAGGATGAGCAAGGGCAGGTAAAACCCAAACTGGGAAATTTGTAATTTCTGGCCTGCAACAATGTTTGGAAGAGTGATTATGATTTCCTGAGTTGACCAACAATCAAACATAAATAGAGATGAGAGCAGGGCAGGAGATGGAAGGTGGAATGATGTTTGACTTTTTCCTCCTGATTGAGACACTGTTAGTTAACTCTCAGGAGAACAGGATGGGGTGAATTGGTCAGGCTTTTCCACTGCTAGCCTCTGTGGTTATCACCTGCTACTACAGGAGGATCCTGCCTGATTATGGACGCCTGCAGTATGGTGTGGACACGTGGAAGTGTGCACACCTGGGCCTGAGGCTGAGGCTGTATTGGTGGGGGAGAATGGCTACCAGAGACAAAGTGACTACAGAGGGTCAGACCCATGAGAAGACACCAGAAAGAGCCCAAAGAGGGAGTAAAGATTCGCTGGGGGCTGGGAGGTCTGCCAACGCCCTGGTCCCTGGCCCTCCTGGCCCCCTGCCCAGCCTGCAACTGGTTGTTGGACTACACACATGTATGTGAAAGAATATGGGTCCAATTAGGAAAGTTTACATATACTCTTGTGTATGTGCAGATACACTGGCTTTTATATTTACATCTCACGTAGGTAGCAATTTACAAAGTGCTTTTATATACATTATCTTTTAAGTCTGTACAACAATGCTGAGACATGTTTGAAATAAATTACCAAGAAGCTAACCACCTTATCCAAGATCTTTCAGCTGTGAGTGAAGGGCTGGGGCCCTTGTCCTGCAGGTCTAAGTAACCCCAGTCTTCATTTCTAAGAACATTATTATTGAGATTTTTCTGAACTTGAAATCAGAAATCTTGATTTTAGACTGGTACCTAACATTTGGAAGTGGAAGTATACTAGCAACTCTGGAACATCCATCACTGCAATAATACCCCAGCTGCCTTCATTATTAAACTTTTTATGAGTGTTCTTTTTATGGTCCCATCCATAAATCTTCAAAATACGCAAAAAAAAAAGAGGGTAGGATAATTTCGATTCAAGTTTTGTAAAAAAATTTATTGCTCATGATACCATAATCATCATATTATGTTACAGGCACTATTTTTATTTTATTTTTTTAAATTCATGTTCTTTCCTCAAGGGGGATAAATTCATGCATTACTTCTAACAAGAAACATATAAGTAGGAATTATCTATATCAGTATAATAAAATACATTGAACCACACAGACTTATGATCAAGCAAGTAGAGGTTATTAAATCAAGCACAATTTGTTGTGTGCGGTGTCTTAAATCTGATTTTACAAAGATAATGTCCCCCGAGGGGAATGGCTCATGTATAAAAACAGAATTTAGAAGCAGATGCCAGACTAAGGCCTCTAAATTCTCTCCTTAGATCATGTTATGCCATAAGACGTATATATATTCGGGTGGTATTTTTTCTTTCTCTGTGGAACTTCCTCGAACATGGGGGGGTTTGCCTTTAATTTTGACTGAAGGTCAGTGTAAGAGCATGTGTCCATTTTATTAATCACTCCTTTTATAAAACTTAGAGTGAAAACTTTCTTTTTCTATTTTATGTCAATAGAAATTTTGGTCCTCCGAGAACTGGCATTTCTGTACTGATAACACCACTCATTAAGTTTTCTTCTTTTGTGCCTCCTTGTCAGAAAGCACTGAGTAATACTCTTGTCCCTTAAGATTACATTTTTTTCTTAGGTTTTGCTTTTTCTGTTTCTATTTTGTGACGTCATTGTTTATATCTTGTTTTTCTATTATGTGACGTCATTATTTATATCTTTTGTTGTAGGATGTCTCAGGTCCTTTATGAAAAAAGACCTGAGTGGAAAAGCAAAGAAGTGAGTCAGACAGGCGGGCCCTCCCTCTACCCAGACAGTGCCTGGCCCACAGCAGGTATAATCCCTGATGGCCCTTATGCAGCTGTGCAGAAGCACTTGCTGGGGGCAGGCTTCCCATGATGCAGCAGCCACTGCTGGCTCCTTGTGGAGAGGAGCTGGGAGGAGAGGTGACTGTAGGAATGGTTTTATGGACACTGCCATGGTTGGGCTTTCTGCATCCATCTGTTTATGAACTTCTAGCTCACTGAGCCATTCTTGAAAGTGTTGCCTCACAAATGGTAGAGAAGGGGCCCCGAAGGGAAATGGCTAAAGTAGGCTGACAGAGGCCTGGATGACTGCTCTCGCTCTTCCTATTAGAAGAAGGAAGGTTATATTTATGCCTTGTTTGCCCTTTCTATGCACATGCTAAGTAAGAGACTGGAAAGAAAAGAGACTTTGCAAAGAGAAGCACCATAGCAAGGCATTTTCCTCTACCATGATCTAAGTGTGTTGAAAGTATTGATACAATAGCAATACCCCATGTATGCATTTATGGGTAATTATACAGGCTGTCAATGTGTGTCTTTCACCCAAGGATGCTGCCTCTTATTAAAAATTGAGTTCAGTAAAGTAACTTTTTTTCACAAAGTACAAATTAATGTAATACATTGTCTTTATTGTCTGACAATACAGATAGATTTTACACTTTCCTTTTTTACAGACCATGGGAATTAAGGGTAAAAATGTGTCCAGCATTTTGCAAACATTCTTTGTTATACACAAACACACACAATGAATAATAGGAAAGAGAATACAGAAGAGTTAAAAGTTATGTTGAAATTGGACAGGATGTGGTTCTAATTGATCCATGGGAATTGTGAAATTTCTTGATAAGACTAACAAGTGGACCATATAGTCAAACACAGCTTGGTACATGCATTTGATATTAAAATTGCTTTTATTTTGCTTCTAGTTTATTATTATTTTTTGAGTATGCTGCTCCCTCTGCTGGCTTCTGACTGACCACAGGGTAAGATAAGAATGTCCATTTCTGTTACATCTGGAGCATTAAATGCCCCTATTTCCAGAGATGATGTAGATAAGGGCCTGGGAACTCCTATTGCAAAAAGGTTCTTGATGATTAAAAAAAGGCTGAAAGTTGCCTATTGTCTTGACATTGTCAACCCAGAAATTTTACTTGGGGAGAACTGGTGAGAAGTGAACAGTTACTGAGTACAGCCTTTCCACATAAAATTGAACACATTTGGGTGAGCAGTAGGGAACAGGTATCATAATTATGCTGTGAAAAGAGACATAATTGGCTGATTTTTATTGAAAGAGGTTCCACACCTCTTGAGTAAAATGCAAACTGTTGAACATTCACAGCATGGAAGGATATTAAAGTCAGCTTCCTAGTGCTGTGGGTTTTACCTGCAGTAGCTGTAGTGACAGTGGTGGGTATATTTCTCTGTAGAGAAGGGTCTGATCAACAACCCAGAAAGGCATCTGACTGGTGTGAAACTGAGACTTCCCTGGACATCTCAAAATTTCTAATAAATTACAATTTTTCCCTTTTCTGAAAGATGTAAGAGTTCTTCTATTGATGCTGACAGTTGTAATAGTTATAAAAATTGCTAACTTTTATATATCTCAATTCAAGCACTACATTGAAAAGGAAGCAAATTAGTATGATATATTTTTCTCTTTCCAAACTGAAGCATGAACATACATTAGAGGCAAAAGCAATGAGAAAAACAGCAGGACGGCAGGCCCCTCCACTGTTAGTTAAGACCTGCAGTAGGGAACATAACTTACTCCCTGCTTCAGTTCTTCTTCCTACAGAAAGATCGAATCAATATCAGTTAGATTACCCAGGGTTCCAATGAGAGCATGTACACAGTGTGAAGGAATGCAAGGGTAGGGGGCGCGGGGGGGGGGGAACATTGACCCAGCTCAGAGTGGCAGGTTAATATCATCCCGGTTCAGACGGCAGGTTAAGCCTCTTCTACCTCAGTCATTTTAGTTTCAAAGCTATTGAGGTAATAGAGACTCCAGTCCCATCTCTTTCCTCCATCTATTCAACCACCTCTCAATACTATCTTTCTCTCTATCTTAAGTTTGTATATCCTAAAACAGTCACTGTGTTCAGGCCAGGCTGATGCCAAGATGGCAGGAGGTAGACTCCTGCCTCATCACTATGGTGACAGAAACTGGGGATAGAAGCAGGGTGTTGTTTCAAAGTTTCCTGTCAGTCAGTGAGGGAAAGATGTGCTCGGCCCTCTTCACTTGGTGATTTGGAAAGGAAAGCAGAAAGAGCTTCTCTGGATCAACAAATGATGGGCCAGAAAACAACAAGAGGTTATTAATTTTCTAATCCTGTCTTAGCATACACAGCATAGCCAAGACTGAATTCTATACTTTTTAAGTCCAAGACACTGAAAAGTAAATTTTGTTTAGTAGCAATAAAGCATTCCCAACACTGATGGCAGGAAAAGTAGGCTAAGAAATAAAAATAAATGAAGAAAACAAAAGAAAAAAACAGCAGTTCCTGGGACATACTAGGTTTTTGAAGTTTTTGTTAACTAAATAAAAGAAAAAAGGAAGACAGGTAGGAAGGGGAGAAAGAAACTCAAACAGTACAGAAACAGTAATGATGTTGCCTCAAGCCTGCGGGGTCCAGGCACTGAAGCAAGCTGCAGCAGGGGTGTGGCCATCATCATTCTGTCAGATGCCAGTTCCTGCCTTCATCACTGCACAAGACCAGTCCACACTGGTTCATGGACATCTACATTAGGCAGGATGACCATGGGGCCCAGGCACTTCCACTGAGCTGACTCTAGACATGTGGTTGTAGTAATTTACTTTTGACTTGAAATATAATTTAGTGTATACTGAAGAGTGGACATAGATTTATTAAAGAAAGGATGCTACTTCTCAGTAGGAAGAATAGACTATCACACCCGGCAAGGACATCTATGGATCACCCCTGGAGAAAAGCAAGACGATATCCCCCTTTGGGATTTGCATTTGTGATTGGTAGAAGTTATGTGACTTGCTGGTAAAGTCACATACAGGTGGGATAAAATATTTTACTAAAATTAGCAAAGTTATTCCTCTTAATAAAACGATAAGCACCAAAATTATCTAATGACTAGCTTAATAGACATTAACTTCTGTTTAATTTAGTCACAATTGCTAAAAGCATTAAAAATAAAAATATTTCTGGTAACTCCAGGTTTATTAGTTTTAAGGACACAAGGAACTGGAAGTAAACCAAGCAAAAGTTACCCCACAAAGGAACTTAGTGGTTGTGTTCTGGGAAATGGGTAAGAACGAGCTCTATAATTGACTGCTACTATTCATGTGTCTAAGATGACCCAGAATCTGAATTTGAAACATGTTTTGGGGGAAATCACATAAAACAGATTGGAAAAACCAGTGTACATTATGAGCAAAGTATTTTTTTTTTTTTAACACAAATGCCAGAGTGATAGGTCTAGGCAACATTTATTTATAAATGTCTTACCTTTAGTAGCTTCATGAGACCCTCTAACTGGACCATTAGCTCTCTCCGGCTCTCTTGGAGAGCAGACATTCTCTGTTCTAGCTCATCCTTGCGCTGTCTAAGAAAGAAGCAGTCATCATCAGCAACAGCATTGGATTCACTGAGCTAATCATATTTCCAATCTTGTGGGTTTAACAAACCACCTGGAAAAGAGCTACGGATCTTTGACATGGTTATGAGATAGGAAAAATTTTGTCAAATGAATGAACAATTATAACTTAAATTATATACATTTTTTGTTAGAAACCATGTTAAACTCTTTTAGACACCCCTTATTACCATGAGCTAATAATTTAATGAAACGCTTTTTGGATAATCACTGGGCTTCTTTGGGATAAGAAAAAAAAAAAAAAAACAAGCTGTTATTGGAAAAAGTTTGATCCTCCAAACTCAAGGACTCTTGTGAATTTAACAGAAAATGCTGACTACCTTGGTATTTGGAGATTGAGTTAGCAAATTATATTTTTCATCTTTCCATAAATAGTGGGCAATGTGGCATCTTTCAGAGATAAAATATTAATAGTATATAGTAATTACAGTTAATCTAAATTCCCTGGTTTGAGTAGAGAATAAAGGAGTTTCTGCACAATTGTTCTAACTGAAAATATCTACAAGATCTGTGCTTATTTAATTTTGTTTTGCTTTGTAGAATGTCTATTAAACTGGCAATAAGAAGTACACATTGTCCATTCTGGACATTATGTTGACATTAAAAACTACCAAACGTATCTTTAAAGTGGGGGAAATGAAGAATAAAACAATATGGAAAAGAGTATTAATAGTTCACATTTCTGAATTATAAGGATATTTTTCAAATCAATTTCCAAATCTGTGATTTCATGAATATTAGTGAATAAGTAACATATATCTTTTCTTAATGCTCCAAAGGCTTCTGAGTCTGAAATATGGGACCTGTATTTTAAAAGTGTGTGGATGCTTTAAACACATGAGTGGGTATGTGTGGTCTCACTGGCAAAACCACAATATTAAGTGAAGCTAGAACGGGGACTCTGAGATGAAACAGACAATAGAAAAATGTCACACTGAGTTAGGTTAATGACTTATTCAGTTGAAAAATATTTTGTGGGAGGACAGATGTAAACGAAATATAGATATAAGTGCAATATTTCCAATTTGTTTTCACTTAGGCTTTCTATAGAACAAATTATGAATTTAAAATATATAAACATATTTCAACCCTCTGAATATATTTATATTTTAGCTCTTGTTGACACTTAAGCTTACTCCTGGAGCGACGCTTTCTTTATTTTCTTTACAATTGTTTATTTTCTGAGTCCAGAGCATGAGGAACACCATACTTTTAGAGACTTTAGTGATGCTTAGTTTCAGTATTTAATTATTGAATTGTTGCCCTATTCAAAAATATTATTCAGTGACAAATCCACTACCAGCTTCTCTTCAACCTTATCTGCAAATGGTGCTGCAAATATATTCACAATAGGGCCTGGTGGGAGGGTGATAATGTTTCTTATTTCCACTTATAAGTGGTCTTTGGTCACAGGAGTAATTTGGAAAGGTTGAAACAAAATTCTGATACCTAAGCTAATAAATACTAAGAGAGGCATCTAAAATCCATCTGAAAAAACTTAACAAGTATTAACTTTAAATTAACCAGCATAAAAACACTGTACATTTTTCTTATGGTAGTCATTTTTTATAACATGTCACACATTTGACTGAATTAAGTTAAAAAATATTCATTTAATAATGCCTTTATTTAGTTTTCTCTATGGATGTTTATACTAGGTGGTTCCCAAATGTGGTTCTGATAACAAATTTGTGGTGTGACCTATACCAATCCAAAGAGAAATAAGGAGACAAGGTCTAAATAGGGATTTTATTTTCATGGAGCTGGATATATTTACCTCCAAAGGAATGATTTTACTCTGAAGTTCTATTAGTTTATTGCTAATTTTAAAACATTTTCTTATGGCAATGTTGGGACAATGGACAACATTTAATAATAAAATTCAATATTAAGTTTCCTGGATTTGAAGATGGTACTATGGTTTTCTGTGTATATATATATATATCTCTGTGTGTACGCACATGTATATGTGATATAGAAAATATTTAGGGGTAAAGAGTTATAATGTCTTAAATGGGTTATCAGAGATGTGTTTGTAGTTCATATAGTAAATGTGTGTGTAGAGAGAAAGACAAAAGTGTGTGCTAACATGTGGGATGCTTGATTACCTGTAGCTTTGAAATAAGCTCAACATTGGAATAAGATCTTTAATTCACATGAGTTTGACTTGACAGCTTAATCCACACTGTAGCTCATCAGTGGCTTCCTGTTTTATGTTTAACTGTAATAGCAATAGCTTCAAGATGATCTGGAAGGCCATACAGCAGCCATATCTTTAGTTCCATCTCCTATTAAATTCTCCTTCATTATACCCTGCATTCCAGGTCTACAAATCTTTTTATTGCTCAAAAAGTATCAGAATTGTTCCTGTCTGTGTGTCTTTGTAGACACAATCTCTATCTTCTGGGGCTGCTGGCATTGGCTGCCCCAGTCTGCCACTCCATCCCCATGCCGTTATACTTCAAGTCAAATAATCCTTCCTCTACGGTAGTTTCTCCTGACTCTGTGGAGGACAGTTTTGGTATTTCTCTCTTTTTTTGAAAGCATGATTCCTAGAACACTTAGATTATGCTTAAAAAAAATTGTGATTATTTGATTTATGTAACTTTCCTACTAGATTACAAATTCTGTGAGATCAGAGATTATTTTTCTATTTACTAGGGTAGCATGATGTCCAGAAAAGTTCTGGGCACTGCATTTTAGAAACATTTATTGAATGAGTAATAAAACAAGGACATATAATTCTGATAACAGGTTAGGAATCATTCAAGTATTCATTTTGATTTTCCAGCAGGAGATAATTAATATCTGAGAAAAGGAGATAGAATCCACCTGTGCTACTTATTATGCAGGCTCTTGGACAAGTTAGTTAACTTCTGTGAAACACAGTTCTGTGTCTATAAAAAGAGTATAATAACAGTGTGGATTTGCCAGGCTTGTTGGAACAATTACCTGAAATGTTGTAGGTAGAGCCTAGTGCATAGGAAGCATTTGAGCAGTGAACAGAAATGCCTATCATACAATCCTATTGCCAGATCTGGGTTGCAAACTTTGCTTTCAGCTTTCTTGTGGTTAAAGTGAAAAGAGAAATATGATCATTTGGAAAGGTCATAGTGCTCTTAAGATAAAAATAAACTATGTGTTCATGAAAAGCAAAGCTATGCTCTTCTCTCCTCCCCCACTGACCAATGGAAAGCAATTTCTCCTGCTGATTTGTTAGCACGAGGCTGAGGAAGGAAGCTGTGGTTGGAGAAGACTCTATCAAAGCTACAATGAGTTTTTGTGGCTAATTCATATGGCGACTGCTCAAAGTCAACCAATGCCAAAGTAACTGTGCAAAAGGTCATTGCGTTGGAGTCCTTGGATATCTGAAGTGATGAGAGGTTAAAACTTCAAACACAGAGACTAGTTTCTTAACCTGGGATGTCAGGGCATGTGTGCAATCTACAAATTGCATAGCAGAATGTGGCTTACAAGTGCCTAGAGAAATAACCTCCAAAGAGGAATGTGTAGAATATGGAGGCTATCAAGCAAGGCAGCTGGGAGGTAGGTGTCTCAGGCCTCATTGCTCACGTCTCAGGTGTGGGCCATGAGTTGACAGTGAAGAAGAGAGCACAGGTGTTCCCCACAGAGATTTAATCTGGCTCTGGGCTCAGCTGGGGCCTTGGGCATGCCCCGCGGGTCAGGGCCAGGCAGATGGTAGGATAAATAGTGTGTTCCAAGATGGTTGCAACATGGAGGGAAAAAATATCAGTTGGAAAGTCATCATCAGTGACCTAGGCACATCGAGATACTTTCCCAGAATATATCATCCAAATGGAACCACGTATTTTTGAGAGCAAATTCTAATAGGGAAAACAAATGAAAGTGCTACAGAAAATTCCTTCAGTAGAGGTGGGTGAAAGGAACATTTCAAGCAGAGAAAAGGTATTCTGATTTGTCAGTGAATGGCTATTTCCTTTTGAGCTGGTTCATTTAGTTACATTTCTGTATAGATTAGACTTGACTTTCAAATTCTAGGTCTGAAGGGCCTATATAATACTATTTGACAAAAGGTATTTTCAAGCAGGCCATGGCTGTCACATGTCTTTGAGGAGGAAGCGGATTTAAAATATCACTTTTCCTTTCTTTTCATGATCAGTCCTTCTGTGAGATGGTGTAGCATAGCTCTCTGGAAGGATGACCAGAAATCATACAGATTAAAAAGGAAGAATTTCTATTTCTTCCATGAAATGATTTTGCTGTTTGAAGGATGATGTGATCTCTTCATATTAAGTGACCCTGTGTGGCAGATTCTGTCAGCCTCCTTCCCATAACTCAGACTGTAGGTGGGTCTATGCTCCAGGTCAGCTGTATGGGCGTGGGGAGGAACAGACTGATCCAGCCTGTGAACAGGCAGGGCCTGCAGTGGGGCCAGGTGGGCGGCAGTGCTCCGAAAAGCTCTGAAAAGCCGGACAGGGTGAAGCCTCCAGCAGTATCTATGACCACAGTCAGTAGGGACTTGGCAAAATCCAAACACCTACACCCAGACCCTGCTGAATTTAGTCTTTGTATGGCAGAAGTAAACAGTACTCTAACAGGGACAAGGTTTTCTGAGAAGAGGTATCTGTACTTATAAAACTGTGTCACCTTCAGAAAAAGAGGGGGGAGAGAAGAGAGCACAATGGGCTGTGGTAAAGGACTGGGTGTTTAGGTGGTGGGAACATCACAGTGACTACACCTGAGCAGGGAAATCCTATCCTGTGAAAACACTACCAAGGACGTCAACCAATGGTACATCAATTTAAAAGTAAATAAATATCATGCCTCAGAATTAGATATACCTGGAATGTACTTGGTACCCACTGAAGTATGGAAGGGATGTCATCCTTGTTGTCTGAATGGGCGATATGACAGTTCTATGAGGGAATGTCTGAGTTGATGTTCAGGTTGTTTGCTACAGAAATACATCTGCGTATACAGCCACACCACCCTGAATGTACCCAATCTTAATCTGATCTCAGAAGCTAAGCAGGGTTGGGCCTACTTAGTACTTGCATAGGAGAATGGGCTTGAATCTATGCCACCTTTAAGGCACAGGGCTGAGCCAGTCTGCTGTGGAATCCAGGACATGACTTCCATTTAGTACATGTGTGTATTGAAGGTACACAGTCCTTATCCATGTTCTGCTTTGACTCTGAGAAGTGTGCTGAAATTCAGGGATTAACCCCTGAGGACATTCCTAGGTTCTTTCTGAGAATTTTGGGAAGTATTCCCAAATATTTCATGATCACCGACTAGACACCAGGCTTTAAATTCCTTGGCAGAACAAGATAGGAAAGCTATTTTTAAGATCTGTACATAAAACTGTTAGGGATCAGGTTTAGGGTAAAGCAGACTCCCTTTCATGGGACACAGGCAGCTCTTAAAATTTAAAAACCTATAAAAATGATTTAGCTGTTTATGTGTTTATTTTGTGCATTACTGTGACATAAACATATTGCTGGTAGTGACAACAGAGAGAAAGGTTGAGTTCAATGCTTTTTTCGGCGAGAGTTTAGAGCTAAGCACACGGTGTCCTTCTCTCTGTGTCCAATGAAAGAATAAACTATAAACTCTAACAGGGACAAGGTTTTCTGAGAAGAGGTATCTGTACTTATAAAAATGTGTGTCACATTTCAGCAATTGGGTATTTGCTATTAAAAAGCAAAATAGAACAAACAAGTGTCACTAGCTCTAGTGGCTAAAAACATTTTCTAGCTAGACATCTTTCAGCTCTATTAAAGATCTCAAACACTTGTGTTCCCTGAGACCTGGGGCTCTATTTCTTACCTGAGGAGCCGGAGCTCTGCCAGCAGAGTGGGGTTTTGTTGAGCCTTCTCTGGAGTGGGCTGAGAAGCTTGTTCGTGCTCTAACCGCAGTCTCTGGATCTCCTGTAAGATTTCTCTTGGGAAAGAGGAGAAGGTTAAGAAGCCAGGTTCAGTTCACATCCAGGATATACAGGTACTAGTATCTAAGCAGATTAAAATCCCAGAGCAAAGAAAAAGGGGTCATGCTACACTTAGGAGCATCAGTGACCCTCACTGTCAACTGTGTTTACAAGGCGTGGGCTGTAGCTAGTTGGGTGCTGGGGATGAGAGGCAGACTGAATTCATTTCTAGTACAGCCAAACCCTGGAGCCTTCAAGTTAAGTGTTATCACTGAGACTGAATAATCTCTCTTACAAGTAATATAATGCCTTGGTAATGTGTTCAACTTTGAAAAGTGTACTGCTTCAGAGACAAAAATGTATCTTCCTATTATTTATGATCACAGTCTGGTACTATAAAGTATCCAAAGCTACCAAATAAGAGGTGCTTGGAGGGAAAAGAAGGATAAATGGTGCCCATTTCACAAAACTAAATAACTCCATTCTGTCATCAGGAATGAAATGCCTCTCACTGATTTTTTTTCTGAGATGCCCCCAGTTAGGCAAAATTCTATTTCTTTTTCTTAACATTTTCAGCCTCACAATGGATCTCAATGGAGGCAGCCTTAGAAGGAAAGTGCTTTTAAAAGGATTCACTATAATTGAATCTGTGAAATAAGAGTGTTAGTGGTGTGACCCCTGTCGGGGCAAGACACATCAGTGTATTATTGATGTTGAGGCCTGGACTGCCCTCTGTTGAGGTGAGCATTAGGCCTTCCATTAAGAACAGCTGACCTGTGCAAAGCAAATTATCCTAAGTGAGTTAGAAGCCATAAAGCAAGGTTACAAGTCACATGCTGTTGGTGGAAGGGGTGGGTTTCCCATCCAGCAAAGCACACAAGAACCAATAAAACAGAACAGAGCACTAAGAATGGCAGGTGAGTGTAGTGAGCAAGGGAGTGTTGCCAGCTGAAAGGCTGATTCACAACTGCCTGCTTTGCAAGCATACCAGAATCAAAAGGCTAATGAGCTAACTCCTGGGGACTTAATTGCATAGCTTGAAGATTAGTAATACTGTGTTCCATATTTGAAAGCTGCTCAGACAGAATCCCTTAAAAACTATCATAAGAAAAAAATATTTTTAACTATGCATGGTGATATAGTTAGCTAGACTTATTGCGATCATTTCTTAATGTATATACAAATACTGAATTTTTGTGTTAGTAAACCTGAAGTGAATGTTATGTCAGTTATTCTTCAAAAAAAAAAATTATGTCAGAAAAACTCCTTTGAGAAAAAACGGTCAAATGGAAAATTATTCTATATTTGATAAACATACTTTAGCATCTTTAGTTAATTTCATGTCTTCGTGAAAGCTTGCTGACTATGGAGTTAATAATGGGGAAGAAGCACTTTAGAGTGGATTTTTTTCCTGCTTCAGGAAACCCACTGGCTGAGAGGTGATAGAATTGAGAGCAGATATCTAGATAATGGAGTTAATTGATTACTGATTCATCCCCTGCAGCTGCATGTCCTTGCCTTAGGGCTTTTCCACAAATATCTGTATGGCTGATTCCCACCTGAAATGTCATCTCCTCGAAAAGGTCTACTACAATTATCCTAATTATAAGTGCAACACACCCCGATGTTGCTGCCATGCAGGATTTCCCATCTTCGTTTATCTGTTCCTTTAATGCACTTGTCATCTAAATAGGATATACTTTACTTATTACATTGTTCGTGTGTCTTGCCCCCAGGCTTCAGACTCCTGAGGTCATACAGATTTTTATTGTTTTTGTTCCTAGTGTATCCCTATCACCAGAACAATATCTAGCACAGAATGAATGCTCAATAAATAATTGTTAAATTAATATATGATGACTGAATGCATGCTTGAAAATATAAACAAAAAATAGATTAAATAAGTGACTCACAAAAAGAGAATAATGTCAATGAGTCACTAGACCTCTTATGGGTTTGAGAGAAGGATGAATTTAAACATTTTTTTTGGTCCCCATGATGTTCCATGGTGAAACTATTTCTTTAAAATAAATATCTCATGGAAACCCAATATGCACACCATCAATGGACAATAGCTCTAGTTGAAGAAAGGATAAGCCTTGTGCTGCTACTGCTTCTTCCCTCCTCTTCTGGTCTGCAGAGTTCCCAGGGTGGCATGGGCTCAGCCTGAAAATCAGTGAGCTGGATTTGGAAAAGCTCCTCCAGGAATAATGTCCTGACATTCTGTGATTCCCAGCAGTTCTCCTTGTTGGTTTTTCCAAATTATTGTTTATGCATACAAGAACTGGGGTGTAGGCCAGAGATGTGGGGGTTGGGGAGATAAGAGGATTCACCAGAGAGAAAGTGGGGAGCAGAACAGGCAGTTCTACAAAATACAATGCAAAATACAATACAAAACAACAGGTGGGACTGGGAAGGTCTGCAGGGGCTTAGGGGTTAACTTCCTGACTGGGGAATCAAACTCATGTTGCTGCGGTGACAACACTGCGACTTAACCCCTAGGCTACCAACTCCTTGTTGGTTTTATGGACAGAACCATGATAAAATGATTAAGTCCAAGGAAGCCAAAGAAAAGTATCAATGATAAGAAAAAAATGATAAGATTTGTAATGGGCATTGAGAACTTAGTCTATATCCAGAAAATGTGCTTTCATCTTATTTCATTTAATACTAATAATTCTATTATATATAGGCTCTACTATGATCAGCTGTATTAATGAGGAGATTAAAACATAGACAAGTTAAAAGATTACCAAGTTCAATAACAAGTAGGAGGTAGAGAAGCCCAGGTTGCTTAGCTGCAAGCCCATGTATGTCAGACACCCCCAGTCCAAAGACAAATCACTTGCCCTGACAGGTCTAGCCTAGCAGGCTGTGATTTACATGATGTAATTTGAAGAATTCTGTTCCTTCTAATACTAACCCCATCTGGGTCTTCAAAGGATGCTGTCAGGAAAACTTCTTTTCTAAATACATTGCTGAAATGTCATGAATTATCTAGAGTAGACAGAAATCATGAAGTGAAATGAGGGACTCTCTTCTTGTCTGAAGCTCAGAGATCTAATCATTGGATTAACTAGTAAATCATGGGACTCTGGACTGAATTTCCATAGTACAAGAGTGTGAATTGAATCAGCTTCAGGGAACTGGTTCTGAGGTCTTTGTAGAGCTTGAAGTTTTCTAGGGATATGGGTTGAAATGGATGGGGAGGGGGTGAAATCTAAGGACATGAAGAATGCAGAGACAGGATGAAGCTCTTTCTTCATCTCTTCTCATTCCATTTCTCTATTCTTTCTTTGGCCTTGAAAGCATGTGCTTAGAGAGTATAAGCCCAAAATGTGCTTGAAACAGCAGTAAGAGAGAAATCACAGCGCAGCTGGGGACAGTCATGGTGCTTCCTGCTGATTCTGGAATAGAAAATAGTTCCATGGGGAGACAGATCCCTGGCATATATCCTTAAAGGAAGTCCCTCAAGTATGCCATTCTCATGCTGAGTTTAAGCAGGGTATTGGAAGGGAAAGTCAAGGTTTGGGTGAGGTGGGCGAGTAGGCTAACACTGTAAGCAAGACTGATGCTTCCAGTCTTACTCCTCATTTTATCTCCTCATGCCAGCTTGGCAGATATTTAGTCCTTTTCTCAAAGCTCACATATATACCTACATGGGATTCTTGACCACATTTTTCACTGACCTGGAAGGTCAATTAAAGCTCTACTTTAGGCCCTCCCTGGTGGCTCAACTGGCTAGAATGCAGCACTGCAAGCTAGCCGCAGCCACTTCAGTGTGAGTTCAATCCCTGTCTGGAGGTGATCCACGTGGCTCGGCAGACCTTTCCGGACCTGTCCGCTGCTCCCCTCAGCAGTGTGCTTTGTCCATCTTGCCTGTTCTGCTCCCTACTCTGTTTCTGCTGACTCTTCTCACCACCCCTGCACCTCTGGCCTGCACCCCGGTTCTCTATGCACAAATAAATAAATCTTGAAAGAATAAAGATCTACTTTCTACTAAAGCTAAAAAAAAAAAAGAAAAATCTTTACACTATAAAGTTTACATAATCTAGACTATAGGTCATACTGGGAAAAAAAACAGTAGGCTATAAACAGAGAAACACACAGTCTGTATAGTGGGGAAGATAATAGACATCTGTTAGTCACACAGAATTGTTCTGAGGATGAAATGAGATGTTTGTACACATGCTCTATAAATACACAATTACCATTTTTCTGCTCTCTACAAACCCCAAAGAAAGACCTGGGCTCTTACTACTACCAACTGGCAGCTATAAGCTTCTGCTCCTTTATGACTCCTTGTTGGTTACTGTGTATACATTTTAGAGAAAGGAGGGTCGGGGTGGACAAAGAATATAGGCATGATATCTGCTTATAACTATGAATAAAGAGACTCTCTAGCAAATTAGCTCCTTCTCAGAAAATGGCTTCATTTTGTGCTGAGTTCAAATCAGGCCTGAAGCTGACATGACCTCATTCCAAAGAAAACAGTGACTCCCATCCCCCATACACATGCTTTCTTCTTTGTTCATTAGCTCTCTATTTTGACTACTTTGGGACAATGACTGATTTTCTGATATCCACTATATCTGACGGAGTCATTTTGAATAAACTTCACAACACACACTGTAGGCTTATTTTGGCTAAAAGGACAAACAAACCTTTAGAGCCCAGTTATAATATTTGCTAAGGTCATCAATAGCATTTTTTGGGTTTCTTTAAAGGAGATGGAACTTTTAATTAAATCTAATTGTTAAGAATTTCAAACTAATTCCCTTGGAATATTATTCAGCTACCAAAAGATTAACTTTTGCTATTTGTGACAACATGGATGGAGCTGAAGGAGATTATGTTAAGTGAAATAAGTCAGAAGCAGTAAGACAAGTACAAGATAATATTATAACAGTGAAGTATAGAGAAAAAAAACCAGAGGGACAGATAAAACCCAACTAATAACAAATCCTAGAAAGGTGACTATTGAACTGAGGAGGAAGAAGAAGAGAAGGGTGTGAGAAAAGGCGGCACACATTGGACTGTAGGAGTGAACAGTGGCTATCTTGCTGGTGGTGTGGTGTGGTAACAGGACCTGAGAGGGGAGATTCTATACTTTTAATCCATAAACAAAGTTGTAAGCAACATTTCTGAGATGAAAAATAAACAGCCAAACAACAAACAACAACAACAACAACAAAAAACTAATCCTTTTGGCCATTTCTTCCATTTTTTTATGTCCTTTTTTTTAAGAGTTATTTATTTATGCATACAAGAGCTGGATACAGGCCAGGTGTGTGTGTGTGTGTGTGTGTGTGTGGGTGTGTGTGTGTGTGTGTGTGTGAAGACTAGAGACAGAGTGGGGACCAGAACAGGCAGGTTGACTGAAATATACTGCTGAGGGGAGCAGGGGGCGAGACAGGAGCCGTCTGCACCCTGTAGGTCAGCTTCCTGGCAGGGATCAAATCCAAGCTGCAGTGGCTGCGAATAGCTTCATAGTGCTAAGACTTAACCCCATAAGGCCCCCCCCAATGATATAAAGTTTCCTCAGTTGATATAAAGTTTGAAGATAACTCTGAACATGTTACCTCCATTCTTTTAGTCTTCACCCACGTCAATTCTACACAACCAGCTATGGGGATGCACATTGTCAGGCTACTCAGATACTTCCCACAAGCCTTCTTGCTCCTTCTGTTGATACCACCTGCAAATGCTGTTTTTCTTTCTTGGGTGGTTCTTCTACAGGGTTTTCAGTGCTTTCACTCATCTGAAACTCACCTTTGCTCCTCAATCCCTCCTCACAGCACAATTATTCGAATAGTAGAGATAACAAATGTCTAAAACAGAATGGGCAACTTTGCATTGTGCAATTATCCATAACAAGTTCCAATTTGTGAGACTCTTTTTTCTGTCTAATTCTTCACCATGCTTCTACTCATCCCTGTCTATTCTTTGTTTCCTATCCCTTGGTAAATTGAGAGGGATCACAGATAGCAAATATCTCTGGGGGTCAGAGTTGAAGCATAATTTCAAAGGCCATTAAGTCATGGTGTCACCATCCTAATTGGTAGAGTCTTATTGGTAAAAGCCTGATCTAAAAGGCTATTTAAACCTAAAACTTTTCACCAAGAGAAATATACTGTTTGTATCTGCTTTTTATTTTTTTCTGTGGAACTTAAAATAATATGCTGACCATTTATCTCCACATTGTAAGGTCAAATTCTACAGGTGTGAAACAAAGATCCCAAACTCCTCCTGAAGGTTAAAAGTGAGACAAATATATAGTTTTCTTATGAAGCTCTGAAGATGTAAACTCTAAAGATTAGTTTGTTAGAAGTCAATATCACTGTCTTTAGATGACTTTCCTTATCTATACATACAAATTGAAAAACCTGAACATTTTAAAGCATCGCCATGGGTTATTAACAAATACATTCTTTTGTCAAAAAGCCCATATGTCTAAAAAGTTTTACCTGTTCTTGTTTTCTAGTTCTGCAATCAACTGCCTTTGCTGCTTATTTGCATCAATGGTGAAGGAGATGTCAGGAGCAGTTCTCTGCTGAGTTGGCTGCTGCAAAAGATGGGTTTTACACAATTCAATATTGGCATTGAGAATATGTTTGAGAAGACGGGAATTGTGAGCTGCACAGTCAAAAGAAGAAGAAACTGTGTGATTCAAAACACACACACATAAAATGAAATCCTCATTACTCTACTAGGAACTAACTTTCCCATGGGTCTGGAGTACATTCCATATGGGAAAGCAGAACAGAGTTCTATACAGGAAAATACACAAAACACAGGGAAAATGTTTTCTTAGCTTTCTTACTTGAGGTTTGTGGGGGGCACTATTTAATAATTCTGGCCATTCTGTTCCCATCGCAACTATTCTCTCAATAGAATAAGCTCAAAAAATACTATACAACGGAGACAACTTAATCTAGCATTATTGTTCAATTATTGTACAATTTAAAGTCATAGTTAATGTAGCTTTCTTTTGGTAAACATTAGAATTTCTTCAGTCATATATGTAAATTTACACAAATGGCTCTCTTTCTCTCCCTCCCTCCCTCAATCTATCAATTATTGGGTTGTCAGAAAAGCCATGATGCATTTTTTTTTGTTTTTCAAAGAAAAAAAAAGTCATGACTTTTCCGATAACTCATTATGTTCATACCAGCATCATTCTACCAACTCTAACGACTGCTGTATATGTGGCGACAGCTTTCTCCATTCTTACAGAATTTTATACATGCAAGTTAACTCAACAAATTATATAAATATATGTGCAATAGTTTCTGACTAGATAAATACATATTAATGCATTCACAAATACTTATATGTATATAGAGCACTATATACCACATTTGTATGGGTATCTGCGTACACTGGGAAGTATATTTAGCCAAGAGCTAATTTGCTTTATAAACACTGGGTTAGATTATGTGTACTACCCTGTGCAGCACATTATAGAAATTCCTTGATGTCAAATTTTATTATTATTATTTTTTAAAACAAATTAAAAAAAACACAATGAAATTTTCTACTAAAAAATGCCGAACTTTGAAAAATGGCTCTGGCTGCCTAAATCCAAGGATGTGAAAAAGCTCAACTAGCTTCTTAGGTCTAGAAACCTGGTTGGAGGAGAGATTAAATAAAACAGGTAGAAGTGGATTTCATAAAGCCTTTCTATCACTTTAAATTAGTACTTTTTTTAAAAAGAAATGAATTGTGATGCTAATAAAAAATTTTGAGTTCCTATACTTTATATCCTAACTGGCTTTCTAGTGTTATGTATGTCTGGCATATAATAGTTTTGACCCCCGTTCCATGTTTTTCTTCTGATTTCATTACATAGCTTTCTCTTTCTTGTGTATATTTACATGGTGATAAAAGTAGAAACTCAACCGAGTCATTTGTGGGTCTGTCATTATTTTGCTCTTTCTATTAATTGACTGGGAACCAAATGGAGAATTCAGATGTTAAACTGGTTCAGCAATGTGGTATAGAACTATGATTTATGCCACACAATAATGAGAGCTGAAAAGTGCAAAAATGGAAGCAGTGGATGCCAAATTGTTTTAGGTTTTGTGGGTGTGCCGCTAGCCAGCTCTTCAGCTCTGCTTTTGTAGCGCCCACTATAGGTGACACAATCTATAAGGTGATGTAATGAACACAACATCCTCTCGAGGGCAAACTACTCACAGAAGAAGAGGATTCCGCTGCCAGTCTTGCTGCATATCTGGCGATCAGCCTGTGCTCTTCATCAAGCCGGTTTGAACTCTCAAGCATACTGTTAAGAACAGAACAGGAGGGAGAGTGACAGGCAGCTCAGAAAGACTGACATTCATACTACCACCAGGGGGTTTTGCTATTCAGTTTCAGTGCCCAAATTTCAAAGCTATTCAAAGCTCTGTAGGTTAACGATCTCAGACTTGGATTCATGACATGGTCTAATATTGTCCAGGAAGGACATTAATGTCTTTTAGTCAGTGAATTCAATTGTTTAACTAAGATAGTTCCAAAGAGAAATGAGTATTTTAGATAAAATAATATTTTCTTTTAATTTAATTTTATTGTCTTTAATATTTTTATTGCCTTACACACAAATAATGCACATTTAAATAAACATGTTAGAACATAAGGAAATAAGGAGAATATAAAACCCAATTGTGTCAATCGGTAGTTATCTCCACCTCTTGGCATTCACACTTGTATTCACATTGGTTTTAGTATGGTGTGGACTTACTTCTAATGAATAGCATATGGCAGAAGTGAGGGAATGGCATCTTTAAGATTTGACTATAAAAAGATTGCTTGCTCTGGGGGAAGCTGGCTGCTATGTCATAAGGCAGCTTTGTGGAAAGTCCATGTGATAAGGAACTGGAGCCAGTCAATAGCCTTGTGAACGCGTCGCCATGGACAGGGTATTCAGAGCACAGCCTGGCTGAAGGCTTGATTGCAACTTCACACAACTTCTTGTGCTGGAGGTATCAAGCTAAGGCAAACCTGGATTTTGGATAATTTGTTTGCAACATGAGATAATGAATAGAATTCTCATTTATGATATTGTTACCCAGGCAACTTGCCATTTTACATTTACTTTAAAAAAAAAATGGAGCTCTAGTGAATTCCAGTAAAATTAATAGAAGTTGTTTAGTGTCTCCTATACATTATAGAAATTGTTCACACTGAACAAGGATGATTTATGTCCCTAAGAACTTGTGCAAAAAACAAGTTCAAAAAACTTCATTCTCTAAACTCCTTTTTCCAAGATTAAGTTTTGGGTGCCATTAAAAAATTCTATGAAACATACCAGTAACACTAACCCTGTTAATAGCCTGGTTGGTCACTATATGGTTCATCAGTTATTATGATATCAGGTCAGAATAAAGATCACACACTAGCTCCTGCCATCCTCAAATAGCTTATATTCTCCAATGATTCTTATATTTGAACCTATTCCTTAAAATAAAAATGTAACCAAGATCATACACCTCTATGCCAATAATAGGGTTGTAACAATAATTAATTGCATATACTTGGATTTACATAAAGTAACATGCATTTATATAATTTATATATATATACTTACATTTAAAGTATACATGTATATAGTCTTTTAAACTTTATTCTAAAGTGAGGAAAATGAGTAAAAATCATTATGAGCTCTTGTATACTAATTAAGTCACTTCCAAATAGTTCTTCCCGGGTTGGCTGAATCCATTACTGTAACATATTTTTCTATTCATTCTGAAGAACCCTGTCTCTCTTATCCCTGCTCTAGTATTATATTTGTTCTTATTCTCAATATTTCTACTCTATATTTATTTCTTTTCTCTAGGCTATAATTACCTGTAATATTTCGGAATGTCTCTATTCTCCTTCTGTCATTTGTCTATCCTAAGAAAATTCTTCTCTTTCCTTTTGCCTAAATGAGATAGTGCTTGTAAAAGGAATCAAAACACTATGATTACTGAGATACATTCTCTACTCAAAATGTTATTATAACGTTATCATTTTGCCTCTAAAGTAAGCTCTTTAGATTAATTAATTATTCTTATTTCACCTACCATCCAACATCTACCTGTCCAGTGCAGGCAGGACATATCAAAATTGAGTGTATATATGTATAACTTAAGGATCTTGTGAAAATGTGGTTTCTAATTCTGTACTGGGGGAGAGAGTTTGGGACCTTAGAATGTGCATGTCTAACAAATTTGCTATATATGTTGATATAGCTGGGCCAAGGACTTAGAATCTTGGAAATACAAGGAAACTCTAAGCACATGAAATAAACCCCAAATATAAACCATGTAAGAGAATAATTTTTCATGAGCATTTAACTGATAGCCAGATATCATGTATGGTATTTTACAAACATGCCCTTAAAACAGAACATTCTAAGATTCAAGGCTCATAAATGTGCAGTATCAATCCTAATGGATTCTAATTTCAATCAATATACAAAAGACTTGGAATAATAAAATAATTCTAACAGAAAAAGCAGAGTTAGGTTTGGAAAACTGATGCTTTGAAGCAGCTATTTTGTTTTTATAACACAATGTCTGCACTTCTCAGTGGTTAAAAATAATAACTGAATTTCTTACTATAGCTTCATTAAGAAAGTTATAGTGTCTTTTCTTTAAACATAAGACTATCCCTCAAAGAGACAACTTAATTTGATTTTTATTTTTATCACTCTGGCTGGTATATGAGCCCATATACCTAATCCAGCACAAAGTATGTAGACAACAGGACCCTTTACTCCAAAACTCTTTACTCCAAATTATGATCTCTTTGACTTCTAGAAAGTGACTTTATAAAATACATTTGTGCGTGTTTTAACAAATAATAAAAAAACCTTGATAAAAGCCTCATGATAAAAGTGCCTTTTACCATGAATAACCAACAAGTATAAATAACATGAAGGTTATATTTAAAAAGAAGGCCTTTTGAAAATGTAAGATGTGAAGTTATGGGAGTCTGTGTAGTAAGCTATAACTTATACTTCCATGCTTTCCTCCCAGAACTGAGTGAATGAGGGGTGGAGAGATATATTACCCCTTTGTGCACATAAACGATTTATGAGTCCTCACATGCCACTTCAGTATGTTCAAATTACACAAGGTTGAATGAGGCAGCCCTCTGATAAATTCCATTACTTCAAGACTTCAATTATAAATAGTTGAAAATGAATGGCCAATAATCCCTAAATCATTAAAGAATTATTGATTCAAACACTGCCTCCATTCCTGCTATTCATTTCAGAACTTCATAATCAGGAATAGTGATACAAGCCCATGATGCATTAAAAAGTGACTCCTGTGTACACTGTGTTTAATGGCAGGGAAGTCTATTATTTGAAAGATTTCCATTTTCTACCTTGAATGTATGGCCAGTGTCTGTTACTAGTGATTTCAAAATGACATTCTAGGGAACTCAAAAGGCCCCAGCTAATCTAGGGCTTTTTAAATTGTTTTAGCAAAGATTTCTGGGAACTCAAGATTTGTTCACATTTCTCTGGTTTCCCTGCAGGCTTGTTCTGATTGTTGACTGCAACAGTCAACCAAATAATAACGTGACCCAAAGGACACCATAGATACTTGTATTTTTTCCTTAATATTTTTTTCCATTGGTATAAAAGGTGAATTTTATCACTAGAGATTAATTTTTAAGGGCCTTGGGCCTCAAGTCCTAAAATAACTAATAGAAAGATTACTACCTGAGAAGGCATTATGAGTTAACAATAAGCAGAGGATTAATTTATGAGGTTATTTTCTCTCTTTCGCAGTTGATTAAACAAAAATGTAATAAAATAAAAATGCTAGAGACTTGTTTAGGTGGTTAGGAGTCAATGAGCAGAAGAGAGTCTCAGTGTAAAGGGTTGATATGTTGAGGGCCCAAGATGTGGTTTTATGGAACTAAAAAATGAGGAGGGAAATAAACTAACTACCAACATTTTAACTCTTGGCTCTTTAATGACTGGTTTGATAGGAAAAAATAGGAAATTATGAAATGGAACTCTTCCAAGACAGTGATACTAATAAAGCTTAGCATAACAATGGCTTCTTTATAAGCAAGTCTTCAAACTATTTTATGGAATCCCTGAATTTAACACTACATAAAATAGTCTCCAAGGCCGCACATTGTACTTTCTACAAACTCTCACATTCGTCCACACCAGATAGTGACATACCTGAGGCCACCTTCATCTCATCTTGAATTAGAATAAAGCTTTCTCAATAGGCTGCTCTGGTTTTAGACTTACTTTTCCTTTTACTTCATTTTATTCCCTGTAGGTAGTGATATTTAAAAATGATCACTGACGAACCCCTGGTGGTGCATTAGGTTAAAGTACAGTGCTAAGACTCTAAAGTGACTTCCACATGATTTAGATCCCTGCCTGCCCCAAAGGTGATCCACATGTCGCAGCAGACCTCTCCTGACCTGCCCACTGCTCCTCTCAGCAGTGTACTTCATCAGTCTGCCTGTTCTGCTCCCCACTCTGTTTCTGGTGAATCCTCTCACCGGCCCTGCACCTCTGGCCTGTACCCCAGTTCTGTATGCATAGATAAATAAATCTTTAAAACAATATAAAAAAAATGACAGTGGATGTAGCATTCTTATGCATAAAATCCTTCAACAGTTTCTCATTTTTGAGACTTCAAAATAAGACTTAATAAGGTCCTATAAGAGATAGCTTCATTCTTTCCCCGTTACTCCAGTAGCCCAGCCACCCCTAAATTAGCACACTGAAGTCCATTAGGGTTTATTGCTCCTCCTATTTGCTGCTGCAGCAGCCGGCACTGGACTGGCTTTATTACTGCTGTTATTCCTTTGTATTTTAATTGCCCTTTTCACTTATCTTTATCCTTCATTAACCTGAAACTTCATTGAAGGTAAATGGTTCAACCATTTCACTATTGCATTTAAAGTGTACAGCACAAAGCTTAGAAGACAATAACAGCGACCTAAGAATTAATTGGTCAATAAAATTAATACAGTCCAGTTTTCTTAGGCTGATAATGTCCTGGTCTTTGGCCTAGTTTTCGATTCCTTTGGCTATGCATACCTCCTTAATACTGAGACAATCAGAAGAATATAGATGATATGATATTCTATGATGCCTGCCATGCCATCTAAAATCAAACTGTGAAAAACTGACATTTGGAGGAATTAAAGTGCTTTGTATCGGTTAGTGTCACATCTATAATATCATGACACTTCTTTATATTAAAATCAGGATACATTCTATGACCACATAGAATCCTTACGCGCTTTGTATCGGTGTTAGTGTCACATCTATAATATCATGACACTTCTTTATATTAACCAACATCAGGTCTTCTTCACCACCAACTCTGTTACATTCTCTCTCTCTCTCTTTTTCTTTTTTAAAGATTTACTTATTTGTGCATACAGAACTGGAATACAGGCCAGAGGCTCAGGGGTGGTGAGAGGCTTCACGAGAGACAGAGCGGGGAGCAGAACAGGCAGATCAATGAAGTACACTGCTGAGGGGAGAGGCGGTGGGCCAGGGGAGGTCTGCCACGCCATGTGGATCACCTTGGGGGCAGGGATCAAACTCATGCTGAAGTGGCTTTAGCTTCTTAGTGCTGTGCTTTAGCCCGTTGTGCCACCAGGGAGGGCCCACACATTCTCTTTTAATTGATATTTTGTTATTGTTATTGGCGTAAAGGTTAGGAAACCAGATGGGGTCTGCAAGAGGTGAGCTCCCACTCCAAAGAAGTGCATACTCTTAGTGGTGAGAAACAAGTAGGGATATTATAAAAAAAAAAAGGGTGAGAATTTGTGAGAATTTGGGCTGAATCACTTCTGGATTCAGAAACCAGCCCTTTCACTAGCTTTGTGACTCTGGGCCTCAAGTTTAACCTCCCTAGGCCTCAATTTTCTTCTATAAAATAGAGATGATGTGGTACCCATCTCATGATTTGTTGGGAGGGGTATCAAGCTGTAGTTTAGATGAGGTAGGACTTTTGGAATATTCCTCTCACTTACGACACTGAAAACTGCATGCTGCCGTGATTTTTTAATCAAAATATCCTTTTTGTACAATGTATTAAGCATTGTATAACACCAAATTTCACTCTGAATTCTTTATTTTAGCATATTTGAAGTAAGCACACTCTGAAATTCACCCGTTCAATAATACGATGAATGTTTATTAGCTATCAATTTATGTCTACCATATTATGATGGGCAAGTTTTATAAAGTGGGATTTAAAAATCTAACTTATTATAAGCCTTCAGTCCTATTCAAAATTAAGTGAGAAACTATTTTGAGCATTCCCGTATGGTTCGTACTGTGCTAGCTAATTTACATCTATAATCTCATCAGATTGGTATTGTCACTTATTTCCCATGGAAACTGAAAATGTATTAGAATTCATGACAGGGAAATGAACTTATCTTCAAATTTATTTGGTTACGCTGAGAAAACCCCTGTGGGTACACACAGCCAATGCAGATATGTGTACTGGTGGTGAGACATTTCTATGTTCTAATTCTAAGATTCTAAGGAAATTTCTTTCTTTGAATCAAAGCTCCTAGAGATCTTACTGAAGAAAAGCAGCAGTGTAGCATGGAAATAAAAACTCATAAAAATGACACTATCAGTAGGTTATTCTGTTTTCTCTTTCAGCGCTAAACTTCCATGTAAAATAAACTTAGATTTTCAAAATCAACATTTAATGAAAAAGCTTAATTGAATTTTGGATGAAACATTAACAATAGTAAACAATAGTAAAGGCATGCAATTCAATAGATTCAGTGTGAAAGTGTGGTACAGACTGTATTTTCTGACCTTCCAAATTCATGTGTTGAAGCTCTAATCCCTTGGATCTTTGAACGTGAGTGACTGTATGTGGATTTTTAAAGATATAATTAGGATAAACAAGGTTCAACAGTGGAGTCCCTAGTTCAATAGGATGGTGTTCTTGTAGGAAGAGGAAGAAAGTAGGTGTGTATGTGGACAGAGAAAGGGCCATGCTGCTGGACAGGAGGGAGAGCCTAGGGAAATCTATCCTGCGGTGCTTCTTTTTGGATTTCAGGCTTCCATACCTGTGAGAAGATACATTTCTATTGTTCAAGCATGTGGAATTAAAAAAAAAATTATGCATACAGAACTGGGGTACAGGCTAGAGGTGCAGGGCCGGTGAAAGGATTCACCAGAGACAGAGTGGGGAGCAGAACAGGATGACTGATGAAGTACACTGATGAGGGGAGCAGCAGGAGGATCAGGAGAGGTCTGCCACGCCATGTGGGTCACCTTGGGGGTGGGATCAAACTCATGCTGAAGTGGCTTTAGCTTCTTAGTGCTGTGCTTTAACCTGCTGAGCCATCAGGGAGGGCCCAAATTTTTTTTTTTTAACTGTTGCCCTATCAAACTAATACAAAGTGGAAGAGATCAAAGGCCACTAAAAATCTTTTTTATATTCTTGTTCAATATCACTTTTAGGTTCTTTTTGCCTCTTCTCAGTTGTTTTACCTGTATCAGTGAGTAGCGGATACTTTATCTACCTCTCTCTCTGTCAAGCTTAAAACACAACTTATCTTTGATTTTTCTGCCATGCTATATGTTCAACTTAAAGGCGAATTTATAATAGGTGATTTTTTGATAATAAAAATATCTACTTTACCAATAAAAAAGTTTTCTGAGAACTCTCAATTTATGTAGGGTGAGAAGAAATTCTGTAATGACAACACTGCCGATCGTTTACAGTAGCAGATGTATGTTGGGTGCCTACTGTGGGTCTGGCACTGCATTAGGTACCAGAGATGTGGGCATGACTTAGTCAGAAGGGGTCCCTGCTCACAGAGGGGAAGTGAGTAAACCACCCACTGATCAAAGATTGTAGTTATGATGAGAGGGAAATAAATAGTAAACCATGGCCAAGATCAATAAAACCCACCTGATGGGTGAGAGGACTTTAATATGAGATTGGAGGTCAGAGAAATAGCCCGTGTTTGTGTAGAAGGAGAGAGCAGGGTAAAAAGGAAAATAATGTTCTAAATGTAGGAAGAATTAGCATGGCCTTGAGTCAATGTGAGGAATTGTTTTCAGAAATTGATCTGAAAGTTGTTGTGAAAAGCATTGTGATCGGGTGGGAGGATCCTATAGGACCTGGGGCTGAGAGGGGTAGCAGGGTCAAGGTCATGCACTGGATTGTAGGTCATGGTGAGGGTCTGGGTTATACACTAATTGCAACAGGGATCTGTTAAAGTCTTTAAAGCATGCAAGCCAATAAAAATGTAGACCTTGTATATGAAGCCCAGAAATAGGCATCAAATGTACAATTTCTACATTCTTCCTACGAGTGAGATCATATAGTATTTCTCTTTTCTTTTTGGCTTATCTCAATGATCATGATCCAAATAAGGGATCAGGGGGAAAAAAGAATAATTATAATACATATTAAAGTCAATAGGAAACTGTAAGCCAGAGACATCCTGTGGGGGTTGGGGGGAGAGTAAGATCAAAACAGGGAAGAGCACAGGGACTATGGTGATGGTGCCTGGGGGCATTGGTGGTGTGAATTTTATGGGAACTGTAACCAGGATGAGAAGGCACACATTGTACAAAAATGCAAAATGATGTAAAAATCTAGAAAATAAAAAATAAAAACAAAAACAAATTCAAAAACAAACCAAAAAACCCAAGTGTACAATTTCTTGTACTGGAGAAACAACAGAAATAGAACACATTTTACCTTAGATATATTAAGGTCAGGAATGGAAGTGACACCAATTTGATAATGACATCAAATAGAGACTGCGGAGTTTAACTGTATCCCTTTCCCCTCCTTCCTTACCCAGGGGCCTTCTCAGAGTTGAGAGAAATATGCCAGAAACTCCTTAATGGTAAAGATCAAGGCTATAATTATGTATAGGGTTAGGAATGCTGGGCTGGCTTCCGATTCTTTGGTCTCCGGGCCACAGTCCATCCTTAGAAATCTCTAGCAAGCCCAGGCACAGGATAAGTTTTAGGGGAGGCAGAAAAGCCCTCCTTGCATTACATTTTGAGAATCCTCCTTCCTACTAGAGAAGGTGCTTGAAAACTATTATAGTTTCACTGAATTAGGGAGACAGAAGGAATTCTCCCTTGAGTTACAGTTTATTTATTTGGCATATTTGACCTCAGAACTGGTAATGACAAATAGTGTTTTTTTTGTTTGTTTTTTTTTTGTTTTGTTTTTTAAATTTAGTGGCAGACTATTTACACACGAGTTTCCCATTGTGTTAAGTACTTCATATAGGGTGAAAGGTCCAAACACAGAGTGAATCAAGAACATTATCAATAATAACCAAGATAAAGTTTTTAACCATGAACAGTTATTAGGTTTCTATTTGTAAACCATTTCATAAACACAGATAGGGAAAATGAGGAGTGAGTTAGAATATAGATGCGATGTAGAATCAGAGGGCTTGTATGTGCAAGCCCTTGCTAATATGTGACCTTGAGTAAGTCAGTAAATGTCTGGAAACTAGCATTTTCTTTTACTGTAATTGAAATAACACTATTGAAACTCATAGGACTTCAATGACTAAATTATATACTGCATGGGAAAGAGTGCTGTAATTTTTGAGCTGCGACATAAGTATACATTTTATTATTCATATTCTGGCTGCCATGATGAACTGCAACAGACCAAAGACAAAATTTTTGCCCTGTTGAACTTGCAATCAAAATGACAAACCACTTGGGGCCCTCCCTGGTGGTAAAATGGGGTATATCACAGCACTGTGAAGCTACCACAGCTACTGCAGCACAAGTTCAATCCCTGGCCAGGGAGGTGACCCTGGTGTGGCAGACCTCTCCTGACCCACCCACTGCTTCCCTCAGTACATCTGCCTGTTTTGAGCCCCTTTCTGTCTCTGGTGAATCCTCTCACCCCCACACCTCTGGCCTGTACCCCAGTTCTGTATGTATAAACAAACAAATCTTTATACACACACACACACACACACACACACAACGAAAAATCACAATGCATAAAACTAAGTACATAAATAACTTACCAGCCACCATTTTCAGTAGAAGCATGTGCTCATAATATCTGTGAAAGTGAATTTTTTAGTAATACAAATTGGATACAGTGTGGAGGAGTATCCAGAAAAGCCTTATGGATGGTGTACTTCTATTTTTGTAGGTTTTGCAAGAGGTAATGTACAAAGTTGTCATGAGCTTGGGATCAAGTGGGTAATTTTTAAAATCCCTGCTCCACTGTTAGGTAGGTATGTGATTGAGGGATCATCATATGATCCCTTGTATGTACAAGCCCTTGCTAGTATGTGACCTTTATTTATTTGTAAAATGGAGATAAATTTTGCTCTGTAGGTTTACTGTAAGGACGGGAGAAACTGTAAAAAAAGTTTTAAAAAATGCTTAGTCGAGTGCCTTCACAAATGGGAGCCCTTGTGCTTATTATCCTTACATAGGCTACCACAGATGAATGATGGTAAAGCACTGTAGCTACAATGGTAAAGAAGGTTGCGATTGCTGCTTAGTTACAGAATGCTGGCAGAAGCAGGGAATTGCTGGGATCTAATCAAACATCAAACAAAGGGAAGGAAAATGAGAAATTCAAGAGAAAAGTTAGAATTTTTTAGGAAATGGAAAAAAAAAAACAACAACTATAAGAAGTAGGGAGGGCAGCTGCTATTAAAAAAGAGCCTGCTTCATTGATCAGTCTTAAATTCTGCTTTGTTTTCAAAATACAAATCAATTCTAGCTTTCATCAAGTAGATGTAAGGTGTCTCTGCTGAGATGGTTTTATGGTCTTAAGTGACCCTTAAGTCAATATGATTAATCATTGGAGTAGGAAGTGTGACTGGTAGTCACAGACTCTGAGCTTTCCTCTTTGGAGATTTCTTTGTTGCAACTTTAATTAAGAAAAGGTCAAAGAAGGGTGGTAGAAATAACCTCAGTGTAGTCAGAATATGGCAGGAGGACATGGGAGTAAAATCACATCATTGCCTTCAGACATGATTGAATTTTTATCGACTGCTCTTTGAAGATTACTGATACAATTCTTTTTGGTAATTCAGTATTTAGTTAGTTCAGCTACCATCTAACGCTGGACAAGCAAACTCATTGGGAGTAAGATTAAAGCAATCACTCTTTCCACTTGTGGTTTTGAGAGGCTGAGCTGTGAGAAAGAAGAGTGACTGTTTGATCTACAACCTAGGGAAATTTGAACAAAGAGATTAGCTTAGCTGAGGGGTGCATTATTATTTCCTGAAAGAATATGATATAGTGTAAAATGAAGCTAGCATACTGGTTATATATATTGAAATGTACATATTACAGAAATATATCGTTCTTAAAACAAATATGTATTTATCAGTGGGTAGCCTAAAATAATCTCATGTTCTAAGGCATCAGAAATGAGAATAGGAAGGAACGTTGGGAGCAGTTAAAGTAAGAGAGTTTTAGAAATGAAGTGTTGAGGGCAATGAACGTGTAGGGATGCTTTCTGTGAAATAGCAGCATATAGGAACCACGTACTTTAAGGAAATTTAACCTACTGTCACAATATCTGCAAAAATTCATGGGTTCTTACTTCAGAGAAATTAGAACTTTGAAGCATACTGAAATATTTCAAATGAATTGATTTGCTATACATGTTTGTAAAGCTTTGTTATCTAGCTTATGTCAAAAATAGGCTGAAATGATAAATATGAGGTCTGTTCAATTCTTCCAAAAAATTTGCAAATGCACTTTTATTATTCAAAATAAGTAACTTTAACCAAGTGGAGGAAACACTTATGTCACAATTAAAATAGGAAAACTTTTATGAATGCCTTTTCTTAATAGGGCTACCTGAATTCACACATTTAACACATCTGAAAATAAGCTCTGTGTATTTTGGGACTTGAAAGCAGGCTTAGCAGGATGGCTACTTGGAAGCATTTGTAAGTCAGAGAAGAGTTAATGGACAATTTCTCCCATTGTTTTCATTGTAAAGGAAATGATTTGCAAGATATGTTCCCATTCCATCATTTTGCCTCCTTTCCATTTCTACCTTAAGTGAATGGAACATTGTTCTCCTAATTACTAAAGACATCCATGGGTAGTCTGTGGTGTAATTTTGCATGGCACATGTAACAGAATTGACTGGTGAGATCCAGAATCCTGCATCCATCTGCATGAAACATTTAGCCTGGTGCCCATTTGCCAAGGATTTCCTTTAGCCAGTATATGAACAAGGATTTGGATTCTGGCATCTACTCACAGGAAATAGCTAAACTAACATTACATGACTTTTTAATTGAGTCAGTTAGAAGTGCCAGGGAGCCTCTGGCATTCAGTGACTGTTTCTTGCTGAGACTGCTTATCAAGAGATCAGATTATTCTCTCTAAAGTCAGTCGAGCAGCCAAACCTGCACTAACCATGAGGGGTTGTTCCGGAGCATGTTGACATACAACCCGATGAGAACATGTTCATCAGCTAGCCTGTCTGCCACATTCAGGCTGTATTGTATCCTGAAACAGGGCAGGAGGAAAGAAAGGATGTTGTTAGGAGAGGTAGAGAGAAATAAACAGAGTGCGGAGGAGTGAGTTTGTGACAGGAAAAGCAAATTTAGAAAACCAAGCAAGTAAAGAAAAAGAAGTGATAATCTATGAAAAACACACGCAAAATCCAAGCGATGAAATTTACAATTTCATTTCATTAACTTAAAAAAAAAAAGCTTTCCAGTTAGGTAACTCAGGATAACAGATTTGCATTCTTCAAACCACTGTGGTCAAGACATTCATCTGGACAGTAAACACGGGAAAGTGAGTTGCAGGCAAAGAGTAAGCATTCTTTGAAAATCAAACCTGAGACTCAGTCATTTCAAAACAAGAAAAGGAAATCAGGGAAAGTGAGTCAAAACACAGATGTGTCTACTCAAAATGACTATTTTGTGCGGTTAATGGGGTTATAGTACAGCTGCTTTTATGAAATCAAAGATGGCCTTTCAAACACAAGCATGTTTGACAAAAGAAATTTCCACTTTTAGTTAAGTTAATTAGGGGCTCCAATACACTCTGACTTTAACTTACCCTTTGCCCTTCAGAAAAGCTGGAGCTGCCCTAGCCAGCAGCTTGTTCTGCTCTACATCATTGTCCTTGGGAGGAGAGCTAGTTAATAAGATGGGAAAGCCAAGAAGAGGGTAAACACGGCAATGCATTCAAGAATAGCAACTGGCAACAGAAACTCCCAAGTCTAGATCCAAGGTGGTTCTCTTATTTTGAAATGTTCAAGATGTTTTCAGATTTCCACAGAATTGAAGTAGACAGAGAAACCTGGCTGGGAATCAGGAGGATTTCTGACTTTGATACTCACTGTTCACATAGTTTCTGTACTTATAGAACTGACCTTAAATTCTTCTCTTTATCACTTGTTTTTGGAAAGCCAAAAATATGGCCATGTATAGAAGAAGTCAAGTGCATGATAGAAACAAGGATTAAAAAACAAACAAACAAACAAACAAACAAACAAAAAACTCCTTTTTCTAAATGAAATTCTAAATGAAATGGATTAAGAACTTGAAGACTTGACCAGGAGGCAGGTTTTGCTTAAAATTTAGGTTTATACAGTCTTTTCTATGAGTACCTCCCACTGCAATTTCTTGTGTGATTCCCAAGGAGCTTGAAGAAGGCTCTCTTAAAATTGGTGTGAAGATAGTGATAATATGCAATTTATTATGCTATTTTTAAAGTAATGTACTAATTTCACGCCATCATATAGATACCTCTGATTTTTAAACTTTCATGTTGTAGCTTGGTGTTTACCAAGAGAACTTAGGTGATATTTCCAATTCACTGTGGGCTTTGGGATCAGACACACTGGAACCTTATCAAGAAATTTTCAGCATGTGAACACGTTAGAAGCAATATGACTTTCTTATAACTCAGCTTTAAAGTTTCTCCTTTAATAGCCCTTGTCTTCAAATCAAAATGCATTCTTCCTTTTAACCACTGAAAGTGGGCATTATATAGTATTTAAGCTCCCCTTCATCCTTATCAAAAATCTCCTAATCTGAGTTCCAAGGAGAAATAAGGCTACTGTCCCCCAGATTGTATATATCCATATATATTTTTCCTATTGTTGCTATTCTTTAAAATCAGCCCCTTGCTAATGTAAAAGTACATTCTTTGCATACTTATTTTCATAATCAGACTTGAAGTTTATGACAGGTAAATTTTGAAGTTTCATGTACTGCTAAAAGAAAAAAGGTAGAAATATTCCTTTAGATTCTGTTTTCTTTTCCCTAAAAATATCTTATTTTTTTTTAACTATTCATTATTAGATTTCTGGAAAATAACATACATAAAGATAAATGACTTTCTTCCAAAAAGTTTCACATACACAATGACACAATGAGTTCTGGAAGATTAGAATAATTGCAAAATATTTCATATTTATTTATTTAAAGTCACCCTTTACTTCTAAAGATTCCAGTACTTTTGCTCAAGTAAATCATTTGTGGGTAAATACTAAGGTAATAAAACCACACATAAATACATCCTGGAGTTTTTCAGATTGGAGTTTCTCAAATCTGAAATACACTATTTTAAAAATCACTTTTGATTATGTTGTATTTCTATTTTATCTCTGGTCAAAGATTTTTTTCTTATATTGATCATAAAAAAGAATTTAAATAAAAGTCTTGGGTAATTTTCATAGGGCAATGATACTACATAAGAAAATTATGTACGTAGAAGTTATTATAGTGATTAGATGGAAAATGTAATTTGTATAATGCAAATTAAGAACAGGTATTTTCAGCTTATTGATTCTTAAGTAACTGAAGAATGTGTATTCTATTTGGGCTTGTGAGGAAGGTCTTAAAAATTTCTCTCCCTCTTTAAGTAACTATCAATATGAATGAAATTTTGCTTTTCATAGTATCTGAATAGCCTGGTTAAAAGGTCATCAAATGAATTTAAATAAATAAAAATGAACCCACAAGTCAGTTTGTCAAAAAGATAATTTCTTGAAAAATACTCTTTCCTTCCCTTTCATTTTCAAGTTTTCAATATCTTAGACCTGAAACACAAAATATGTCCCACATGCAAATCAGCATAAAAACCATAGAACATTAAGCTATTAATTAGTGTATCAGTTGGAAAATTAGAAATAATTCTTAGGTCATTTTGATTCAGTACATTTACAGTGCTTTCCTCCATACATCATCAAGAAGAGAGCCTCTAGAAAAGCTGTGAGGTACAAGGCAGGCACAAACAAATAAAGCAACTCTAGTAAGGGAATAAAGAAACTCAGGGTGAAGAACTGAGGTATCTGCAGTTTTCATTATGCCCTAATATGTTAACATAGGAAATGGTTAAAGTTGAACATGAGGACCATTTTAGTTGAAGTTAAAGAAATCTTGCTTATTAGTAGAACTCTGAGGTTCAATGGAGTAAATAACTATCTGCAGACAATGATTATTTCAAATTTTATGAATTTTCAGATAATATATCCAGAAAATATGGAAAGAGTAAAAGAAATTTTTAGGGTGGTTGATAAAATTTCACCATTTTAATGATGTTTGTTTATTTGTATTTCTGATTGAACAGGAATGGATTTTAATCTTAGAAAAAATTAAGTATGGAGAGACTGAATGTATATACATCACTTCTTATTATCAAAGTACAAATGCTTAACATTTAGTTTGAACATTTTGTCAGATAAAAAATTGGGCTTTTACGTAAAGGATGTTTAGATAAGCTAGGTATTTTAAAAGACAAAGTGAATCAGTCTTTCTGTGGTTGAAAATACTAATCCATCAATTTACTAAGCAATTGGTCAGCAAAAATAACATGCAAATACTGCTTGGAGGGAAGAGTTGGTATTTGGAACGTGGGGTGAGTGATGAGTCTAATACAGTATCAGCAAGTAATCATATGTTATTGTGGTAAATTAGAATTAGCATATTAGTCTGTTTTCAAAATGCTATGTATCATAAGCAATTTTCTAATATTAGGGAGAGTGGTAAGATCTGGTTAGATGCCACAAATTAACAGTCAAAGTGATTCCTTTTGGGAGTTCTTACTTTTTGAAGGTTGCATCTAGGAGATTATCTGTGAAACGTTTAAGAGGTGTTTCTACTATGGATGGAGGTAGAGGAATACATCCATTTAAACTCTCATAGTACCCTTACTGTACTGAAGAAGATGGTTAATGTTAAAGAAACTTATTTTGCATAGAAAAAGACTGGTTAACTCTGTCATATAAACTGGGCAACAGTTTTGGCAAGATAATTAAGATGATACCAACAAAGACAGCAGATACTATGAAGCAGATGCTGTGGAGGTGAGAGGAAGGAAACTTTTTGGGCCTTGTGTTGTGGTAAGTCTTTGTAATAATATTTGCAACACTGACAGGCTTAGACAGTGTTGCTGCCTGCCATACCTAGACCGTGGAGCATTTATTCCATTGGTGATAGCTTTATTAATTCAAGCATTGATCGAGTCAAATAAATAAGCTATACAGTTATGCACTATGAAAAAACAATCCATGATTAAGGATAACGTTATGGTGGAGAAAATGAAATAGGCTAATTAGTCCATGAATTATGTTATTGCTCCTAACTGCTAACCAGCTTTGAGTGTATACACATATGTACACACGCCCGCACACACACACACTCACACACACACGAGGACCTCAAAGATTTAAGGGGCAGCTCCTTTGAGAATTTCCTCTCTTAAGTAAAGGAAAAGTAGATTGCTAGAAGTGGATATAAGAACAGGGTAACGACAGATGGGAACCAGTTTTACACATAAATTTATGTGAGGTAGATTACTAGGATGTCAAAAGACTTCAAAGATATATCCTGGTGTCTTTTGAAGATCAAAGTGGTATGCTTGTAAAGGACGTTGGGTGAATGATGTCAGGAGTTTGCTGTGAGAATTCTGGAATGGTAATTTCAATTCATCCTCATTCTGCTTTATCACTCTAGGTTCTATCACAATACAAAAACTCAAGCTAAATAAAATATTCTCTTGGTAACCTTCCCCACTTTCTTAATTCTGCCTCATAAGGCTTTAGATTTTCTAATTGGACTTATCCAATTTCCTAAAGGCTTGTTAAAGTCGGGTAGAAATGAGAACAGAACTCTGGGTCACATTCCTTTAGTTCAGCTCCAAACTGAGGAAGAATAGGACTATTCATATAGGCCTTCATTCAGTGTGGTGAGTTTCCTCAACCATTCTATATGGACATGGGACACCACCAGCACTATAAAGTGACAGAAAAGAACACCAGTAGTTTGGTTTTTGTTTGAAATAATTATTTTAATAGGAATCAGTCTGCCCTACCTGAGAGGGAAATTCCTAATGCCCAGTGTGACAGAGAGGTGTAAGCCCTTACATCCTGTATTATGATGTAGTTGAGCCCATCTTTGCACAGCTAGTGCTCCATGTCACTCTGAAAGGCGCTTCCATTCCAGAGTCTAAAAAGTCATTACCTGGGATCTTGTAAATGGTAGAGGAGCAAAGACTCATCTAAAGAAGAAGCTATAGCTTGATCCCCTTCACATATAACATGTCATATATACTGGTATGAGGTTATAGAATAAATAAAATGGAAAAAAAGAGGTAAGCTTAGAAGTCTAGTTCAAGTTAGAAATTCTCAACAGAATCTCATAAAATTTTAGAAGACTGCTATAGCCACTAAGACATACCAATATGGAACTACTGCCAGGATTAGTGATTTGGGCTTGGATACTGACCGTGTGCTGGGGCAAGCTGATTTACCCACAGCTTTATAAGAAAATGCTCTTCAGCCATAGGGCTGACTGCACTTAGCTCCTCACATAACCTGAGGGAGTCAAATAATGAGACCTCATGAAAACCTCCCATGGACAGAGCAAGGCCCACTCAGAGAGGAAAGACATTGATTGTACACAGCTTTATTGAACAGCACCCTTAAAACAGAAACCAGAGGTCAATCTCTGTGAAGACAGAAAAACTGCAAACTTTAAACATGCCTGTGGTTCACAAGGAACATTCCAAAGGGACTGGAAATGGGAAATAGGGATAAATGATAAAATTTGGGTTAATGGGTACCATGCACCCTGGAGAAAGCAGAACAGTTCAAAGTATTATAGGAATATTTTAGAGTAGAGGAAGCCATGTTATCCATCTAGACGCATCCACCATAAGCACCGTCCGAGCTGAAATGATATAAAATGACCTTCAGTAAGGATGGGGGTCTGTCTCTGCTTGACACTTGCAGACTGCAGAGTTTCCCAATAAAAGCACAACATCTTTCTTATAACGGCGGGTCTGTCCTGCATAGAGGTCCAGGTGCACGGCTCTATGGACTTTACAGGTTATGATTTTGTTTTAGAAAAGATGGTTGAGTTTGCTGGTGGTACTTGAAAGGAAATGCCAAAAGAAACATATTGAGTACCTGAACCCCACTGTTTCACTGTGAATGTTCTGCAGTTCTTCCCTCCTCCTGCCCACATGTGATAGCCTGGCTTAAATTATGGGAAAGAAATAGCACAATTTGCCCCATTCTGTTTATTCGGCTAATTACATTTAGGGGGAACATTTTCCTGTGAGGTTCTTGCTGATAGGGCAAATACAGGAACTGAGGAGGGAAACTTCAGGAATGTTCTCAGTTTTAGTGTCTTTAAATCCTTACTACCAGGATATTTGAGTGAAACTGTCTCGGAAACTCTTCAGAAATAGATGGATATGTTTGTAAAACAAGAGGCTGGTTTTTATTTTTTCTACTGACATGCATTTGAAATTTTCTCTTCAATGACTCACTCCACTTTCCCCTGCCTTTGTGTCTGCTTTCCTGTGAGTTTTCTCTACATATTTATGAAATAAATCTCCTGTGCTTTATTTGTGATATTTGATCAAATGATCTGGAGCCTCACTTGACCCCTACATATTTGTCACACCACCTCCAAGGGAACGGTCTGTCTCACCTGTTCTTGGCTCACATGGAAGCAGATCTTGTGAAAAGAAGATGAGGCACAGATCCACATTTCCAAAAATTTCTTGTTATTATCCATGGAATTACTTAGGTGGAAGCATTTCTAAATTTTGTCTTCAGCAACTAGCCTCAGGAACTCCAGAGTACCAAAAAAAGGATTATAAAAAAATACCTGGAGCTTTGGATGATGAGCTATTTCAGGATGTCTACAATAATCCCCCACCACATTTTGAAATTCCAATTCCCTGGCTCAAATAGACCTTTGCAAGTGCTAGGGACGTGACTTTCTCAGAGAGAGAATGACGATCTGTTGGTAGTAAAATTAAAACATTTCACATTTACAGATATTTAGAATCCAGTGCTGAATAATAATCTTCTGCACTTAGCTTATACTAGAATATTTTCCTTGCCAGAGAATCAAGGTTTATTACCAAAGAAATAAATTTCTACAACAGCAGAGTAACTTACCTCCGGGTAATAAAAGGACTTCCTGAGGAGGGGACTGAATGGGAGAATAAGGTGTCATTCATGCTGGTAACAGGTCTGGGTGGCCTATAATAAAGTACAGAGTGGAAGAAAAGTTAAAGCAAGCAAAATTCACAAGTCAAAAGCAATTGTCCTCGAACAAACGAGCTGGGAAGATCACAGTTTGTCTTACCTAGGATCAATATGAAATTTTGCGTTTTTAATATGATTAAATGTTTCAAAATTTCATTGCGAATATAGAATCTCAGTTGCATATCAAGAGGGAGCTGTCTGAACACCACTAAGCTGCTTATCTATGAGCTCAGAATCTTGTTTTCCACCCCCAACCCCCTGAGTCATGTACTTGAATGGAGCAAGGTTTTTGACCTTGGCTTTAGGTCAACTGCCTTCAAATGGGAGAAGCTCTGAAAACTTGATGACAGTCAGGATCATTATGTTCTTGGAAAGAGAATTCCTGAGGTTATGAAAACTTGCCTCTGATTTCCCCATGACAAACACCCTCTTCCAATATACCCAGTCTGCAAGGACTGTGTTACAAAATTACAGCATGTTTTGTTTGTTCTTTGTTCTAAGTGAAGATGCAGCTAAGCACCAAGATGATTAAATGAGTTTATGTTATCTGGATCGTCCGCCTGACATCACAATATGCCAGGCATCCTATAAATTTCATATTCCCCTATATGATTAGAAACAGGTACTAGGGTTCAATATTCCTCAGAATTATTTGTGACCCTAAATATTGGATCAGGTATGTCATCCTGATGACATATTTTCAGTTCATGCTGTGGTTCTTTATCACTAATGTCTTAGTTCAGATACGACAAAAGAGTATCTTTCGTAGAGTTTTATATGATGAGATGGGAGTTAGAGTTTTAGATGAATAATAAGGAAATTTTGTTTTCACTATAATTTTTTTCATTTGAATTTGATAGCATAGCATTTTTGAAGACCAAGTATTTATTGCAGAGCCCTTCAAGTCTGCTTGTGTTGGCTTAATTAAGAGAAAAATTAGTCATAGTTTAATTTTTACCTTGAGAACCAGAGTTGGGTTTGGATTCTACAGTGAAGAGAATCTGTGAAAAAGGTAGAATTTCATACCAGTGTAACTATGAGAATGGACATGATTCTATGCTGGTTTTAAAATGTCTGCCCTATACACAAAAATTCATTAAGACTTTTGGTTTCTGGTACCCAATGCTGATCTGTGTTTTAAGATTTTAAAAGACATCTGTTGGATGAGGTCAAAACATTAGGCACACTATTTCACTTCTTCTAAACATATTAATTGAAGTTTGGGAGACTTAATAGTTTGCATTTCTTATTTAGGTTGTACTGCTGATGCACAAGATTATTTTTAAATAAATTCTGCCTTGAGCAGAACACCTTCCAGTTACAAGGATGCTGTTTTATTTAAATATCCTCTGTGAACTTTTAAAGTTAGGCATATCATACCGAGTGAAATCTATTTTTTGCAGTTTCGCAGAAAGTTGAAAAAAATCAATTTGATCAACGTTTGTTGTTTTCTCTTGTCTATTAATTATTTTTTGTATTCTTACTTTTTATTGTTAGGAAATGAGAAAATAATTAATTTAGAATGCTCTTTTTTCTTTTTTTAAAATGATTTATTTATTTGTGCATACAGAACTACTGGGGTACAAGGGTGAGAGGATTCACCACAGACAGAGTGGGGAGCAGAACAGGCAGATATTCAAAGTACACTGCTGAGGGGAACAGCAGGTGGGTCAGGAGAGATCCACCTCACCATGTGGATCACCTCTGGCGCAGGCGGGGATCGAACTTTAGCTTCTTAGTGCTGTGCTTTAGCTTCTTAGTGCTGTGCTTTAACCTGCTACACCACCAGGGAGGGCCTGATTTAGAATGCTTTTTAACTAGCCTGGAAAATGTACTCCACTGAACTTGGTCACTATGGAGCCAATATCACAGTTTCTTAGTCTATGGCTTCACATCTAAGGTTCATCATTTTGATGTTGAACTTGAGACATAGAATAGTGAAATTTGGTACCAAATGAGGCTTTCAAAGAGAATGAAGATCTGTTTTCTCCATGATCAAATGGCAAGCTATCAAATCTAACAAATAAAGCATGATGCAACTTGAGAGATATTTTCTTGAATGAAAAGAAACAGCTCTGCCAGATAAATTCATACAGCCCTAGTGCAAAATTTCCTTTCTGTACAAGACCTTCACAGAAGGTCAAGTTTTTATGAAGGCATTATTTTTTTTGTAAACTGAAGGTGTTCAGTTCCAGGCAGAAACTGTTTTTTTTTTTTTTTTTTTAAAGATGTATTTATTTATGCATATAGAACTGAGGTACAGAGGTGCAGGGGCAGTGAGAGGATTCACCAGAGACAGAGTGGGGAGCAGGACAGGCAGATCAATGAAGTGCAGTGCTGAGGGGAGCAGAGGGAGGGTCAGGAGAAGTCTGCCACACCACGTGGGTCACCTCCGGGGCCGGGGATAGAACTCACACTTAAGTGGCTGTGTCTCGCCTGCAGTGCTGCATCCTAACCTTCTGTGCCACCAGGGAGGACCCAGAATCTGTTTTAAACTAGACTCATATCACTCACTTGTGTGCATCTCATAACCATTTGCAATTATGACTATGTCTTTAACGTTCACTGGCGACTACTAAACTACTTACCAAGTATCACTTTAGGCAGCGAAAAATTGAATAGAATAGAGACTGTTAATTATGGCAATATTTACAAACAATGTAATAGCTGCGAACAAATGCCAAAACACCCAAATGTCACCATGTAAGTGGCCTTTGTGTGCCTATGATAATTTAGAATAGCTAAATGAACATAGTATTTAAAAGTCTTAGCTATCCCCAGCCAGAGACAGACATGGGTATTTGTTTACGGCAAACAGCTGTTGAATAAGGAAACACATAGAAAAATGACTAAAGTTAAATATAGGAAAATATTCTGTTCCCGTGTTCTACATCTAGATATTCTACACTTAGTACCCTTGCATGTTATTTCAATAATTAATATTCTACACAAATTTCATTTTAAAATTTAGACATTTACCCTGGAAAAATATGTACACAGTGCATATAGGTCAGTGTTTTGATACAAGTCCTATTTTGAGAAAGTGTTTAAATATGTGGAACTTTTCTGAGAAAAAGGCACATTTTGTAGAGACATTTTAGGGAATTCATAAAAATCCTGAAATTCTCTATGGAATCCGAATTGCATAGAAGCCATCTTTACTTCAGTGACTAACCTATCAGGTCATACCGCCACCATAAGCTAAGTTTAAAAATTTTACTCATTAGCCACTGAGCAGTATCACACACCCACATGCCCACACTCACACACATGCACAACCCTGAGAGCTGACTGGGTCAAGGCCCTGTGCTGTGGGGTGACTGTAAAGTGGCTACATGTGATGGTGACTTTCCTTTCACACTGCCCCGCCTCCTTCTGTCTCAATGCAGAGGCAGCACCCGGAGTTCACTCCACTGCACAGATATGATAGCCACACTGGTCTCCACCTGGCAGCTCAGAGTGAATGCTGTGCCAGGGTGAAGTTCTTAGTGAAAGTTAAAGTTCTTAGTGAACTCAAAGAGCAAAGACTTCTCTTAGTTTTGCTCATTTATTATTAACTTAGGGATGGACTCTGACTTCGGGCAGGAATGCTGAGCCCTTAATAGGAACAGCTATGAGGTCACTTGCTACAAGTTAGCCCTTTGGGACACTCCTCAGATTTATTTATTCCTGTTTTTTTTTTCTAAGTTTACAAAAATAACTTTCCCGTATTATACAGAATTGGCTTACATTTATTTTTAGGATAATAAGCCTATGCTAACACAGGAGTCTCTAGACAGTGCATTTTGCTCAGGGCAGTGAAGCCTCAAAACACATGCACAAGCACCAAATGAAGCCCCGTCATATTTACGCAAAGCTCAGAGACTTGTCACAGCACACACTGCTTATGGCATTTGCTTAGGTCCATCAAGGACAGTCAGAGTTTTTATGAGCATCTGAGATCTGTTGCAGTGTCTTTTACAGATGTTGTCCCAACTGCCTGAAGGGTCGCCATTGCATTGGTGAATTCCTACAATCTATAGGTCTGACCAGCCCACTTCTTGATGCAAACATACAAACACACACAAACAGTAGGTCTTGCTGAATTCTGCAAAGTGAAAGGTGGCTTATAGGAGGAACACTGAATATCCTAGAAGTTTCCAAGGACCTGTGCCTACATATTTGTTATTTTTTCATAGAAACAGGTGCTGAACATCTTTCTTTTGGGTCCATGATAACATCAAGGAAGAAATGTTTTCTTCTCCTAAGTCTCCCCTGTTGTCTCTGCCACCCAGGGATGAGGGCTGAGGTTCCAGGACATGCAGCTTCGAGGTATGGGAGTGATGGTTGCTAACACGGCTCCCAAGTCTCACCCCTTTCTCAAGAAACTCACATATAATTGGCAAGCTTTTTAAATGTCTATTTTTGGATGTTCTGTTGAATTCTCCAACCTCTTTCTACCTCTCCTTGCATAGGCCATTCTGTTAAAGTTAAATAGTTAATGATTAAACAACAACATTTAGATTTTCTGGTATCTTAAGATCAGTACCTCAGCACAGAAATGAAACAGACTTTTATATTTGGGATTTGAAGCACATGTAAGAGTTACAGGGTGCTTTAAAATTTTCTTACCATAGTAATTTCATTAATTGTTAATGTCCAATTGTGCAAACACCACTAACATCCATCTTTCATTATAACTTTGATTTTTGAGTATGTCCCAGCTCTAGATGAATAACTTAGTGTTGGTTGCATATTTTATTTGCACATGGGGAAAGAAGGATGCATACCACTATAAGAAAAAATTGCCAAGACATTACTTTCACTCTTTTTAAAATGAAAATTTAAACTTGATCCTTAACAGCTAATATGAAATTGCACATATATCAGTGAAAAATGATGTCTCTTCCTCTGGAGGGTAGAGATACTCACACGATGTGGGCCAAATTGAGTGGCTTCTCAGGCTGGTCGGGGAACATGGGGTGCAAAGGCTCACGGCTGGAAGCACAACTCAGAGACTTGCTTAATGCATTAGTTAGCTTCTTAGCTGGTGATTTCTGGAGAGAAGAAAAGTAGATGTGGTAACGATTAATATTTAAATAATATTTTATCAGGTGACTTGTTCACAGTGATTGGTTAATTGATTCATTCACTCAAGAAAACTTCGTTGTCTACCCTCTATGCTGGCAGTAGAGTGTTGGAACCAGAAAATTCTGCAATGAAAGGAAGTAGTCAGTAGACTGGGACATAATGGAATAGTGCAACTCCTTCTGATAAACATTTAGGGGACTAGGAAGCTAATTCCAGATAAAGGAAGTAGCTGCTACAAAGGGAAGGAAGACAAAACCTCAATCTGGAGAGGACCGTAGGAGGCAGATTTTTAAAATCCTCATATGACCATCAAGGACAGTGGGATGACAGTGAAGTACTGATGCAGTGGGAGACAGTGAAGAGTTTGGAGTATAGGGGGAGAGGATCAAATCTGATTCTTGATGGATTGTTCTTATGTAAGAATAAAAGCCAGTTTGTAGGGGATATGAGTGGAAGGAAGAGATGAGCAAGTTTTGTAGCAATCCAAGTGGAAAATGATTCAAGTATGGCTGCATATATCTAGTTCAAAGTGAATTGCCATCTGAATTCTTAGCATTTAAAATTCATGCTCTCCCCAGAGCATCATGCTTGTTCTTTTCATTTAACTGGTTGGAATGTTTATCTTAAAATTTCACAGCCAAAATTATATATATAAAAAATCTACCACATATAACAACATTTCCTTTCATTCAGAAGTCATGTATAATTTTGTCATTTTCTTTTACATTTAGAGTCCTTAATTGGCAGTATAATGAAGTGACTTTGACCTCATTATTTAAAAGCTAAGAAAGAGAAGCTTGTTTCAGAAATCTCTCTTTGGCTTTTGCTGGCAGCTGTAATTTTGAGGACACTTCAAACAGAAGCAACGATACTACTAAAAACACTAGTGCCCTTTTTTTACTCTTGAGGATCCAGCATTTTAAAGACATTGCCCTGCCATATAATCTTAAAGTTCATAATCTTCAAGAAAGAAACTCTTATGTGATGTTAGCATTTACATAAAGCAGTAATAAAAAATGGTTAATCTTCAAACACCAACCCTCTAAGATTTGGGACTGAACATGTTTGAAATTTGACAATAAGACAATAAGACTCCTATTTTCATATTAAATTACATTTTGTGATCTGTGTTAGTGTATCTAGTCTGTGAAAATGTTATGCCAGTGTTGTGTATTTAAGCTAGCATGAAGGCTTCGGTATCCAATGTCTTAGTGAAAAACTGTTACTTTGAAAAGGAGCTTAAAAATTATATTTACTCTGAATAGTCATTCCCAATAACAATTCCTAGAAAGAACACTTTGACTTAAAACACATATTCTGAAAAAGTTTTTTAAAAAACTGGAAGTTTTTCACTTAGTTACTCATTTAGGTGAATTGAAATGCATAAAGATGTAGAAAAACTAAGCAATTTGCATTTTCTTATGATAGAACTATTTACATACCACAGAAACTGATTCATACATGGAGAAATACTTTCACAGAAGCACAAGAACAATATCACTGGAATTGATCTTGCTGTTGAACTGGGACAGAGGTCAGCAAACTGGCAACCATTTGAACAGTAAGTTCACCAAGAGTCAAATTCCTCCATTAGATTTAATGCCACATTCTCTGGAGACTATATTTACCACATGGGCAGACCCTACAGGTTACCTTTAGCAATGATTCTCAACTCACTATTCATGCAAGGATGATCTGTTAACATAGCCCCAATCTCCCCTTCCCCCCCCCAAAGTGAAATGGAATAGCATTGTTTAGTCCTCACTCTCACACATTTTTACGTTCCAGTCATGCACTTAAGAGAACTCCAGAATCTAAGAACAAGGAAACTAATGATAATGGTTAAACTATTCTCACCCCAAAATAAAACAAAACTTGGTAATAACTTAACTAACTGTAATAAAGAGATAATGTTCCAGAAGGTGCTCACTGTCTGGTTGTTATCTAAATCTGTACTGTATTACCTGTGTCTCCAGAAGTAACATACTAGAATCTTCCTATATTTTTTTTTTTAAAGATTTATTTATTTGTGCATACAGAACTGGAGTACAGGCCAGAGGCTCAGGGGCGGTGAGAGGCTTCACCAGAGACAGAGTGGGGAACAGAACAAGCAGATGGATGAAGTACACTGCTGAGGGGAGCAGCGGGTGGGTCAGGAGAGGTCTGCCACACCATGTGGTCACCTCCGGGGCAGGCGGGAATCGAACTCATGTGGAAGCGGCTTTAGATTCTCAGTGCAGTGCTTTAACCCGCTGCGCCACCAGGGAGGGCCCGAATCTTCCTATATTTTAAGTCTCAGGAAGCTACCCTGGATTCATATCCAATAAAGTAAGTGATCCAGTAAGGAGGGGTGGATGGGAAGGGGCAGGAGAGCATGTTTGAGCACAAGGTAAGTTAGCGCCTTCATTTTGTTACTCTCCACATGCTCCCATGCATTCTGGGTGGCACTCATCCACCTGTCAGTTCTGCCTAGACATTGCCTTACCCATGATGTATACTCTTTCATTTGGTGCTGGTTGCTGTGGGAACCACCGGCATGTCCCCTCCAGAAGCAGTCCTGACAGAGCTGGTAATTGTGACACTGTTGACATCGGTAGCGAAATCCCATCATGCTCTCACTGTGGCAGTAGGAACATTCAACTGGATGGAAGACTAAGGGGGAGAAAAAATGAAGAAAAAAGAAAACAAAAGTATGAATCAGAATAAGAAAAATAGAGCCTGATGGGAGTTGCATTTTTTTTCTGTTGTGTGTCATGATTTCAGATAACAGTTAATTTTGGCCAAGAGGAGTATGACATTTATTCCTGGAATCCTACTACCTTTTCCAAGTATGTCTGTATAGGTGGAAGAAAGGAAATTGTATGGAGGGTGGATGTTCTTTTAACAATAAATATCTGGAATGCCATTGTTCTTTTTACTCCTATTTCTTACTATGAGAATATAAATTATCCAAACAGACTTGCCATTCCCCTCAAACTGTTCCTCGTCTTCAGGAGACTAGCACAGCTCACTGGAATATTCAGAAGTACAATGGATGAATACACCAGACAGTCCAGTGAGTAAAGAGCAAACATTAGGGAAACAAAAATGAGAAGATCAAAGAAAGAGAAATGAAGAGAGAATAGAAAAACTGGGAGAATTAAGTTATCTTAAAAAAAAAAAATGGAATGGCTAGTGGGTTTATATAATGAATAACAGAAGACTCTTTCTTTCCAGTCAGGAAAATGGACTGGGCCCAATAAGATGTGTAAATGATCTGAATACAGTTCTCATTCAGATAGTTCAAGAGACAATTAAATTTTTTTTGAAAGGAAATTTGAATTAGAAAGCAGGTAAGGTGAAAAATGTGGGACTTGAATCTAACAAATAATTAAATCCAAGTAATTATCTATAGGTTATGATCTCAAGATATTAAATAACAACCACATTTCTTGTCTTTGGTAAAGTTCTTCCCAGCCAGTGAAAACAATTTTAATAAGAATAAATAATGATGAAAAGTGAACTATAAAAACAAATTTATAACTAGCTCTGGATGCATTATTGTTTAAGCAAGTATCACATGCTCCTTCTGGCTTTTGGGAAAAGCTGGGTGAGACCTGACTCTATAAACAGCTGATCTGGGACAATGTCTAGGAAACTGATCTCTTCCAACAGGAAATACTGAGGGAGAAGGATGAAATTACAACTTTATGATTAGAAGATGATTAGCTCTGGAACTGCAAATAGTAATATGAACTTATCCTGCATAAGCCAGACCTTGATTGCTCTTTGCTTCTGCAGATGGGTAAGCATAAAAAAAAAAAATCTATAATTGGTAGTGATTACAGAGCAACCATTGAGTTGGTTGTTTAAATTTTCCTCCCTGAGCAAAACAAGATAAATTTATAACTCTTAACTACAAGAGATAGTAAAGGCATATTCTAAATTCTGAATGGAAAATTAAGTTAACTTTAACTTCAGTGCATATTAAGGATATACACAGAATTAAGATTCTTTTACCAGATTTGGGATAAGTCATTTTCTAGTTAAGTCTGGAGATCTCAGACTTAAATTAAACAATACACAAGAACACCTAAAGATTAAATGGAGGCACAGAATTTGTTTGTGTTTATATTTCCTTAAATCTTACATTTCATGCATATTTGGCTAGAGTAATTACTTTTATTAGAGATAAAATCTCCTTCATAAAAACAAACATTACAAAACTTACCTTATTCTTTTACATAATTATAACCACTGAAAGCTTACAGTCTGGAGTATATGACTAAAGACAATCAAAGGGTCATCATGTAATTTTTTTTCCTATGACCTCCACCTATTCCTAGCTGAATGTCTAAGTAAGCCCCTTTCATACCAATATTGTACTTAAGGTATTTACCAGAAAGTATCATATTCCTCATTGAGATACTTCTGGTTTACCAAGTCTTTCAGTCAAAACTGACTTGTAACTGAGAGGTTCACATAGAGATTTAATAAGTTTATGAGAGTCAACACTCATAAAGTTTTGGTGCACATCAGCGATGCTGATCTGGGACAGTGGTTTGTTCTATTGTAAACAAAACTGAAGCACAAGGGACTGTGGTGATGGAGCACCACGATGGAATATGTATGGTGGTAGGAGAACTACAGTGACTACAGTGAGGGGAGAAATCTATTTAATTTATATGAATGTCTCTATATAGTTCTATACATGTCTAAACAGTACTAATAATGTAAGAAAATAAATATGAAAAAGTTAAATATTTTAATTAAAATAACTTAGAGTTTCTAAATAGACTTTTCTTGGCTTAGCACTACAGACTAAAGGTCTGTTTTCAAGGATTTAAAAAGGGCCTTTTCTCAGTAGAAAATACTCACCATTTTCTACATTTGCCAGTCGATGCAGCAGGGGCAGCCAGACCAGACACTGAGGGGGAGGATCTGACATAAGCGTGTCCAAGAAAGCATTTAATGTGACTTTTTTCTGCATCAGAAAAAAAAAGACCATAGAAATTTAGTACAAAGAATAATTTTAACTTACCCACTATAAAGGTCATTTGAGATTGAAGAAACAAAATATTCAATGAACCGCTAATATATGAGGAAGCAATTTGAAACTTGTTCAAAATTTAAAATATTGATTGCTTTTTTTATCCCCCTCCCCCATAGTACTGGATTATTTCCACTGAGGCTGAATCAACATTATCACAAGGAGAAAAGCAATTCTGAGAGCATCACTTTCATATATGAGGGACATTATGAAAATGATGAGAAAGATGAAGAATGGACCCTCGTTTTACAGTGTTACCGAGCAGTATGTTACTTCACACTCTACAATTATCATATCAATCTTCTAAATTGATAGAAAAGCTTCCATTTCAAGCTTCCTCAACATCCTTCTATTTCCTGGCTAATATGAATGGTTCTGCTATACAAGATTAGCAGAGGATCCTATTAGGAGACCGTGAACCTTCCCTTTCAAAAGAGAACATTATAAATTTAAAAAAAAATCCCTTTTTCCTTCTATATATTCCAACTCAATTCATTCTGAATTTGTATTATTATCCTGGTACTTTCTGATACAGAAAACAGAAGTGTTATGTCTATAAGTTTCTTTCAAAATGACAACAATCAAAAGTTAAACCAGTTTGTGATATTACAATAGTAATAGTAGCTTGATTACACCTGAGGAGAAAAATCAAGCACTTCAAAAATTAGTAATGATGGAAGAAAAAAAAAAAGAATTCTTAAAAAAGAATTGATTATTTTAATAAAAATATTTAGAACTTCTATATAGAATTCTAAGACTACTATTTATCTAGATGACTAAATAGCTTTTAAAAGCAGTGCATGTCTTTATGCAAAATCACTATTTTATCTGAAATTCTGAACTAGAATATTAAAGTAGATGGATAATTTCAATTTTTAAGCTAAAACAGTTCTAAATAGGGTCCTCCCTGGTGGTGAAGCGGGTTAAAGCACAGTACTAAGAAGCTAAAGCCACTTCAGCATTAGTTCAATCCCCGCCCTGGAGGTGACCCACATCGGGAGGGAGACCTCTCCAACGACCTGCCTGCTGCTCCCCTCAGCAGTGTACTTTGTCCATCCACCTGTTCTGCTCCCCACTCTGCAGAGAATCCTCTCACCGCCCCTGTACCTCTGGCCTATACCCAAGCTCTGTATGCATAAACAAATAAATCTGAAAACAAACAAACAAACAACTGTGCAATAGTGTATTTTCTTAAATACTATTTTTTTTAAAGATTTATTTATGCATTCAGAACTGGGAAACAGGCCAGAGGTGCAGGGGCAGTGAGAGGCTTCACCAGGGACAGAGTGGAGAACAGAACAGGCAGATCGACGAAGTACACTGCTGAGGGGAGCAGCGGGCGGGTCAGGAGAGGTCTGCCACGCCATGTGGATCTCCTCCGGGGCAGGCGGCAGGCGGGGATCGAACTCATGCGGAAGTGGCTTTAGCTTCTTAGTGCAGTACTTTAACCCGCTGCGCCACCAGGGAGGGCCTTAAATACTATTTAAGAAATAGCTGTGCAACAGTGTATTTTCAAGATGTAGAGCTTATAGTGGTCCTTATAATTTATAGCTTTTTGGTAACCTTCAATTAAGCTTTTCAGTTAACAGATATTTACAAGTTTAGCCTTTCCTCATAATACTGAATAGTTCAAGTTTTCAATAGGATTGATGTTTTAACATTTTTTTCAATATAGATTGTGTACAAGTAATATGATATATATTTTTTATAGCTGCCATACTCTATGGGTTTAAAAGAATGTCACTTTCAAAACTATCACTTGGGGTGACTTTGGACTTTTTTTCCTATGAAACAATTTCAAACAATTTTGGATTTCCATCATTTGAACTGCTGTTACAGCCAGTTTTGAAGCATAAAAATAAATTGGTCTTACTATTTTTATTTGTTTTGCTTGTTATTGTAACTCAAATGCTCTTACTCATTTTGACCACTCACAACCACTAAAAATCACTGAGAGTTCCCAAAAAACACCTACTGATTTCAACATTAATAAATCTCTCATCATGGAGGGTATAAAAGATTATATAATGACACAGCATGTAGGATATCTCAAAAGGAATTTTTAATACAGAAGTCCTACTAAAGTTTAAAAGTTCCCATTATTCTAGTGAAATTTGAATGAGAAATATGCTGAAGTATTGGAATATTCATTGAGGATTCTATATACCTACAAACCTATTACTAAGAAAATTATTCTTGTTTCTCTGATAGAATAAATTTAGTCACAATTCATTGGATGGACCATTTGTACATTTGTTCATATGAACAGATAACACATTTTAAAAAAGCAAAACAATAACAATTAAACACCAGCAGTTTTAACAGATTGGACCTGGAGTTAGAAGAGCAGAGTTTAAGATCCAGCTCTCCTGTACTCATCAGTTATCCAATTCATATTGTTAAAAATGAATATTTTTTTTTTCTTCATTAGTTTACAGGGTTGGTGCAAGGCATAAATTAAACAAACTCCTTGTGAATAGCAAAAAACACAAAGAATTCTATGTTTAGAATGTCAAGAAAAGTTGGAAAGCAGTGAAGTTGAAAATATTAAGTTAATAGATTTTATTTGGAAATAATAGATAACATTTTAAAAGTCAATTTCAGTTAAAAAATAAAAAAAGACTAACACTTAAGTGAGTGGAGTTTACTATAGTGACATTTTAATGTGTGCCTTTCAGGGATCAGACCTTTAAGATAAAAAGGTGGTTAAGATAGAAGCTATTGAGAGGCTTTTTGAATAAATGATGAGAAAGAGGCGAGAAAAAGGAGTTGGTAGTAAGAAATGCAGAGGACTATGAAGATGGAATACTTGGAAAATGTAGATTCAAGAAATAGTATGGTGGAGAGGAAAGGAATAATGACCGGTGTGGCTGAGAAATGAGTGGGAGAAGGAAAGAAGGGCTCAGGGTTTCAAATAAAATCTGAAGGGAGATTTAACTTGTATGTGGTGTAGGCTGCTAAGCAGGAGAATGACATGGCCATAAGGGAAGGTGGGCATCTCTTAGAAGAGAGAAAACCTCATCTTCTCTGCATTCTTATCTATTATATGCATTTTGGGGACTTTTTAAAAATTCCTTTTTTCAGATGAGGATCTGAAGTAGTTTGAAATGCAATAGGGTATACAACAAAGAATTAAGCATACACAAATCCAGAGGCAGAGGGATCTTTGGGATTAATAGAACATGTCAGGCAACAGATGATGAGGATGAAAGAGATCTGAGAAACTTCTAGAAGGTGGAATCAAGAAGATATGAAGTTTGATGAGAACTTTCGGGTGAAAAATTGTAGAGAAGGAGGCTTAGGTAACAGGATCCATTCTGATCTCACAACCCCAAAGAGAAATATAAAAAGGGATGTGCTTTAGTTAGGAGCAGAGATAAGGCACCCAAGCCAGCCTGGGGGTGGGGGAAGTGGAAATGGGCAGAACAACCTCCTTGATCAGATGCCACAGCAGCAGAGTAGCAGTTAGTGTATCAAACCACCCTTCCCTTATGGTGGCATAGATACGCTTATGAGTCTACATAAATCCAAGGCACCTTGACTTCTTGAGATCCTCTTGACCTCCTAGATGACCAAGTAAGCAAATGACAAGGTTATTAGCTGGACCAGGATCCTTTTAAGTGATCATTTTATTTTATTTTTACAAGTTATGTTTATTGAGGTAAAGTGTTTTACATTATTGTATTTGATATAGGTTTAACCTTCTAAAAGTATTTTAGTATTTTCATAATATGTCACTACCAGTGCCCCAATAATCCTTCACCATGTTCCACTGGGAACTTCCTTTCCCACTCCACCCCGCACTCCACCTTTCTCTTCTTCTGATTGCCCCAATAAAAGATCATTTTGGAGAACATAATTGGTTGGATTTAAAAGATATTATAAAGAAAGACTTAATTGATGGATTTATAAATTCATGCAGTCCGGGGCACGCAGAACTCTATATTAAGAAGCTTCCCATGACTAATGTGTACCACCCCCAGTTAAAACAGGTCACTCTGCACCCCAAATGCATCATGTTGAAGAAGATTTAGCCAGACACATGTTTGTATTTTGGGTCTTCTGGGTCATGACAGGTCATGCTGTGATGCAGTCTTGTCTCCTTTGCTGAACATGGTAAAGCTTGGTGCTGGTTCAGACTTGCGTCTCATGTGCAGCTGAAGGAAGAACCTCTTTTTGATAAGCAGTGATGATAAGAATAATACTGATACAGAGGATATAGGGTTTTAAAGATTCAGTGACAATGTAAGTAACAAACTTAGGACAGTTTGCCTGGCTGATGGTCAGTAAACACCACCTGTGATTATTATCACTAGGTGCGTTGAGTTAGTTGCTGGCTTGGGGTCATTTGTAGAGGCTGGAAGATATATTACAGCTAGTGTATACACTGGGCAACAGGAAGAAAAATGTGTCTACATAATGACTTGATATCACATACAGAAGAAGAGTGTAGGGTAAGTGAAGTTATTAGGCTTTTTCTGCCCTCCTCTGCCAGCCTTTATGACCACACCTGCAGTCTGCACTCCTTCCATGAGAGGGTCCAGAGAGCAAGGGCCTGCTCACCTGCAAACACACACATGGGCCTGGAGGGATGGATAAAAGGTGGTGTCCTTGGAGAATCACTCTGAGGCAAGATCAGGAGATGATACAAAACTGAGAATGCCAGAGAGAACACCAGAGAGAGGCCAGAGAAAGTGCAAAGTATTTTTGGGGCATTGGAGGGCTCCATTGCCTGCTTGCCTGCCTGACTCATGCCTGCCTCCTTACAGCCAGCCTTCCTGCCTCGCGTGCCTGTATACCTGGTCCCACAATAAAGGCCTGTGAAATTCATAGAGGGTCCAGGACTCTCTTTATCCACAGGGCAGTGAAACTACCCTGTGCATGTTTGCAGTAGAGGGAGCAAATGCTGTTTGAGAGATACTTCCTTTGACATGTTTACCCCCTACCTGTTGAGAGAAACATGATCTAGCTGACTGTTCTGTGTAACCAAATGAAGGACCTTCAAAAACCGCGGTGGGTAGTTTGAGAACTTCCCGCAGGAATTGATCATATCGTCCATAAACCATCACCCCACTGGAGTCAGAAATCATTGAGAAAATATCTAATGGAAAGAAAAGGAAAGAGATTTATTCAACATGTAAATATTTCCCACTGTTTTAGTTTGACATATCTGCTGCAAATAACAACAACAACAAAAATAGTGACAAAATAGATTTTATGAAAAAATAATATACAAGTTAATTTTCTGTGCTGAGACATTCCTGGCATTGTTTTTTTTCTGTGGTGTCTTTTTATAGAGGAGTCTGGCATATAGCATGGGCTAGGAACTTGGGTAAAACTAGCACATTCTGTTAAAACAGAGAACATCTCATTTTTCTTGACATCAATGATCAATTCATAGAGAACTTAATGGGAAGAAGTTTTAAATATATGAGAAATATGCTGACTTCACATTTGAGACATACGAGAATTTTATACCAACAATAGATTGTGTCTGTATATCTGTCTAGCTATGTATTTACCCTGCTCTATCATCACTAACACTTTGGGGTTTGGGTTTAAGATACAGAAAATGAAAGGCAGTGGGATAAAGATGTAGCAAAAACACTTGATTAACTTCCCACAGAAGCAGAAAACTTTCTATAAATCATAGTGCTCTGAGTAGAAGAAATTTGATTTACTGGGAAGGGTCTTTTGACTCATGGAGTGAGAAGAAGCCTGGGCTTGTGGATGATCAATGAGGGAGCCAGAGGTCTGTATTATTCTCAGCAGAGCCTGTGACTTCCCTGAGTCTCCTCTGGTCTTCAGTTTCTGCCACTATGTGCACTTAATGAATATGAATGGCATAATTTCCCAAGGCACTTTATAATTCTCTGTGGAAATCACTATTGGAATGAAAGCATTTGCTTTTATATAGTCTATCACCATGTTAGAGTGTAACGAGGCCAGCCCAGCTGCTGGGACAGAATTGTAAATTCAGTGTGCTACCTCTGCTCATTTTGGGCTTAATGTTGAGGGTGAGAGTTTGCTCTGACTTCCTTTAAATATTCCAGTTAGAAAGGTTTCTACTGTGTTTCTAATATCTGTCAATTATGAGGCTATAATCTTTCTTAGCGACAAAATTAATATTCTTGTCTACCTTCACAATGTTGCTTACTTAGTAAATTTTGTCTCTGATGTTTTACTATATTTAGACAAAAAGAAGTTGCCAATAGCAAAAACCAAACAAAAAACTAACCATATGTAATTATAACTGTAGAAACTCAAAGATTACAATCCTGGGGTAGGGGAGTGAGACAAGTAAGATGGATTTTCTGAATGGAGCTGCCATCTCGTGTGCTTTTAGCCAGGTTAGTTGACTATAATTGGGTCAGCCTTGTGATCTCCTAAGTTTGGATTTTCTAGGACAGGGAATATTTTGAAAAATAGTGTGGGCCTTTAAAATCTCCCATGAAAGAATTTAGAGACTATTTCTAACTAGAGCAAAAGCAAAGGGAGAACAACAATTGTTCTCAAACCTAAAGCTAAAATTAAATTCATTTATGTTGATGGAGTTCTCCTAAGCAACAGCCAAACTAGGGTCAGGTTATTGAGATTCAAGGTAAGCTGTGATTAATGCCCACTTAGGATTTTAAAAAGAAATGAGGGAACTCTGAGAAAGCTATCTCTGGGTTTGTGACCTAGACTCCCAATTCCTATGATAGTGCTCTCCCTTACACAGCATTATATCCAAAAATACCTAATATTTAAGCTAAGGGATAGGATTCAATGGACATATTTCTTTTAAACCATAGCATACATATCATTTTAACTAGTAAGTAGTGAATTTTTTATCTCCATCCCTATCCTAAGTCTACTGAATCAGAAATTCTGGGAGTAGAGTTCATGTTTCAAAAAGCCCATCAGTGATCCTATATATTTTAAAATTTGAGAACCATTGGTATAGGGGAAAAGGTCAGGGTTCAAACCCTGATTTCATCTTAGTTATGTGATTTCCTATAACTTTTTGAGACTCAGTTTCTTTACCTAAAACAAATAATACAAATAAACATCCACCTTTTCTTAAAAAGCTCTACCACATTAGTGGCAAAATTTATATAAAGACCCAATATCCTTCATGTACTTTAGCTATCCTGTTTGTATTGGGGTCTAGTTAATTCTTAGTGAACAGTGTCTTTATGCAATTTTCATGCCTATACCCTGGCAATGTTTACTGTGGAGTATTTGGAATTTCCAGTGATTTGAACAGCACTGACTGAGATGAGTAAGGAAATGTGTGGGAACTTTGGCATTAGATTCCCTAATGCCAGAGTGGTTACCTCACATGGCCCTCATGCCCCTGTAAAACACTACAGTACAATGAGATCAAAAGAATGTATATCTGACTGTAATATCACAAGTAGTCTATTTGGTGATACTCAACAAGTTATAAGTAATAAGAATACTATGCTCATTTCACTAGCATTTATTTAATATGAAAGTATTGCTACATAAATTCAAAAAATCAATGTATTTTGTGTTTCCACTGACTCTCATAGAAGGAGCAAAGCCACAATGGGCAGGGAACATGGCACAAATGGGGGAGAGGAAAATGTAGTGTACAGGAGGAGTAAACAAAGAGACAAAGGAGTCACTTACATCTTAATTTGTCCATGATCTTGCCTCCACAGAGTGTGGCTAATGCCATTTTGACAGCAAATACTGAAATTTTACCATGACCTTCCCTGTTTAATGAAAATAGAAAAAAGATGTCATTTGGAGAACTTCCAATAACAGGTTTGACATTTTTCTATTCTGTAGAAACCATAGGACATTGTAGTTGCATGCATTATGTAAACACAACCATTTTAGAAAAGGTTATGAATACAATTGAACACACATTTCTCAAAAACTGTCCATTCCATGCTTCCCCTTGTATGGGAGATGGCAGAATCTTCATGTTATACTTTATCACTTAAGGCAACATGATTTTAAGCACAATGATTCCACAGTTTCTAAAATTTATATAAGCAAGCCTTCAAAAAATCCTCTTTTATTTGTCAGAGAATTCCTGAATTTGGCTAGGGTAATATGAGGAATTTTTTCATCACATTTTTTCCACTGTTATTTACTGTCCACAAGGCTTCTGAAATTATGTGATACATTTAATTTTCAAGGGAAGTTGGTATGTTTAAGAGACAGAAATAAGAGCTCTTTGTGATAGCTCTCTTTTACCTAAAGGACAAAAGAATTGCCTAATCACCATTGATTCAAGAAATATAAACAACTTCACAAAGTATTTTATTAAAGGACACACTATAAAAAGTATAACAGTTCAGCTAAGTGATTTTCCAGCTGGAAGATTGTTTATTCTTATATCCTTGGAATCAGAATTAGACCATATTAGTAACTAATTTCTTTGATGATTGTTACTCTTAAGAATGATCAAGGATTATTTAAAATAATAAAGTTGCCGGGAGGTAAATAAAGTCTGTACTGACAAGGGTTTGGTATACAGAATAAATCATTTATATGATTAAGACTCATCTGACATATTCAAAGAATAAGATAGAATAATGGTGTCTTTGTTCCTTACTAGACTTCAGAGAGAGTTTACATTCATCTTTGTTGTTATCATTCTCAGTGTAGTACCTTGAGATAGAGCTAGCCAGAGTGCAAAGTTCATTGAACCCAAAGCTAGTGCTTCTCCCATTTATATTTCTAAATCAGAGAACAAGACTTACAGTAAGTATTAATTGGGAATCCTCACTTTGACACTCCATATCAAGCCAATTATGTTGAATATTTAAATGATGATCTTTGCAAAGTCCTCCCACAATACTCAGACCCACCTTGACACTACCCTGATTGACCTTGACCTTCTACAGTCTTACTTCTGGTTGTCAGACTCACCATATATATAGTGATCTAATAATGCATCCTAGGGTAGGCTCCTTCCCTGTTCACAATGAACCCAATGTTTGAGGGACTCAAATACACAACTTAAAACTTTGTTATGTCCACTCTGACTGCCATTGCTTCACCAGCTCTGGCTTTAACACAGTAATAACTTCTTCAGAGTTCTCTCAATTTGTACACTCACCTCACACAGTTAAATGTATCAGTTCATTATTTAAAACAGTTACTGTCTCCTTTTGCCTATAGGATATAGTCCAACTTTATCCGCCTTCTCCTACTTGATCTGTTTACCAACTCTGTTGTACACTCCACTCCATAGTCCACTGAATCCTGTCCCTGTCCTTCCTCCCTCCTCTGCCTATGTCTCTTTCACCCATCAGTCTTACTGACCCATCTCAGTAACACCACTCACTCTATTCTCAAAACATTTCCCCCCTAAATGCAAGACAATTGCTTTTCACTACACTTTGACCTATTATTTGGCACCTATCAGACTGAGTAATTTTGATTTATTTACATGTCTAGATGTGCCTTGATTCCACATGGTGAGATTCTTGAGGCAGAGACTATGGCTTCTGGATTAGATGAATTCCCAGTACCTTGCAGTATATCTCAGAGTTAGTGAACACTAAATTTCTTGTATTAATGAATGGCTATTAATCATTATAATAGGTACTCCTAGGATTTTGAAGGTCCTCACATTAAGTTGTTTACTATTTAGAACAGGCAGCAAGGATAAAAATGCAATGCTTGTAAAAAAAATTCTCATTAATTTTTTGCCATGTCCCTGTATTCCCAATTACATGGATAACTGGAAATATCGAATGCTTTTTTATTTAAGGAAACAGTTTCATATGCTAAGTGGTAACATGATCCAAACCAAGAGAAAAAGGAAATAGGAACAATACAGTGATAAAGTGTTTAAAATGCAAAGAAAATGAGGAATATTATATATGAAACTTCAAGAGCAATACACATTTCTTTCAATGCATCAGAGAGATTTAACTTAAGAGGAAAAGACCACAGATGACATTGGAACAGTTTTCCAAAGGGTGAAGTTATGACAGCTCACAGGTAAAATTCTTCAACCTTAGCATTAAATGAAGAAGATCAGTGGGGGATCACTAATCCTGTATTGTTTCAGGAAATGCAAGATTAATAGTATTAAATCCAAAAGTGGTTGTATTGGAGCTATTTTGCCAAATTGACATAATCCATCTAGATAAATCGCCAAGTGGAGGGCAGCCCAATGAGAGTTTTGCAGGAACTCAAGGGTGAAATTAGGCTAGTGGAATCTATTGTCATGCAAGCTACAGTGCCAGATTGCAAATGTGACCCCTGTCATGAGGAAAGATTCAGGGGGGGACGCAGGAATGTAGGTCACAGTAAGCACACAGTACTGGGTGAGTTCAGACCTCAGGCCTTGCTCACCTCCTGCCGCTTGCCACTGGATAGGAGAAGCTGAAGGAATGAATGGAAATGGCCAGCTCCACCCTGGAGAATGGGAGCACCTCAAACTAAAATATAAACGGGTTACTTTAAAAGAATATTTTCAGGATGCTGTAACAGAGTGAGGAAAAGCAGGGGAAAAGAGAAAGATTTTCTACAGCTCTTTGATAAGAATCTCAATACCAAAGGCTTTTCCTTAAACAAAATCACCTTGGGATCCTAACAACAAACTTTGGTTATGAAACAAGAATTGGCATCATCACAGGAAACAAGGAGGAGTCTTGTTGCCTGGAAGTGTCGAGGAAGTGGAAGCCAAGTTGATGAAGATGGGTAACAGGAAGCTCCCAGGAGTCTTGTGCAAATGAGCAGGAAAGCACATTGTTCTGCAGTGATCTGCACACACCACACTTGTAGGAGAGTGGGAACACAGCACAGGTGGGAGGCTGGCCGTCAGTCAGAAGGCAGGAGGCTGCCAGGTATGCTGGGGTTGGTTGAAGAACACAGGTTGTCCCAGTGCTTGTGGGCCAAAGGGCCTCAGAGTGAGCAGCAGCAGGAAGAGCACTATAAGCCTGTGTTCTTGGTTAGCTTTTGTGAAAGGTGATAGCAGCCTCCCATTTCCTGGGCAATACTGACTGTGACCTTGATTGCTAGAGCTGGGGAGGTTCTCAGAATCAGTAATCCATCACTCAGCCACATAAGCTTTTTTTTTTTTTTTTTGTAATAGAAACTGCTAGTGCAATTGATTCCTTAGTGTTTAAGTGTTTAATACAAGCTTGAATTAAAAAAAAAAATTACCCAATTATTTTTAATTAAAAGGATAATTTCATTTTAAAAGTAAAATGAGATTTTACTTAATTTTATTTTTATTTTCTTTAAATATCATTTGGCATAAATGAACTATATCTTATTTTTAAGTCATTTACCCTGAAGCTTTTGCTAATGCAAATTTTAATTTTCTGCTCTAACTTGATATTGAAAAATACCCTCTCAAATTATTGTGTGGGTATTTAATTAATATCTAAATGAATATTTAAGACAATCAGCAAATTATCATAGGTACAAACTGAATTTGCTTCATTGGTCAACATTTCTTTTACTTTCCTTCTTTATGTTTTGTTTTTTCATAGAATGTTTTCACATTTTCCTAAGGGACAATAGATTGAAAATGGATCAGGAAACAATTTGTTTAAAATACATATGGAAATTTGAAGAGTTCTGTCTTAAACACATACTTCAATGTTTTAAAAAATGAGTAATTCTTTACAATGGGCTGAGCTTTCATTGATTCTTTTATCTAAGAAGTTACTTTTAGGGAAAATTTGTCTGGAAAGGAAATACTACTTTTTAATTTAATTTTATTTTTATTTCTTAAAGATTTATTTATGCATACAGAACTGGGATACAGGCCAGAGGTTCAGGGGTGGTGAGAGGATTCACCAGGGACAGAGTGGGGAGCAGAACCGGCAGATTGATAAAATACACCGCTGAGGGGAGCAGCAGGCAGGTCAGGAGAGGTCTGCCAC
>NW_004567117.1:20934221-20950082 GCF_000260355.1 Condylura cristata | reverse complement strand
AACATGTTGATATTCTTTTTTAAGGTTTTTCTGAACATATAACTTGGGGTGTGTGAACTTTTGAATTTTTTTTTATTTTTAATTTTATTTTTATTTCTTAAAGATTTATTTATGCATACAGAACTGGGATACAGGCCAGAGGTTCAGGGGTGGTGAGAGGATTCACCAGAGACGGAGTGGAGAGCAGAACCGGCAGATTGATAAAATACACTGCTGAGGGGAGCAGCAGGCAGGTCAGGAGAGGTCTGCCACACCTAGTGGATCACCTCGGGGGCAGGGATTGAACTCATGCTGAAGTGGCTTTAGCTTCTTAGTGCTGTGTTTGAACCTGTAGGGCCACCAGGGAGGGCCTACTTTTTTATTTTAATCAAAACCACAATGAACTACCATTCTCACCAGAGAGTGACTTCTCTCTCTATGTCTGTGTATGCATACATACACATACACATATACACACTTATATAGTATATATAAATTTACAAACAAGTAGTGCTGATGCAGGTGTGGAGAAATCCTATCTTTGATCAGAAAGAAAAACAGCAATAGACACTGATAGATCTGAGAGGCTCACTGAACCCAAACAGGATGCAGATTTTCTCTAAATTGCTAGGAGAGGTTCTAGATTGAAGGTTACAGTATACCAAGATAAACTTCAAGTCCTCAAAAAGTGAGGTTTGAATTCTGACGATGCTTTCTTGAATAGACTGGATGAATTATTATCTATTTAAGAATACTAAAAGCCAGAATCTCTTTCTTTACTAACAGTTTGCAAACACATTTGATTGCATTTATGTTAAAGCACAACTTGCTTCCTCACACCTATTGGTGGCTTAATTAACTGAGAAAGTTGCTTCCTTCTTTTACTTTCAGAAAATGCTTCTACCCTAACACTTTTTCTTTATCTAGGGATTATTTGATTCATATGGATCACACATTTAGTTTCTCAACAGATATTTACTGCTAATCCCCAGAGGCAAGGAATATAAAAATGTGGCTCCTACCTCATATTTTCATCACCTTTTGGGAAGAAAGAGTCAAAACCAATTAATTTTAATGTAACTATTTTTAACAAAGGGCAGGGACCTTGTCTAAGTCTTATTCCTAGCCTATATTAGTGCACTCATAACATATTTTAGTTAAATTAATGAATGTATAAATGCAAAGAAACTTTAACTTTGACACACCTTTTACAATGAGAAATACTAAGTGTTTGGGTAAAAATTACAAAGGCTAACTTCATGACCTTTGATACTAAGTTGTGTGTTCATGTCATACTTTGATTTAGAAGTGATCACATATATAGATATTCTTGCTTTGGAGATAGTGAAACTAACATGTGAACCTACAGAAACCACTTATATGACCCTGGCATTTCTCTGGGCTTCTCCTAATGTTAGCAGAACAATTGGGGAAAAACATTCTCATAGCTCTGGGCCAGAAGAGAAGGCCAGTGTTGTTGACCTGCCTCCTCATTCCCCAAGAAATTCCATCTGCTACTCACTCAAAGCGTATGTTAGACAACAAGATTAGTGAGTGACATTATGGATGTTCAGTTTGTCTACAATTGTGAGAATTCTTTTTGAAAAGGGATTCCATTTTTGTAACTTGTACAAACCTTGGAATAAAGCATTTTCTACCAGAACAAGATTATAGTGTTTTGAGGATGGTCTGTGGACATCTACTCACTAAGCCAGGTAAATATTATTTAAAATACCTAGTTTTAATCATATAGATACTAGGAAGAAGAAAGGACCTCTGGTTTTCTGTGACTTCTCTCTTCCTTTGCTCCCACACAGTCATGTAGACTCAAATGGGAACAACAGGCTTCACTGGGGCACAGAGAAATGACAGTGTACTTTGCACGGCATCTTACATTAAACATTAGAACCATTTTTAAAATTCAAATGGCAGAAGGATTTTGGCAGAGTGCCAGGATTTTATATCCATGCATCTGAGAGAGTGAAAGAGAGAGCTGTGTTACCTTTCATATTGTTGGGGCCGGGGTGGGGTGAGGTCGGGTGGTGTCTCAGCAGTGGGGATATGGCTTAAATGGCTCAGTGAGGTATGAGTGGTCAAAGAAGAAAATGCCAAGATTTTGGATTTTCTGTGTAAGATGAGTATAGAATGAATTTGGAGTTCTGGAGACTTTCATCAAATTGACCTTAAATCTATAATGTAAAACTTGTTAAGTCCAAATATTTCCTTCTCATACACTCTGTCAAATATGTCTAAATACCATGAACTGAAAAGGTTAGGGATATGAACATAATAAGAATATCCTGTAATAAAAAGAGTAAGCCTGCGTTATTTATAATTAAAAAAAAAAAAATGAAACAGAAGGTATGGGTAGAACAGAATCCTTTATGTGGCCCTGGCATCTCTCTATGTTTCTCATAATGTTAGCAGAAATCCTTCTGCTCTTCTACCCCTAACCCCTACAACCTCCACTCACCTCATCTGGTATGAAGCTGTATGATCTGCAAATAATTAACCTCTTTGTGTCTCAGCTTCATCACTTAGTGAGCCTGGAAAATTATAATACAATGCCAAACCAGTAAGGTTTTGGAATACAGCTAAAGCAGATTTGACTTTTGCTATTATTATAATTACTACTCTTGATATTAGAAAATTGAAATTAAGAATGTAGCTTGTCCTGCCCCAGATAGAACTACTACTTCCTTTAATATTTATTATTGCCCAACTGTGAATTTTGAATGCCTAAATATATATCTTCTAAAAACAAGGCCACAGACACATAATCTACTTTATAAGGGACTGTCTATAAAGGAAAATACTGACAAACTGAAATGAGGTTAAGTCAACTAACACTAACATCATTAAAATTGATGTTAGTGTTTCTCAGGAAGTAAGAAGAGAATAAGAGAAGTCAATTGAGGTGTTTTGTGGAAATAGGATTCCCCACATTTCCTATGGCGTATAAGTGAAAATAGTGGATCTAAAACTGGGTGACAGGGCTCTTCCTGGTGGCACAACAGTTTAAAGCACTGCATTATGAAGTGCTCCGAAGCCACTGCAGCACGAGTTCGATCCCCGGCCAGGGAAGTGACCCACATGGTGTGGCAGACCTCTCCTCACCCTACTGCTGCTCTCCTTAGCAGTGTATTTCAGTACATTAGACTGTTCTGCTCTAGTGAATCCTCTCACTGCCCCTGCACCTCTAGTGAATCCTCTGTCTCCAGTGAATCCTCTCTCTGCCCCTGCACCTCTGGCCTGTACCCCAGTTCTGTAAGCATAAATAAATAAATCTTTAAAAAAAAACTGGGTGACAGAACAAACTTGAACTTTGCTACTGTACTAATATGTTGATGATAAAGGAAAAGAATGAAAAGAAATTAGTGTGACAAGAATAAAGAAGAGCCAACTTTTTATTTTCATTCATTCTTTCACCTAATCATTTATTCCACTGATTTATTCATGATTTATTCATGACTCAGGTGCTGTACATGCAAAGAATAAGGCCTGGTCACACTTTAAGATAGTTGTGGGAGAAAGTCACTTGCCCTGAAAGAGATCAGCAGAAACCTGTTCTATAGGGCTTGGGCAGGAGTGATCAACTTGGCCTTGAGAGGTAAAGGGCTTCATGGTTTATCACTGGGTGATGCTACCACTCCCAAAGGCTACATAGCATAGAGTTTTAGGAATTACTGTTAAGGTAACAGTAATTATATCTTAATAAAGCTGTTAAAAAAAAAGGAGCGATTTTTATCTTGTAATGATCTACCGTGTTTTCCTTTTGTTATGTGCAACTTCTGGAAAAATAGTAATAATAAAAGTTCTTAGAATACTTTAAAGAGAGGTCCCCTCCAGCCCCCCCACAAACAAAACTGGGATATAGCCAAGAGGTGAGAGATAAAGCTGCCACTCATTTGTGAGTGGATTCTGAAGGAGAGCACCTCAGGCAAGTGAAGCAAGGGGTTGGCCAATTCCTGGAGTGAGCAGGAGGACAGAGACAAGAGTAGAAGACTGACTTAAGACAGGTTATTTTGTCACAGTCTTTTTTTTTGCTTGGCCTCTGCTCCCATCTCTGGTAACTTTTCCACCCTTCCTGGGTTTACCATTCCATTTCCTGAGAGGCCCTAGAAGAGATGGTATCAAGGTGTAAAAAGCATCTACTTCGAAATGGCTGACAACAGCCCACTGGGTGACTCGCTTCCAGGAAAACAGTATTTTTAGAAGAAAGTCAAGGAGAACAAAAATCTTACCTAGCAGCACCGCCTACTTAGTGACAGAATGGGGGGTGGGGCATACATCAGTGGGCTCAGGTGCTATCTCCTAACGTTCTGTGAGTCACCTGAGTTCTACATATCCTCAGAGACTGACTTGGACAAGAACAGAGAAATTTTGCAATAGAGAATTTGACTATGGTCTGTGGTGAGCTTGCCTATAGGAGAACAGAGACTCAGGTGTTTTAGGTAGAGGGAGCAGGGTGGAGTGGTGGGTTCTTGGGAAAATATGGCTGTGGGAAGGTGAGTCTGGTTTCCAGACACACATTCAAGTGAAGAAGACTCTGATTCTTACTTCAGGTGACCATTTTCTTGGCAAGGTCCAACTCTGCCTGGGTCTGTACATTGTGGTGCACCTTCAATAATGACCACGTTTATTTTTATTCTTTGTGAGTTTAAATTGCTATACTGTCTTCTCTTTCTTTCTTTCTTTCTTTTTTAACATCACCTTTAGTGCTGGACTTAAATGTTCCCAATCAGGGGCCAGACAATGAGATGAAGCAAAATCTTCTGAGAGTCTTAAAAATGTGATTGCTGAAAGGTCAAGTTAGCAATTTTCCTTTTTAATATTCCAAGCCAGTAGTGAAAGTGGAGATATTAATACTACATCCAGACTAGGGGCTATCAGCAAAAGTCCTTTTGAAATTTCAGGCTGATAATGCAATGCAGAGGAGTTTTTACATTTCACAGGGCTGCCCACATATGCCTCAGAAAAGAAACCTTAGCTGAATACGTAAGTCCTGACTCTGCCACTAATTTGTGGAGAGACACAGGAAAAGTGACAGTCTCTTCATGCCTCAGGTCCTTCATTTGTAAAATGAGACATTTGGAAGAGCAGTCTTTAAGATCTCAGCTAGCCTGAATTCCCTGAATATCTGAGGCAAAATTATAAGATAATGAGGCGAGTTTCCATCGTGGCTTGTGGTCATCCCATTGTTTTTTGTAGCATATTATTGACCAGTCGATTTAACACAAAGCATGGCTACTTTCAAAGCTTGGTCAAGACATTATTTTCAATTTCCCCGCTGGCTCTAGGGTCTTGTTATGACACTTCAGAAACATTGCCTTAGACAATCTGTAAAGAAGAGTTAAAAACCTCCTACTCTGCTTCATTAAATTCTGCCACAGGACAAAGTATCATGCAAGATAGTCAGGCATCCATAATCTAGGAAGTGTGGGGGGAGTTAAATAAAGGTCAGCACATGAAATGTAACTGTCCTCAAATCCCCGTGGCCTTACTGTCTAGTCTTTTTCAGATTAAAAGTTCTGATAAACATAAAGAGCATTGCTTAACTATCTGAGCAAGAAAAAAGAGGCAGTTGGTGATTTCAGAAAATGATATGGAATCAAGACCAAGAAGGGCAACAGAGGAGGGCAGGTAGGACCTGTGGAGAGCAACAGGCATTCTACAGGCGCTTACGGATCAAAGGCGGCCAACAGGAAGTTAAGCAGGAGGCTGATGGACTGTTCCACGTGAATTTGATGAGTGGTTGGCATCCGTTTGTTGAGCTGGTAAAAAATGGTGGAAAGTACAGCTTCCAAGCGGGCCACATTGAGCTCTATGTTTGGGTCCAGGTTGTTCAGAGCATTTTCCCGCAGTGCTTCGATGACGTTCCAAATGTCCACCAGGTGCACTACATACAAGGAAAGCAGAATGAACTCATTAGCCAGAGTATTTCTAGCTTCTCCTTATTCTCATCAAGTACACGGCTCACTTTTCAATCTACTTTTGTGTTTGAAAATATTTTGTCATTTCCAACGAAGTACGTATTTCTGTTTTAGCTCCTGAGAAATAGGCAGTCCATGTATGTTTTTCTACTAACAACTCCCAAATTTTATTCTTCACCTCTTGCTCTCTTCTCACACTATATTTAAAGGTCAAAATTAACATCTGTTGAATTCCTAATCTTGGAATCCAAATATATCATGTGAAAGTTACTAAAAATAAATATGTTGTTTATTTGTCTCATCCTGTATTTAAAACCTCAATATAAAGGGAAAATAAAATACTAATTATAAATTACTTCAATACTAATTACAAATTACTTCAATGCACTAGTTTTCCTAATTATGTGCAAGATCTGTGTTAGGACCCAGTGTTTCAATGGCAAATGATACAGATATGGTTAATGCATTAGGGATCTAACAGTCTGGTGAGATATAGACATGATTCAGAATCACACAAACAAGTAATCAGACATGATGGCATCCAGAGTGCCAGGGACAAAGTGGGATTTGAAATGCTTATAGCAGGGTCAGGAGAAGAAAGGGAGGCTAAAGGAACACTGTAGCCTTGATAAGGATTTACACTGAGAATGTGAAGACATGATTTTATTATTATGTTTTTTCTTTATTGAGATAACATTGCATTGTAACATTATATAAGTTTCAGATGTGCATCACTGAAAATCATCATGAAGACACAGTTTTAAATAGGAGAGGGATATGATCAGAAATGCAGCTTAAAGGTATCACTTCTGACTGTAAGGGAAGAAATAAATGGAGGTGGGTAGGCAGGCATGTGAGGTAGCTGGAGCCATTGCTGTAGCTCAAGTAGGCATTTCAGCACAGGGAGTGGCAGTACACAAAAAGCTATGATCATGCCCACTGTACACACTCATTTTCCAGGAGTGGCAGAGTAGAAAACATACAGGTTTGAAATCACAAAGATGAGGTTTCATTCCTGGCTAGACTGTGGGCAAGTTTTTTCACTTCTGTAATTTTTTTTTTTTTTTCCTCTTTAGAACTGAGGAAACTAATACCACCCTGCGGCAGCCAGCAAGGATAGAAGAAAAAACGTATGTAAAAGTGTAGACAGGAAGGCGTGGCACATAGTTGCTCAATAATTGAGAGGTACCAGTGTTAAAATAATCAAACGCGTTCCGATCTGTAGTCATGCTGTGCCATAATTCATGTGCAAGAGCTATGAATCCAAACCCAAGTTTTTCTCAGACCTCCAATTTCAGTGAACTAATCAACTTATAATTTGGAACATATATTGCATTAATATAGTAGGTAAAACAACATTTTGCATAATGCAATTACTTGCTAACGATAACCATGTCAAGAACAAAATATTCTTAAAGGTATACTTTATAGATTCTTAATATTAGCTTTGTACATTAATTATGAATGTCTCACAGCTTGTTTTTATAAGATATAAATATATTAGATGGCTGATGTAAAAGATGCACAAATCACATCTCTAGCCACAAAGGCAGACTTATTCAATTTCATTGTCATAAATTCTGAGTTAGAGTTTGACCTGGTTTTACCATATGTAGTGCCTGGATACCAGAGGCAGAAGGACCTTTTCATAAAGACTGCGTGGAAACATTATTTTATTGGTAACTGCCTGGGTAGGAGCAGACCATAGCATCAAACTGCAGGTTCTCATGCAGTCCATTGGATTTTGGTCAAATTTCTCTATCTGTATGACCTTGGGCAAGTCACTTAACATCCTTTAGTTTCAATTTTTCTCATCTGTAAAGAGGAGCCTACAATCGTTCCTCCAGGGTTCCATTACAAGTTTATTTTGAGCCTCAAATGGGATAATCCATGCAAAGTACTTCACACAGTGTTTAGTGCATTATAAGCATTCAATATCTATTAATTATTATTTGAGAAAGATAAGCACCACAGTCCTTTTCTTAATTAAATGAACATTAAGAAATATCCTAAGTTTAGAGTCATTAGGAAGTTCTTATGAAGTCTGTTTTAAAGTTCTGACAGTTGTATAAATTTGTTGCTTACTGTTAATAAATCATTTTAGGAAATGAGGACATTGAAATTGTGCAATGATGATGACATGCCACGAGATGGCACTGTGCACATTTTACTAAATAGTTCTGATGCTTTAACTGTCCATCAGAGAGCACACCTGCTATCAGGCACAGGCAATAGGAAGTGGAATTTCCTCATTTAAATAATTGCTTAATTTTGCATTAATATAGTAGGTAAAACAACATTTTGCATAATGCAATTACTTGTTAACAATAACCATATCAAGAACAAAATATTCTTAAAGGTATACTTTATAGATTCTTAAAAGCAGTATTAATATTAGCTTTGTACATTAATTATGAATGTCTCATGGCTTGTTTTTATAAATAAGTGGAAGTAAACCAAGCTTTAATAGTGTGTCTTAAATCCAGTCTATGTGAGACTGAGAAAGGTGAGGTCAGGCTTGGGTCGGGGGTGTTTGCACAGAGAAGACTTGGCTGTTCTCAATGACATTTCTTATCTGTTTGAGCATTTTTGAGTATGACTGGGTCCAACACTATTTTAGGATATGGACTTTTATGTTCATAGTTACAAATGACTTATACCCAACTGTCCCTAGAAAAAGTGGAAAAAAATTAAACCTATAGAAATGACTAATGCCATAAACTTTGAAAAGTAATAAAATCATATTAAATGCAGGATGGAGGGTACAAAAAAGTCAGACTATCAACAGACAGCTTTGAATTTAGTCCATTTCATTATTTCATCTAGACCACGCTTCTTTGACCTACATCATAGACACTGTATCCAGGCATGATGTCTTTTTTTCTCAAGCACTTGAAAAATCTAAAATTCCTAAACCCAATTCTACCATTCATGGATCCCAAAATTAAGGAGGGTGGGAACAGGGGTTTGAGGAAGATTTCCAGGTGATTGTGATAACCACTGATTATAAACCGTTACAAGGTCTTCAGAGTGCTTGCAGCTGGGCAAGCTCCAGAAAAAATCACTGGGACTTCATGGTGCTCATTTTGGATCAGTGTTCTCAGCTGTGGCTGAAAATCAACATCACTGAAGTCATACAACAGCCCGGCCCACTAATGTAGGTTCTGTTGGCCCAGGACCAGCAACACCTGAAAGAGCCATGCACTTAGCTATTAGAAATGCAGATCCTTAGGCTCTCAGCCCAGACCAAGAGATTCAGAATCTGCATCTTAACAATTTCCCAAGGGAGTTTGTATTCATATATATTTTTAAAGATTTATTTATTTATGTATACAGAGCCTGGTGCAGGCCAGAGGTGCAGGGGTGGTGAGAGGATTCACCAGAGACAGAGTGGGGAGCAGAACAGGCAGAATGATGGAAGTACACTGCTGAGAGGAGCAGCAGGCAAAATAGGAGAGGTCTGCTGTGCCATGTGAGTCACTTCTGGGGCTGGGGATCGAACTCTCACTGAAGCTACTGTGGCTGGCTTGCAATGCTGTGCTTTAACCTGTTGTGCCACCAGGGAGGGGCTTGCATTCACATTAAAGTGTGAGAAGCACAGCTGAAGACAGTAATTCTCAGTCCTGTGGCATCAAGGTGCCTAATATGTTCTAGTACATTGTGGGTTGTGTTGCAAGCTAGTAACTGAATAGTTTATGCAGTTTAAGAGTGACTTATACAGCTATGTTTATGCATGTTGTTTTAGAGGGGTTCAAGGTTTATAAGGTCACTCAGTGGAATGTGATGTGTTTTCTTAATTAGGAGAAAAGGGAATGTATTCAGGCTGGAAATTTAACAAAACCTGTCCATATGACATTGGGAATGTCAAGTACTCTGATACAGACTGTGTGGTGTATGTACCTGTGTGCATCCATATAGGCACACATTTAATCCATTCTCATCCTGGCCACCCGTGCTTAAAGTGTTGGTAATGTATCTGAAATTTTGTCATCTCTAGACATGCAAATAAGTGCAGAAAGAGAAAGTTTTGCTGTTGGCTACTCATCAAATCCCATAGGAGAGGAGACGGGTTGTTTTTCTTGAAAACCTACCCAATTCTCCTCTCCCTAGACATAAACTTCCTGACCTTCAGTGCAATATGCCCACATGAATTTTTCATTGTAACCATACTCTGCAGAGTTTGAGAACTAGATTAAGATGATATTTCTGATTAGCTAGATTGTATTTGTTCACAGAGTTGACTAAAAATGATTGTTGGCTTGTAGGAAGGTTAATTATAGGGATTCATTCTTAGTTATCCAAAAGAATTTGACAGTCCTTGGCACTAAAAGATGAACACCTACAAACAGTGTCTTTTTCCTATATCAGCTCTCAAAAGGAAAGTTTTGCTCAATATTTTAAATGCCAAGAAGACTTTAAGTAAAAATCCTTTTTAGGAGTGTCACATGTGGGTCAGCAGCCAGAAGTGCAGTGTGAGGGGGTGGGGAGAGAAATGCATTTCCTAGTGAATGTCAGGAATAAGTCCAGGTGCTCTTTAGACACATTACTCTAAGCCACTAGCCAGCTACATTCTTATTTTTCCACACTAGAGAACACTACACAATGATTTACTTGGCCCTTATTATGGGTCAACTCTATTCTGGGAGCTTGAATTATTGTGGACAGGCAGTCCCCTTACCACACAGAACTCACTCACAGGTAGTGAGCCAATAGAGAGATTTAGCAAACAAGTGCAATGAGCTTGCAGAAATACTCTTTCATTTATTTTCCTCCGGGCATCAAAGATAATGGGCCTCTTCATTTGTACAAAAGCAATCATATTCACCTTTCTTACTTTTTTTTTTTATCTGACAGGTAGTGTGAGGGAAAGGAAATTTACAAAGAAAACCATCAATTATAAATCAATTATAAATCAACATTATATATTTTATTTGTATTTTTTTGAGAGAAAATAGGCATTAAAATTTACTGTCCTATTCTGATGAATGAGAACAAACCCCTTCATTATTTTAACTATTTGCTCCACTCTGTCTGTTGTAAGGATAATTGTTCTTTACTAAAGCTTTCTCAAAATTTCAGATTTGTTTACTTTTAATGCCTGGGTTGATGTTATTAATCCCTGGGAGACTGTAGGACAGTAATGACGTTTTTAGTTCAGATTCGGATCACACTAAGAAACAACATTATTTAATGAGGAATTAGACCAGATGTGTTTAATAGACTTTTACAGGACACTGTATCTTTCCCCCTCACCTCCCTCTTTCCCCCCAAAAAACCCAACCATACCATACATTATTATGAAGTGCATATGGAACATTCTTCAGCAGAGATAACATATTGGGTCACAAAAGAAATGTTAATGAGTTGACAAAAATTGGAATTATATCACATATCTTTTCTGCTCATGATATCAAACTAGAAAACAACTTCTAAAGCAACTGAAAATAAAGTTCAACTCCTTGGAGACATGCTGTGACTGTCAACTGGCTAATGAAGAAAGAAAAAGGGGAAATAAAAAAACACCTGGAAACAAGTCGAAGTGAAGGTACAAGCTAGCAGCATTTATGGGATGCAACAAAAACAGTAGGAAGAGGAAAGTACATAGTAGTATAGGCCCAAATCAAGAAATAATCTATCCTTTCAAACTAAACCCAAAGCCACTAAAAGGAAGGAAATAATATAACTTAAAGTGGAAATAAAGTAGAAATAAAAAGTTTAAAAGGTGTGTCAAATATTATAATCATCTCACAACTTTTTTCCTTCTGAAAATGAAAATTTACTCAGGACTGATAGGTTAGGTAAAATCTTATATATATATAGATAGATAGATATCTCTCTATCTATCTGTATATATACACACACATACACGCACACATATATATATATTTGATATTCAAAATATCAGACGCTTGAGAATGAATAGGAAACATTATTCAGATTCCAAACTTGGCATTGTTTGAATACAAAATTTGTACACTAAGTGTAGTACCCTACATGTTCCCTCCCCCATGCCTCCATGGTCTAGTATAAGACTTGACAAGGAATAACTTTCAGTCCATATTTGTTGAGTAAATGTGTGAGTACCTGGTACTAACAACAACAGGAAAATGTTAACTAAACATCTAGGAGGAGTAAATCAAGGTGGTCTTGCAAATGAGTTTCCTGTAGGTATGGTTATATGGGAGAAGCAGTTCTCCCAAAATTGTCTTCCTGACTGTCTTATGTTTTCTTTCAATGTTCTCCAGATCCTCAAGATCTGGGAGTTAGGCTGTGGAGAGCACCACCGGGTATCCTTGCATGGCTCTGCAGACTGGTGCTGGGCTGAGCTGGAAGGCTGCCAGGAGCACATCTTGGCAGACACTAAGGGAAGTTCATTGAATCTTACAGTTGCACCCGTTAGATAGTGTTGGCAAAGCTTGAAAGGAATTCTTCTGTATATCACTCTTTCCCAACTGACTGGGGCACTTAAAGATGATGTACTCTCCTAAAGTGTGGGAATGAAGATTTTAGTGGACACAGCTTCCTGGTGCAATGCTGGAGCAAGAGACTGAAGGAAGCTGATGGATGTTATGTCCAGATGATAAAAACAAGATTACAGGTGTTGACTTAGTTCATAGGTTGCACAGAAACAGTAGCCTGTGCAGACAAAGCTTCCAGTATTCTCTAAAAATAAATATACTAACAGAACAAAATACTGAATTCATGATCTAAAAATTAAAGACAATTAAAGAGAAGAAACATTTTTAAATCCGTATTACTAGCATCAGGATTTTAAAATCAAAGTTTTGCTCTACCAAAAATTTGCTCTGGTTAAGGAGAAATAATTTTGCCATAGGTCCAGGATGCGCAGAGAGGAGCAGTTTTTCCATTGTTAAATTCCTCAGGCATTTTTAATGGGTTTGTTTATGTTCTAATGCCACCACCAGCTTACCCACAGGGAATTTTTGGGAACGTTGTATTCTAACACATGCACTTTTCTTTATTCTAAACAAGTGTCTAGAATGATTCAACATCAGGAATGAGAATCTGCACAAAAACATTTGGGACAATACAAACAAAGATAATTATGCTCTGAGGGTTTTGTCATCTGCCACTTATTTCTCTGTGAAAGTTCTTGGTCTTCCTTCTCACTCTGACTGGAGAAAGTCCTCTTTCCTAGCCATCTGTTTTTAGGGATCTATTCCTCTTTCCTGACTTTTTTTTTTTTTTAAAGATTTATTTATTTATGCTTACAGAATTGGGGTACAGGCCAGAGTTGTGGTGGGTGAGAGGATTCATCAGAGGTAGAGTGAGGAACAGAACAGGCAGATTCACTGAAATACACTGCTGAGGGGAGCAGTGGGAAGGTCAGAAGAGTTGTGCCATGCCATAGTCAGCTCCCTGACCGGGGATCGAACTTGTGCTGCTGTGGCTTCGGAGAGCTTCATAGTGTAGTGCTTTAACCCATTGTGCCATCAGGGAGAACCCTCTCTTTCCTGACTTTTGACCTTAAACTTTATTTCTCATCTAAGGTTATAGGTTATAAGGAAAACAGACAAGTCTATTTCTTGGTTAGTATAGTGGGCAGAATCCCAAGATTCATACCCTTTCCTTTCCTCTTTCTCCCCCTCACCATGATTGCTGATTGTCTCCCAGTTATTCAATCAAACCAGTATTCCAGATAATGTTGAGGAATTTTGCACATGTAATTCAGACCCCCAAATTAGTAGACTTTAAGAAGAGGATATCACTCCAGTAAGACCAACTTAAACTTTTCTTTAAAAGCGGAGTTTTTGCTGACTAATCATGGGGGAGGAAATAAGAGAGACATACTCTGCCTGGAATGGAAGAAGAAGCAAACATCCTTGCTCTACAAGGTCATGTGGCAAGAAATACAGGTGGCCTGTAGGACCAGACCAGTCCCCAGCTGATTATCAGCATGGAATAAGGACCTTGATCCTCCAACAATAATGAATTTTTCCAACGTTCATTTCATTGGACCCATTTTATCTGGGTTTTCACAGAAAACCCAGTTAAGCTGACCCAGAAGAATCAACATTATCAACGTGTGTTGTTTTAATCTAAGAGTGTGGAAATTTGTTATGCAACAATAGAAAACTGACAAAGGAAGTCTGAAATCCACATATTTAAAACTGAGGCAGAGAGGAGGAATATTCTGGTACATTAGCTTGAAGAAAGGAAAAACACTAATTTGAAGGGATGGATGCACTCCTATGTTCACTGAAGTGTTTGCAATAGTCAAGTTATGGAAACAACTGACGTGATCAAGGACAGATGAGTGGATTTGGAAGGTGCAATTTATATACTCAATGGAATATTATTCATATATATAAAAGAAAAGATGACATCTTGCCACTTTTGACAACCTAGATGGAGGGGATTACACTAACTGAATAATCGAAAGGAAGAAGCCAAATACTGGACTGGATGATTTCACTCATGTGTGGAATCTAGAAGCAATAAGACAAAGGAACAGAGGAAGCTAAAACAGCAGATTATGGAACTATGATGGTTGAATTGATGCTACCAGAGAAGGCAGATGAAGAGTGGGAAGAAAAGGAGGGAGAGGAATTTTCTCGCCACAATGGTCTGTGGTGGAGGTTATGGGTTGCTGGGGGGTGGCATCTGAAGAGAACCTACACCTCTGACTCACATGTGGTGTTGTAAGGCAATGTCACTGAAATAAAATAATACAATAGAAATAAAGAGAAAATACAGGGTATTTTGTATTTATCATTAAAAAGTATCTCTAAAGGCTAATCCTGCAACAAAAGACTTATTATTTGGTGGAAGATCTGTCTAGTTAGGCATATTCATTCACTTATAGAAGAAAATTTGTTCAGGATTTTCTCTATAACACTTGAGTTAGTTTCCTAGTGATGGAAAAACTTTCACATAAACAGGTAACTGTATTTTTGTTTCACAAGAAATCCTGAAAGCTTAGAGATGTTAAAGACATAAGCACATGTTCTAACTTTAAATTATATCTGGATAAAGGATACACTTTAAAATACATTTATTTGAGAAAAGATAAATTTAAGAAACTCTAAATGCCCAGTTACAAATATATATTACATATATTCTTCTCCTTTCCTTTTAGACACAATTTTAATTAAGTCCTCATTGATAAGAGTGATAGAAAGAAAATTCAGCTAGAACAACTAAAAGATGTCAGTTAAAAGATGTACAAAGAACTAAAAGATGTACAGTGTCAGCTCTGAGTGTGAGGAGTATTTTCTGGCCTCATTTTTGTTCTCACAATTAAACAGAAGGAATTAGAGATTTCTGATTTATTTCTCATGTTGCCTTTTGTTGCTCATGAACTGAGAGCTCTGTTTCATTGATTTCAAAGTCATTTCTGAAAGAAGATTTGCTGACATTACAAGGTATCTGGGCCATTAACTATGTCAATGCTAGCCGAGGAAATGATATTCTAGTTGAAACCAATTATTTGTTTAAAATAAAGACTGAGATCTTCCCATTTCATACTCTTACAAGTTCCTCTATAGAAATTTGTTTTGTGAAAAGTTACTAGGAAACCTGGAAACTAAAGAGCAGGCTATCGATTAGAAAAGAGCATTAAGGATATTATTTGTGTCCTGCATTCTATCTCATTCCTTTCAGAGAGTTAAATACCAATTGCTGTCCTTTAATTTTTAGAGACACTCATTCTTTTATTATAGGAGGGAAGGTGTTCGCACAGGCACATGGGCGAGCATAATAGGTGCAAAGTGAATGGTAATGGGAGAAGCTGATTAAAAAAATAGATCCTGTGGAGAAAAGATGAAGAAATGGAGGCTCTCTGCTTGAAAAAGAGATGGCTTACAACAACTCTTTTAAATAGAGGTTGTTAAATTATTATTATTATTATTATTATTATTATTATATTTTTGGTGGACCAGAAGGCACAATTTGTGGATATTAAAAGAAAACAAATTTTCACATTTTT
>NW_004567117.1:20931716-20933890 GCF_000260355.1 Condylura cristata | reverse complement strand
CAGAATTTTTTGGTGGTGGGGGTGGGGGTTGAGGGGTGGGGGGTGGATCACTGCTTACTTAATTAGGTCTACAAGTTAGTTTTTCCTGTTATCAAATTTGTCATGAAATTTCTCCTGTGAAAATGATACTTAGTTCACAGTCCACACAAAACAAGGCCTGAGCCACACTGAGCCCACTGCTGAGTTTTATGGCCTTGTATAAGGAATTTTTTTCTTACTCTAGAAGCAGTTTTTATCAGCATCCATCAGGAATTGTACTAAGGGAAATGAACATGAATGTTTGCAATAGGAATCAATGCTCTATATGGGAAACCATAAACAGAGCAGGCAAAGGTTGTGAGGAAGTAAATATGGGGAACTAATATTGCCAATCTCTGAACTTTGGAAGAAAAGAAATCTGCTCAATATTTATATACTTTGTCCTCTATCTAGACAATATTTTTCTAAGTGATGACTTTACACATTTTTAAATATTTTTTCTTCATTAAATGAATTTCAAGTTTAATTTTGTTAATATACAAAATAAATTTTACCTGTCAATAAGATCTGAACCTAAAAGTAAATAACCTTTTCTCAATTAAGGGTGATAGATGTTTCTGAAGTAAATACCATGTAAGAGTTTCCAATAAAGCAATGCAACTACATACCCACTAGCTTGATTTAAATTTTTTTTTTTTTGTAAAGCAAATCTCCATTATAAGGTATCGTAATTTATTGTGGGGTAGGTTTTGTTACAGAAAAAAATTATGCTTTTCTAATACAGGGGTGTATTTTCAATATCGACTAATATGCCACATAAGCACCAGTGCTTGTGAATCTTTCTGAAAGGAAGATTCCAACTTTGATTAAGACAAACTAGCTTTAACTGTGTTAGAATTTTGCACCTTGAAACACCACCAACTTTTGCATTTATTGTATGGAAGGAAAATTGAGAAAATACATCTAGTAATTGTATTTAATGATACTGATCAAGATAGCTACACTTTTTAAAAAAAACATTTTAAGCACTGCGCTCAAAATATGATTGTTTTTCTTGAGCTTAGTTTTATCTAATCTATGGAGAATGTAATGTCTTTTCTCATCTGAAAATACATGAAGTTTGTAAGGTACTATTTAAAGCAAAGTGGTTCAATGTGTAATGTATATTCACTCTTTAAGACTCACCCAGATAGTAGATATCTCCTTTTCCAGGAAACTCCTCTCAGTGGCCTGCATGCCCAGATGAGGATCCTGTCCCCACCATATCAACCATCCATATATTCCTATCACTACAGTGTTGTTCAGGTTTCTTTAAAAGTCCATCTACCCAACTAAATAGACAACTTTAAGGCAGGGATCACATCTGATTCTTCATCACACTGTCTCTGGTACCTGAACCAGTGCTGAATATGTGCCAGGTATTTATTATAACCTTATTAAATAAGAAGTAATGAATAGTGTACTTATGAGTAAATGGACAGGGATGAATGTTCTATTTTTCACCAAGGATTAGCTACATAATAAGTCATAACAAACACCAACAGATACATGAAGATTGAAATCATACCAACTATCTTCTCTGACCATAGAATCAATTAATCTAGAAATCAAACATGAAAAGAAAGCAAGGAACCCTCCTATTTTATGGAGTTTTAATCATACATTACTGGAAGAACATTGGATGAATAAAGCAATCCAAGAATAAAAAACACCATGAAATGAAGGATAATAAGGACACAACTTTCCAGAATGTATGGGGCATAGTAAAAGCAGTAGTAAGAGGAACATAACAATGCAAATAGAGCAATGCAGGCCCACATTAAGAAACAAGAATGATATCTCTGGTTTATTATTGTTTGGTTTTGTTTTGTTTTGTATTGCAATAGCAATACAGTCTTATTTAGTCTTATGTCTTATTTAGTTCTCTTATAGTTTTCTTATAAGTGAAACCAGTCGACATTTTCCATTTTCCTGCTGACTTAATTCACTGAGCATGATCCCTTCTAGCACCAGCCATGTTGCTGTGAATGGCATGAGTTTATCTTTTTGATTGCTGAGTAGTATTCCATCGTGTATATTTACTGAATATTTTTGATCCTATCTTCTAATTTTGGGCATTCTACAGGAAAGGGAGTCAGAGGAGGGAGGAAAGTGGGGGACTATGATGATGATGGGTGGATAAAGTGGGGGTGGGG
>NW_004567117.1:20929623-20931331 GCF_000260355.1 Condylura cristata | reverse complement strand
AGGACACATAACAACAGACTCCACAAATATCCAGATGAAATCAAAAATAACTATGAACATTTATATAAGTAAGTTCAACAATCTAGAAGATAGACAATACAATCATTCAAAGCTAGATAAGGAAGAAATAGAAAACCTAAACAAACCAATAATAAGCCAAAATATTGCAGCACTAATCAAAACCCTCCCCCAAACAAAAGTTCAGAACCAGATGGCTTCACAAATGTGTTCTACCAAATGTTCAAAGATGAACTGGTCCCTATCCTGCAAAACTCTCAAAAAATGGAGAAAGAAGGAATACTATCAAATACATTTCATGAGCCAACATTACACTAATATCAAAACCAAACAAAAATCACACAAACAATTAATACAAGCTACTCTCCCTAAAGAACACAGATGCAAAAATCCTCAAAAAATCTTAGCAAACTGAATCCAACAATGTATCCACAGAACAGTATACCATGACCAAATGGTATTTTTGGCCAATTAATGTTTTTTCTCCCTTTTCATACTGCCCCAAACTTTAGCTCCATTTCTAGCTTGTGGGGCTGAAAAAAACAAGCTATAGATGAGTAACTTGAGGAATTGAGGCACAGTGCCCATCTCCATGGTCATGGTGAGCTTACTCATGGAAGCCTGCAGCTGAGGGTGACCTGTCCCTGGTCCCACCTGAAAGACTTTGGGAGATGGAAGTGAACATGACTGGTCACCAAATGATACCTCCATGTCAGGTATTCAAGAACCACATGTTATGAGTTCAGGAGAATGCTGTTTTTCCTTTTCTTTTATTCATTAAGTATTAATTAGAAATTGAGAATAGTTATTCTCAATTGAGTTAAGTTTGGGAAGAAATTAAACCAAGTTCTTTTGTTTCTTTAAGTATTGTTGTCTCTTGCTATTGTCTAATGTACGTAAATGCAGCTAATACTCTAGCACAAAAAAGTAATTTTCTAGTTTCAGAAAGAAACTTAAATGTTTTCAGGAGCTTGTAAACACTTCTATGCATGTAAAAGAAACACAAATATAAGTAGTATTTAATGTTTGATATTTTATAAAATTCTTGGAAAATATTTTGTTGGCATTGTATTTATAATACCAAGATTAGTGGAAAGAAGCAAAACTCCCATTCAGAGTTAAATCTTTTCCAATGGCAGAATCATATATATATATGTATATATATATATATATATATACATATATATACACATGTGTATATATATATATGATATATATATATATACATATATATACATATATATATACACATTTAGAGGCTCATCCATTTCAATACTTTAGCAGTTAAGAAAATTAAACCCTCAGAATTACATGAAAATAGTCTCACTAGCATTTATATATCATAATACTCTTTACTGTTGCGTAAACATATTTTTATCAGCACTTACAAGAAAACCCAGCTTTAATAAACTAAGTAACAAAGGTAAACTAGGGGATTCAAGAGGGTAATTAGTCCAAACAACCGGTATACTTACGGTTGCATTTCTTTTGAACAAACCTAAGTTTGCATGCTGTTCTGTAGGTGGAGAGTCGGATGCGATCCAGATCTTGAGCCCCTGGGGGAGACAAAGAAGACATATGGTATAACATGTGTGCATAAAGAATTTGTAATGTTTATAAATAAAATGACTTAGGCAGGCACTTAACTTGATTTTTATTTATTTATTTTTTTTATTTTTTTAAAGATTTA
>NW_004567117.1:20926864-20929478 GCF_000260355.1 Condylura cristata | reverse complement strand
ACCTCCGGGGCAGGCGGGAATCGAACTCATGCGGAAGCGGCTTTAGATTCTCAGTGCTGTGCTTTAACCCGCTGCGCCACCAGGGAGAGCCGATTTTTATTTTTATTGGAATATAACTGTAACTTTCAAATTTTGAGGTTTGTCCTATGTTCCTCAGGTTTTCGAGGAAGAAAGCTCATCTATCCAACATGGGATATGAGTTTATCAACCACATTCACAGCCAAGGAACACAACCTTGGTCTTGTGGTGTCTACCACTTTGGAGAAAAATCTTCTCAGACTGTGACTGAAACAGCTAAATGTGACACTTATTATCAAATAATCATTTAAGCACACTGCAATTAGTCTTTAGGACATAGCTATGAGGTGAGCACATGTTGAATATTGCCATCTTTTCTGCACAACCTTAGGCTGACTGTTTTTAGCAGCCTCGATTTTCTTATCTGGATGATAAAGACGATATTGCTACTAATTTCATAGAATTGTTAAGGGAAAGGATGTCCTAAAGGAACTCTGCAGAGTCTTGTGGACTTCACCCCCCTACTCCAGCTTTCTGTACTCTACCCGCTACTCCAGTGACTGGAAACTACAACTCCCAGCAGTACCAGGGAGAAAAATGCAAGGACCCAAGGGCAGAGCTAAGCAGGCATTCTGGGACATTGGGGGGTAAAGAGGGCACCATTGGGTCTCTCGCTCTCTCACTCAGGAAACAGCTTTCTGGACCGCGTGTCTCGGGGGCTTTCAGTTAGTTTGTTACCAGAGCTCCAAGTCAGCCCAGCCGGTAAGATATTCCAGTTGTTGTTTTCTTTTCTTTCCCCCTTTCGTAAATAAACCCATTTTGACCCTTTTGTGAGTGCCTGCAGTACAACTGAATTTCAACGTGTGGGTGAGGCCCCACAGACAGGCGGCCCAGTTCACACTGGGTTGCCCTGTAACAGAATTATTGTAAGGATAAATGAATGAGTATTCCTGAAGTGGTGAGAACACTGCCTGACACACTGAGTGCTATGCTGGTGTTCACTATTACAGCTAGTTTCTACCCTGCCATTCTTCCTGCTAACCTCAGAGGAGACATACAACTGCTACTCTTTCTTATATTGTAGCTTCCAGTTCCACCCTAATAAAGAGGAGAGATTCCCCATATTCTTGGGATGCTTTCTTTCCTCCAAACTCTTGCATCCGGAATCCAGCATGACCCCTCATTTCCACAGCACTAGGTCTGGATGTTCTGCTCAGAGCCCAAGCCCCACTGCAAGCTCTTCTTTCCTACCTACCCAACAGTATTTTTCTCCACTCTCTACCCAGAACCTTTGCCAGACTCAGACCAGTTTCACAATCCTTTGCAGATGGGCTGCTTATTATAGCCACACCTGAGTTTCTGGTGATCCTCCCACCCTCCTTGGAAGTGACTGGGTCTAGAACAGACAGGACTTTCAACAAACGTTTGCTGTCTGTTTCGAAATATTTGGCTTTTTTCAACCCCATGTTGTGTTCATAACAGATATAAAGTCATGTAAGTATATTTTGGCATGTGTTAAACTTTATCTATATCAGTAAATGCTACATAAATACTCCAGAATATAATAAATGGGGTAAATGAAGTGGCCAGACTTAATTATAAGAGGTAGCTACTTAAGAGTTTCCTTAATGAAACTTGGGATGAGTTAGCAAGTGTTCCTCTCTGAAACAATTAAACATTCCCTCTCCTTAAAGTCATTTTCTTTTTTTTTTTTAAGTTCATTCATTTATTTTATTGAGGTAACATTGGTTTACATAGTTGTTTGTGTTTTTGAAATATAGGATCTTCCCTTTCAGGTGTAGTTACCACCCTGCACCCACCACCAAAGACCCAGTGTGTCCACCATAATCTGATGTGCTCCCTCCCTTCTTTGTTTTCCCCCTCTCCCCTTCTGGTAGCTTCAGAGCTATAGTAAGCTCCAGGGTTTGTTGTTAATTTGGCTTCGTCTGACCCTTTGTTTTTCTATATTCCATATAAATTAATACCATCTGGTGTTTAGGTCTTCATTACCTTTTGACTTATTTCTGCTTAGCAAAATCCCTTCCAATTCCAAGTGATCTCTTTAGATTCTTTAAAAAATACTATCCATACTCCTGGTACTCCTGGTTTTTATGAGGCAGACTGTTAAACATTCATTCTTATTTTTTTTATTCCTGTTTAAACATTCATTCTTACGAGAATTTATTACTTGACAAACAAGTTCATTGATATCGAGCACTTAAAGGACTCAAAAGAGTAGGGACTTACACTCATCCCACCCAGAATATCCCTGAAAAATGCTCTCAAGAAGAGGACATTTAGTCAATGACCACGGGATTACTGCCAAAGACAGGGAAGATCATAACAGTGAAAGTAAGTGGACTGTACTCAGTAAATCTTAATGTGCCATGTCCTTGTGTGAATCTTAACATATTTTTTACTTTGGTTCATTTCCTCATGTTTAAAATGGGGAAAACAATAGCAACATTAGCAACTAGTAATTTCTATGGCAGGTACACAGTGAGTAAGGAATAATCGATGGACCCCTGAAAGAAGGCTTCCTGTACATTTTTGAGGAGAGAGAGAGAGAGAGAGAGAGAGAGAGAGAGAGAGAGAG
>NW_004567117.1:20911566-20926764 GCF_000260355.1 Condylura cristata | reverse complement strand
GAGAGAGAGAGAGAGAGAGAGAGAGAGAGAGAGAGAGAGAGAGAGAGAGAGAGAGAGAGAGAGAGACAAAGTGCTTTAATTTGCCTCCTTGAAATGTCAATCCACTTGCCACTTGTTCTCTTTTCCCTCCTGGAGTCATACAAAATTTTCTTCCTGTAACTTGATAATTTATTTCTCAAACATTGAGATGCAGCTCTCAGTATTTTTAGTAGCATCTCTATTACCACTTGAAGATGATATACAAAAGTCCCTATCAACATAAAATTCAAAATTTAGCTAGGGAGGTAGCTTTCCTTTGACATGTTCAGGTTGGAGACGTCAACTCCACAGTCATCTCTAGTACAGGGTCTACCAGATGGCTCAGCTGCCAAGAGGGTGTTCCATAGGTAGAAAGTTGTTCATATTATTCTCATTTTCATTAGATATGTTTTTTTGACCTTTAATCATCACGCTCTTTTATGGCTGGCTAATATTGCCTTATCATGTGATATACAATGATGAGTTAAATACCACAGCTATTGCTTTGCCTGTATAGAAAATATAGAAACAATTATTACTACCTTATAAGAATACTTACTGATGTGTTTTAAAAATTTTAAGTAGTTCATCCTTCAGAATTTTATTAAGCCTGTACTTCATTAAAAAGTTAGCTTTAAAAAATCATGTGTACCATATTTAAGTAACATTTTTAAAAGTTTCTACTTAATTGCTTATTTGGGGGCTATAGGTAGGACTTCATATTTAACTGTTTGGTTTCTTTCTTTTAAATTTTAACTTGCTCTTTTAACCTTTTTGATACCTTTAAAAAAAGTGATATTGGAGCCCTCCCGGGTGGTGCAATGGGTTAGGACACAGCACTGCAAGTCAGCCACAGCCACTTCAGTGCCAGTTCGATCCCCAGCCCCAGAGGTGACCCATATGGCATGGCAGACCTCTCCTGACCCACCTACTGCTCCCCTCAGCAGTGTACTTTGTTGATTTACCTGTTCTGCTCCCCACTCTGTCTCTGGTGAATCTTCTCACCACTCCTGCACCTCTGACCTGTACCTCAGTTCTGTATGTCTAAATAAATTAATTAATTAAAAAGACATTCTAGATCTTAAAAAAAAAATTGATGTTGGCTTTCCCTGTTCATGTCCAGTGTAATTCTGAGAGGCTCAAGTGGGAAATGAACTCTCTAGGATATCTCAAACCTGAGACAGACTATCAGTCGCTGGATGCTAAGTCTGCCTTTCCCCTTAGAACTGTTTTTATGAATGCTCAGTTTGGCTCAACAATCAGAAGTCTCATATTTCATGAATTACCATTTTTTTTAAGATTTATTTGTGCATACAGAACTTGGGTATAGGCCAGAGGCTCGGGGGTGGCTCAGGGGTGGCGAGAGGCTTCACCAGAGACAGAGTGGGGAGCAGAACAGGCAGATCAACGAAGACACTGCTGAGGGGAGCAGCAGACGGGTCAGAAGAGGTCTGCCAGGCCATGTGGTCACCTCTGGGGCAGGCGGGAATTGAACTCATGTGGAAGTGACTTTAGCTTCTTAGTGCTGTGCTTTAACCGCTGCACCACCAGGGAGGGACTCATGAATTACCATTTTAAAGGAAGATATTGAAGACAAAGGTGCAGCTATCCAGTACATAGGAAAGAGGGCCACAGAGATGAAGCTTAGGGACAAGAACACATGGGTAGCTACGAATGCCTTATCACAATGTAGACTTAATTGACCCTCTGTTTTGTTTAAGAATCAAGAAAGGGTCTGGAAGTTCTATCAGTGCTCTCTATTTATGTAAGTTCTTCATAGTGACAAGGTAAGCCCCAAGTATTAAAAAGGATTTGGGGCCTCCCTGGTGGCATTGGGGTTAAAGCCATTGCTATCAAGCTGTGGCCAGCCACTGCAGCATGAGTTTGACACCTGGCTGGCCAGAGAGGTGACCCACATGTGCAGCATACCTCTCCTGTCTCACCTGCTGCTCCCCTCAGCAGTGTATTTCAGTACATCTGCCTGTTTTGCTTCCTACTTTGTCTCTGGGAATCTTCTCATCCCCAACCTCTGGCCTACATCCCTGTTCTTGTATGCATAAATAAATAATTCATAAAAGAAAAGGATTTTGTGGGCAATAAAATTTAGTTTTTCAGATCTAGAAGCAAAATACTCTACACAGACAATGTATGTGCCAGTTGCAGGCTCCATAATTCACAAGGGGTTTTGAGTCCAAAAAAAAAAACTGAGTTGAAACATGCTGTGAAGACTTGTTCTGTTTATCATCTTGTTTAAAGTAAATTTACTTTCTACCCAAGTAAGCCATGAACTTAATTCAGCTTTATATGCTGGATCTCTTTGTGAAAGTCTATACATTCATAGCCTACGTTGGAAGCAGTTGCATGTCTTGTGTCCAAGTCATTGCATAAAATCAAGGATCCGAAGAGGGTCCTTGGGAACAGTCTTCCAGTCTATTAGAGATGTTCTCTAAGTTGATTGATGCATTACTTATCTTTCCAGACATACTCATAACACTACCAATAAATCAAACCTAATTGTATGGTGATCCAGCCTATATTTTCCAACACATGTACAATCTAGGAGATGTTGTCAGTATCTTGTTGAAGTTAAGGATCATTTTTACCTTGTGATATTTTCCTGAACTAGCAGTCTAATAGCCTTATTAAAGAGAGAAATTAGCTAACTTAATTCCTTCATAAAAAGATAGAATTGAATAAATGAGTAAGAAAATGAATTCATTAGAAAAGTACTTATTATTAACATGTTGGAATGTTTAAGGTTGCTACATTTTGTACATGATCTGAAAAACATGTTTATCTTGCAACCAGCATCAACTTTATACACTGAACTCTCAAAAATTCCTATCTTCCCCTTTTTGATAATGACAATTTTTGGCAGTCTTCATTTTTTTTCAAAATTTCTCAAATCTTGAATAGTGTCTTATTATTATTTTATAATTGGGATATAGTTATTTAAAATGTAAGATAGTATATTTTAAATGATGTCACCTAAATAATAGATTCATCCATCTATCTGATCAACTAAGCAAATAACCAGCCCTACCTAATTTTTGATTTTAGCTTCATTACTCTCTGAACACTTTCATACATTTCATGTGTATTTTGATTTTTATTTTTGATAACTTATTATGAAATCTTTATGTAGCCATTTAGATCCTTAAATATATTATTCATTTAAAATCATTCAATATGATTTTGTATGAATAATAAAGGCCCACTTGAGTCTATGATCCTGCGTCTGAATTTTCTTTCCTATGTGTGATGCAAAGGCAATAAAACATTATCAGGAAAGACTGACTTTAAGTTGTGGAAGTATTATCTCCTAGAAATATGGGATATCTAGGCAGAGGTGTATGTGTGAAAAGAATGGAGAGAGAGAGAGAGGGAGAATTAAGAAGAAGGAAACCAGACTAGATGTTGATATAATTTAACTAGTCTTCATGATAGTAGGATCATTCACGTGTTTTTCTGAATCAGAGCTTTCCTAAAATTCATAATGTACATTGCAAAAACATGCTTTTAATTTTATTCCAACTATGCAAATACTTACTGAAGTCAGCATTCTGAAAGACTGTCTGCCTTCAAATGGCTCAGCAACTTTGGCTGAGCACTTACATTTGCCTCCCTTTGATTTCAGGTTTCTCCTGAGCTCACAGGTTCATGGTATCATTCTCTTTTCTCCCCAAGGCCTTCCTTAGCTTTCTAGGCAGTCACCCTTGTTTTGAAAGTGCTTTTCAATAATTTTGCTCTTATTAAAACCTATCTATTCTGTGCCTTGTAGGCTTTTAAGCCAACATTGATTCAGTATCTAAGGTGAATGTATTTAAGGTAAAGACCCAGAATCTACTCCTAAGGGAGGAGCTCATGAGAGTGAAGGACATGGACATGTTCACAGTGAATGTTATACAAGGCACAGTAAATGTGCTCTGGGTAGAGAAACCGAGGAGAGGTTAGTCCTAAGGACAGACAATTTATTCTGTGGAAAGTTAGTCCGATAAACTTGTTTGCACTGATAACTTATTTGATGGCTGAAAAGGCCAAGGTGAGAGTGACATTTACAACTAGCCTTTTTAGTTTTAATCTATGATATTACATAAATTGGTACTTAGGGTATTATATTGAAGATACTTTTTTGATTAAAGGGGACTTTTTCATTAAAGTAGTTGGTCATCCTACCTGTTTACCTACCTACCTACCTATGGCTAATCTTTTTTTTTTTTTTAATTTTGTGTCCATGTTAGTATTCTACTTTCAGCCTCTTTTCTTTTTTTTTCTCTGTTTCTACTTTTGTTGCTTGTAGTAATGACCTCAGAGTAGGTATTTAACTTGTTGCAATCACCTGAATTCACCAAAACTTCTCATCAATTGTTATTCATATCAGTTTTGTTTTATTCTCTGTTTTTTTTTTTGGTCTTTGTAAAGCTAAGATAGCCCTAATGTACCTCTCAGTTTAATTAAATTTTAGGGTCCTTCCTCACTTTAGGTCTCAGATTTCCCTTTTATGTTAGAAAACTTTCTATTTTATAGTTCTTTTTTGTTTCTTTGCAATATACATTTCCCTTCTTGCCAGAAACTTTTTTTTTCAAGAGTCTGGGAACCGTTACTTTAAAAAGTAATTCTTGAAGAAGGTCTCTAGTCTCTGTGAGAAGGCAGGGGCTTACTTTCCCAACTTTGGCTGTTAGCAAACCCACAATGGGCCACCTTCCTCGCTCAGACCCTGGTTAAAATCTATCTTGGGAATTGAGGTCAATCTTTCTCCCTTTTGTAGTAGTCTTAATTAAAGTTTTTCTTGTCTTCCTAACTCCTTCACATGCATTTTCTGACATCTAGTATAGCCAAAACAAATCACTTTGGGGGTACTTTTTTTGTTGTTTCTTGAAAAAATTTCTAGTTAATATTTAGCTAATCAGACTTACAAGTTCTTGCTTCATTTTAATCCACTGTCCAGATATTCCAGATTTCTAGAAGATGTTACTTCCATGACTAAAAGTCATCTCCTGATAATGTTTTATTGCCTTTTTTGGGCATCCAGCTGATGGAGTGGAGATAACCTATCCTTTTAACTATTAACACATTCTCAGTGAGATAACCTTTCTCTTTTGCACCACAGTCTATCTATCAAAATCAGTTCTTCCCTTTAAAACTAACCAGAGTACCACTTACTGTGGACACAGTAAGGATCAAAATATGATGCTTAGTAATGGCTTATTATGACCAGATGTGTTTACCTGTCTTGGTCAACAGCTAAGTCTATTATTTAGCATAACCAAGGAAGAAATATATTTATCAGGCAAAATAATAAAATGATTTAATAAAGTATATGATATTCTGGAAGTTTTTCTGAAAGGACAATTTACATTAGGGAAATTGAGCAGTTTTCCTGTTTCTTTCATTTGAAAAATTTAGAGATATGTTTCCTTGGCTAAAAATGATGTTGCTACTTCTTGAAATTAGAGAACTTTAAGGCATTTAACATCATGCTTTTGTTTGTTTTGTACCAAGTACAGAAAGAGGCTGAGATAATATACTTATAGGTAAATAGTTATTTATTAAATAAACATACTTTCATAACCCTTACAGTGTGTTTTGGATGGTACAGTCTTTAATGGAACAATGATAAAATCAGAGCTTTGCTTCAAGATTCTATTAATTTTCTATGTTAAATACCAGTATTCTTTTTCTTTGACAAAATTCTGACCCATAATCTATGTGGCCTTTTTCTTCTAAGAACTGTGATATGGGAGGATATCTGTGTGACTTTAGATTCTATTTAGATGAGCAGGCAGGAATAGACTATCTGCTCTGTGAGATTTGCATCCTGGGTCATAATTCCAGGTGATCAGCCATGCCAGAAGTTGAAAGTGTCAAACATAGCCTAGGAAATTGGAAGTTACAGGTAAAGCCCTACAGGCACTTAACATGTCCCTAAAAGTAGAAAAAGCAGGGAGCATGATTGAGATTCTTCACATCAATTTTAATTTTCTTTCTGATTTGTTAGTTCTAATGCTGTCTTTGTGCCTTCAGATTACTGTGAGATGATAAAGGAAAATATGAATCTTATTATCTGGGATTTTTCTTTATCTTATTCTTGCCAATCAGTTCCAATCTTCAGTAGAAACCTAATTTTGTCTACTTCCTTCTAGGAAAAAAGGCTTACAGCTCACTTCTGTTCATCCTTATTTCTTACAAGAGAAGCTGAGAAAAAAGACAATAAAAAATTATACTTTTTTCCTTATAACATTTAATTTGATATATGTGTTTCTCTGCTAGTGTGAGGCTCTTCTACCTTATGAGTGAAAAAATGGTCTACATGGCAGAAAATACCAACCAATTACTTATAAATCAACCATGTATTTACATAAATCAATAACCTTTACGTAATGGGTTCTCCACTGGAATCAGTAAACAGTCTTGGTTTGGTTTTCCTTGGCAAGTGTTTCACCTCCAAGCTCTTTTCAACTTTCATTTAAAAAAAAAATTATAGGTATTTAGAAACTGGTTTGTAGGACTTCTGCTTAACATCCAAGACAGTTTATGGCTTGATATAGTAACAGGTAGACTATATGGTATTACTTTGCAGATATGATAATGTTTCATTTAATAAATTTTATCCATTGTCTCCAATGTTCCTAATACTATAGTAGTGCAGGGAAAGGAACATATAAAATATACAGTCTTACAACAAATTATAACAATTCCTAGGAGAATTTAACTCTTAACTAGTAGGAGAACAAATGCCTAAATGAAAATAATTTGATGTTTAAGGAAAAGTACATATGCCATACTATTATATGGTTACTTCTAACTTTTCTATTAGTATTCAATGGAAACTTCCTTTAAAAATCCATACTTACTCATTTCTGCAAACAGCTGTCTTCTTTCTGCCATGGTATTTCCTCTTTTCCCACTATCTTCAATCATTCTATGAGACAAAATGATTACATCTGTATTATCCTCTCACTAATGTGGCAAAATACCAATTCTCTGTAAACACACTTGCTGAATGAAGTTAAAACACATAGAGAAAAGCTATTTAAAAATTAATATTTAAGTAGAGCTTTACATTCACCACTTAAATTGCTGGACATACATTCTTATATAAAGATGTAGTTGTTGGAGGGGGTATAGAATTCTTCTTTTCTAACATAAAACTATAATAGCAGATGACCTTGTGTTATAACAGAATAGAACCATCTTCCATTTATTAGTGAATCAGTTCACATATAGTTTTTCTTTCAACTTTGGGAATACCATGAAAACTACAGAGGATATTACAGAGCCCATTCGATAAATGATGAGGTGGAAAGTCCCATGAACTGAGCAAGTGCATGGCATAGACAGCTGGATTCCAGGAAGCCTTCCATTACATTCTGCCATGTCTTGCCCCCTGTGCACCTGAAGCTTCAATTTAGAAGCAGGTCATTTTCTAAATACTCATTTCTAAGTTGACTGTTTGAAAACTACAACAGTTTTTCTAGACATAATAATTTTATGCAAGGTGGCTAGATTCACATTTCTCAAAACATACTATTATCTGAAGTAAAATTGTAAAAAAATACTATGAAAATGCCGTCAGTTAAAACAGTGGATAAAAATAAGATATAAGAAATTAGCATTAGGGGCTCTCCCTGGTAGCACTATGGGTTAAAGCACATTATGAAGTTCTCTGAAGCCACTGCAGCACGAGTTTGATCCCCTGCTAGGGAGGTGACCTACATGGTGCTGTAGACCTCTCTGACCCGCCTGCTGCTCCCCTCAGCAGTGTACTTTGTTAGTCTACCTGTTCTGCTCTTCACTGTGTCTGTGTCTCCCACCATATCTGTGGCCTGTACCACAGTACTGTAAGCATAAATAAATAATTCCTTATAAAAAAAAGGGGCCCTCCCTGGTGGCGCAGCGGGTTAAAGTACAGCACTGAGAAACTTAAGCCACTTCCTCATGAGTTCGATCCCGCCTGCCCCGGAGGAGATGCACATGGCGTGGCAGACCTCTCCTGGCCCGCCCACTGCTCCCCTCAGCAGTATACTTCGTAGATCTGCCTGTTCTGCTCCCCACTCTGTCTCTGGTGAATCCTCTCACCCTCTGCATCTCTGGCCTGTACCTCAGCTCTGTATGCATAAATAAATAATAAAATCTTTTTTTTTAAATTAGCATTGATTTGAGGACAAAGAAAATAATGAGAATGTAAATGGAATTGTTTTGCTAGATAGAGCCCAAATAGAAGGCTCTGGGCTAAATATTAGGGGTTTTATATGCTGATGGGTTTAATTTTTATTATATCTAGTTAAACTTTGAAAAACTAAAACTTCTCTAACACACAGGCAGACACACATAGTACTAATTCTCAGACATGGTAAACATAAGACAACATTATCTTTTTTTTTTTTTTTTTAAATATTTGGGCACACAGAACTGGGTATAGGCCAGAGGTGCAGGGGTGGTGAGAGGCTTCACCAGGGACAGATTGGGGAGCAGAACAGGCTGATTGATGAAGTACACTGCTGACAGGAGCAGCAGGATCATCAGAAGAGGTCTGCCGGGCCATGTGGTCACCTCTGGAGCAGGTATGGATTGAACTCATGCGGAAGTGGCTTTAGCTTCTTAGTGCTGTGCTTTAACCCACTGTGCCACCAGCGAGGGCTGACAACATTATCATTTTTACTATCTTTCAATGGTCCCTACTCTTTCTCAAATATGGATCTTTGTCCTGGCTGTTCATTTATTTTATTGATCTGAATTGCTCTTTCCCTAGGCATTGCTAGCTTGCAGTTATCTTCAGGTGTTAGTTTAAGTTTATCTTCCCCTGAATGCTTCCTTCACTATGAGGAAAGGAAAGTTATTTTTCTTCTGAACCTCTGTAGATTACTATGCTTTTTTCTCAATGCTGACTATTCACAACAAATCTTTACTGATTGGTTTCTATACTTCAAGAACCAACCTAAGCTCCAGGTATACAACAGCGGATCAAGTAACTGATCCTGTTCCCAAGGGGCTTATACTTTACCGGGGGAGACACAAAAGCTTAATACAAGGAGATTATAGTCACAGAGTCAGAAGCAAGGGTGAAAATGAGAAAGGTTATTTGCCTGGGGTACATCTGTAGAAGGCTGGTGCTCAACAGGTAATTGGACTGTGTACAAAATGACTTGCTGGACCATAAAAGAAAACAAAATAACATTGAAAACCAATGAGATATAGGTCAAACCGCTCAAACAGCCTCACCACTTAAAGATTATTGGCCTATTGCCAGGAAGGGAAAGAGAGGCATAGGCAGTCTTGTCTTACAGGAGTTAAGGAAGACTGTTTCCGTTCACAATGGGCAATAACATAGCAGGTCAGGTCTAAGTAAAACATTGGCAAGGAAAGGTTATTAGTGAAGTTTGCTATTTGGTAGTAATTCACTGTGGAACATGGTAATATATATATATATATATATATATATATATATATATATATATATGTAAAGATTTGGAGAGAAATACCCCTTCCTAATTCACATAGCCCCATTTCCTTTACTCCAAATGAAGTGGGTAGATAATAATCTGACATACACAAAGTAGTCTGGACATAGCTTCCAATTTTCATCTCAAAAGCTCAGAAGCAGTTGAAGCAATAGAGAAATAGGGGGTAAAACCAGGGATATATTCATGCATCTCTCTATATGTGGAAATAGATAAAAAGAGCCATTAAAAATAAATCACAAAGACGGCAAGCTGGAAAGCTCTGATTGAAAATGTCAGGGAGGCAGAAACAGGCTTCTGAACTTGCAGTACTCGCTGGCTGTACTTGTGACATCTTTTTTTGGTTAACTTATTGTGTGTCTGTCTTGAGATTTTTGAGGGCCATACCTTCAAATAGTTTAAATTCTTCATAGTGCCTAGTAAAATTCAATCAACAAATGGTATGTTCAGTTACTACTTACTGAACAAATGAATAAAGCAGGAAAAAAGAGAAAAGAAAAATAAAACCCAAATTTTCTTTCCATGAAATGGACTTTCAATTATATTTTCCCAAGCTGATTCAAAGAACAGTGAAATTCACATTGCATTAGTTTCAGAGATTAATTATTTTAAACAGAGAAACTAATTTATATTTATTATATCCAGAACCATGCATTTTAAAGTAAAGTCTTTTGAAATAGAAATTGAAAGAGAGGCAGACTGCAATGATGCTACATTTTGGTCTATTGATCATTATTCTTTGTTAATTAACTCATAAAGAAATATCATTAACTACACAATAAGTATTCTCATTGATAAGTTATATGTGTATTTTTTGAGGAGAAGAAAAAACTCAATGATGTGACATAATAGAAAGTATGGAGTATAATTATAAATAACAAAAGAAAACTAACACACTTCTGACTTCATCCCCAGAGTTTCCTGGGAAGGAGTATTGTTAAATAAAAATTGAAATTACTTATTTGTTATCAATTGGTTATAGCCATAATAGTAAAAATTGGAGGACATATTAGTTTACAATTTCCATGGATTCAATAAAGGGACTCATGAACAAATAAAGATCATGAATCTAGGCAAGAAAAAGCACTACGAATGAGATACTAAAGCTTGGCTAATTTCTCTTTGCTTAAAAAGAGAGAAAAGCAAACCTTTCATGGGAAAGGAGGAAGTGCTTTCATGGAGCAATGTTACTTCTGATATTGACAAGAAGATATGCTTTTCATGAGTTTCTGCATATAAACAGGTGCCCAAAGTTATAAGAAGTATGATAATATTAATGTCACAAGGTGAATGACTCACCAACAGGTCAAATTTGGTGAGCTTCTGTTGCCCCTACATGTGGATGAGATGCTTACAATCTTAGCTTTTACTAGACGATTCCATAAATATCTAAAGAGAAAAAATAACAACTAGCATCCATAAATGAGTGATGAAGGCTGTCATATGTTTCCTTGACTAGAGCTCAGTCCCACAAAATTATACAGGGTGTTTGTTCTCACTTATGAGAATCGGTCCATTCATTCATTTACTGAAGGCATATTTATAAATGAGTTACAATTTGTCAGACACTCTGTGAGATCTCAAGATCCAAAGATAATTATGACATAGTCTTTGCCTGAGAATCTCATGGTCTAGAAGAGGAAACAAATTATTCTAACAATTTGCTATGTGGTGTAAGATGTACAATAAGGAAGGTGGTACTGTTAGATAAAGTTAATTTCTGAGAAAATTTGAGACATCAAAGACTCTGGAGCTGAATTTTAAAAGACAAACAGGAATTTTTCAGATAGATGAGAGTGGAGGAAAAGCAACTAAGGTTGAAGGGAATCATGAACACAAAACAAAACAGAGCATTAAATAGGGTAAACTGTGCACTTGGGAACTGGGAATATTTCAATATGGCTGAACACAAATGTGAATGAAGACATTGGAAAGGTGAACAGGCATCAGGTCTAGAATGTCTTCTCAAATCTAGAGAATATAGGGCTTTGCCGTAGGCACGTGCCATCTAAGGCTTCAGAAGGAATGTCTGTATATGCAGATGGAGGCTTTGGAAAGGTTATTCCAATAAATTGAATGGGGGAAAGTTTGGGTAGGTGGAAAAGGTGAAGAGGGAGGGCATGGTTATAGTGCCAGCAAGCACAGGGCAGATTTTTCTATTGTTTCAGGCAGATGGATAAAGGAGAGTCCTGGGACTCTCAGTGACATTTACAGGTTTTAATGCTCTGTCTCTGGCAATTATTGTGGGGCAAGCCCACATGCTGGCAAGGTGGAGTGCTGGGCCCTGGCAGGACTCCTACCCCCCAGTGAATCTTTGCTCTCTCTTTGGGCTCTCTTTGACTTCTCTCATGGTTTCTTGCTCTTGTAGCCGTTGCTCACCCCCTCATAGCCATTTCATTGTAGTGATTCATTGACTTTGAGTGACGCTGCCCTTAGAGCCTCAGCCTCTAGACTCGCATGTGCACACTTATGTATGCCCACAACATACTCCAGATGTCCACCATTAAGCCTCAGGCCACGAGCCCACACTCCCAAGAGCCTTCTGCATTCAAGGCTGGAGGTGATAGCCACAGAGGCTATGGCATAAAAGCCTCACCCATTTCACTTACCCTACAATGATTAAGGTAAGAGTCCAGTTAGCTGGGTAGTTCTATAAGTCAGAAGTGAGACTATTCTGTCTTAGGCTAAAACAGATGTGAGAAAGTTTTAGGACACATTGAATAAACTTGGTGATTGGCAGTTCATATGGAATGGCAGAGGAGAGGAGCTCAGTTCTTGCTTTTGACAGCGCTTCCTATACAGTAGGAAATAATCTGCTGCCCTCTTGGGACAGTGATTTTGTAGGAGGTGAGTCTACCAAGTGAACATCCTTCCAGAACAGTCATCAAAAAAGGCTGGAAAATTGGACAGAAAATCTTAAACGCTTTGTCCCTACATGGGGGAAGATGAAACAACAGACTAAAAGTAAAGAATAAGCCCAAATACACTGGGAGTATGTTAGAAGAGATGCGAATTGTATTTTGGCAGAGTGAGACTAAGTTCACATTAATGTATTACACGTTTCAGTTACCTACTTCACAGTCATCCTTAATCCAATGTCCCCTATGCGAAGCACACATTTCTAATACATGTGATGTACAGGAAGTCTTAAAGGCAAAAACTTAAACTAACATATCTTACTCTCTGAACTCTCTGAAGATTAGAAAATGCTTTTCTCTATAACCCTTTGAAGATGTTAGGAGATATTACTATTCTTAAATTATAGCTGAAGAAATTGAAACTGACAGAGTGAGAAATTTAGTATTTAATCCACCTTTTTTTAATTACTTTTTTATTTTTAAATTCCTAGGCTAGAATGTATTCTAATTGTCAGTTATCTGATTGTTTGGTACAAATTAAGATTTTCTTAAATTGGCAAACTGAAAACACCTTGATAGAACTTGGAGATTAATAGGTCAAAAGGAAGATGAAAAGGAAGGATCCACACCAATCTCAGATTTCATTGAGAAATTCCTTTGTGTGGTACTTCTTAATGGAACCCTACTACTTGAAAACATTGGTATATGGAAATAATTATGGATTAAAATAACTCCCAGCATCCAATTAACACATATGAACACACCAACTCATATACTGATTCACACACTCAGAATTTAATCCCCAAGCCAACAACGTTTTTGGAAGATCTGGCTCTGCTTTGCTTCTTCTCCATATTAACAGACACTGAAGACTCCCAGACTTTGCGTTTTAGATGGTGAGGCTGTTTCTATATTTTGTTTTCTTTCATTTTGCTACAGGTAGATGACAAGAAGATGCTGGTTCAGCAATCACCAACATCTGCAATCCTGGAGTCAATAATTGCAGTGAAGGCCATTTCAAGCTCTTTTCCTCCTTTAATTGATTTATTGGTGGCATGTAAGTGCCTGTTTCCATTTCTGTTAATGAAAGAGGCCTCTGATATGACTTTCTCAGATTTACATTCTAGTCCTAATCTTTGGCAGTACAATAAAAAAGGTATTCAGAGCTCTTTCCTGAGGCAGAGTATAATTGCATTTGTGTTAACTTCCCAGTCCTTTAGCTAGATGAGCTCGCGAAAGTAGGAAAATGCTGTCACTAAAGTAAATGGGACAATGGGCTTCTCATTTTGTCTTTTATTTTGAATGTCATCCTCTTCTCTGGGAACTTGGGTCCTGTTTTAGAAGGGCTGGGGTGTGAGCTCACTATTTAAGGTCATAAACAGCCCAATAGGTTATCAGAGATTTGATGGGGGTTGGAAAATATCCAGTAGGGCAGATCTCAGATGTGGCTGCCATTCACACCAGCATGGGAACCAAAATGCAAATACCTGGGTCTGTTGAATCTGGGGCTGGAGTTGAGCATTTGAATTTTTTAAAAGTACTGTAGTGTTCCTGATTCACAGCCAGGTTTGAGTTGGAAATGTGATGCTAGTTGAGTTATATACCATGATATTTGCACAACATTAAGCTGGAATTCTTATGGTGCTTGGTAAAATGTTTCTTTAGCTTTTAAGGCTCACTTGAACGTGTACTTTGAGCCAAGGGAGAAAATAATTAATTCTTTGGGGACTGTAACTATACATGCATTTTTATAGGTACCTAATGAGGCAAACTTGAAAAAACAGAAAATGCCACTAAAAAGTGTGAAGACCATTTTTATTCTGGAAAGAACTACTCTCAGTGGTACTTTCAAGTCAGGAAGGAACCTGCTGTTCTGGGGTAAGAGTGTACATAATGTTAAAGGACATTTGGTTTTGTTTGGTTTTTATTTGATTTGGCTTTGTACAAGGCGAGGGTGCCAGTTCTATAGCAGCCGGGATCACATTCACCTCCCCTTGCTGTGGCAAGGGCTTAACAGATGGCAACACAAAGCTGGGATCAACTCGGCATGGGTAAAAGGAATCTTTTAGTAGGAAGATGATCAAAATTCATCTTCTGTCATGTGCAGTTCAAAGTGATTAGACTGTCTCTGAAGGAATGTGGATCCCTGCTAAGAACTTGATCGAAAGGTCCTGAGGGATCACTATGGGGGAACTACCAGCAGGACGGGGGGGTGGGGTTAGGGGGGGTAGAGGGGTGTCTTCCCTAATGCTGCCTCTAGCATGGCACTGCGACCTAAGATTTTTCAGGGAACGATGTTTTATCCAGTACTATGTGCCTTTGCAACAATTGTGTGTGTGTTTGTGTGTGTGTGTATCCATATTTCTCAAGAACAATCATATTACATGCATAGATCCATTTGGTTGTGACCCTAATGCAGGGTCTCCTGTTGGGATTGCTAAATTCTTAACCTCTGGAGTGTTGGGAAGGTGGGTATTAGCAAATGACTACCTGCCGATCATTTGAAACTTCCTCCATTTGGTGTAAACACAAGATGTTTCATATCTTTGTACATATCTGATAAGTGAAGAAACATAACTAAAAAGTCTTCTCCAGCCCTCCCTGGTGGTGCAGCAGGTTAAAGCACAGCACTAAGAAGCTAAAGCCAATTCAATATGAGTTTGATTCCAGTCAGCCCTGGAGGTGACCACATGGCGCAGCAGACCTCTCCTGACCTGCCCGCTGCTCCCCTCAGCAGTGTACTCGGTCAATGGGCCTGTTCTGCTCTCCACTCTGTCTCTGGTGAAGCCTCTCACCGCCTCTGCACCTCTGGCCTGTACCCCAGTTCTGTAATGCATAAATAAATAAATCTTTACATATAT
>NW_004567117.1:20898912-20911466 GCF_000260355.1 Condylura cristata | reverse complement strand
AAGTTTTCTCCCTTCTCCCATAGTGAAAAAGCTGACAATTTTTCATTTATGTTGCAGTGACGATCCCAAATTTTGTAAATGACTTTTGAGTTTTATTTGTAGGATTGTACTGTACATATGCACACATATTTATAAAGGTCACATATTTTAGAAAGCTTTAAAGACTGACGTTGCAAGTATTTTTCAAGGGATTGAGTTAAGTTTAGTTTCACAGGAAAGAGGATTTCTCAATAAAGGGCTGATTAGGCAGAACAATCCTGTGTCTATAATTAAATATCTTAAGGTTTAGACTCTTCTAATGATTTGAAAAAAGGCATGAACTCTTATCTAACCCAAATGTTTCTGTCTGTGGATCCTCATGTCAAGGAGTATACCTAGACTGGTATGAGGAAGAAAGCCAGGATTTAGTCAAAGGTGGTTTTCTCTTATAGGAAGCACAATCAGTGAAAGGGAGCAGCCAATACCAGCAGGAGCATCTACTGAGCAACCTCTTATGGAAAGGGCAAGATTAGCAGTCTTCCTCAGGCCAGACAAGCAGGAACGACATCAAGGTAGCACAGAGAGATTTTGGGAGAAGGCAGTGATGATAGAAACCAGAGCATCTGGCTGTACAAATCAGTATTACGTGTCAGGCAGAAACTCACATTTGGGAAATCCAAAGTGATTTAGGACATTCTATCACTTCTGTAACTTGAAATCATTCAAACTCATCTTTTATTTTTTTTTTTTTTGCCAGTTGGGGACTGGTGATTTTAAAAGTAGAGGGAGAAACAGCTTCTCCCTTGTCCAGCTTTCATGTTAAAAAAAAAAAAAAAGAGAGAAACAAAACAGTTTGCTGTTGACTCAGACTGAATTGTCTGGACTTGTAAGAGTGTAATTCATGAGGGAAACTGGGAAAAGGAGAGTGAGTATGAAAGTGTAGGAAGAGGGCCTCCCTGGTGGCCCAAGGGTTAAGTCTCAGCACTGAGAAGCTATGGGCCGCAACTGTAGCACCTGTTTGATCCCCTGCCAGGGAGCCTTTTGCAGACCTCTGCTGTCTTGCCTGCTGTCCCCTCAGCAGTGTATTTCAGTCAGTCTGCCTGTTCTGCTCCCCACTCTGTTGCTGGTGAATCTTCTCACACTGCCTCCCCCCTCCAGCTCTTGTATGCATAAATAAATAAGTCTTAAAAATAAAAATATAGGAACAGCAATGTACAGCAAGACACGCTCGTGGAAAACAAACTTCAGGTAGGTTAAGTAATTATCCAAGTGTTCAATTTAGGGTTTAAAACCAGACGTGGCCTAAGTACAGAGCCCCTGGGCTACTTAACAAAGACCAAACAAATGAAAGGAAATTGTTCTTTTTCCTCCCTTTTAGTATAGTGGCAGAGTGACATTGTCCATAAAAACACAGAAATGGGCTAACACATAACTTCAAATGTAATTAGTATATGCCAGAGGAGAACTGGGCAGGATGGATTAATGGCTGTGTGATGTCACAATTTTGTTAATGAAAGAGAGCTGAGTTATCATATCCATGTCTCTGGCTCTCTTCCACTGCTCTTCTTCTCATTAAATCCTTCTTTCTCTGATCCTACTTTTCCTTGTTCTTTTCACAACACTGCTCCTTTTTATGTTTTCTTCATTTTTATGCATAGCAGAGACTGCGACTCAAACAGATAAAACAGATAATTCTTAACTAGAGGCAGATGAGGAAATATAGCAGGAAAAGAAAAAAAAGTTATATGATGACTAAGTCTTAGAATTTCATGTATAACACGGTGATAAGTTCATAAGATTGTGTTTTAAGCTGAGTAGAGTAGATCTTAACATAGTCATATAAAAAGATTACTACATGAAGTGATGGATGTGTTAATTAAATTGATTTTGTGAATCATTTTACAATGCATATGTACATCAAGTTGCTGCTGTTTTTCAAAGTTAAAATATATTACAATTTGTTAATTATACCCCAATAAAGCCGGGGAAAAAAATGAAAAATTTCTTTTGTGTTCTTAAGAATGTCAATTTCCCAAGAAGGACCAGAAAGTTCAACTTAGTGTAATTTAGTTGCTTTTTTTCTTTTTTTAAAGATTTATTTATTTATATGAAAGAACTGTACCCCAGTTCTTTCATACAGAGATGTGGAGGGTGATAGGATTCACCAGAGACAGTGGGGAGCAGAACAGACAGATCGATGAAGTACACTGCTGAGCGGAGCAGCGGGCGGGTCAGGAGAGGTCTACCTCGTCGTCATGTGGTCACCTCCGGGGCAGGCCGGGATCGAACTCATGCGGAAGTGGCTTTAGCTTCTTAGTGCTGTGCTTTTACCCGCTGTGCCACCAGGGAGGGCCCTAATTTAGTTGCTTTTTAAAAATAATTCCTGGACTAAGATAAACATAGTAAGGAGATGGAGATTTTGGCTGATTGGTAAAAATAAATTATAATGAAAATTTTGGGGGAGATCATATTTGAATAATGTGCCCAAAAAGGCCACATGAAGAAACAATCTTTTGAGATAAAGAAACGGGTCAAAGAGTAGGTTGGGCTAAGCAGTTGGAAAACATCAATATAGCCATTAGTATTGATATGTAATTATGGATTCAGAGCCAATATCACAGCACGACACGGGTACCTAGTGCAGTCCTTGAAGCATATGAAAAAATGATAGGGAGTGTCTACTAACTATATTTTTAAAATAACTTCCTTCCTACAAATTACTCTATGTCCTTGAAAATTCATTTGTACCAGAATTTTTTTAAAATTTATTTTTACATCATTCTTCATTTTGTGCATTTTTTTTCCATCTCAGTTGTAAAGGCTAATCATAAGAATTCTAGATGGCAGAAGGAGCTATTTGTTCTCATTTAAAAGAAGAACTTAGAGAATTCTATATTGTAAAACTTTCTAATCTAGTTTAATGTGTCAGTGAAATATGGAATAGAGGCTAACTTATAAGGAAATCCAATGGAGAATATCTCAGACTGATATAAAACAACTTGGAGAACAGAAAAGGCATTGTGGGGACATTAATGATTGCTGTCTAGTAATAGCACAGCCAAGAATATGGGGTTAATGAAGTCACATGCCAAAATTAAATAGGCCACATGGAAATGAAACAGGCAGAGTGTAAGAGCAGCCAAAAGTTATGGCTTCAAGATATCCAGTGAACAATGGTCTTTTCCCTGAAACCAGGGTTGACTGGAATGACAGGAGTACAGAATTTTAAGAAAAGAAACAGAGGCAGCCCTTATTTCTTGCCTTGAGATCTGTTTCTATGAGTTATAAGGCTTTTAGTTATGTTCCTTCCACTGAAGAGAAATTTGTCTTAAATTAAGGAATGACTGGAAGAAATCTCTGGTTCTTCTGAGAACCATGGCTCTTAGTTGGTGCTTGCCAAGAATCTGAGTGGGGAAGAATAGGGGGTAGTCGCTTTCTTTTCCAGTCTTGAATCTTACAAGTCTCTGATCAAGGATCATGAGGCAGAGGGATGAATGCCTGGGCTAAAGTAGCAGGAAGGGACTGTGAAATTCATGCATTTGTTGAATAGAATAATGATAATGGTTAATGTTTCTTAAAAGCTTACATCTGTAGGCAATCTCTGAACTGAGAATTTTACATGAGTTATTCTACTTATTTCTTATCCTAACTCTGAGATAAGTCATGTTATACTATCCTGTTTTAAAGGTGAGAAAACTAAGGCTAATAAAGTCCATATAATAATGGCCCATGTTCTGATCTCAAGAATTTGCTATCTTACTATACATGACAGAGTAACTTTGCAGATGTAATTAAATGAAGGATCTGGAGATGGGGAGATTATTCTGTATTATCTGGTTGGGCCCAACACAATGATAACAGCCTTCTTAAGGGATAGAGGGAGGCTTTGAAGATAGAGGGAAGGTCCACGAACTGAGGAATGCAGGTGGCCTCTAGAAACTAGAAAATACAAATGGATGGTCCTTTAGAGTTTCCAGAAGGAGAACAGCACTGCCAACACCCAGATTTTAGCATAATAAAACCCAGATTGGATTTCAGGCCCCCAGAATTATATGCATTTGTGTTGTTTCAAGGTACAAAAGTTGTTATAACTTATTATAGCAGCAATAGGAAACTAGTGCAGTCAAGAAAGGTTAAGGAACTTCCACAAGATACAAGATAACTGCATCATCAAGATTAAGAAGTATCTCCAGGGCCTATATACCTGGCCAACATGTTGTACTATCTCCTAATTCTTCTTTAGACTTGATGAGTTCTTAAATAACATTTACATTTATTGAGATCTATTCGGTTAATTCCTAATTTTGGTGATTCCAGTTAACCTTCAGATCTGGTGATGTTATTATTTCCTCTTATAGATGAGGAACATGAAGTTTTGATATTTTTAAAGAGCTGAAATTTAAATCTAGGTAAAGACTGAACTTCAGATCAAACTTTAAATCTGTTCTCTATACCTCAAATACACTTGATCCCCATTTATTGAGCATATGCTAAATGTCATCATAAAGTACAAACTCAAATTTGAGTACTTTGTTTTTCATCAATTCCTGAGCACATTAAAGTGGCTCATACATGAGTCACTGTATCAACCAAGCTGAAGGAATATTCCATCTTAGAGAGTTAGTGGTGGAATCCTAGTACACAAAGTTACCACTGACTCAAGTCTTTTCAAGGTGCTTTCCTGATTAGAACTAAGGCGGCTATACCAATACATTTGATTAGCTTAAATTAATTAATATGGTTAAATCCTAATGAGGTAAAAAATGTAAAGAATAGTTTCATATTATTGAAGTATGAGATCTAATAAAAGAATCACTGGAGTCCCAATCTACCAAATGTGAAAAAATCATCAAGTGGAGTGATCATACCCTGTTTATTAGAGATATGATACTTTGAAACAGAGTGGTTAGCTAGCCAAAACATATGGAAATAAGGTTTATTTCATTGAAAACTTTATGATCTCCAAAAGCCAGTACTGATAAATTACATTAACCCAATTAAAGATCAGATGGTTTTATTATATTTGTCTTATGATAATATAAGAACAAAGTGACATACTACACGATCTTGTAGAAAATGGACCTGTTTAGAGAACCAGAGAAGTTAACTGTTGAATCATAACCTCCCAAGTCAGTACTTATAAATGGAACAAACACACATACCCACAGAGCTTTTTTTACTCATAATGCCCATACTTCAAAAACACCAGTAGTAGCAGCCATAGCAACACAAAGTAAGAACTGCAGCTTTTGAATAAAACATTTTCATCAAACAACGTCAGTGCCACTGTGGACACACTTCTGAGATTATAAAAATCTCTTGGGATGCCTCACTACGAGTCCACTCTGTGAATCTGTGAATACTAAAAGCAAGTTTTCTAGATTCACGCTTCGGTGTTCGCAATTATGGAAACAAAGTGTCCCTGGACCTTGTGAAAATATAGAAAAGGGTAATAAGCAGCATACTCCATGTCCCAGGCTGAACGAGTTGTTCTTTTTTCTAACAAAGGCCTTGGCCTAGGGCTACTCAAGCCATTTCCTGACTGGGCAGGGTGAAATGCCTAGCACCCACCATCTCTGTCATTCAAGGCACCAGAGCAGTGACGCATGTAATAGCACCTTAGTGATTTAAAAGACTTAATGAGCCAAAACTACTACCTGGAAATGATTAGGCACTGAGAGAAATAACCACTGAAGAACTGTTCTTAAAAAGCTCCAAAAAGCTGTCGAAAGGGGTTCTGGGACTTGGGAGATTTACTATATGGGACCAACAGTATCCTCTAAGCTCACAGAGTATAGAAATCTATCTTCTAGATGTTCCCTTCCAGTCAAGAGGTGTTACATGATTAGGCTTAAAACATGAATCAGCCCTGTCTCTTACACAGTTAGAAAAAAATCAGGCCATTCCAGGAAAAGCCAGAACCTGCAGAACATTTTAAGGGCAAACAAAAATGGTAATTTTCTGATTATGTGCTCTTTTATAGTAAGTGTCCCAACTGTGTATTGTCACTTGATGAGAATAATGAAGCTAAGAAGTCAAGGGCCAGGCCATGGGTGCACAGAGAATTAGAAATTAAATGTCATGGGTCCTGGTTAGAGATGCCTTTCAGTGCTCAACACCTTCAGTAGCCGGTGCTACTTTTCTCGTTTCTGATTTACAGATTATTTTTTTAACCAGATCTTGTGTTGTAAAATCTCTCTTCAAGAACTATGAAGTGACTGTCATAATCAAAAGATCCACAGATGACCTTTCAAGCAAACAAGTCATGGCCTGGAGGCATCAAATGACTCAAGGAATATATTTTAACTTGAATTACTGTACAGCAAAGTCCATCAGTAGTCCCAAAAGTAGATAAGTGAGAGAGACTTTGAATTAACAGAGCTTTTTAATATTTGATGTGTCTTTGTTAATCCAAACTTTAGGATTATGCCAATATTTTACGGGATGTGTAAAGTGAGGATATTTGTGATGATTAAGAATCGAAAGTACACTGCAGTTCTCACCTCCTAACAAAAAGAAAAATGGTCATTTTCAGTTTTAAATATGTCATATGAAAAATGTGTTTATTTTTTACTGTGCATCCTGCTTATATCCCAGTCACATAGAATTAGGACTTTTTTTTTGTCATTTAAAAGGTTCAAATGAATTATGCAGCTTTTCTCTATCAAACTCAGAGTTCTGTGCAACATGATTTCAAAACTTCCTCAGCACAGCGTTGTGCACTGATCTTCTATTAATGTGCCACTCACGGATCTAGCATCTCAGAACCTGGACACTTCCAGATTGTTAAGCACACACAGAAAAGTCCCTGGCAGGAATAGGGGGACGGGAACTGCTCTTAGATTAATATTCCTTACTATCAGGTGCTCTCCTAGACATAGTAAACACTCAGCAGTAGAGTGGGGGGATTAGTCCGATCATAGTAATTGGAAGGAGAAAATAAAGAGACCAATGTGGAGGAGGAGGGAGAACAGCTAAAGGAGGGGGATATTTCAACCTCAAAAATGGCCCAGGCTTAGCTTGTTTTACTAATAATCTGTTTTTTCCTTTTTTTACTAATGCACGTGTTTTGAATGGTCAGCAACCAAAGTGGACAACTTGGTTCTGCAGGAGTTGAAATGCTTAACATCTGGGTGGCTTAACATTTGAGATCCTGGGATACTGTCCACACTAGTTTAGCAGTATGCCTGCCTTGGCTTGTGATGTTTCTACTATGGAAGCTGGTAATTACATGAGTTCATTTAGTAGTTGTGCCTGTTGGGTCTAATGGCCTTTGTAGTAAATTAAAGATGCATTTTGAATAATAGCAAGTAAAACAAGATGGACTTCCCATTGCCTTTAATTGAAAGTCTGAAATCCTTAAAATGGCAGTATGGTTCCTAGGTTTATCTGAGGCCCCTGTTGCTCTGCTCACTCTCTGCACTATGGTTATACATGCCCCAGGGCCTACCATTCTGCTGGTTTCCTTTGCCTGGAATATTCTATTTTTTTCTTTCCCACATATACCCCAAGCCCTCTCAGCCCAACTTGGGCAGCTTGCATTAGCTTCCAGGGAGTCTCTCCTAATTTCTTTAATATGCTCTAGCTCTCTGCCATCCCAATGCTCTCATAATTTACATTTATAACAGTTCTCATAATCATAGTCATAAAATAATTTATGAAATTGTGTTTTGATGTCTGTATCACTCATAAAACTGTCAGTTTCACAAAGGCATCCATTGCCTCAGCAGTGTTCATTAAAACCACAATGCCTTGACTGAATGAATTTGGGGATGAGTACAGTGAATGCAGGCCCCTCCATGGTTTCTGTTTCATAGGAGAGGGAAGAGGGATCTACTGGAAGATTCTTGGGTACAGGTATTAACACAAGCAGTAAAATCAGAATATAAAGCAAATGGTAATTCTACAAGCATGAATTGGACATAGGGAGGAACTAAACAAACCTTGGAAGATTTGACCTGGAAAGGCCAAGTGTGAGAATCATGCAGAATCAGAATCAGGTGCTTCTCAGTTTAAGAATTTCAAGCTAATTATGCAGCTTTCTACCTCAAAAAAAAAATACATACATACATACATACATATATATATATATATATATGTTAATACAGAGAAAGCTGTTTCTTCAAGCTGGAAGGCTTCCTGTCTAAGCAGTCCTTGGGTATAGATACTGTGAGAGGAAAGGTCATTACCTATTGCATATGACTCAGTTGTTGCTAAGAGAAACTGTTTAGAAATGAAAGAAATAATTCACTTTCAGTCTTCTGACTTCAAATATATTTTTAAGAGATGGGGAGACATGGTGAAAAACAGATCATCTTAGAAAAATAATTAGGCCTTCATCTAAAATAAAGTTTCATGGTCATTCACAGAGTAATTTTGGTATAATATATCATTACATTTCTAAATTGTATGCTATTTGGGGGTGTGAACTTAGATAACTTTCATAGGTACAATTATATTCAATCTCCCTAATTTTAGTTAGTTTTTTCCTTGAAGAGTTAGTTTTCATTTACATCATAGATACATAATTCTGTTGTAGTAAAGCCTCAAGCAATTAGTTTTGGATAACTGAATATTTTCAAAGAAGTCAAATATTTTTTGGATACCAATGTTTTTATTAAGGGGAAGGATGTCCTAAAGAAACTCTGCAGAATCTTGTGGACTCCACTGCCTACTCCAGCTTTCTGGACTCTACCCCCTACTGGAAACTACAACTCCCAGCATCACCAGGGAGAGAACTGCGAGGACCAAAGGGCAGAGCTAAGCAGGCATTCTGGGACACTGGGGGATAAATAGGGCACCATTGCGTCTCTCGCTTGATCGGTTGAGAAACGGCTCTCTGGACTGCGTAACTCGGGACTTTCAGTTAGTTATCAGAGCTCCAAGTCAGCCCAGCCGGTAAGATATTTCAGTTGTTTCCTTTTCTTTTCCCTTTTTGTAAATAAACCCGTTATTGACCCTTTTGTGTGTGCCTGCAATACAACTAAATTTTAAGCGCGTGGGTGAGGCCCCACAGACAGGCGCCCAGTTCACACTAGGGTGCCCTGTAGCATTTTCACTACACATTTAAAAATTAATCAAATTAATTTTCACTAACCCCTAATTTATTTTTTGTGAAGAAATCTCTTTATGCATACAAGAACTGGAGTTTAGGCCAGAAGTGCAGGGAGGTGTAAGGGTTCTCCAGAGACAGAGTGGGAAACAGAACAGGTAGATTGTCTGAAGTACTCTGCTGAAGGGAGCAGTGGGTGGATCAGGAGAGGTCTGCCACACCATGTGGGTCACCTCCCTGGCCAGGGATTGAACTTATGCTGTAGTGGCTGTAGATAGCATCACAGCTCTGCACTTTAACCCCTGGTACCTGCAGGGAGGATCCACCCCTAATTTTGAAAGGAGCTAATTTCTTCCTGAGCCAAAGAAGATGAGAAATGTTATTTTGTCATGTTATATCCTTGACAAAAATGAGGATGAATAGCAAAGCATGAAGATTGAATTGCTTGTGGAACAAGTAGAAAATTATTCCCCTGGCTTTGTCATTTCTATAACCTTATAAGTTATTTTTTAACATTAAAAATTAGTTACTCTTTTCTATTATCATTTTCAAATAGGATTTATACTTAAATGGGATGGTAGATCCATTATCTTTTTTTTTTTTTGCCAAAATTTACTATGAAACTTATTCAAAAGTTCATAATTCTTATTTTAAATGCACAGTTTTGAATAGTCTGATTCCAATAAATTCACATCATTAAACAAAGATGGCAAAATATCGAATTTATCACCTTTACAAAGATAATTTTATCTGCTCTCAGTTCAATCTAGTGGCCTTAGAACCTGGAGTTCAATCCTGTCTGGAAAATATTTCATTCTTCTCCCTTTATGTCTTCCTCCATTTTAAGATCCATGCCACATATCTATAAAATAGCATTTGAAATCCCAACTTGGTTCCAATTGCTTAGTGTAAAATGGGACACATGCATCTTAATATACTTTGCCTAGTAGATATATTCTTATTAGTTATGGCTCATACATAATGTATGAATGAATTATGTAAGAAATGAAAAAAGCGATAGTGTATGAACACATGAGTGCAAAATCTCATTAGGGAAAGTAACATTATTGGTGTTAATTTTTTTTTAATATTTAATTTTATTCATTTATGCATACATGAACTGGGGTGTCAGCCAGAGTTGCGGGGTTGGGGGTGAGGGATTCACAAGTGATTGAATGGGGAGCAGAACAGCTAATCTACTGAAATACACTACTGAGGGGAGCACTGGGCAAGACAGAAGAGGTCTTCTGTGCCACGTGGGTCAGCTCCCTGACTGGGAGATCAAACTCAGGCTGCACTGGTGATAGTGCTGAGACTTAACCTCTATGCCACCAGGGAGGCCCCCCCTTTAGGTATTAAAGTTGTTTTGTTCTCTTATAATTATAGCTTTTCTCAGTCTTAAGGTACATCGGCAGTGCTATACTATTAATGTTTATGAGAGCTCTCCATGTGTAGGGCACTGAAGCAGAATTTCCAACCATATGGTATAGATTTCCTCTTGGTGCATTTGTTCAAAGTTAAATTCTCTATATTGAACACTATTTTACCCACTCATTTTAATTTTTACAAGAGAAATTTAAGAATTAGTAATGTTAAAGGAAGTAGTCATTGGGATATGGTAGGCAGGGCTGGGGGAAGGTCCCTATATGATATAATAAATGAAAGAGGAGATGTAGTGAGCAAGAAGCAAGCTTCTCATATGCTATTTAATAGCCTTGTATGGCACCTTAAACGTTAGGCCCAGGGAGAATGGCTATATTGGAAGTATATAACACTAGACACTGCTGTGGCATGATACCAGGTGATGAATAAGGCAGAGAATTTTCCAGAGCCATACTTGATGATGATAAAAGAAAACCACAGCAAAAAGTTCAAGGTAATTTAAAGGCCTTTGTTTGAGTAGCTGATGGTCACTGTCTATTTTCAAAGGTCATATAAAGGCATATGTAAAAGATTGCCAGATTTAGCAAGTGACAAAAAATTTGCTTAAGTATGTTTCCAATATTTCATAGAATATACTTACACTAAAAATTTACTTTTTTATATAAAATTAAAATTTAATTTCACAATCCATATTTTATCTGATAATTCTATACAGATTAGCACTTTAGACTAGAAAATAATTGGGTGGTTTAATTATCTTCACTGTAGACTATTGGAGAGTCTCTTTTCAAACTTGTTGGCTTTTATTTTTGCTTACGAATCTTCAAATTCATTGCTAATTGGAGTCAAACATCTAAAACAGATAATCGGGGGATTGTTTTAGTGAGGAAAGGATGGCTGAACACAGTCCACTCTGGTTCCAGCCCTTGCTTCTGTGAGAAATCCATTTCTTCAGGCCAGATGCTTTATTTTCAGATCAGAAAAGTCCACAGAAGAAAGTTACTACAAATCCAGTGTGTACTTTGTAATATGCTATCACTGTATACATAAACAACTTTATATATAGCTATAGTTATATTCTTAATGCTAATTTACAAATTTCATTACAGCACAGAACACATTTCCTCCTTAGACACTTCATATTAAAGAAATTATGAGGTGATTCAACACAGTAGCTAAAAAGCAAATTATCTGCTATAGAAAAATATTCAGGAAAATTTCCCCAACTATTTCAAATAAATTGTTCCTATGTTAAGTCTTTCTAGATCATGGTTGGTGTTAGTGAGGCAATGTGGAGGCTGGCAAACAGGGAGACTGAAAAGCTTATTAAGAATCACAAAGGGAACAGAGAGGAAACTAGCCTGGTGGGGAGAGAAACAGAGATAAGGAAGAAACTGAGGCTCTGCTAATCTTTCCCAAATACATAGAGAGCTCACAATATTACTAGAACATCTTACATGCTTTCAACTCTATCACTTGCCATTCTTCCTATAACGTCACTAACGCTAAAGAAATAGGAGAATCTCTACCTAATATCTCTTCATTTATTCACCCATACATTTATCAATACGATAAAGAGTTAACTGTGTGGGCCATGTACATACTGTATGAGGCATTGAAAACAAAGTGGTTAAACAAGACAATTTCTGCCTTCATGGGCTTACAGTCTTAAGGGGAAGATAGACAGACTTCCCAAAGATTATGGAAGGGGTTAGATTTTTCATATTGGTTCACAATAATTTATCTGAATTCCAAAAGAGCTAGGAAGTCCCAGTTGAAAAGTGGATTATTCGAGTCCCGTATATGAATTTAGAGGGGTGCCAGAGTTAGTTATTGCATGAAAGTTATATTTGAACTTAAACCTGACTCCAAGATCTTTACTCTTACTACTTTGCCATCTTTCTCAGTTTTGTCAAAAAAGACTAGGGATCACAAGGCCTACTTCTTACACTCTACAGATCTGGAATTAACTCTAAAAGTAATCAGGGTATAAGCAGGCCAATCTTATGCCAGAATCCCCAGCAATTGTGCTCTTCTTTTTTTCAAGCAGAAAACGGCTTACGAGATGTCGAGCAGTGACTGGAGTTCAGACGTGTGCTCTTCCGATCTCTGATATATAGCTGTTCATCATTATCATTAT
>NW_004567117.1:20855409-20898812 GCF_000260355.1 Condylura cristata | reverse complement strand
GGAAGCGGCTTTAGATTCTCAGTGCTGTGCTTTAACCTGCTGCACCACCAGGGAGGGCCCAATTGTGCTCTTCTTTAATGTTTAAAGCTCAAAGCACTTTTCCATACATTGCTTAATGTATGGAATTTTACTTCCAAATGAAGAACTAAATAAATTGTGCTAAATAAATCCCAAGGGTTTGTTAGTGCTTTTCACTACAAATTACTCATCCAGCAGTTCCTTCGTGGGCATTATCTGCAATGTGCAGCTTTGCTAAGCACAGACTCAGCTGGAGAGCAAATGTAGAACTTGCCTTTGCTGTGTTTGTGGACAGACTTCAAGAGCAACTTGGATATCCTGTAGGCTTTGGAAAGACAACAGGGGACATAATGTCCTGGTTAAAGCAAATGCCTACATTTATTTTTGGAACTATTTCTTGGAACTGTGGAGAGATGACTTTTTCTTTTTCTTCCAAACAGAACCAAGGACAGGAAACAAGAAGGGAAGGGCAATACACAACTTAAGGTCTTAGAGGGTGCTACTAAATTTATATGGTGTGGCCTGGAGGTTTAATCACTAGGTAGAGTAAATTCTCAGCAGGTATAAATAAACTTAGGTCTTTTTAGAGTATCTGCTTTAGTTGGGGGTCTGCCAGATCCACCTTGAATTTCCTATCTCCTGTCTTGTCTTTATTTCCTAACTTAGATTGTTTACTTTCTTGTCTTTGAGGTATGCTATGGAAATGGTCATTGAATTACAATATGGGATAGACCTAATCTTCTTCAAAAAAGTTAAAAATATTGGAGAGCACCAACATTTTGAAAAGGAGGTTTGACTAATGGAGTTAGACACATCTTAGTTCAGCTCTTAGTTCAAATTTCCTAACTACCATTTACTGCTTGTGTCTTTTGGGGCAAATAACTTAAGTTTTTCTTACTTTCAATTTTCTTCTTTGAAAGTGGACATATCATTTACCTTACGTAATTCCTTGAGGACTAAATGAGATAATTTTGTCACTTGTCTGGCATTGTACTATTAGCTATAACTCAACATCTGTCATATGCTCTTTACAACATTCTCTATCCTCCATTTCTTCTATAAACCATTCTTGTAATTCATTCCATGTGATTGCTGTGGGGATAAATTTGTTACCATTCAGTCATAGAGGTAGATGATTGCGCCATACCTGAGGGGCTGAGAACCCCACCACTCTGGTTGTGGTGTCTGTTCAGGGCTGAGCACACTCTAGCCTTTGCCATGTACTTGCTAGGATCTTGTTTGAGTTACTGAAACAAAATTCTCTTCTGGGGCGGGGGGGAAGATGGTAATATATAACTTGGGGGCTGCTGGCAGTCGCCCCACCTGCTTTTTGGAAAGCCCCTGTACAGAAGCTAGTGAGAAACACTGATCTGGTTATGCTGTTTGAGTGTGGGTCACTGGGAATAAAGTTAAGCAGGAAAACAAGCAGAGCCTAGAAATGGGAAGACTGATCTTTGGGGATGTCCTCTGAGTTTCTTATCTCTTTTAATCTAGAGTCAAGTATACAGGGCTTATTCTACTTAGATAAGGTAATTCCTCCTTTTAAACTGGTTGGAGTAGAATTTCTCACCCCTCCACTCTGACCCCCAACCCCAGCAGGAGGAGCCCATTATAGTTCTGTCTGTTCTCTTGTACTATTTTTCGCAAGTTAAAGAGAAGGCTTTGCTTATTCCCTTTTTTCAAAATAATTTTTTTGTTCCAATTCCTTACTACTTAGAATAATTCCAAAGATCATACAGAAGAAAATAAAACCATGCTATTTAACGTTTTGGTTGTTATCCCTTTTGCCTTTTTCCTGTGTTCACATTGAGTATTCAATTTCAGATTCTAGCCAGTTTATGCCATAGTACTATAAAACTTGTACATATCCAGTAAAGTAAATTAATAAAACACCAAAAGGTAAAATAGAAAAATCAATCTATTACTTATAGATAATCACAAATATTTTATTTATTCCCTTCTTTCTCTCTCTCTCTCTTTTTTTTTGTCAGTAAAAGATTAGTGGTGTTTTACAAAAGCATATTCTCTGTCTTATGGGTTTTTATAAGACATTTTAGGTGGTTTTCATAACTTGGATGTATCATAATTTATTTAACCAGTTCCCATTTTTGAGCACTTATTTAAAAAATTTATTTGTAATAATACTGTGATGAATAGTCTTTGTCTATAAAGTTTATGCAAAATATTTCCATTTTAGATATTCATAAAAAATAGATATTTAGGTCAGTGATTTTAAGCATATTAAGTTAATTAATGTATCATCAAACTGTTCCTGCTCATGGATTAGAAGAATTAACATTACTAAAATGTTACTCTCTACCAAAAGCAATTTACAGATTCAATGCTATTCTCATATAAATGTCAATGAAATTCTTCAAAGAAATAGAACAAATACTGATGAAATTCATAGGGAGCTATAAAAATCCTGAATAGCCAAAGCTCTCTGACTAAAAAGAAGGGAAATGGAGGTATCACATTTCCAGACTTCAAATGATACTACAAAGCCACATAATTAAACAGCATGGTGGTAGAATAAAAACAGCCACACAGACAAATACAATAAAATAGAAAACCCAGAAATAAATCCACAGATTTGTGGACAACTAATCTTTGACAAAGGAGCAAAGAATATGCAGTGGAACAGTGAAAGTTTGTTCAACAAATGGTGCTGCAAAAACTGGGCTGCTACATCCAAAAAGAATGAAGTTAGACTATGACCTCACACCATGCACAAAAGCCAACTTAAAATGGATTAAAGAACTAGATATAAGAGCTGAAACCATAAAATATACAGAAGAAATAGAGCTTTTATATAGCAAAAGAGACATTAACAAAAACAGAGACACTCTACTAATTGGGAGAAATTTTTTTGTATACAATACTCACTATGAGGGACTAAACACAAAGATCTACAAAGAACTGGTGAAACTCAACAAAAACAAAGTAAACAACCCCTACCAAAAAATGGTCAGAAGAGCTAAAAAGACACTTCTCTGAAGAGGAAATGCAAATAACCAACAGGCATATAAAAAATGTTCAGCATCACTTGTAATCAGGAAAATGCAAGTCAAAACCACAATGAAATACCATCTTACATCATTGAGAATGGCACATATTTAAAAACAAAAAACAAAAAAATAGCAACAACAAATGTTAGCAAGGATGTGGGAAAAAAAGGAACTCTCCTACACTGCTGATGGGAATGCAAATTGGTGCAACCACTATGGAAAGATGTGTGAAGTTTCATCAAGATGCTAAAAATGGAGCTGCCATATCTATCCAAATACCTGCCATATCTATCCAAATATCCAGATACCTGGAGCTCCCAGGTATCTATCCAAAGGACACAAAAACATGAAGTCAAAAGGATGCCTACTCCACTATGTTTATTGCAGCACTATTTACCATAAGTAAGCAATGAAAACAACTCAAATGTTTAAAAATACATGATGGGATCAAGAAGATGTGGTATATTTACATGATGAAATATTACTCAGCAATCAAGAAAGATAAACTCATGCCATTCGCAATATGGATGGAGCTGGAAGGGAACATGCTCAGTGAAATAAGCCAGAAAGAAATAGAAAAATATTGGATGATTTCATGTATAGGAAGAATGCAAAGGATCCAAATAAGGCAGAAGGAAAATAATTATATTAAAGTAAAAGCCAAAATTAATAGGCAACTATAAACCAGAGATACTCTGCAGGGGGAGAGGGAGAGAGTAGGATCAAAATAGGGGTGGGAAGAGCACAAGGGATTATGGTGAAGGCGCATAGGAGAATTAGTAGTGGGAATTTCACCCAGATTACATTCAAGATGATAAAGCATACATTGTATAAAAATGAAGAATGATGTAAAAAATATATAAAATAATAAAATAAAAAATAAGTGACATTATTTTTCATATATGTTTTACTTTCATTTGGCAATAAATTCATGTTTGTCTTTCATCATTGTTTTAGTGTTTTCCTATGTATTTTGCACAAGTTCTTTATATATTAATGCTATAGACCTACTATCTCACTTATGCTTAAGTTATTGACATTTTTTTCACAAGTACTTTTCCACATTAGGATAGTTAACTTTTGTTGACAAGTATACCATATGTGTATAATACATGCCCTGTACCTACAAGGTAGGCAACACGGAGAGGTTGTCAAGTTCTGGGCTGCCTTAGGTGGGGGTCACAGTATCTACCATTTAAAACTTCTAAAAGCTTTAAGATACATCAGACAAAGTTTTCCATGCCTTGAGTAAGGCAAGTTCTCGCCATTCTTACCTACTGATTATTTTCCTTGACTACTGTTTAACTAGTAATTTATTATTTACATTTTTGATACATAGAAATTTAAAATGTTAATATTGTCAAATATACCTTTCCCCCATTATATACCTTACTTTCTTTTCTTTTCTTTCTTTTTTTTTAACTGAGGCAACATTAATTTAGAGTAATGTATATGTTTAGGGGAATAACTTCACATCTCCTCTGATGTATGTTACCATATTACAAGGCACTTATAATTCTTCACCATAAGGAACTTTCATTTCTATGTCTATAAAAATCCTTTCCTCTTACAGATCATTTACAAAGTAAATATGTTTAGGTAATTACTTGAAAGGAAAGAAGATATATATCCATTGAAAGTTTTTCACATGAATGTTCACAGTGGGTTTATTTGCATTTGTAATAGTCAAAAAATGGAAATAATCCCAATGTCAAATCAGGAGATGAATGGATAAACAATAGACAAAGCAATTAAAGTGACCATATTTCAAATTCATGTTTAACATGAATTTGAAAATAGTTATGAAAATATGTTAATTGAAAGAACTCAGACAAAATATTTGTGAATATGTACTGTATGATTCCATTTATATAAAATTCTAGAAAACACAAACTTATCTATAGTAACCAAAACCAGATCTGTGGGGGGTGGGTGGGAAGACACGTTCCGAAGGGGCGTAATGAAACTTTGATGATGGAAAATGTTCATCATCTTGATTGTAGGTATGGTTTACAGGGTATACACATATGTCAAAAATATAAAGTTAGTTTATTATCCATTAGATCTCAATAAAACTATTTTTAACATTCTCTACATTCTTGTAATTCTTAGATGGTTTGATTTTGATTTGTTGTAAGTATTTAAGTTTCATCTAGTTAGTATGAATGAAGAACTTTTCGTATCCAATATGATTTACTGCAAAATTATATGTTGATATGTATTGCTCCTCTAGCTGTATATTAACAAATATACTAATACTTATTTATACACCATGATTTTGTCTATATTAGCATCCTCTTTAATTATAGATCAACTTAGTTATAACTATAGTTTTATAATACATTTAATAGCGGATAAGGAAAGCTTTCCTTCATTTTAATGTTCCTTTCTTGCTAACCCTAGTCGTAAATGAGAGTCTTCTATCTTAGCAATACTGTCAGAAGAGAACATTTTAACCCAACCTATTATCTCAATATAATTTAAAATAACAATGGTAATAATGCTTCCATTCAGAATGCATTTTAAGGAACAGTATGAGCTAGAGCAAATCCAAATCACAGTAATGCTCACTGAAATAAAGAAATTCATTTTAGCTAAATTGAAAAAACCTGTTGTTGACAGTTATCTGCTCTATTCCTCTTTCTACTACTTAGATTCTGATCATTGATTCTTGTGGAGAATTAACTGTGGAAGAGGAATTTTGATGTTTCTGGGAGATAAGAATATAGTATAATCAACAGGCAATTTTGGGTCAAGAAAGGTTTTAAAGAATAAAACAGTATATAATATGAAGACAAAATATATACCTAGAATAAAGTATGAGATTTCATCAGCAAGGTGAAATTATATATGCTTGTTGCATGAATATAGGAGTAAGTAATTAAAAAACTCAATAACTTACTTATTGAACAAAGGCATAAAAATGTCTTTGCTCCCTTTTGGTTTTGGCCATTTGAGTTATTTTAAATTTGCTCATTTAGAGGTTAGATCATTTCCAAATTTAATTTAATTACCTTCAATTAAAAATAAAGTATGTTTTTTTTACCTTAGTTTATCATATTGGGATTGGGAATTGTAATTATTGACTGTTTTATTCAAAAATAGTTTTTACCAGAGAATCAGAATTATTACTTTGAGGAGACAATTCAACAGTTACTGCTTATCAAAAACCTCCTGTGTACATAGACTACCTTGACTGTGTTAACAAAACAAAGGACATAATATGAATAACCTGAATAAATATAAGAATTCTTTATTTGTTAGCAGTTTCCTAATGGTAGTATCTATCACTTGGGAAATTCTTACTTTCAAAGGTGTGGGAGACTCTGAGAGAAGCTGCCTAAGTTAGTAAATCAGCACATTAAATTTCATGCTTTACATATTGATTCAGCACCATCAATAAACTCACTGAGCTTGTTTTTTTTTTTTTAATCTTTCAATAGGAGATGATGATGTCATTTCCCTTTTAGGGCTGTTAAGAGATTCAAATACAATGCAAACAAGATGATTTGCAAATAGTAATTTACTATACAAATGTTATTTATATGGTTAATAAAAGCTTATTACTTCTCCAGTTAATAAACTACACTAACAACTGTAAATCACTAACATCAACATATCCTCTAATGGTTGAAAGAAACTATTGACATTTCAGTTTATAAAGAAGCTTAAATGTGAGGAGAATAACATAGCAGAGACAATCTCTAGGAGATTTTCCATCTCATTCCCTTAGCCAACCCTTCTTTAGTAACAGAGAAGTAGGTCTGCTTCACTCTCTTCCTTGTCTTCTTCTTGGGGTAGCTGCCTGGCACATTTACCCAGTGACATCATGAGTTAAAACACTGTCAGGTAACTCTGTGGTCCTAGGTAAAGACAAAAGGAGCTGTAGGGGTGACAGGCATAGAAGACAAAGCAGCCGCTGGATATTCAAACCTGAGGCTTGACCTTGCCCTCTCTCTCTGCAGTCTCTTGCATTCCTCTAGATTCCTCACATGTCTTCTGTCCATAACCATTGTGTCCTCAGACTTCTATGACCTTGTCTGTTCCCCATTTGTCATGCATGACCCATAGCAGTGTCATTTTAAGAATTCCAGCACAACACAACTATTGTTCTTGCACTGCCTGTATCTATAAATGTTTAGGATCTTTAATTCTGCATTTGTTGATATTCTTATTTCAATGAGATTTCAAGTAATTTAATTTCCCATAAAATTCTTTTTGTGCAGAGAATGCTTACCCCAAACAACCTATATTAAAGGGGAAAGAGATCAGAATCCAGGTTTGTGCCTGTCTTTGTTCTATGATCTGGTTGGATTCTTCCTGAGACACCTGTATGAACTTGAGACTCTTACCTATCCATCTCTCATGATAACATCTGTGGTCTGACTGCCCTTCCTGACTGCCAACTGCTTACTAGTTCCCTTAGGTTATGCAAAAGTCAGGTCATTTAATTCAAGGCAGCAATGAACAACTGAATATATTATTCAAATACCAAGCATGGAAGGGGATTTCACCTATTCTCATAGGTACCATTACTGGCAGTTATTCTCTGTCCAAAAATCAGAGCTATGTAGATTGATATATGGGACATTTCTATGAGTCACATATTTGAGGTGAAAACCTCAACTGTGTTCGTCAACATGATTGATAGCATCTAGGGAGAAAGAATTTTCCGTCAGTTTACATGGAGCATGTTCATAAACAGCTTTACTCAACTTTTACAAGAAAAATAAAGAGCTGCCTTACTATTTCTGAGTAGTATGGTATGACATAAAAGCCAGGATGTCTCCTAAATCTTTTTAAATAATAATCACTAATATGTTAATAAATTACTATTTTTCAGGTACTCTCTAAGTACTTTACAAGCAATAGACTTTACATCGATTAAAAGTAAGCTAGATGGTATAGTCATTGGGCACAACTAATATGGTTCTTTCTTATTAACTGTAGGACTTTGGGGAGACTGATTAACCTCTCTGACCTTAATTTCTTCAACCATGAAAACATAGATGATTAACTCATGGAGTTGTGGTGAGGATTAAGTGAGAGAATGTAACTATTTATGCATATTCAGAGATTTGTATGTGTTAGACATGATTATCAAAATAAGCATTAATTAACTTAAAAGGGTTAAAGAAAATCATGTAGACCAGTATTTCACATATAGAAAGGGTTCTATTCCCTGACATTAGAGAGCTCTCTGGTGAGGTGCCCTAATCGTCCCCCTTGTGTTTGGGTTTCCCATTGTCATCCAACATGCTAGAATGAAGTCTGTGGTCAGCACTTCAAGCCCTGAGGCTGGCAGTGGCTGCACACTCTTTTCTCAGCCAGGCTACAAGTCCCCTTCAGCAACACCCCTTTCCTCCCTTCAGCTTTTCAAGCCAAAACAACATTACATCTCCACTACCTCTGCATTTTCCTCAACACTCTCCTCTTACCACAGTAAACATAAGATTTTGACAAAAAATCAAAAGTAACTTGTTAGAAATTATGGAGACCTCTGATTCTGGAAGAACAGCTTATACTATTTCCATAATCCATAAATGAACTTGGATATAATCCCAAGGGAAGAAAAGATTCTACTCTCTGAGGCAAAGGTAGGAGAACAAGGGCTTCCCCAAACCAGGAACATAGAAGATGTCTTTCACTATGATAAAAGGAATAAGTAGGTTTTTGACTTTTCTAAATGGTCCTTCACCATATCTCTTTACAAATTTTTACATGTTGGAAAGAAAAAGAAATCACATTGACAAACAAAGCAAAACAAAGGACAAAATTTCATAAACCTAAAGTTCCTGCTTCACGCAGCAGACCTGTCTGTCTCTCCCACTGCTCCAGTCTGCATTGTCTTTCTGTCAGTCTGTCTGAACAGATTCTGCTCCCCACTCAGTCTCTGGGGAATCCTCTTATCCCCTCTCCCCTCCCCCACCTATGGCCTATATCAAGCTCTTGTATGCATAAATAAAATAAATCTTAAAAAACAAAGTTGCTACCTCAGCTATAGCACATTCCCAAGCAGTATTATGACAGCACTCATTTCGAGAACATAGATTATGTTCTATCTTTTTAGGAGAACTTGCATAGTATGAAATGTGCTCAGTTTCCTCATCTACAATAGGGCTGCAAGTGGTAACTAATAATTTTCAAAGGGCCTTATGGCCCTCCCTGGTGGCGAAGCGGGTTAATGCACAGCACTAAGAAGCTCAAGCCACTTCCGCATGAGTTCAGTCCCCGCCTGCCCGGGAGGTGACCACATGGCGTGGCAGACCTCTCCTGACCTGCCCGCTGCTCCCTTCAGCAGTGTACTTCGTAGATCTGCCTGTTCTGCTCCCCACTCTGTACCTGGTGAGTCCTCGCACCCTCCGCATCTCTGCCTGTACCCCAGTTCTGTATGAATAAATAAATAAATCTTAAAAAAAAAAAAGCTAAGTCCCCTCCCTACCTGATTCACTGTAAAGACAGACCACTGACAAAATACCTCTCAAACTGACTCCTTTTCAAATTCTGTTTTCACTCCCAGAGCTCAGAATCCCCCTTATCCTTGTTCTAGATGTAACATTAACTTCTTCACTTTTTTCCATCGAGCCAGCATGACTTGTTCAAGTCTGCTGCTGCCAGTATGAATTTCTTGAAATGAATATGTGTTTCAGATTATTCCAGGAAAATAATTTTAAATTTCATAGAAGAGGAAACAGGGCTGTGAGCAAAGTTGAGAGTCAGCAGGGCTGAGCTCGGCTGTATCTGGCCTAACATTCTGATGTGCCAATTATTGGAAGTGCAGTTTCCTCATCAATAAAAGAGGGCATTACTTGCTTTCTAGATTGTGGCAAGAATTAAATAAAATAATGCATGGCAAGTGCTTGGCCTGATGCCATTGTGAGTTATTATAATTGTGATGTGATGATGAGGGTGTTGATTTGATCTAGCTTTTGAGTAGCTCTTGTATTTTAACTTGCATGATTAACACATTTCATGACTCAACTTTTATTTCCAGAGATTTGATTCTCATTCCTCCCTGGTGTTTCTTCTATATTGCTCTTCCTTTCACTAGTCTATTTAATGTTAACTACTTTTAAATTTTATTCCGGTGCTTTCTTCTTCACAAAATATTTTCTTACCTCCTCTCTGTAGTATCTGGTTTTTATTATATGATTCATAATCATTTTCTAAGAAATCTCAGAGTCTAGAAACTCTGAATTCTCATTATTTTTTTTCAATGTCAATCATAGTACCTGAGTGTTAAATAATAAAAAGAAACATATATATATATAAATATATGTAAACATAAATTTTTCTTGACACAAATAATGTATTTTTTACAGTAAAAAACACAGAATATTTAAACATGCCAGATTTCTCGGGAAAATATTGAGCTTATAGTCACAAAATCAAAGGATCTCCCTAATCAGTATTTCTGTGAATGGAAGAAAAATTTCACAAAGAATATCCACCTTCTTGACCTACATCAACTTAGTTACCAGAGAAGCTTTAAATGCATCCCTACATTTAATAGACCCCATTTGTTTTTATTTTGAAAGCTATACTATCTAATAAAAGAGCACTAGTCACATCAGACTACTTAAATTACTCAGCATTAAATAAAATTAGAAACCTAGTTTTTTAGCTGCACTATTTCAGGTGCTCAGTAGCCACGTGTGCTTAGTGGTTTTTGTACTGGATTGCAAACAGAACATTTCTAGCATTACAGAAGTTTCTATTGAACAACACTGCTCTGACACTGCTCTCTCCTTTATACCTAAATACCAGGTTGCTTTTAGGACCAATGGTTCTTTGCTCATCCTTATATATATTTGTTCAAAATCAAGGAATATATACAACACCAAAAGTAAACTTTAATGTAAATGAAAGACTTTGGATGATTCTGATGTTTCAATGAAGGTTCATCTAGTGTAACAAATGTAACATCCTGGAAGTGACGCAATCCTGGAAGTGACGCAATCCTGGAAGTGACGCTGAAAATGTTGGGACAGAGAGTACAGGGAGATTGCCTTACCATCCTCTCAATTTTATTACAAACCTTAATCTGCTCTAAAACACAGAGTTTTAAAAAAAGTATGTTCTTTTATTGATTTACGAGGTTTTAGGATGTATTATGGATACTCATCTTTTATTGTTCACAAAGGTTACAAATACTGATTCTAGTTTGTTATTTGTCTTTTAATTTTGCTTGTAGCATTTCCCACAAGTAGTAACTTTCCTGTAATCATTCTTCTATGGCTTTTTCCTCTGAAGGTACTTGCTTCTTTCTCAAGTTCTCTCTCTATATATTTTAACTACTTTCATGGATCCACATTTTATATTGGAATTGTCAACCCATTCAGTTTTTTTTTTTTTCATATGAGGAATTAATGGAGGCAAGTGATTTCTTTTTTTAGTATAATTTTTTTCCCCCAGGCAACCTAAGTTAATAGATTACAGACATAAATAGTTCTTACTCAAAACAAATAATTAAACAATTAAAATTATCTTTTTAGACAACTAAAATAATGATGTGGTCTTAACTGTAAACATTTTCATAATGTCCATGCTAGATATAAAATGAATCTAGCTAATATATCCATGAAAATGAAACCAACTGATTATCCTCTTCTGTACTAAATTTGTAACAAATAGGCCAACTCTAGCAATGAGTTTATACATTTGCTATTAGATAGTGGGTCACACACTGTGCAATCCTTGATAAATTCAATAACTAATGAAAATCCCTATTACTTATTGGACAAGGTCAACATTTTATTTTATTTAAACTCTGATAAGAACATACAAACACATTGGTTGGTAGGGATTAATAAATAACAATAATAGAATTAATAAATTTGGGAGTAAGCATCTGAAAAAAATACCACCCATTTGAAGTTTTCACTTTCTTTCTAAAAATATTGTTTTTAGATATACAGAGCTGGAAATTTTTAGACTATCTTGTTCTCTTAATTAGTTACTATTGTCATTGTCATCATCATGATCATATGGTACCATTGCTATTTTCATTTGAAATATTCACAAATATTTTAAAAGAGTTCAATTCTTTCCATATAGAGCAAAATATATGTTGCAAATAAAGTCAGATGTTTTAAAGTAGCAACTACTAAAAATGAAATCTCTGATATTTAGTCATCTTTCATTGGTTTGATCATCTATTTTAGAGCTATTGTTTTGGGGTTAAGATTATCATTAATTTTATTGAAGAGGCTACAATACAATTCTTCATAATGACTCTGTAAGACATCGATCTTCTTAACAGAGGTAAATGTTTGCTGCTAATTAAGTTATTTATGAGAGATTTGGGAGCTCTAGAAATTAAAGTTAAAATGTTTAGAAACACTACCAATCAAAATGAACAATAAAGCATGATTTAAACAAGGATTGACTAAAATGGGATTCAATTTAAACTTCTTGGCAAAATTACTTATTTAAGGAAAGTACTTTAAAAGTCATTTACTCTCTTCAGAACATAAGTTTCAAAACAACCATAAAGGGGACTTCTATGCAACTCATATGGAAAGTCAGTGTGAAAATTTCTCAAAAAAAATTAATATATATATATAGAAACAGAACTACCCACATGATCCAGCAATCTTTCTTCTGAGTATGTTACTAAAGGAAATTAAATTAGTACCTGAAAGTGTTATCTGTTCATTCATAATCACATTAACAGTATTGACAATAGCCCAGAGATACAGAAATAACCTGAGAGGGGAATGGATAAAGAAATTGTATACACACACACAGAAAGGAATATTATTCAGTTTTAAGAGGAGATCCTGCCACTTATAATAAGATGTATAAACATGGAAGATATTGCATTAAGTGTAATAAACCAGACCCTAGAAGATAATAACTGCCTGATCTCACTTATATGGAAATCTAAAAAAGTCCAACATATAATAGCTGAGCGTACAAAAGGGGTTGGGGAAAGGGGCCTTACAAAGTTGTAGTTATTTAGGGTAAAAACGTTAGGGATCTACTGTAAAACATGATGACTATAGTTAATATTATATACTGGAAATTTGTTAATGGATTTTTCTTGTCATCCACACACAAATGGTAGCTACTCGATGGGAAGATATGTTACTTAATTAGCTTGACAGTGATCACTTTTCATATAATAGTGGTCTACATATTAAATATATAAATATACAAATGTACACATATATGCATATGCACACACACAATTCTTAAATGTAATGCAATTTAAAAGGAGCTTCTATTTTATGAACCTCTCAATTATGGTGACCTCAGAAATGAACACACATTTACGGTGAGAGTCAAGGGAATGAAGACCCCAGCAGTTTGAGTATGTATTTACTTCTACACAGTTTTAACACTAATGTCTAAGTTAGCCTACAACAGCAAGAATTAAAACAAGTTCAACTACAAGAATTTGTTTTCAGTTCAGTACAAAGGATTTATGTTTTATCATGTGCTTGAAACATGCTATTTTTTTTTTTTGCTAATTTCATCTCACCAATGGTACTACTTCTTTTATGTAAAGATATTTAATTCCTGTAAGTATTGATGACAGAGAAGAAAACTTAATGATGAAATCATTTATGCTTTTCTCATTGCTTTTTGGCAAATTTTCTTGTTTTCTCTTTGTGCTTCTGTCTTTTCCTCCTTTCCTTATATGCCCCTAATTTATTTTTTCTTTAAAAAGACAGACTACTTCTGCCTTGACTATTGACAATATTGAGTGTTTCACGTTTTAAGGTATTTTACCAGGCACTGTCTTTCACCATTTTTTAAGAACTCCTATTCTTAAGTAATGACAACTTGTGCTTATGAAAATAGTCTATGTTTTGGAGGACATGCTCATAGCTCATAAGGTATTCAAGACAGCAAAAGGAAAAAGAATGAGTTGGTTACAAGCAGGAGCATTTTATAAATGTTAGCAATATTGAAATGCTTTTCACATAAATCATGGCAAACTTTGTTTTCAAGAATGATTATAATTCCTTGCTATGAAAACTAGACAGACTTAGGAAATGGCAATGCAAATCACAGAATGTAAAAGACTTTAACAAAACCTGAATTTCTTTTTGAAGAGTGGAATATGAGTGAACTTGGCATAATTTAATGACTTTTTTTTTTAATTTAACCATGCCAATTAGTGGGAAGTTGTTGCTCTTACCTTACTAAGAAAACATTTTCCAAAGAGTTTTCTATATGAAAACAAACATACAGCACTGAGCATCTGGACTGAGAACACACTTGAGTAACAGTAGGGATCTGCTACTGTCCAGTTAAGTTTTGTCTCTAAAACTGACAACTTTTTTTTTTTAATGAGAGAAATGCACAAGTTGGTCGTTGGTTAAAATATTAGCGTACATCCTAACATGTTATGAGAAAGTCAAGTATCAAACATCACAGAAGCCATGAAGAAGGAGCTAGAATAAGTTACTCTCCTCTAGCTTGTCCTATGCATATCAAAATCTGACCCCTGAAGGAAGCTGCTTGGTGATGTGTAAACAACACCAGACAAGCTTCTGTGCTCTGGGAATTGTTGCTTCACTGAATTGTTTACATTCAGCTCTTACCAGCCTCTAAGCAAGAGTTCTCTTTATACTAACCCAGTATTTATTTCTACTTTAAAATCCTTGAACACACATACACTACCATACCCGAAAGAATAGAATACTGATGGAAATTAAATGTGGTGTAAAAATTATAACTAAAACCGAGCTATGCAAGTTAGATGAGGCTGTCAGTAATATGATCAAAGAGGAGGGAAAAGCCCCGATAAAATAAACACACTAAGTAAATTCTGAAGAACTTTGTCCTACTGCTACTTTAACATAACAGACAAGCCGTTTTGGACCAATACCACTTCTAAGGTATCCTCTAAGAAAAGTAGACTGTTTTCAAGAACAAAACAAGAGAACACTTTGAGGATTTTTTACTGATCTGAAGACGCTAATTATTGCAATCTAACTCTTTTACCATTTTCTTTCTTTTACGTGCACACACACCTTCACACTTTATCACAGAACTATAAAAATTCACAACACTTTAGACTTTCAAATTAGAAACAGATGAAATGGGAGGTAAGGAAGTTGGGAAGGGGGGCAGGACAGGAGAAATTTGTCCTGTGCCCTTGTGGGGGTGGAGGTGGGGGTGACAGTGAAATTCCACCCAGCAAGTTATGCCAGTGCAACAGAAGTAAGAGGAATTCAGTTTCATAGATTCAATTGTACCTTACCTGGTTTTGTAGTTAAATGCATCAACATGTCCCTAATTCTTCCTCTCAAGTACTACGTATGCTGAAAGTTATAGTATTTGACCTTACACATTTGCACAGAAGAAACTCCAAAGTAACCTTTAACTTCAATAAAACGCTGTGTTCATTCTTCCTCTTGTGCTCAACACACAGCAATCTAATACACCTCATCATGTGGTCCGTTACCATGGTAGCAATGAATCCAGCTGCTGAAGTACAAAAGACTGACAAAAAGTTGCTTTTCCCCCTTCCACCCACCCTGAGAAAGTCAGATTTTTTTTTCCTTTCATGACAAATCTAATTTGACTATGTTTCTGTTGCTGACTCAACTTCACTAACAAGAAAAAAATAAGAAAAAATGAATAACAGAGGTATAACACTTAAAAAACTAATGAAATTTCTTTTTGTATTTTTAATTTGCCACTAATCCCTTGAAATACTGAACATTATTTACTATTTCTGCCAACCAAATATTTTTAAACCCGTCACCAACTCATTAGGAAATGTGGCAATAATTTCACAGCTACTTTAAAAATAAAAATAAATTACATTAAAATATTCAATAGCACAGACACTGAACACACAACATCAGTACTTAAAGGGCTAGTGTCAATGTATTTTTCTAGAACAAGTTCTAATCACAGCTCAGAGGTAGGAGGCAAAATTCTTTATTTTCTTTTCATCAAAACTGTGTTTCATCATTATATAAACAGATGAGGTTTCATTTATATTTAAGTTGTTCATAGATTTGTATCTCTGGTGATAGAGCCTTTGAGAATGCATCTGTCTATTATTTGGAGGCTCAGTTTGTAGAATAGTGGTCTTGAGTTTAGACAATAACAACTCTGAGTAATGCTGCCCACCCCCAAGCCCCCAAAACCAATGGCTGCGTGTGCAAGATTTAAGGAATTAACCTCAGTTAACAGTTGGGAGTCCTGGGTGACTGGCATTTCACCTTAGATGAGCCTCTGTCCTTCCCTCCCAGCAGGGCTGTGTGCACAGCTGGTGCTGCCTGTCCCTGGGGCCGCTATGTCCCTAGGGCTTCAAACTGCCACCCTGCAGTGCAACACAGCCTTGTTGACGCCCAAATTTAGCTCATATTTCATAACATTTTGTTTACATATTTATGTTCTTTCTTTAGAGGTGGATTCTCCTAGGAAGGGGGTCATCATTGTCTTATTCACCTTTCAATACTTTCAAGACAGCAGCAAAGAAGTTGGCAAGTTGGACTGAGTAGCTATTTCTTGAATGGAGATAGCAGGGAGTGGTTGCTTCACCTCAGTGCAAGTGGAGAAAACCTCAGTTCCTCCAGGAAAATGTTCACAGCATTTCCTGTAGGGTTAAATTCTTGAGGGACCACAGGGTTTTCCTTAATATTCTATACTGCAAAGGGAGGCAAACAGGAGGACCTCTTTAGGAGAGCAACTGTGGAGTTTCCCAATCAGGAGTTTGAAACTTAGCTCTTACCCTTACTAGTTTTTTGATCTTGGGTAGACTATTCAACCTTTCTAAACTGAGATCATTCTATTGTGAAAACCTTACTTTAAAGATTTAATGAAGAACAATTAAATGAGATAGCCCAAGGAAAGGACTAAGTACTTGAAACTGAATATCATAAATGCTTAATAAATTATTGGTTTTTTAGTGAAAATATTTATGATATTTGGAACCAGAGGAATGAGAAAGCTCACTGACACCTGATTTTCTCCTGGTGATAAAAATACACTGTCATTGTCAACCAGATGTACATTGTCACTTATAAGCTTCATAATGTAAGTTGGGTGATGATAACAGTGACCGTTTCTGACAAATGGAGTAGTTTTCTTACTCTCATACACAAACCATATAGGATGGATGAGCCGGCCAAAGGGTATATGTGTTCACAGTGTGAAACAGAATTTGGTTGGAGTATCAAACTTGGTAGTTGGTTTAAAAATTTTAAATATGAAAGAAAAATACATTGAGCAAAGCATTTCATCTTGATACTTAGATCGGATTCTCAAATTTGTTAATGATCTTTTTTTCAAATTAAAATAGGGTGCAAAGAATCTTCATTATAAAGAGCTTGGGGAGTAGAGATTACATACACAAATTCCATTTTTAACAATTTACTGTTGTTGGATTAGCCGTAGCCTTGAAAAGGTCACCTTGATCTGTAACAAGGGCTATAAACTGCTAACTGATATAGACTTTTAGCTGCTTTTCTTCACAGTTATCTAACTCAGGAAATTACCTTAACACCAAAGCAAATTGCAGAGGAAAATTAGCATTAAAATTCCTTTGAAGGCTATAGGGCACAGAAGCAACCAGGGGTTAAAAAAAAAACAACCTGTGGCAGAAAAACTTACATCCTAGAAAGTTGCCAGATAGAATAAAATGAATGTTGCATGTAGCACGATTTTTCTGTTCAAAGGAAGAAACCAATAACAACCACTGCTAACACCCTGAACAATGCTTAAGTGCTATGACTTATGATGACACAGTCCTATACAGTATGTAAGTGAGGCCCAACAGGAACAAAGGGAAGAAGTACATACATAGCCTGGAAAATCAGCACCCCAAAATCCTCTTCAACACAGCTGATGAATGAAGTGCTAATAGAATCACAATTTGAATAATTTATAACTACTCGTGTGGCTGGCTGAAGACTCACTGCTTGCATTTATTTCTTTGGGAGTGTACATTGTGCTTATTTTTCTCTTACAGATTGATTGGGTGTCTAATTATTCCCCATTTTCTAAATTTAAGAGGCTATCATTTATCTGGCTAATGTAGACTGCTCCTAGGACACTTAATAAGATTAGCAAACATACTTTGTCAACTTGCCTGATTTTCTTTTATGTGTAGGGAAGATGATATCAGTATATTTGGTTTTACAATGTTCTAAATCCCCTTTTACAAATGTTGAGATTAATTTCTTGCTCAGTGTGAACAAAATTTGTAACAAAATCTGTGCTGATGTGACCCACTTAATTTCCTATAAAAAAATACAACCACCTAGAGAGAAGCACTTTCTGTGACATAATGCTTCAGAATATACCCCAGGAAGTCGACTTGCCAAGCCCTAGCCCCATAGAAATGGAGGGGTTTATGAGGTTATATTTGCTTCACTGCTCTGCATTCAGGCACGAGGGCACCTAATTTCCCACAAATTCAAAGTAACAACGTGGGCTCACAGGCCATGGGCTTGAATTAAGCAGTGTGCTACCAAACACGGCTGCTAAGGTTAATGACATTAAAACAAGACAGAATCATTTGAATTTCTGCAAATGCAATTTTCCAGGTCATATTTTAAAATTATTAATTTTATAATATCCACAAAGAGTTTTATTGTTAGGACACTGGTTTAAATCAAATAAAAAAACTTGTTAGCAGCAACAAAAAGAGATTGTGATCTATGGAACAATTTTTTGCAGTCACATAGTTTCTTGGGCTGCTTTGAGCAGCTGACCTAAAAAAAATATTAATCGGATTAGTATCTGTTCTAGTCATGAAAATATATTGTGAAAGAACAAGGCTGTTGCAAACCATCTCAATTTATATAACTCAATATCAAGATAGTCTATTTTACTCTTAAGATATTTTCAAAACTGTAATGCTTTTCTGAATTATATTAATAGTGCTATAAATAGCAAGAATTTCTTTGGATTTTTCTACTGTTAACACATTATAGGAAATATCTAGTTTTAAATAGCACTGTAAAGTTGATGACTACATATCCTACAGAGAACCTATTGTGAACTCTGAATCATTTTGCCTTACTCACTTACGGAAATTTATTCCAAACTTCTGCTTTTGTCTTTTTTCATCTCTTCAAAATTCATAACCCAGTAATATTCTGGATTTTTCTTAGTGAAAACCATACTTGGTTTTTAAAATTAATAGTAAATAGTTACACTAGTCTACTTTCTCACTAAAAAGGTAATATTATATGTCCATTGTAGAGAAGTTGAATATTTTGTGTAGTGAGAAACATGTAAGATAAGCACTATTGTATTATTTATAAATATTTATCATTTTAAAATATTTTTAATAGTGTCATAAAATTCTGCAAGTTGGTTGCATCAGATTCTAGCTATCCCTATTGCTAAATATGCTTTTAGTCTTTTCCAAATTTCTTTAAGCAGTGAACATTTGTATATGAATTTTTGGTCACATCTCAGGTAATTTGCTTAGTGGGAAGGGGATTACTGAGTTTAATTTAATAGATCTAAGCAAAGAATTTTAGAATTGTCTGGATCCAAACCTACAATTTAGTATGATACTTCATTTTATGGATGATGAAACTGAGGCCTGATGAGGGAAAATAATTGCCCCAAAGTCCTGTCATAATTTTCCTAGTGTTATGATAGAAACTTATTCCTTATAAGCCTACTTTATATTTTGTTACATCATCATATCTACTCAAATGGCAATTCGTTTCTGAGATGCTCCCTCCCACCTCCAGTTTGGAATGATCTGAGAAACTGCTCTGGAGTCTGAGGCAGGAATGGAAGGTACTTGGAGATAAGAAGAGTAGGTAATGCTGCCTTTTGACTTTACTTTTGTGGTCATGGTCAGTCCACAAGGTAGTATCTCTAAAGCCACTTTTCATTGGTAACAAAACAGAAGGAATACTCAGAAACACATAATCTATAAAAAAATCTTTCCTGACTAGCACAGCATGGAAAAGGATTTCAAGAGAGTTGAGAGGTCAGGACACCAATAAAGTTAGCTAGTGCAAACTGATGTAAAAGTAGACAAAGCTCTACTTTGAACTCTGAGTTTCTTTATGGCTTTAAATTCTGTTAGAAGAGTCTTTGACATTAAGGTGTCAGGCTGTCAACCTAATCACAAGGGAAGGGGACTAGGTACTTGTCTGTGAAAATCCCATATCCTGTCAACCCAGGTGTGTTTGCACAGCCCTAATGTCGCCATAGGACACATTCTTTCTCAGCTAGAAGGAAATGGGAAGGACATTTCTAAAAATCATGTCTACCTGTGAAGTTACAGAAACAGTCAGATTCCTGAGATCCCACTTTTGAAAGAGTTCATTTGCTTATTCTGAATACACAGTACACAGAAATTACTGCCTCTTGTTTCCTTCTGAGTAGTTTATTCTAATGAGATGACTTACTCTAATTCAATACACTTTAATTAAGTGCCTTTTAAAATCACATTTTGAACTAGATGTAGGCTAAAAAAATAAAAGATGGGCCACAGTTTATATGGGGATATAAGAATAAGGATTAAAAAATATAGCTATAGATATAATACGTGGGAAAAATACAATTTTCTTGACTTGAGAATTGAGAGATAATTCAACCGGGTCAGTTCAGGCAAACATTTAGGGGAAAATCACCTATTTGGTGTGCCCCAAGCTTGGAAAGCATTTATTGTTGGGATATTAGGTATGTTTCCCCAGACTCATTTACTTTGTGCTCAGGGACTTGGAGCAGCAGAGCATACATTCTAAAGTGCTATAGAGGAAAACCTTATCTATCCTAAGAGCATATTCAGTGACTAAGATTAGATGTAGGAGTGATAGAAGCTACTGAGTTTCTCCTTTCCTTTGTAATGTACTCCTGGGAAAAGACAAGTAATTAAGTAGTCACTGCTAGGTTGGGGGGAGAGATGTGATGGTAACTGTCTACCAAGTCAAACACACTCACACAATACACTGTAGGCAAGAAGCAGTTGACTGGATATTAGGTGCTTTATGGAGAATGATAAAAGGAGAAGCATAAATGGTTCAAGAGAATACATAGCAAAATTACCCAAGAGGTAAAATAGAAAAAGAATACTGAAGAAATGCACATCTTTGAGAAGATTTTTTGAGTAAATGGAGAGAAGTCCCAAAGTTACATTTGAAATTTCATTCAATATATTTATATGAATTCCATTACTGGAATGAATGAAACATTTCATTTCTTTGAGAAAAGAATTTGATAGCATTGACCCATAAAGTAAAAATGATTGGGAATTTTGCATCCCCTTGGTATCTGTGATGGCAAATACTCCATCATCAGATACCACAAATCTGCATTTCAGAACTTTAGGGGTTCCCACAGATGATGCTGAGGAGTTTGCTAGCATCCGCCTAGGAGGTATTTCTTATCCTTGCTCCACACTTTGTACTAGTCAGTTCTCCCTCACATATACATTTCCTTTACAATCTCACAATTGCAGATGAACTGGAGAAGCTTTAGAAACCTTTACATAATAGGTGAGCAATACACAGGAGGGGAAATGTCAGAGTAGCCAATGAAGGAGCACTCAAGCATTAGAAGGTCTGTGTGTACTTAACTAAAGGTGAGCAGGTGATCTTCCTCTTTCTGAAGGCACCATGATAGGCTACTGCCAGGTGATATGTTAAGAAGGGCCTCTTAATATAATATCAAAATTATGGCCTATCAGTAAATAAGCCAGGAAGGCACTGGCATTCTATATTGTTCAGCAGAGATGAATAGCATTTTTGGTTCATATTAACCATTCATTTGTTCTATGTGATGACACTTTACATCCCAGTGAATTATGTGTTTATATGCTTCTGAAAACACTCATTGAGCAGAGAGAAAACCTGAGTCACACATTAGGATTCCTGTGGTTTGAATTGCCTACCCAAATTGTCATACTTGTAACAATAACATCCAAAATATTAAACAAAAATAGGTTGGTTTATCTGTTTCAGCTTTATGATATCTTTGGTAAATACATTGGCCCAATAAAAAAAATAAAAGCAAAATATTTTCTTCCTTTTTAGGCAAAACATTTCTAATCATGTGTGATTCCCATCAACCAGAGTTAGCATTTTAAACCTATTAATATCTGTCACTATGTAAATAGGCTGTAAATGAAATATTACTTTTTAAACTGCAGTCTATTCTACATTCTGAGGAAGGCTATAGACTTCATGATTATCTTTGAGATTGTTCTTTTTTTTAATCAACCTTAATGTGACTATTGTTTATATATAGCCTAGTCTGGTAAACAGTGGCCAAGAGAAGAGGACCTAACCACTCAAAAATGCTTGTCCAAAATAGTTGGAAACTTATGAGATATTAATTGGAATAGGGAACACTCTGGTGACTACATCCAGGAAAAATGGATACTGATGTTCTGGACATGTGGAGCAAGGTCCAGGTCAAAGGCAATTCCTGTCTATAGAAGGAGGTTCTAAAGCATAGTACTCCCTTCTGAAAAATGTCAGTTAATGGTTTAGGGAATAACTATGCTGATAACTAATTTTAAACATTCTTATTTGTAATATCGTTCTGTTATCATCATGATTTTAGGAATGCTTAGAGAACTGTCTTCAGAGTCACAGAGGGTAATTACATATCCGTGCTTGGAATGGGGTATAAGGAAAGAATATTCTCTCTGAGGTGATTCAGTGGTAACTCAGAGCTGCCTGAGAATGTGACATTTAAGATGACTTCTGTGAAGAAGTCATATGGACGAGGCTTTTAGGAGAAGGAAAGGGCATCTGTGAGGTTCCTGATAGAATGTGTTTAAGGAATATGAGAAGACCAATGTGGTTTCAGTACTGGGTGCCAAGGACAGAAGGACATGGCATGGAAACCTGGCAGGGACCAGGCTGTGTAGATCATGTTAGGAATTCTGACATGTATTCTAAGTGTAGTGTGAAGTTTTTGAAGGAATTAAAACATTGTAATAATATAATTTAGCTCCTGTTTTTAAATGAACACCCTGGGTATGTGTGGGTGGTAGGAGGAAAGTAAGAATGGAGATAGTGAAATCAGCCCATGACCAAATGAGGATTTTGGACTTAAGGCTGACAACAGAGACAGTGAAAAGTGGACATATTTGAGATGTATTTTGGAGGTAGTATTGGCAGGAATCAGTCATAGGCTGAATGTGGGAGAACAAGTGAGAATAGGGTGTAAAAAAAACTACCAGCATTCTGAAGTAAATGGAGGTACCATTCACTCTGCTGGGCGCAGAAACATGTTGAGGGAATTCAGTGAGGGGTGGGATATGTGTGAGAGGAAGTGCTATATCTGAGATGTCTCTGAGACAGTTAAGCAATGATATCACGTAGATTGTGTCTATATATGTCTGCAGCTCTGAAAATAGAACTTGGATGGAGATAAATATGTGGGAACTATAGATACAAAGGGATGATTTTAAGTCAAGGAGGGGAGCATAAGTGTGGAGAAGATTGCCCCGAATTCTGTCCCAAGACAAAGGGTCATGGAAATATGTAGCAAAAAAACTCATGTTTGTATTTCTATTAAAGCTAAGATAGGGTAGTTTTGTGATAGAAAAAATGTGTTTCTGAGTTGAAAGCTACCGAGAAGTTAAGATGAAGACAGAAAAAGCATTTGGCTTTGGAATATGGAGATAACCTTAATAAGGACCTTTTCATGAAATGGAGAGAAATGGGAGGAGAATGGAAGGTGAAGAAGTGGAATCAGCTAGTGTGAATATATTCCTTTGGGATAAAATTGGATTTGTAGGAGAGCAGAAATAGGGCAGCAGCAGAAAGGAAATGTGAAATCAGGGGAATATTTCAAAGATAGGACATTCTAGAAAATATATACATGCTGAGGAGAGTGGTTTACTGAAGGCAGAGACTGATGATATGAAAGAGAAAAGGGCTGAATGTGCTCAGTCTTAGAGACGGTAACAGGGGACACGATGTAGAATCATGCATAAAGAATCAGTCTCTCATGTGACATGAGGTCAAAGAAGTTGTTGAAGGCTACAGCAGAAAGTGTATTTGTGATTTGGGGATAGAATGAGGGAATTCCTATGAAATGGCTTCTATTTTTCAATGAAGAGAGACACGGAATTGCTGGGTCAGTGTGAGGAGTGGTGAGAGATGTTTGATGTGAGTGGAAATAATGAACAAGTTATTGTGGAGTGTAGGACAGTGAATTGACTAAGGTAGTTATGAAGTGTTGCAAACACATGTAGATGATCATAAGCCTAGCATATCTCAGTATGCTCAGTTGGATTTTTTTTTAGTCAAATAGGTAAAATCAGATGAGTAGGTTCATATAAGCCTGGGTTTCACTTGGTGAATGTGATGGGAGGGAACTGAAGGGCATACAAGGAAGTTTGTACAAGAGATGGACTATCTAATGTAAACAAGTGAGGGAAGAAAGACAGAGGCGAGTGTATGATAGTGAGAAAGAACTGGGGCCAAAATACCCTGCCATAAAATGTAAACATGGAGATCAGAGGTGGAAGGATAAGATGTGAATTTGTTCAGAGAGTGGGGCATCTTATTTCTGATTGTGGAAGTGGATTAATGTCTGAGTGTAATTAGCTCCAGTGGTCAAAGAAGTAAATGCCTGAGGTCAAATAGAGAGTTTTTTCTTTTTCCCTTGGGGTATGAGGAAAATATTGATTGGTCTCAGTACACTGGAGTAATCAAGAAGGAAAATGAGAGTTGTAATAGGGATACCTGTCTGACCTCAGAGCTAAGCAAACTCCTGTGGGAAATAGTTAAGCTGTTTTCTTTTGTGATCTTTGGCCACATAGGTTATGAATGCCAGGAAATGCCCATCATCCACTGATAAGCTTTCCTACGTGTCAATCCAACACTGGATTGGTGCAAAACAGAACTAAGAAAGGTATAGAGAGAAAGTCCTAAGCATAATTTCTGAACTCCTGACACTTAATTTGCCCTTTTCTGAAGTCTGACTGTTCATGTTTTATAAGTCTAGCCTGCATGAAATTTTTTTTTATATAAATCACTTGAAACAACAAATCAAAAGCTAATACAGGTGGGTCCATTTTAAAAAAGTAAATAGATGAAAATGCAACAGATCTGTTTACCTACCCATATTCTTCTCCCATTTGTTTTCGTTGCTTAACTATTACCCATGCCTTACCACAAGGGCTCACAGAAGGGTCTATGTTAGTTACTACTATTGCAATCCCCTTGCTAGTGATACCAATGAAATTCAAAGGGAAATATGCAGTGGGGAGGGTTGTGGGTTTATTAACATGATGATTGGTTAATTTTATATGTCAACTTGACTGGACTATGAGATGCCCAGATAGTTTTTCAACTAATACATTGGGTGTGTCTATGAGGGTACTTTGGATGAGGTTAATATTTGACTCCACAGATTTAGAAACATAGATTGCCTTCCCCAATTTGTGTGTGCCTCATCCAGTCTGTTAAGGGCTAGAGTAGAATGAAAGTCTGTGCAAGGGAGAATTTGCTATCTGACTGATAATATTTGAGCTGGGGTCACTCTTTTCCAGCCACCAGGCTAAATTATCCTTTGCAACACTGGTTCCTTCATGGATGAATAGCTCTATGATAAAACCTTGCTTTGTTTAATTACACCTAGCACTCTGGTGAATTCTTTCCCCAGAGGGCAAAGGACCCATTCTTTTGGGTTGGAGCCTTTAACAAAACTGAAACTTACTCAATTCATTGGGTCTTTAGGTTTTCAGGCTTCCAAACTGCAGTTCTACGGACTTCTCAGCCTACATAATTATGTGAGCCAATTTCTTGTAATATGTATCTTTATTTATATATCCTATTGCTTTGTTTCTCTTGAGAACTCTAACACAAATAGTGACCCTCAAAAGCATCATGTTTGCTCAGGATGTGAGCTTATCTGGAAATACAATCCATATAGATTTAATTTTTCAAGAATAAAGTTGAGTAACTACAGGTTTTGGTGGGCCCCAAATCCTGTGATTGGTATCCTTATAAGCAGAGGAGACATCATAGAGACAGAAGAAGATCATATACAGATGGAGGTAGAGACTGAAGTGAGGCAGTGCTAAGCTAAAGAATGCCAGGGGTTTCTGGAGCACCAGAGTTAGGAAGAGGTAAGGAAGGCTTCTTCCCTACACCCTTTTGAGGGAGAAAGACCCTTCCAGTGCACTGATTTTAGACTTCTATTCTAAAATCAGAATTAGGAGAGAACAAGTTTCTACTGTTTTAAGTCATCCAGTTGTTATAGCATCCTTCAGGAGATAATGCAAGGACTTTCTGAAAAAGCTCTCTTACCTCTAAAAAGAGACTTACAAGGAGAAAAAAGTTGTGGATGAGGACATGGCAAATGGTTGGTATGGCTGGGTACAGACGGAGTGGTGAGTCAAGGTCCAAGAAGAGCCTGAATAGGTAGTGTGGTTCAGTTTGTCATCACTGGAAGTTTTGAAAAGCAGCAGATGCTACATTGTGTGAAGGAGGAGGTCAAGGGAATTATGAGTCAAGAGGCAAAACCATTCTCTGAAAATAGGTCTTTGTTTTCTTTTCATATGCCATAGATGACAGGGTTCTTTCTTTGCAAGTGTTGACTAAGTGAATTGTCCCCTTCCTGCTTTATGATTACCACTGTTTCCCTGGGCTCTGCAAAGCCCATGCCCAACTGCTGCCCTTGCTTTTTCAGTAGCTCAGATTCACAGAAGGGCAGGCCACAAATAGGCAAGAGGGTTTCTTCAGCAGGATAAGTCAGCCTGTCATTCCCTTTAGAACTAGGAGAATATACATTTTCCTGCAATGCTTACTACCTCAGAAACCCTTTCTTTCATACACTTAAATTTTTGGCATACAATTTGGCTTTTTCTATATTTTTAATTCTTATCCTTAAGAATATAGAAAACTCCTGGCCCTCCCCGGTGGCACAGTGGGTTAAAGCACAGCACTAAGAAGCTAAAGTTACTTCTGCATGAGTTTGATTCCCGCCTGCCCCGGGGGTGACCACATGGCACAGCAGACCTCTCTTGACCCGCCCGCTGCTCCCCTCAGCAGTGTATTTCATCAATCTGCCTGTTCTGCTCCCCACTCTGTCTCTGGTGAATCCTCTCACCACCCCTGTGCCTCTGGCTTGTACCCCAGTTCTGTATGCACAAATAAATCTTTTTTTAAAAAAAGAATATAGAAAAATCCCATATTAAAGTCTTCTTTCATAGATGAAACTTTCCATTTTGGGGACTTCTCTACCTTCCCTTCTATCAATGTTACTACTCATCCAGTCCACATCTCTAGAATCTGTTCAGTTCACTCTAGACATGAATAGTGGTGACTATCTCGTCAGCCTACTCAGGGAGCACGCAGGAGTTTTAATAGGGCCCTCTTAGAGACACAGACTTAACAGAACACAGAAAGTGGGAATGTTGAGTATTTTGAATAGAAGAACATGTTGACATAAGAGGAGTCCTTCTCTGGAGTCTCATCTGCCTTGAATCCAGGGTCCACTACTTCTGACTGCATAGTATTAAGCAACTTACTTAACCTCAATTTTATCATCTCAAAATGAGGGCAGCAATGGTACAAATCTAGAGGAGTGGTGGTGAGGATTAAATAGGATAAGGAAAATATATAAGAAAATACCTAATACGGTGCTAGATACAGATACCACTTACTCATGACTCTTAATATTTCAGAGCAGGGTTTCTTAATATTGGTTGATATTGTTGACACTGAACAGGGAAATTCTGTTCTTTTGGGCATTCTAACTTTGTAGGATAGTTAGCAGTATCTTGGTTTTTACTCAATAGACCTGGCATCTGGTACCTCTGAGATATGACAGTTGTCATGCCAAATGTTCCCTGGGTGACAGGGTTTTCCCTTGTTGTGAGTCAAGTGGGCAGGTCTTTGTATTTATCTCAACAGTCAATAGTAGATGATTTTGTGTCCTGTCTCTATGTAAGAAAGTGTCTACACAAATGCTTTCATTATGAATAATGCCATTTTTCTCTTTAAATAGCAAATGAACTTTCCAAGCACAGAAGTATGTATTTTATTTGGTGTACATCTTCAAATTTCCCTCTTCATGGCTGTTGAAGGTGAAGTAATGGAAGGGCATGAGGGAGTCAGACCCGAGAGTCAATATCACTGAACTTTCTTTTATATCTACTTTATCCCTTAAAAAATTGTGCTACTTTTGTTTTAAGCTCAGTGGTCTAGTCATTGGTCTTTTCATCAACATGGAATGACCCCTTTCCATGTTTTCATTTCCTAAAACACTTAACAATGGGCAGTATTATATTCTTGGTCTTTAGAGGTCCAGGAATACAATCAAATAGCCCAGTTAGAACAGAATGGCAGTCTGTGATGCACTTAAGAGTTGTTGGTAATTTCATCAGAAAGTATCAGGTTTTTTTTTTTTTTTAATTTTATGGGTGAATTTTTCATGTAACTAAAAGTTCTCTCATTCTACTCATTTTTTCTTTGCTTTTATATTACTTTTAAAAACAATGGTCTGGCCCTCCCTGGTGGTGCAGCGGGTTAAAGCACAGCACTGAGAAGCTAAAGCCAGCCACTTCAGCATGAGTTTGATTCCTGCCTGCCCCAGAGGTGGCCACATGGCGTGGCAGACCTCTCCTGACGAGCCCACTGCTCCCCTCAGCAGTGTACTTCATCGATCTGCCTGTTCTGCTCCTCACTCTGTCTCTGGTGAAGCCTCTCGCCACCCCTGAGCCTCTGGCCTGTACCCCAGTTCTGTATGCACAAATAAATAAATCTTTAAAACAAAACAAAACAAAACAAACAAAAAAATGGTATTTTAGAAGGACAGTACAGAAATGTTTTGGGATCTTTAAAAACTCAACTTGAAAAGATTATATTATCCAAGAACAGAGTAAATGCTTGAATGGCTTCCTAAAAACATTCAACAATCAGAATCAGAAACATTTGTGAAAAACTGTTTGACAGTATCACTATTAACTGACTTTTCATTCAGTAATCTGTAAAAAAGAATATCAAAGAAATTAGGATCCAGTCCCTTTGCTTCTGTGGTCATTCTCTGAACTCCTGTTGGGCCACAGAAAAGCACATTATGCCAAACACTAGTTCTCATTTTCTCGATTTAATGAGCTACTTCTGAGAAAGCTACTATTTCACCAGCACATTAGAAACCTCTGTGATGGCTATTGCAGAATTGAGTCTTGGGTCACCCAGCTGAAACTAATGTCAATGTTTTAGTTGTTCATTTATGTTTTTAAGACTTTAGGGCAAGACCAGATGGTTACCAGGCAACAACAGCTTATTGTAGCTACAATACATTAAGAATGAACTCTGGGTATGAGTACAAGAAGGAGCTTAGTATTTTAGTGAGAAGGCAATCATAAGCTGAACTAGATTATTATCTTTGTTATTAGATAAGACAAATACTGCTTTTTAGAATGGGGTTAAACATATTTTACTGAAGAAAGTTTGTTTGTACAGGTGACAACCCCACACCCAATAGCTTAGAGTTGTGAGGCACTGAAAATCTCAAAAGAGACTTTTTTTTATTAGATGGAGGAATTCCTATTAAGAACTGAAGTTAGGATAGCATTCACAAGCCTTATTTCTTAAAGTCTATTACTCTATGTACTGTGGGGAAGGAAAATCAAGGAGAGAGTGGGGAAGTTTTTTACTTTGGGGCAATTTTGGAATTTGTGCTTCACTTATGCAAATTTTTTTTTTTTTTTTTTTTTTTTGCCAAAGGAGAAGGAGAATTCAAGGTGCTGTGGGATGTGCCAGGTATTTAGGGGGTGGCATGCTTTGTCTTATGCAGGGAGAACTCTGGTAGATTAGCAGGCTCATAACATGATGTTATGTGAGGCTTATTAGGCGTGGCTGTGAGAAGAATGCAAACTGATCTGGAAAATAGCGAGACTTTCTCTAAATGTACCTGTGACTACCCTCAGAAGAAATTCAAGTTCAGAAGAGAAAATGTATGATACTAAAGTAGTTTAAACATATTAGGAAGGATTGGTGTTATAATTAAAAACTAGTAAAAGAAAAGTATAAATAGCAGAATGATAGTAAAAGAAAGCCTCCTATTTATCTTTACAACTAGAATTGGAAGAAAAAGTACAAGTATTGGAGTCTGAAAGCATAGTAGGTATCCATATAAATACCCACTCTTAGAGAAATGTTAGGACTGACAGAAGAAAATAACAATATTCATCTGCTTTGATGATTTGAAATGATCAAGGTTAAGATTTTGCTAAAATAGGGCCCTCCCTGGTGGCGCAGCGGGTTAAAGCACTGCACTGAGAATCTAAAGCCGCTTTCGCATGAGTTCGATTCCCGCCTGCCCCGGAGGTGACCACATGGCGTGGCAGACCTCTCCTGACCCACCCGCTGCTCCCCTCAGCAGTGTACTTCATCTATCTGCCTGTTCTGCTCCCCACTCTGTCTCTGGTGAAGCCTCTCACCGCCCCTGAGCCTCTGGCCTGTACCCCAGTTCTGTATGCATAAATAAATAAATCTTTAAAAAAAAAAAAGATTTTGCTAAAATAAGCTTTACAGATTTAAAAGTCAGGTTTCAAAAATTACAAAAATCAATAGCTGATTATAAGACAAACTGTCCCTAATATGGATGTACTGACATTAAAGCACATTATTGATAACTTATGCAAACTCATTGTAAACCTTAATTTTTTTCTAAGAAAACATTGCTCCACACTTGATCACAGTTTTCAAAAGTATATTTATGTAAAGGTAAGTAGCATTCTATAAACTCTTCTAGGGAAATGAAGGGACAATTCACAAGCAAAATACCATTCAATTAGACAGGGACATTAGTTGGTAATGTTAGTAGAAATTTAATTTTTTCTAAGATACTAAACAGTTATCTTACTCAAAGATAGATGCAGTAGTGTACATACTCTACTCATATATTTTTTCAAGATTTTATTTATTTATGCATGCAAAAGCTGGGGTATAGGCCAAAATATGGGGACTCATCAGAGACAGACTGGGGAGCACAGATGCACTAAAATATACAGCTGAAGGGTACAGGGCGTGAGACAGGAGAGGTTTGCTGTACTGTGTGGGTCACCTACTTGACCGTGGGTTAAACTCATGCTGAAGTGGCTGGCGATAGATTGATAGCACTGAGACTTTAACTTCTGTGTCAGCAGGCAGGCCCTATTCTATTCATATTTTTTAAAAATTCATTTTTTACTACAGAAATGTCAATGTTATTTATTTCACAGTAGTAGACCCAAGGCATAGATATGTATCATTTTGTTTAGCATACAAAGTACTGATGAAGCACACTATTTACAGTTTTTAAACGAGTATATCACAGTTGATATAGTTGCCATTTTTAGTGTCACATTATGCCTGTCATTACTAGACTGTTTTGGTCATGGAGCTTTTATCCTGGACTTTTACACATACACACACACACACACACACACATACAAGACAGTATGCACGATAGGGGTCAGGAAGACATTTCTGCTTTGCTGGATCATCTGTCTAGCACCTAGCAAAACTCCTGACATTTAGTTAATTCTGATTAATTGATGAAAAGTAAAACTACTTCTATGTGTAATCAATAAAGTCAACATCAACCTTATTTCCTTAGTCTTTTTTCCTTAGGCCTTGAAACTTCTGGAGAAAATAAGATAAAAATTATTGATTCGTGTGTTCTATGGTGGGGAAGAGCTAGAAGGTAGGAGACTCAGGTCTTCATCATCATTTTTCTGTGAATTATTGGGATGGAAATTAGCCTCCTTGGACATCAACTTCCTCAAATATAAAACTAGAGGACTGCTATGCTCCCCAAATTCTTATGTTGAAATCCTAATACTGAATATCAGGAGGTAGAGCATCTAAGAGAAGCTTGGGTAGGAGAATAGGGCTCTTTTGAATGGGATTCATGCTCTTAGAAAGGAGGACTCAAAGAGCACCCTTGCCTCCTGCTGTGGCCGGGGCGGGGGAGGGCACAGCAGGAAGACAACTGTATGGACCAGGAAGAGACTTTCACAGAACCCTACCAGTGGGCACCTTAATCTTGTATTTCTCAGTGCAGAATTTTGAGAAGTATACTTTTGTACTTTACAAGCCTCCTAATTACTGTTTTTTTGTTATAGTAGCCTGAAGGAACTAAGATACCACAAGATGCTACATCTTTTAAACACTTGTTTAACAGAAATAGTGCTAATTTTAGCATCCAATTAAACATATAAGATGTGTAGACTTATATATAGCTTACTCCTCAGGAAATATTTTAAGTGGAAAATTCTATCTCTATCTTGCAAACATATTTTTCTTAAAGGATTAAATTGGAAAACTCTCCTAGAAAGGCAGTTTGCTGCAGTGAAAAGATATGAGTTAACATTCATGTTCTTACACTTGCCAGATATAGGACATTGGCAAGTTACTTAAACTCTTGGAACCCTAGATTTCTTACCTAATAAGAAGGGAAATAAGAGTTTAATTAAGGGATTATTATGAAAATTAAATGGCATAATGTTCATGGGACACTTGCTTTGGTGTTGACACAGAGTGATCCAGATCCCTTTGAAAGATTCCCTTTCCCCAGCTTGTAAAGGCTGGGTGCAGTGCTCGAATCTTCACCACATTGAAGAATTCAAACATTATCTCAAAACAGGACCCACCCTGCTTCATTCTTAACAACAAGGAGGTTACTCTGAGCTTGATACAAGAGATTCATAGATAAAAAGACCTGGCATTTGTCCTTGATGAAAAATTCAGAGGGAAGACAGATAACATGAGAATTACAACATAAAGCAGTGAGTGATTGATGAGATTGATTTTCTTTCTATTATCTTCAGGAGGAGCTGAGCTCCTAGAAATGGCTCAAAGGGCCATATATATTCAGAGATGGGACTGAAAACTGTTGACATAGAAGGAGTTCATCAGTGACTTCACTTAAATGATAACAGCAGTGTCAGTGTTGGATCTCAGAGACATCTAGGCTATTGCAAGTCACTGAATAGTCAGTTGCATGTGGGTGAGGACATTTGAAGAGGGGTGTGGATGGCAGGAGAGGCAGATGTACACGCATGGGCAAGAGTAAAGGTACATAGGGCCTGGCTTAGAGGAGGCAGATCACATTTATTTGAGCAAAAGTCATTGATGAGGGGAAAAAGTGGGCATTGAGACTCAAGAGGTCTGACTTACTAAGAGGATGACACACAAAGGAATACAGGATGCATTTGAGGGGGCAGTCAACACTGTCTTTCAGATTCAAGTGGGCAAGGATATAACATCATCTTGGCATCTATTTGTTGAACACCTCCATGTACCAGGAACTGTGCTTTGCTGTTTTCTGAATGTTATTTTCTGCTCTTCACAATAAATTAGACATAACTTTTCAGGTGGGGAATCTGAGTTAAGTAGCTAGATGCTCACAATTACCCATTTTTAAATTAAGCAACTGGCATACAGGGAGGAATGGTATTTTAAAAGGATTATTTTCAGGATAAATTATTAAGAATGAAAACGATGAGATTTGAATGTGAATTAGGAGCTGTTTTAGGCTGTCATGTTTTAAAAAGAAAAGGTAGCAAGAACATTAAAAAGAGAGGATTTGTGTTCAAAGAATCTTTCAAAATATGGACAAGATATTTTAATATAGGTATGTTCTGGAATGACAAGGGTTTTTAATAATAAAAATGTTTTGCCTGTGTTTTAAAATTATCTGGTGACTATATCATATGAGCAACAGTGGAACAGACTCTGAAACTGTACTGAATTTTCACACCAACATAGTTAACCTTGGACAGGTTATTTTATATATGCTGAGTCCTGATTTCCTCCTTTTTTTTTTTTTTTAAAAAGATTTATTTATTTGTGCATACTGAACTGGGGTACAGGCCAGAGGCTCAGGGGCAGCGAGAGGCTTCACCAGAGACAGAGTGGGGAACAGAACAGGCAGATCGAGGAAGTACACTGCTGAGGGGAGCAGCGGGTGGGTCAGGAGAGGTCTGCCATGCCATGTGGTCACTTTGGGGCAGGCAGGAATTGAACTCATGTGGAAGTGGCTTTAGCTTCTTAGAGCTGTGTTTTAACCTGCTGCGCCACCAGGGATGACCACTATTTTCCTCATGTTTAAAGCAGGAGGTAATAATATTATCTATGTCATTGGGTTGCTTAAGCATAAAATGTATACAGAGATGTTTGGCAAAAAGTAACTCAGATGCTTTAGTCTTCATTGCTTGATACCTTGGTCTTTATTCACCAACCAGTTATTTAGAAATTACCTAGAGTATGCTAAATACTAGCTAGGGATACAGAGATGGAGTCTTTCTGCTTTTAAACACACTTGATTTTTCCTATATCATACTCTGGCTGGGAAGATATTAAACACATCTTGGTTAAAACAATTTCTGAGGGTCCTCCCTGGTGGTGCAGCAGGTTAAAGCACAGCATTGAGAATCCAAAGCCACTTCAGCATGAGTTCAATCCCTGTCCTGGAGGTGACCCACATGGCGCCGCAGACCTCTCCTGACCCGTCCTGTGCTCCCCTCAGCAGTGTACTTCGTCAGTCGGCCTGTTCTGCTCCCCACTCTGTCTCTGGTGAATCCTTTCACTGCCCCTGCACCTCTGGCCTGTACCTATGCATAAATAAATAAATCTTTAAAAAAAAAAAACCAAAATGTTAAGGGGAAATAATCCTAAAGGAACTCTGAGGAGTCTTATGGACTCCACCCCCTACTCCAGCTTTCTGTTATGGACTCCACCCCCTACTCCAGCTTTTTGGACTCTACACATTACTCCAGTGATTGAAAACTACAACTCCCAGCAGTACCAGGGAGAGAACTGCAGGACCCCAGGGCGGAGCTAGCAGGAATGGATTATGGGACATTTTGGGGGGATAAATAGGGCGCCATTGCATCTCGGGCTCACTCGTCCGTCTCTTGCTCTGCCTCTGGCTCTCACTCTCTTGCTCAGGAAGTAGCTCTCCGGACCGCGTGACTTTGTATGTTCAGTCAGCCTAGCCATAAGGTATTCCACTTACTTTGTATCCTGCTCTTTCCCTGGGTTGTTTCCTATTCCTTTCCCCTTTTGTAACTAAACCCATTATTGACCCTTTTGTGTGTCCCTGCAGTATAGCTGAATTGTGAGTGCGCTGGTGAGGCACCACAGACAGGCGGCCCAGTCCACTCTGGGCTACCCTGTAACAAAAACACTTTCTGAACAATGTGGGCACCAGCGATTCCAATTCCCCATTCATGATGTCACTCATTCCTCTAGGACTTCCTTGCTACCCTTCCTACCTCTCCTCCAACATGGCACTTAGACCTGTTCAGCCTGTTATCTTTTATGACAGGTGATCTGCTTAATTACCAGATAACATGATGAAGTCTGGTTACTTCAGTAGCCTCTTCCCTCTATGTTCCCTAAACTTATCCAAGCTGAATGTTTGTACAGGTGCAGGAGTCTCCTTTTTGCTAATTCCTTAGACTAATGTGTGATGTACTATGTCTTAATAATGGATGCATTTCTCTTTGTAAGAGGTTTTCTTAAATATGAATTTAAAAACCCCTCATTTTCATAAACTGGAGAGAAATGTTAATGATTACAATTTTCAGTGCTGTTCTAAGCTAAGGAAGATTTGTTTGGGAAACATCATTTATTCATGATATCTTAAGCCATACCATAAAGCTTTGTCTCCCAAATTTAGGTTATGCAGGGGTGCAAGGAATTCTGCTCAGGAAAATACTTCACGTTGTCTGGAAGGGTTCAAATTAGGCACTGTAGGCTTAATATTGACATTGGTTGGGTTGATGAAAACTAGTGGTATGGGGACACTTGGTCCTGTGAATTTACCCACAATCCTTTAAAATCGACAGATGAACAGTCACAGAGAAAAGATTGAACAGGAAGATGTCTACATAAATAAATGAAAAGGAAATGAAAATAGCAAGCACTTTCACTTAAAATAACCAAATGAAATGCCAAATGAGTAAGGGAAGAGCTACTTTAAAACCAAGGAAGCATTTTAGAGTGAGTGGGACATTGGAAGAGTGGTAAATTGTTTACCTGTCCAAAAAAGACAGACGCTGGCATCCCAGTCACTGTGCCTTCCAAATAGTCAGTATTTATTTAAGAAATGCAAAGTATTCAATCATAAGGCAGCTCTGAATAGCAAACAGCAATCACTGAGAAAGACTAGTCAGATCCTTAATGAAATAAATCTGAGGCTCTAGTTTTAAATGTGACATCAGGAATGAGATTGATGCCCAGAGGAAAAGTCCCTATGTTAAACAAACCAAAGACTGTGAAATGTGAATTGAAAAAGTAAAAATTATATGTGGTTTATTTCTGAGGATTTAAAATAATTTCCTCATTTTCTATGAACATGGGAATATGGGAAATAATTTTGTGCAGAGCCAGGTTATTTTTGTGTTAAGAAACCTTTGCATTATAAAACACTTTACATTTATTTAACTTCACATTTATTTTCTGATGATCACTTATTTTCCTTTAGAAATTATATAGTCACTTTTCTTCTAATAATTTGAGAGAAAAGCACTGATGGGTTCATTTGGAAATAGCCCAAAAAAAGAGAAAGCTCTCTAGATATTTAAAAGAGATGGAATTTAATCCAGGGAAATGGTTGAACAGATGATGCAAGAATTGAGAAGCTAAACTGGGGATAGTGAATCAACCTAGAGATTAACAGCCGCAGAAAATCAATCTGGAGATTAACAGTATCAGGAAACCAATGACGCTACCACCCACAAGTCACGAGGGTACAACGGGAAGAGGTGATATTACTGGAATTCAAAGTTCAAGGTCATGAGGGGAAACTGGAGGGAATCTGTTTGGGGGCTGAAAAAAACACAGTCCATGGATGTGAGTTCCTCAGGAACCCGCAGAGAAAAACCAGGGTAAGGAATGGATGTGAAGGCAAAAAGAGGCACAGAATATGGCAAGTAAGGTAAATAAATTTTACATTTTCATTTTCTCCCCCAGAATAAATGTTATACTAGGTAAATTGATATACTAATATTTTTTAAAATGGCACTAAGTTTGTTGAATAACATTATTGAACAAACATCTTTTAAATAAATGAAATCACATTTTCTACAGACATTTCAATAAACCACATTTATGCACCCTTAAGATCATGGGAGAATTATCTACCTTCATTTTGAAGCTAATCAATAACATGAGGATGCATCTCTGCTTCTCAGAGTAGATTTAGACAGTGATGAGTGCTCTGTGAATTGCATTGCATTCAAAGTTCTGAACAGAGGTATATTCTGATGTTGGGGAAATCACCATTCTTTGAAGTAAATAATAAAAGCATACCTTGAAAATTAAACTTAGGGGAAGACGGGAAGCCATGCAATATCTTTAATAATGCCATCACTCAATTCTTCCAGTCCTCTCCATTCTGCTGGGAAATGACAAGGGCATATTGCGGACTAGTAGCAAATCACCTAATTGCAGGTTCCTGTCTTGTAACACGGAAGGGTGATGTAAAAACTACTTATCTATCCATTGCATGGCCAGAAAAGCATAGCTCATAATGTGAGGATGTGCTGGCGCTTCGTTGCACACAGCAGTTTAAAACCCAACCCGACTTTAATTGAAGAACATATAACCTTTCAATGGACACCCTCTTAAGTACTACCTTATCTTACACCCAGATTTATTAATGATTAATCAGCCACCACTGCTGCCAAATTTTCTTCTCATTTTATCTGTTTAAATATGGTTATAATATCATTTTTGCTTTATTACTCTGCTATTAAATAATTTAATATATTAAAAATAATTAGGTGGCCTTTCAAACAGAATGAAGCATGGTAGCATTTGCTTAAGAGAACCCAGAAAGAGCTGTTAGGGTCATCTCCATATTTCAAATCTCATACTTTAGATAGTTTTTGATAATTAAAAAAACCCACAAAAATAAGTAAAAAAAAAAACAGGCTAAGTTTTTCATTCTTTTGCACCTAATTAAAAGTAAAAACTTTGATCATTTTTAATCCTATTTTCTTTTCATGCAAAGATGAGAGGCACTTTAAGAGGAAAGAGTTCGATGATAATCTTAAAGTCTTTGTTTCAGAACACACTCACCTAAAATTCAGTGAAGAAACAGCATGAACTTTCCAAAACCATCTGTTTTCTTTTCGTTGATGGCAGTTGACTATGGCATGTAAAGGCTCTCCAAGCACTTCATGAAGGAACTGGTCAACCCTATTAATCTGCAGTGAGAAAGTAAGCAATTCACACATGTCAGAACAGGCAGATACAAAGTTACAGCATTTTACAAATCCCCTCATACACTAATAATGATTTGTAATATTTGATTCAGACTCTTGATTTTACCATAAGAAATAGAGCAACAGACATTTGTGCCAGAAGTCATGTTACACCTTAGAGTGTGAGGCTATGGGGCGTGAAGTGTCTGTCTGCTCAAGATCAAACTGTCACTTAGTAACAGAGAGTGGCCTTGAACCTAGACTTCTAACATAGCTCTTTGTTTTTAGTTGATTAAAAACCCAGAAATAGGAAAATATGGTATCTTCTGTTTTCCAAATAAGTAAATTTCTGACATCTATGTCACCATAATTTCTACTACAGCCAAGGGAATTACAGTTGGCCAGAGTTCTAATATTTTAAGCTCAAAGCATCCTTAGCAGACACCCTACAAGAGTGGATTCTTGCAAGGCAACCTGAAATTATTTAATTATGCATATGACCGATAATGTTGTGTAATTATAATGTAAATAGTCAATTGTTTGGAAAGTTGTTGATGCTTTAGCAAAGCTGAATGATTTCATAGGCTCTTGCCTTATGAGAAAAATCATATGAGAACTGAAAGGAGAGGCTCCAGCTGGCACTTCCCTGGCCCAAAGCTCCTGCCCTGTCTGGTAGTGACCCTGCACTATACTGTCAGCTAATGCCCTCACATGGTCTTTCTTCCCCTTCCCTGTTAGATGTCACTATATGGGTGCCACATGGCTTTAAGCTGAGAAGTGGAAGCTCAGGCAATTTTAAGGTTAAGGAAAAGAATGGAGAAGTTGAGACCTCACCGAAAATCAAGGGGACAAAGGGTCTGGTTGCCATGTGAGTGAGAAGGACAGAGGGAGCCTAGCTCAACTCCCTGGCTGGCTACAGGTGCCTCTGTCCCCTGCTCCACCCCTGCCCTCTACTGTTCTCCTTAACCCAGGTCCTTGACAATGTTCACCATAAATACTTCAGCTTTTCTGTCCTCAGGCATCCAATACTTCAGCTTCATAGAGAAAATTCTATATTCTAGCCTCCCTTCCCTGTCTTTAATCCAAAGTCAGATATATTCAACACAGAAGGAGACTTATTTAAGAGGAGATTAAAAAAAAAAATGTTCACTACATTATTAACTCTTGTTCTGGGAACAAATCTTTTCCTCCCCTGGATTCCCAATACATGTACATGTAAGACATCTCTTACTTTTTGAAAGATTGTAATGACCACTTCCTTTTATGGAAGACTCACATCTCTGTTTTTAATAGTAGAAAAGACATCCAAAGAGGATTTCCACTTCTCCAATAAAAGGCAAGAAGCAGTCAACTACTCCAGAGCCCCAGAGGGAGGGTGAGAGTAGCCTCATTGAGCTCCTTCCTTGGGAACTACTTGATACAGGCTGAATTTTCCTCAAGCCATTCCTGCCTTTATTATATGTTGGTGATATCTTAGGTTTTGTGTGTATTTTGTTTGGAGATATGGAATTATTTATTATTTATTTTGGGGATATGGAAATACATATAAATTAATGGTAATTACTTTTTCTGCCATGTTGCCCTCTGGGAATGATTTCCTAGAAACAGTCCATTTTCATTTTTTTTTTGTTTAGAATTCATTTTATTCAGGTAATATTGGTTTACAGCACTGTATATGATTCAGAAACATAGAATCCTACTTTCAGGTGTTTGTTCTAGGATCTGTGTAAATTAGACCGTTACAACTGGCCCAGGCCAGACATGAAACTGCTACACAATCTTATACATTTTAATGTGATGATTTATGAATATAATAATTTTTTTCAGGTAAATAAACTTACATCCAGAAACATTTGCCCATATAGAGTCATTTCAAGAAATTCCTTGGTCTTGACTTGGGAACTTCTTGGATCATGCTGCTGCTTGTTGCTTCCCTACAAGCAACTATGGGAAAGATATTTTTGGTTTTGGAGGAAGTGTGGGTATGACTGGGTAGAAGCTGGGTATCCTGCTGGACAGTCTACAATTGCATAGGAAGCTCCCCAAGAAAGAATGATTGTCTGTTTCAAAAATACAATTACGCTGAAGCAAAGAAACAGTCTTTATGGTTCAGGTCTGGCTCTGTCTTCTCACTATATAAATTTACAAGTGGCCCCATCCCGACCTCTGAAGTTGTACAAGTGAAATATAATTGCCCTTCTCAAACTTCCTCCAACTCTAAAAATCACATTAAATTTCTTCTTAAAAATCACCTTCCATTTCTGGTGTTTCACACCACCCTGACTTCCTTTACTGTAGAGCATGTTGTCATGCAAAATTGTCATTAACCTTTTCTGTAAGAGAATCTTCTTTTGAGGACAGGGACTGTCTTGTTTATTTGTTTACCATTGTTAAGGGAGTTTAATTTTTTAAAGAGTACAGGGGTACAGGCCAGAGGTGGAGGGGCGGTGAGAGGCTTCACCAGAGACAGAGTGTGGAGCAGAACAGGCAGATTAATGAAGTACACTGCTGAGGGGAGCAGCAGGGGTTCAGGAGAGATGTGTTGCATCATGTGGGTCACCTCTGGGCTGGAGATCGAACTCACACTGAAGCAGCTGCTGCCAGCTTGCAGTGCTTCATTCTAACCTGTTGCACCACCAGGGAGGGCCCGAAGGGTATTTAATTTTAAGGCTAAAATCATTAAAGTTTAGGATGTTTATGGTGTTTAAAATGAAACTCCCTACATGATATGCCTTGGAAGTGCTATCTTGGGTAGTTGATATTTTGTAGAACCATTACTAAACACAAAACTGGGTGTTTTCTCACTCAGCTCCCATACAGAGTTACAGTACAAACATATTCAGATCACCAGATCACTGGCTTAAGAATATCAAAATAGCTTAGTAAAATGGATTTGGGATTGCGGGCCCTTGGACTAAATTCAAATTCTCCCCTGATGCACAGAAGGTTACTAGGTCATAGTCGGAGAGAGGACTGCTGGGAAACAGACCTCCTTTAAAGTGGAAGATAAAAGCCAGCGCTTAGGGAGATGTGGACACCCTTTCTATTCCAAGGATTTGTTCCTGTTGACACAGAGTGAGTTCAGCCTGAGAACCAGGAAAGGCTTGGATGTCTGTACATATTTCCTATTAAGGGCATAGAGTGTTACTTCAGGCTCCTAGGATACAGAGGCAGTGACCCTGGTGCAGTTAAGCTCTCAGACTCAGTGTTTTCCCATCACACAGGCAAATCAAACAGCCTGGTGGAGGCCATCGACCCGGAATCCTGGGCCTCTAGGGAAGTGCTGAAGAGTGTGATGTATAGTCACCTACTCCTGTGAAGTTTATAAGTCTTAGGCCAAATAATCAGGGTTGTTCATCTAATCTTAGAGGGAGATGTCCATCTTCAATTTCTTTGCATCCAAGTATAATCCACTGATTGCAGAAATATGGGTTATACTTCACAATCCTAAAAAGTCTGGTACTGATGAGGGTGCCTATTACAGTTGCCCTCCTCAGCAGTGACTGTAACACTCTAACCCCAAATGAGGAGAGTACGGAGCCAGGGAAGACAGCACCAAGTCTAGTTTCACCCTTGATATTTTACTGAAAGTCAGGTACAAAAAACTTCATACTTTATCACTTAGGTTAAAGTAAGATTAAATAGTGAGAATAACAGCATTTGAACAAAATAGCCACTAGATGGAATGGACACAAATATTCAGAGTAAATGTAGAATTTTTAATGTCATAAAGCCAGTGGCCTGCTCACATTCCAGAGGCCTTAAGAAAAAATATGGTGACTCCCCTGTCAAGGTCAGTTCAGTGGGGTATTCAGTCAGTGCTTTTAAATGTACTAGAGTAGTATGACCCACTACAGTGGGTCATAAAAGATTTCTCAATTCCCTTTTGTACACAGAATTGTTTCCCCTCTAGAAGACTGCTTTTTATTTCTGTGGTATTTTACTGTATGAATAAGCAGTGGCTTAGCTAGATGAAGTTTGCATTTTAAGGGCACAATTTTTCTCACCCTTATAGGTAATACCTTGCCTGCACAGAGCAGAGCTATTCACAAAGGAACTCAAGTGCTAAGAAGAACTCACTGAGTGCCCATAGTTTATTTTTCTTTTTAAAATTAAGAAATGTAAAACTAGATTATTTTGTTAGTTGTGAGTAAAAAACTTAACAAGAATTGGTCAAAGATAGGAGGAAACAGACTTTTTTTATAAATAAAAGAAACTATCTTAGGACTTGGTAAAAATTTAATAAAGAAAACTAGCATCAATCCACTACCCAGAGGCAATCCCTATAAAATGGATGCACATTTTATATAAATTTATTTCCAATTATATGTACACATGTATGTATATATAATTTTTAATGAAATAGGTTATAATCTATATATAATTTTGTTTTTTAACTCTTTTTATTAGTTAGCCATATACATTCACCATAAATAATCAGCAAAAATAAATTCATGGCTATGATATTATTTTATCAAATTGATAATTAAAGGATATGACAATTGATTATATCCACAATCAATGATGATTTAGGCTATTCATATGCTTTACACACACATTTATGTAGAGCCCATTTCTACTATATTTTAAGGTAGGCAGTAGGTCATCATTTTATAGAGTAATATTTATTTTGATATAAGAAATCTCTATTGTCCAAAGCCATGCATTACAAAATATTAAAAATGAATCATTTCCTCAGAATATACTTTCACTGAAAATGATACTTTATATTGTAATATTTTTTAAAAGTACAATTACAAGATCAATGAATGTCTCAATTATTTATACGATTACTATATTTCTGTAGATCTTGTTTTAGGTGAAAATTTCCTTTGATGAACTAACTAGAACACTAGGCACCTTAAACAGAATAGCAGCTAAAACCACTCGATAGTGATGACCTCATTAAAATTTTAAACTATTCATCCTAAAATTAATTCCAAGTAAGGTCCAAAGATTAACGTATTTTTACTGGCCATGGTAAAAAGATGTTTATCCAAGTTTAGTCTCTCATCTCTTGTCTCTCAGTACCCTTGCCAAATTGGTCAAAAAGAGAACTGAACTTATAGACATTAAATCACAATGCACCGACTAATATTTTGAACTAGTCACACACATATATCATAGATTCTATTAAAACATCCCCTTTATGCCCTCCCTGGTGACGCAGCAGGTTAAAGCACAGCACTGAGAAGCTAAAGCCACTTCTGCATGAGTTCGATCCCCGCCTGCCCCGGAGGTGACCACATGGCGTGGCAGAC
>NW_004567117.1:20834001-20855309 GCF_000260355.1 Condylura cristata | reverse complement strand
GCCACTTCTGCATGAGTTCGATCCCCGCCTGCCCCGGAGGTGACCACATGGCGTGGCAGACCTCTCCTGACCCGCCCGCTGCTCCCCTCAGCAGTGCACTTCATTGATCTGTCTGTTCTGCTCCCTGCTCTGTCTCTGGTGAAGCCTCTTGCCGCCCCTGAGCCTCTGGCCTGTTCCCCAGTTCTGTATGAACAAATAAATAAATCTTAAAAAAAAAAAATCCCCTTTAATCTGTGACCATCTACAGCTTGCCCATATGTTATGTTTATTCACTTGTTAGAGATGCCCTGCACACATCTAAGAGATTGCTAATGCATCATGATTTGATATATTTGAGTCTGATTTTACCTGATGTAAAGATCAAAATATATAGAAAAGAAAAAAAAAGGAGGAAAGAAAACTGGCCATGATGGAAAACAGCAAAATAAAAAAAAATATTTTCTGGGATTTTTACCCAGAAAATTACATTAGTAATTACATTAGTAACATTAAAAAGGGGGATGCAGAGTATGTACATCCCACAATGTATTGAATATATTTTTTGCACTTGGTATATATAATTCCACATTTGAAAGAGCCTTTTGTCTAACATGCATGAAATCTAACCAAAAACTTATTATGATAACACAATATCTATGCAAATATATCAGCTATTTGGATACAACTTTAGTGACAAAAATCTGACATAAAATCTAGATTCTTATAGATACATGTATATATATATATTTAACATTTAAGTGCAAAATATGAATGCATTTCTTTTTAGACAAAGACATTTTCTTCTGTAAATCATAAATAAACAAAAGGACTTAATTCTAGGAATGGATATAAAAGCTTTCCCTGTTGGCAGTATATTTCTACTTTGATTGATGACCTTGAATATGTCACATGTCTCAATAGTGAGGGTTACTGAGAGCTGATTTACTTTCATTTGACTCTGATAGGATGAGTGTCTTTAAAAAAAAAATTGGAGATAAATGATAGAGCATTTAATTTAATATCAGTAAGTAAGCTGCCATGCCATTTTAGATTAAAAAAAGTGATACAATTCCCTGCACAATAGGCTTTCAAACTTTTGTTCTGAAGACCCTATAGAATTTTAGATTTATGTGTGTTCTATCTATCAATATTTTTCCAATTAGAAACTGACTTAGGAATCTTAAAATGATTTTATAGTTTACTTGCATAATAATGATGACAACCCTAGATGTAGTATAAAATACAGATTTAAAAAAATTAATACTATTTCCCAAATTCATAAAATTTAGTGAAACATATGGCATGATTTTACCTGTTTTTTGAAATATCTTTAGTTTCTGCCTTAACAGTAGATTTTCATGTCTGTTTTGCACTTAACCTATTGCAATGTTATTGTGATTGAATATGAAGGAACACCAAAATTACATAGATTTGCAGTTTGAAAAGGCAGAATATGTTCGTAGCCTCTCAGGTGATTCTTAATAATTTTTTTTGATACAACAATGGAGAATCAAGTGGTTGATTCTCAAAGGTGAACCACAATGTGGAATCTTACTTGTATCAATAAACTTTGTACTGTCCATTGCATTCAAATCCATGATCTGCCTCATTAATTGTATAGATTAATTTACATATGTATGATTTTATGGCATTATGAATTGGTCATTTAGTAAATATTGGGTCACTGAATTATGCAGATCTTCCAAATGTTGATGCATTTCATTTTCAATAATAAAAAAGCTATGTGTGTGTGTGTATTGCCATCAATCTCATCAGCAAAATCTGTAGGTATTGGGAAGCTGTCAAGCTCACAGTGACACATGCAAGTTTTCCAAAGTTCAATTTTTTTACTTCACATTTTGAATTTTATCATTGTCAGAGAGTACCATAAGTTTCCACTCAAGTAATAGGTTCACTTCACTTATTTTTAAGGCAATATTTGTCAAATACCATGTCTGAGTAGCCATAGTTTACCTGCCAGTTGTTCTTTCAAGTAATCATATTCTATAAAAGAGGTGACGAGTTTAGGTTGCACCTCTGAACAGAACAATCATACTTACAGAGGGCCACTGCCCTCAGTACATTTCAAAAATACTTCTTGCATAGTCCCCTCACACAGAATATTAAAATGATGTCTATTAGCATTTCAAGGCTTAATAAGATTGTTGTTGATGCTTGCATGTTTGTTTTTTATTGTAAGTATAGGGGAGCAAGGGATATAATTACTTCTGGTATATTTTCATGCCACTTCCCTGATTTAAAATAAGGAGTTTTACCCATCATCACTTTTTCATCATCAGTGCTAATGTTTACATAGTCAAGCTGGGAGAAAATATGTTATTGTTATTATTAGTATAGTTTTACCTCAAGGATCTCCTGAAAATATCTGGGCTTTTCATTGAAAACCATTCCTCTAAGTGGAAGACAATACAATAAGGTGTTGGTCCTGAGGTAGGACAGAGTCACTGGTAAATTTCACATCACTATTGCTTTTATTCTTTATGTGATACTGAGCTAGTTACTTAGGTATTCCAAGCCCCATTTTCCATATCTTTAAAATAGGAATAGAAACAGAGCTTACTCACAGAGTTGCTCCAAGGATAAAAAGAGATCACTTGGTAGGCTGCATAACACACAGTCAACTCAGCAGATGCTATGGTTACTAATATTTATATTGCTTCTTTTTAAGATCAAGAAGCAATGATGTGATTAAAACAGAGTATCAGCTGTTTGTGAGATTTGTTTATGCTACACAAAACCAACTTTAGTTCTACATTTGTGAGTACAAATTACATGCAGATATGGGTTTTTCCATGTTGAGTACAAAGATTGCTATTTTGTCATTGTGTGCTCCTTTTGCAAGCCCTTCTAGTCAGTCATGATAGCTATTTCTTGATAGAATTAGTGGTGACAAATGAGAGATGGTATTTTGATGGAGACCTGTGGTTTTCCACTCCCTTATATGCTTCTTGCCACAATCATGAGTGGAAAACAGATATCACCAATGGATTATACTATAATCAAGAAGCTAGATCATAAGGAGTCACAGAGATTCATTTGTCTAAGATGTAGAACGAACATTTGAGAAATGTCTTTCCTGGAAAATTTTCTTTAGCCTTAAATTCAGTCTTCCAGATTTTACCAACTTGTGGAGAAAACTGAATTCAAGGAATTGGACTCTAAAGAAAAAAAGATAAAAGAGTGTATTTGCGCAAAGAAAGGTGAGGTGTATGTGTATGGTATGCTTCATAAAAAGGAATTAGCAGAGACTTTAAATATTATTGGAAAAACTCAGTTCATAGACCTACATAAGTGATGTAAAATGAGATAAGAAGGTATAACTCAGATCTAGGCACATGCTACCTGAATATTTTCACCCTACAAATATTTGTTATTGGCTCAGGGAAATATATTTTGTCTTATTTTCCTTGCAATTGTGAGAGGTTAACTTGGTCTATTTTTCTTTTTACCACCTTTGATATTGACCTCCGTACAGACAACAAAACAAAAACAGAATGGCTGTTATCAAGAAAATGATGATTCAACCTTGATTGTAAGTGACATACAGTACTTGGTTCCAGAGTGGAAAAAATAATAGAGAATGGTTACAAAGGAGTTGATTGAGAGTGTAGTCTGTTTCAAGAGCAACTTTACAGCTGGACATGCCATGTAGAGATCCTGAATAGACATATGCTTCTATTTTCATGTTCGGGGTAGAAATAAAAATTTTTACATGATATCTTCTGATTTATAAATGCTGCTCAATTGAACATGTTAAACAGAAAAGTTGGCAGGGTTTACAGGCTACACAAGTTTGGATTTTTTCAAATATATGATTTCAGTTCCCCTCAGTTTCATGAACTAATAACATTTTTGATGGTTAGAAATGCCAAAACAGCTAGCTGAATGAATTTTGGTTACTTGTTGAAAACTTTCATTTATGTGAAATTCACTAAAATCAGCATGGTAATTTTACTGCTTGTGCCAATTAGACTTGTAGAGTATTGTATAAAGGATCATCTTATTCACTAGCTGGAGCAGTATCTGATTGCTACTGGCTAATTTGATCCCTGGCTTAAGAATTTAGTAGCAGCTTAGCACTTATTAATTAATGGAGAGTATTTTATATCCTTTTGTTTAGAAGCTTTTCTTTCTTGAGGAAAGCATTTTTAGGGTAGGGAATGGGACTGCATTTTGCATTTTGAAAATATTAAATAGAATTTCAAACAGTTCAGTAATGGTAGTTAGTTAAGGTTCTTGAAGTTAAAAAACAGGCCCCATCATAACCTTGTTTCATTTGGATAAGCTCATGTTTAAAAACACTGTCCCCAGGTATTATATACCTATAGCTCAAATGTCAACTCTCAAGGATGTTTCTCTTTGTATAATCATTGCTTTGCTCTCTCACACATTTGGATAACTTAATGAACTGAAATACAATTGCTTTTAGAAGCTCAATACTTCATTATACTTTTGTTTTGAAAATAGTTTTTCAGTTTAGAGTATGTCAGCAAAACCAACCCAAAGAATGTGGATGTTGTTACAAGGTCAGCTTTTCAGAAACGGAAAGCCGTGTTACTGGCATCCTGTCAAAAAATCACCATGGGTTGCAGGGCCATTCATGGGCAATGAGTCAGCAGCTCTGACAATACTAAATAGGGTAACTCATTAAAGTGCAAGATAATAGGTGCATATGCTCCTTTAGAAAGCACTGGCAAGAGGAACTATCTTATTTCTCAGATTATTCAGAAGGAAGTTCAAATAGCTAACTAAAGCCCAAATGCTAGCTCATGTATGTGTTCATATATATATATATATATATATATATATCTGTGTCAGAACTTATATTAAAATAATTACACATAGGAATTTCTTCTGTAAAGAGAAACATGTTCAGATTGAGAGCTGAAATGTCAGAAATGAGGCATTTTAAATAGGATTTTGTGGTGCTAAGAGAGAGTCATATTTAAGACTTGGACTGTCCAACCCAATAAGCAATGATTACACATGGTTATTGGACAGCTGAAGTGTACCTAATCCAAATTGAAATGTGTTATAAGTGTAAAACACACATTGAATTTCAGAGATACAAAACAAAAAGAGTAATCACTCATTAATAACTTTTAATATTGAATAGTTGTTGAAATAATAGTCTTGTTATATTGGGTCAAGTAGAATACTTTTAAATTAATTTCACTTTTTTAATGTGTGTTTTAGAAAATTTACAGTTTGTATGTAGTCAATTTATATTTCAATTGGACAATATTGCTTGTAGTTTCAATGTCCCTCTGTCTCTCTCTCTCTAACACACACACATACAGATGGAGGGAACGGGAGACTTATTAGTGGATATTTTAAAAATTCAGTCATCAAAATTCCATTTAAAGTGATGATTTGTATATCACACCAAAGAAAGGCACATCATAAGCCACAGCATTAAAGACATCCTACTTTGGGTCTGAGTAAAAGGGCATTAATCATAGTTCATTTAATTTTGGTCACTTTACCAAGGATGCATGGGCATTACCAGAGATGCTGAAAACCGCTTCCCCCTTACCATTCTTCTAGAATCAAATGAGCTCTGTAGAGTGAATTGCATAGCTTCCTAAACTTTCCAGTTGTTTTAGACTTGCTGTCAAGAACATTTTCACTAAAGTGGACAGGGTGTAATAATAAAAGGTTGGGCTTAAGCTTTAATTTAATAAGGCTTTTGATAAAACCAAAATCTAGCTACTAACTTTTAAATTTTTTATTTATTATTTTTGCATAGAGAATTGGGATGTATGTCAGAAGTATGGGGGGGCAGAAATTCACCCAAGAAAGAGTGGGGAGCAGCAGGCAAGACAGGAGAGGTCTGTTGTGCCATGTATGGATGTATGGTTGGGAATCGAACTTAGGCCATAGTGGTAATAGTTCTGAGACTTAACCCCTGTGCCACCAGGGAGGCCCCCTAACTTGTCTATTTAAATTGGCCAATGAAAAATTGCAATTTCAAGATCTGACTGAATACTTTGAGTATGATTTGTAATCACTGGTAAATTGTCCTCTGAAAGTTTCCTAGCAGTCTTTCTCCTATTCTTTGCAACTCCACCCATTTTTAGTTCCTTTCTTTGCATCAGTTGCACTACCCATTTTCTTTCTACTTCTTAGACATCATGTACTTTGCAAACTTTGGAGTCAAACAGATTCCACTTTGGGAATCCCAAATCACCAACCTCTTACCCTTAAATGTCTCTTATAACCATTTTTTTTAAAAGATTTTTATTTATTTTATGCATACAGAACTGGGGTAAAGGCCAGAGGCTCAGGGTGAGAGGCTTCACCAGAGACAGAGTGGGGAGCAGAACAGGGAGATCAACGAAGTACACTGCTGAGGGGAGCAGCGGGCGGGTCAGGAGAGGTCTGCCACGCCATGTGGTCACTTCCGGGGCAGGCGGGAATCGAACTCATGCGGAAGTGGCGTTAGATTCTCAGTGCTGTGCTTTAACCCGCTGCGCCACCAGGAGGGCCCTCTTATAACCATTTTAACATCAACTATTGACTTAAATTTTTTGAGCGTATCTGGAAAATGAAATGCTGAGCAGACTTCGTTAATGGTGGCTAGGTCATTGGGTACAACTGTCTAATGATATATTCTTGCAAGAAAAAGTAGCTCCTGGTTCCTGAACTAGTTGGAAGAAAGGGTGGAGTCCCTCAAATCTCCCTTCTTTGGAATCTTGCAATTCCTCCCACTCCTTTCTAAATAAACTCCCCAATTTTGATCTTCAAATTCACAAATTTAGAGAAGTTTGGAATGGTGATTTATTTGGAGAGTAGTTATTGTACTCCTTTAAAATCTCTTTCTAGTATTCTTCCTTTCCTAGATGGAGAGTGAAACCTGTGAACATTAGTATATTCACTTATAGTGATGGAAATATTTTAACGATTCAATACTTTATGATTCAGTAGTTTATGATTCTTTTTCATAAATGTTTTTACTGGAAAAATTGTGCTACATTGAATATTACAACATAAATATTTTCATAAGGGTTAAGAATAGATAAGCACTTTTTATCACTGTTTGGGCAACTATTTTTCAAATTATAGTTATGGTAGTAAAGTATATCATTGCATCTGCTCCAGGGGTTACAGGTTCAAACACCTCTCCAAGAAGGCATATACATGACCACTAGACACATGGAAAAAAAAATGCTTACCATCATGTCTTATCAGGGAAATGGAAATTAAAACCATAGCCCATATCAAAAAGACCAGAAACAATGAAGTGTTAGTGAGGAAATGGGAACCTTCTTCTCTGTTGGTGGGAATTTAAACTGGTCCAGTCCTTATGGAAAACAGTATGAAGGACTCTCAAAGTTATAAAAATGGATCTATATGACCCAGCAATTGTACGGCTAGGAGTCTACTTAAAGGACAACTTTTTTTTTTTAACTCTTTCAATTTGGGCAATGAAATTTATTAATAGCACATGACAAGATATTTTTAAAATTCTAGACAAGCATTTTATAGCAATATGAAATTGCCTATATTTAGAAAATACACAAAAGCAAGAATTTTATGCAAGTTAGGACAAGCTTACAGTATTTGCAAAGCAGCAACCTTTAATTATCTGATTCCCATGGTTGGGATTAAGAAGATGTGGTGTAAAACTGTGCAAATATTGAAAGATTATATAAGATTATAAAAGTGACTTAGACTCACTAAGTTTTGGAGTAACTGCATTATAGCATTAAACTAAACATTTCAACATCTAACAGAGTTTGCTCTTTATTGTAGATTTTATTGCCAACAAATATAATAAAATAAAAAAATCCTATATATTGTGTAATTTTATGAGTTCTTAATGAAACTCTTTCAGGGAAATCAAACAATAAAAAGCCACACCATTGAAGGCTGTAATGTTTGTAAAGTGTAATGTGCTTTGAAGGATTTCAACTTGAGAGTGAAAAGCAACTTGAAATTGCTCCAGGGCCTGAGAATTCAGGCAGAAAGGAGTTAACAATGATTGGCAACTCACCCCAAGTCCTATTGTACATCATCACCATTAACCAAAGCAACTCACCCCAAGTCCTATTGTACATCATCACCATTAACCAAAGAAAAATTATAAAATTTTCACACATCTATGGTAAGTGCAGCACCTTCACAAACTGAAGGTAATACCTAGTAGGAAAATGTACAGAAAATAAAGCCTAAACAATACAGTTTTCACTGCATTACCCTCCATGAACTGCTTTAATGAATGGCTTACTTAACCTTTTCTGGGAGTAACACACTTTGCTTCATGTTTGGCATTAAAAATGAACATAAAACCACAACTGAGACATGTCTAGTTAAATAATAAAAGGAATTTAAAAGAATAACTTCATAAAGGGAGCTCACAAACTGTGTTAATACATGTCAGTGATAAAAGCCATCCTGGAGTGGGATTCCCTAAACCACAAATAAACTGCTGAGAGCATGAAGTCCGTTCATATAACCTGATTCTTTCATCTGCAGCAAAAGCAAAGTTGACAATTAATAATTACTCTGTGTGTGTGTGTAATAAACACACACGCACATGTGTATGTGTGAATGTGTGTAAGAAGACTTTCTTAGTTTGCTCATTTGAAGATAAAATATGAATGTGGACAGACTTGTAAAGTTATGACTGATTTTCTTGGGATATATGAACATTGACTTTTTTCTTAAAAAATGTGTCTACTCTATGAAAAGATTATAAGATTCCTGGAAAGTTTATTCTATTCACATTTCAAAAAATAACTTTCATTGTACTCAAACGCATCAAGTTCTTTGATTAGAAAACTACTTAAGCAATCTTTCTTCCAGGAAAGCCTATTTATTATTATTTATCAATAGTAAATGTAAGTGTTTATAGAAAAGGGAGCATGATTTTACTAAAGTAATGAAGATTTAGATATACTTAGAAATAATTACCTGTGGAAAACCTGTGATAAAAAGTGAAAGCATGTAAGAAAATTGATATATAAATGGGTAACAGGCATAACAGTATGCTTATATATCTGAGTGCTTTCCTTCCCTTTAAATAATAATAATAGTTTCCTTCCTAGTTAAAAATAGTTAATAAAGACAATAATACAACTCAAAAACACAGCACCTCACAGCTGTGTCTTTAACCACTGTTTGCACTATCAGATAGAGTTAAGCAAGTAGGATCCTGGCCATTGTTAAGTGGGGAAATGGTAGTGTAGTGTAGGGAAAGAGAGGGGCTCTGTACAAATTACATATAGGAGAAAAACAGTATCATTGTTATGCATATTTTAAAATTCTTTTGAAGTTTTATAGTCAACTTTCCATGTATACACATAGTAAAAGATTATCCCATAGGGGATACATTCTAAAATAAAATGCATTTTATGTTCAGATTATGTTGTTCTCAGAATGTGCCCAATAATAACTTTCACAACTGAGTTTTAATTAGTATGAAATATTTGGCATATGCTTGGAGTATATACTGGCAGGATGCAGCTGTACACATCATGATCAAGAACATGGAATTATGATTCTTACTCATTTGCTCTAAAGGCATTTCCTCATCCTTAACATAAGGATAGCAATAGTTTTTACCTGAAATAACCTCAAAGATTTATTCAGATAAGGTGAATCTATTGGGCCTAGCATATAGCTATCACTCAATAACAGGTCATGGATCTAGGATTAGAAACCAGGGTGAAGAGTGGTAAGTAACTGGATAGAAATGGATCCATAGTAACTGGATAGAAATGGATCATAGAAATGGATCATAGGGTATTTCCTAGTTGTCATTTTAAAGTGGAAATCACCCTATCAGTTATCAACAGACTTTTCATGTCAGCTATATTAGAATATCATGAATCCAGCTGGGAGAACTGTTCTGCAACACAAAAGGAAAAAAAAAAAAAACTGAGTGTGGTGATTAGGGGACTTATGGAGGCCACCCAAACCTATAACTAAATTCGTGGTCCTTGGTGAGCTACCAGTCTATCCAAGATTTCTTCAGAATACTCTGAGTGTTGGCTTTAGCAGATTTTCTGAAATGGCATTCTTAGCTGTCAAGGAAAGCCTTGAATTCTTTTATGCACTTTCAAACAAAGCTCAAACAGTATTAGCAAGTGCATGTAGATGCAAGCAGGCTGAAGAAGGCAATGTCTCTGAAGACATGTGTTAAGAGTTTCTAGTGCAAAATTGCCTCATGTTTCAGCACAGATTCCTCAGTGATACTTAAAATTCTTTAGGGCTAAGCGGTTTTTCCTTGTCCTTTTATTCAAACAGATCATTAATATATGGGAAAGAATGAGCTATATCAAGTCTCAACTGTAATATTCACCATGGGGCAATCAAAATATGATTCTAGTTTTCACCATGAATCACAGAACCTGCCAGAAGAAAGACTGGCATGTATAGGAAATGCAGAAGTAATCACTAAAAATGCTAGCTATAAATCCATGCCAACAGCTATAAAACTGAAAAGCTAAACGTGAGGTGGAATTTTGATTTTTATCAACCAGCTGGTAGAAGTCTACTCTAATTTTCTACCTTTCTGACTTACCATGACTCTAAGAATGTACAGAAAGCCTGAGTGAATGCATGGCATGAAGCTGATAGTAGAAGCAATACAGTTTCAAGTAATTTAGATATCAATCTTTAGTGACTTTATTCACTTATAAAATTTTTATGTAAGACTTGGAATCCTGTAAGAAATAGTGAATGTTTAGAGAGAGTGGTGTGAGTAGATTTAGGGTTAATCATTTTAAAACAAATGGCTTAATTGCTCTGCTTGGCAATGTAGGTTACTAGGAATTATCAAAATATGGTTACTATTATCTAGTTTCAGAAATTTATTCATTTGTGTAGTTATCATGAACATTGCAGTTGCTAAACTAGTGCAAGATTATGAATTTGGAAAATACAAAGACAGATTGGACCTGGACCCTGTCCCCTATAACACAGGGATTTCAGAATCATGAAGTGCATAATTATAATGCAGAAACAAATTTAGGATGCTATAATTTCAGAGAATGAAGAAAAGCAAAAGAAATTATTCTAGTTGATGCAGTTAAGGGACCTCATAGAAGAAATGTTATGTAAAAGTTCTCTACACGTTGGTGCTTAATAATATTTATAGAATGAATGAATGAATGAAAAGACATTAAAAAATGACAGTTCAGGATTCCTGGAACACATACCACTTAACAAATGATTTCTGGGTTGATTTGCAGAATTTAAGAAAGGATAATCCACTCCAGGGAAAAAGCAAATAATTGGGCACAGAAGAATAGTGAAGAGGGTTATATAGAGAAATAATGGAAAAGGGGATTGAAAAGGTGGATGGGGCCAAGAATGTAGCAATGAGGCTGAATGAAGACTGATGGTTTCATAGTCACTGTCCATATTCCTAGACACGAATTCCAAGGGTTCTAAGCTCTTGGGCCAGCCCCAATTTTCAAGTCATCTTTGTCTGTTATTTCTCTTTCTTCATGCTGGCTTTCTTTCAGCTTCTCAATAAGTAGCACTTTCTCTCACCTCCAATTATTAACATAACATTCCTTTGGGTAATCTTTCTACCTTTGTCCTCCTCCCACCCCCTCTGTTTAATAAGCTCTTATTTACCTTCAGATCCCAGCTTTAACACCAAGTCTTCCAAGAGGCTCCTAGCTCACTGTTCTGATTAGTTTTCCCTTCTGTTTTCCCCACTGATCTGCATTTCTCATTGTACCTGATTGTAACTACCTGTCTATTGTTAGTTTTCGAAGAGGTATTTTCTGTCTGGAACTACATCTTCAACACCTATCTCAATTTTTAGAATACTCTTTAAATGAATTTGTTGAATGAATTAAACAGATAGGACCAGAGATGGATATTAGAAATATTGATCTGGCAGGGGCGTACCTCTTATTATTGAATCAGGGGAACTCAGACTGTAAGAAATAAAATTGAGTGGCACATGGCATATGGTCCAAAAGTGGCATAGAAATCAAATTAGATAGTAGCAATTTTTAACAGTTATTGAATGCTTTCCATGCTAAACACTGTGTTAATTACTTTTGCAGTATTAGCTCATTTAATCTTCATAGTAATTTATACGAAAGGTATTGCTAATAAGTAGATAAAGTCATAACTGTATTTATACTAAAATACAATCTGACCACTTTGCAAAAACATTATTTTTACATCTTAAATATCACTTGTAGTTATGGTTACCAGAGCTCACAAGATATTTGTGAAGCATCTAAAAGGAATAGGAATGTAGCTGCATAAAGACAAACTAAAAAATTATGGGATATTAAAAAGAAGATGTGAACTCTACAAAGCTTTCAGCACCCTCGAAAAGATGACAAAAATTTATCCACTGAAAAGTCACTGAAATTTCAAAGACATAAAAGAATGAACTACTAATATTATGAGGAGTAGATTGTAAGTAGAAAATGAATTTTAAACATGCCAGTGAATCATGAGTCATAGAAAGGTAATCAATTAGTAATGGGCATTAGGACTGTAATGCAAATTCTTCATCTGATCATAATAACACTATTCCTTCATAACATGTTTCAGTGCCAGTGTAATAGCAAATATGTTTATAACAGGACCAATCAAGAGCCTGATCCAATGTACTATTTTTATGCTCTTTAGTAGCTTTAGAACAGATATTCATAAACACCCAATTATAGCAGATTTTTCATATAGGCCCAATATAGTGTCTGTCTCTAGGCTCAATAAATGTTCATTGAAGAATGCTAATAGAGTAACCAGGGGTGCCATAGCCTAAGAATCTGAATTTTCATTCTAATTTGAGAAAGAGACTGGCTCTAAAGTCAAAAGATGATTAAGAGCATTAAAAAGGAAGGGATCTAATTACCACCATTACTATAAAAAGACTGAGTCCCAAGGGAAGAAAGGCAAAGCAGGTGTGCAAACATACGGAACACAAATATACCTCTTTCACTATTTTCAGTTGGTTCACATAACTGGAACATCACCTTTGAAAAAAAATGAAGAATTCACCTGACTTTCAGTCCTTCTGCTTGTAGTTCATTTTTAGTTTTTTTGGCAGTAAATCATGTTACTTGGAAGGTCAACTTTTTCTTTTCAAACATTTTGCTTCTAGGAAGTGAGAATTTTCATCTCCTGTGCTGATATCAGAAAGCTATAAAATCAGAGGTCTTTTCATCTGATCTCTGCAATGAGGGTCTTTTAACAAAATGCAAAAGATACCCCTGGCTCCTAGACTTTGAGTCCAAAGTGACTTCTCTCTCTCTCTTTTTTGTTTATTTATTTTTTTTTTTGGTATGGTGAGAGTTACCAGTTTTAATCAAGTAAGATATACAAATATATGTCTGGGTAATTCTTGGGATTTGAAAGCAAACTTTTTTTTTTTTTTTTTTTGCTATTTTTATGTTCTTGTTCTATTCCATAGATGAGCTTAAGTCATAACAATAAAATGAAATTACAAGGTTTTCTAACTTCCTATAGGTGGGTTGACTCACAGATGGACTAATTTTGAAATGAATTAGCCACATGATAGGAAAGAGCTGGGGGTGGAAGAAATCAAATGATTTTCAAGATCTGAGAAAAATAGTTTTAAACAGGATTCAGATGAAAGTTAATCTGAGTCACATATCAAAGACAATGTGAGGGAGATGGCAATAGATATGAAAAGAAAAAATAAGATGGTGAACATGACATGCTTGGAAGGTACAACCAAACGTGCTTTCTAAAAATCTTGGTCCGGCCCTCCCTTGTGGGCAGCGGGTTAGGACTCAGCTATGCAAGTTAGCCACAGCTGCTTCAGTGTGAGTTGCATCCCAGGCCGCTGAAGTGATCCATAGGACGAGGCAGACCTTGCCTGACCCTCTCATTGCTCCCCTCAGCAGTGTACTTCCTAGATCAGCCTGTTCTGCTCCCCACTCTGTTTCTGGTGAAGCCTCTCATCGCCCCTGCACCTCTGGCTTGTACCCAACTTCTGTATGTGTAAATAAATAAATCTTAAAAAAAAAAAAAATCTTGGTCCCCTTTTTTTTCCCTCTACGGGCTAGTAAGACATCAAGCAATATTATCGCTGATTTAATAGCACAAAGTAGTACATTTTAGATGAAAATTATTCAAACTACTTAACACTGAAATACTTCACATATGTAAATCTCATTTTAATTAGAATCTTGGTAATGAAGTTCTAATTTATAATGAGGGAGGGGACCTATTGGAAGCCTCTCACCGATTGTGGATATGATGTCCTTATAGCATATTTTTTTTTAAGATTTATTTATTTGTGCATACAGAACTGTGGTACAGACCAGAAGTGCAGGTGGGGTGAGAGGATTCACCAGAGATAGAGTGGGGAGCAGAACAGGCAAATCAACGAAGTACACTGCTGAGGGGAGCAGCGGACTGGTCAGGAGAGGTCTGCCACACCATGTGGTCACCTCCCGGGCAGGCAGGATGGAACACATGCGGAAGTGGCTTTAGCTTCTTAGTGCTGTGCTTTAACCCGCTGCGCCCCAGGGAGGGCCCCTTATTGCATTTTACCTGTGAGTAAGCAGTCATCCTTCAGCGGTGTCTGTCATGTCTCTTTTTCAAAATCGTCTTAGATACTGATTGACAAACAGTAAGTAGCCCTCCTACTACTTTTGGGAAATTACTATGATACTCATTTTCAAGATGAAAATACATACAGAGATAATTTCACAAGGAAGAATGGGAAAAGGGAGGAGAGCAGACTGGAAATCAGGTGCATCAAATTTCCAGTCTTCTGTCCAGTGTTCTTACCATCACAGAAATTCGCACATAGAACCGAACTATTACCACTAACTGTGAAATAGTAGAGTGTTGGAATCCATGATAAAGTTTTAATAGTTTGAATATTTGGATTATTTCCTAAAATATTAAATTGAAAAATTTACATTCACAGAATTGAATTCATGGAATGCTGGAAAGACCTTTTATTTATTTATTTATTTTGGATAGAAGAACTGGGGTGCAGGTCAGAGGTTTGGGGGTGGGAGATGTGAGAGGATTCATCAGAAACAGAGTGGAGATCAGACCAGGTGGGTGGACTGAAATATACTGCTGAGGGGAGCAGTTGGCAAGACAGAAGAGGGCTGCTGCACAGTATGTGGTTTAGCTCCCTGGCCAGGGACCTAACACAGGCCATAGTAGTGAGAAGAGCACTGAGACTTAATCCCTAGGGTACTAGCGAGGCCGCTGGAATAATATTTTAAATGATAAAGTGATCACATTGTTCCCCTTCCTTCTGTGTACTTTCCCCTGATTTTTCCATTGTGCCTTTAGGAAAGACCAAAGGACTGAACAGATCATAGAAAAATAAGTATTTAGTCTATGTATCATAGAAAAATAAGTATTTAGTCTATGTTTTACAATAAATCTTAACATGAAATTCAGTACTTCTTATTTTTTTTTTTTTTTAACTGGGGGCATTTGAAATTGTTCGTTTTTTTTGGTTCTTTCGGAATTACTTTTTATTTTTTCTTAAATTTTTTTTTTAAGGGCCAGTTTTTTTTGAAAATTCCGGAGGCAAATTCGTTAGTTTTCAAATTGTTCAAAACCAAAAGCCACTAAGAAAAACAAAACATATCCAGTCAATTCAATTAAAACGATCATATTCCATGCAATTAAAAAACATAAACATGGAGGGTGGGATGTCTGGATCTATGTCTTCACCACTGTTGCTTGATCTTTGACCAGAATAAGGGATTAGGTGATGGAAAGCTGCCTAGAAGAAATGTTAATAGATACACATACTGGGATAGTATTAAATAGTCAAAGAAAATGAAATCATACATTTGCAGCTACATGGACGGAGCTAGAAGGCATAATGCTAAGTGAAATAAGTTAGAAGGATAAAACATACCAAAGGTGTCACTGATATGTTTATTACAGAGAAACCAAACAAAGGGTCAAATAAAGCAAAATTTAAAAACTAAATCTTGAAAATTGACTACAGAGCTGAGGAATCCAGGCATGAGAGGAGGAAGATGGGGAGGGAAAGAATGAAGTGAGGAGACAGCGCCACAGATTATGGGTGCTTTGGTGGTAGATGTCATAAGGTCACAACCTCTAAGGAGGCTGCCTGTTTTCCAAAATATAAACAATATAAACCATTACTTCAAGAAAATAATTTTTAAAAGAGACCCAATTTTTCAAAAAATAGTTACTGGTGGAAAATGATATTAGCCAGCTTCTAAAGTCAATACAACTGAGGAACATGCAAATTTGCTTTGTCACCCCTCTTTTGACTTTTCACTGTGGGAAACTAAAGGGACCCTTCATTGGTCTCAGTGGTTTTTATTACATATGGTTGTTCAAAGGCCTGGTGTAGGGACTCTTCTCCAGTGCTGTCGTCAATGCAAATCCTCCATTCACCTGAGTCTGGCATATAAACACACCATCCATATAACCTGATTCTTTATTAATGTTTATTATTTATCATCTATACAAAGAGACACATATTTGTAGACTTTCTTTGAACAGGGATGTCTAGATTGGAGAGGGTGAGCTATATTGTTAGAGTTAGTATTCCTTTAATGAAATCTAAAGTAATTTTTCTCTTTCCTTAATAAATAGAGCAACCTTCAGTTACTGGGCCACACTACAGGGTAGGATTAATAACACTCAATCTTTGCCAGCCTCATGCACAGTCTCAAAAACCATATGTAAATCTTACTAGCATATCAGTAAAGAGCATTACCCTAACAGGTATATCCAGGGTTTACTGAGGATAATAACCATATCTAAAATCACACTATTCATTTAAGTAAGTCTCCCACGTAATGTAAAAAACTCCAAAAGTCTTCCAGAATCAGAAGCTACAGGCTACAGCCTGGCTTTATGATAATCTTTATTTCTAAGTCAACTCCTACGTTATGTCAGAAAATAAGCCTGAGAAACTTGGGACAAGATTGTGTTTTCTTCTACTGTGAAAGTGATTATAGTACACATTCAGTTCAAAACCTCACAAATGCGCACTAAGAACTCCTAAAGGGCAATGATTGAAAGAATGAATTTTATCCATTTTGAAAATAAAATCCAAGTACTTAATATATATTAAAATATGTTTCTGAGTACAAGGAACATTAGAAGAATGTGATGAGTTATTTAGAATCTCTATGCCTTTTTATATTTACTGTAAGAAAGGAGTCATTGTACAAAGGTCTAAACATTCTGGCAAGCTGCAGCAATACTAGGAAACACTAATGCCAGATGCATTTCTTATCCATATTTGGCTGCAGAAAAAAGTCTGGTTGAAGTGAACTGCTAGTTGTGGTTTTCTTTTGCTTAAAAATTTTGTAAAACATTAGTGATATTCTCTTCAGGTTATGAAGTGAGATGCCCAATTGTATATTTCTAGAATATTCCTGATGATTTCAAGTATGTAAGTCAATAATGACCAAACCAAACCTATAACTGGAAAGTAAACTTAGAGATGATCAAATGATATCAAATTGTGGGAGAGGCTTTTAGCTCCCCAGTAGAATTTAGAATGTGTTTCAAAGAGTGTCATTCCAAAAAGTCTTTTGAAATGATTGCATTTAAGCTGGAATCTTTCAGATGTCTAGATGCCATGTAATTTTATTTCTTTATATACATGCTTCACCTAAACAAATACAAAGATTATAAATCATCATAAATAATTAACATTCACACAGACATTCCCTTGATAATACAGTCAACTTGTACATGTCCCATGAATCATTCAGCATTGCAGTTATTTGGAATCTCTCTTTTCTTTCTCTTTGATATCAATACTTACATGTATTTCTACTGCATATTAAGAATTCTGCCAGAAGGGAAATTGGGCAAGGAAAGAATGTAACTGGATTAGGATCTGATAAAGGGAAGATGAAACTACTTACTGAAAAGAAATTGGGCTTTTTGTGCATTTCAACGCAACTCTTATTTTCTATTATCCATATACTCACACTTATCATAATAAAAATGACCCATAATTCAGAGAAGGCAACATAATATACAGTTCAAGACTAATGTACTATTTTGTACTTGTAGAAGTGTAATTCCAGCAACTTAGGTTCTGGCAATCACAGTTCATTGCTCATTCCTCACTCTGTTCTCTTTCCTCATTTTCTCCTCCCCCTCTGTATGCCTCAGTTCTATGGTCAGCTTTCAAAGTTTGACTTTAATCCTTTGTTTCAGTGATTCTTGTGGACTCTCACAAAATAAAAAAATGTTAATGAAAAATCATAGGCTTTATAATGATTAATTTTGAAAATTAAAACAATATCATGTATTCTTCTAATATTGATATTTCAAAATATTTGAGGAACATGTTCTGTTACCACCATAAGAAATCTGATTGTGGTTAAAATCATCCATGGTGAGAATAAGAGAAGTCCAGAAGGCCTAGCATCTGACACATCTCGCCTCTTTGTTTTTGAGTTACATATTCATTCTACTCACTAAAGTTTGGCAATGTCCCCAGTTAAAAAAATGTTACTAAATATAGTCACCAAATTCTTTCTTTTCTCAGCATATATTCCAGTCCTATCTAATATCCAGAGATGTTTTGTGACAGGCTTTTATGTTATTGGCATAAAGTTCAGATTAGTGTTCAACAAACTTGAAGCAGGCAGTGATGTGACATTTTGGGGAGGATTTGAAATAAGAGATTTCATAAAGTCCAGGTAATATAATTTTCCAGGAGAATCAGCTTGAAGTAATATGAAATGTACAGGTGTTTTTGTGTCATGAAATTGAGTTCCTTCTGCTAAGACTGGACACTTAATGGCACCTTGGTGTTTTAAATAGTGAAGAAAGGTGTTCATTCTAAATCAGTAGATTTTCTCAGGGCCTTGGGAAATACCAATATGCAGGGTGGAGTTGTATAAAAAAAATCTAGTTTCTGTCTGGGCAACCACAGTACCAGAGCCCAGTACAACACACAAAGAATAAAGTGCCTTTATTCTTATTGTCCAGGGGCTACTTTCTATTCTGCTCTTGAATGACCCATAAAATTTCCAGAATGCCCTAGTAGCTCCTCACAGACTGACTGTGATGCTGTGCAAAGGATGTGGTGATCTGTTAAGAGCTTCACTGGAGAACTTCTGCCTCTTTATAGGGATATAGCCATTGATATAGCAAATATATCTTTGAAAAAATCACCTTAAAAGACAGATGTCAAGTAATTAAATGAGAGCTCTGAATTTCGCACAGTCTCTTTGTAGAAATGGTGCTAGGAACAATATTAATGCCTATTATATGGATTATGGTTATGGCAATGACTTTGCTGTATGAAGTATAATTTATTCAGTTTAATTCCCTGGTACACTATGTTTTCTATTCTTGCTTTTTGCATCTCCTCTCTGTTTCTCAACTCTAAGTTACAGTCTCTCCTATCAATTTATTTACAGTAAAATAAAAATAAAGAGAGAATTCCCCAGCTTCATTCATGCCAGAAACACAAGGCTGGGTTGCCTGGGCTACATTTTTAGAAGCAGTGATATCCGATGGGTATTTGGAGTAAGTCAAGGGATGGAGAAGTTCCTCTAGAAATGAACCTCAGGCTATTAGACGTGGATTGATTATATGAATTATTTATTAGTAATGCTTAACCTGGAGAAGACTTAAAAGCTCAAGAGAAATATGATTGCGAATGCCAAATATTTAAAATATTATCATATGAAAGGGGGAGTAGGCTTATATAACCAGGTTCCAAAGGGAACACCTGACAGACAGTGGAAGGTCTAGATACAATAAGCTGAAGCATTCACTTATAGTTGCTCTGAAACATTCTAGGCTTCCCTAGACAGTCTTTCCTATCTCTTATTCCCAAAGCTGGAAAAGATAGTTTTTCAGTATTAAATTATATCAATCATATTACTTGCTCATAACAGGAAATGCAGAAATGAGTCAATAAATGCTAATATGCACATAAGTAATAATTAGATTATTTAGGCATGGGCTTTGGTAATTAGTTCCTATAGATTCCTGAGATTTTATGATTTGCCAGATAAAGATTTATTATCATTGACTTACACTTTTATTCACATATTATCTACCTCTGAGCTCTAAAAATCTATAGGAGGTTTTCATTTTAATATTTTTCATTTAGGGTATAAGCAGATTATATGAATTATTTATTAGTAATGAACTTCAGGCTATTAGAGTTTAACTGTTAATGAAACTTGCAAGGGGAGTCAACTAAGGAAACAGAAAGGCAAAACTGAGAGAAGAAATGAAAATCTATTGCATTCTTATCATATGCCACATATTTAATAGCTTCTACCTTTTACCTTATTTAATTCCCAGGGATAATCCTTAGCTAACCAAAGGACAAATGACAGGAAGACAGGCATTGACCTGTGTGACAACAGGCTATCCCTATTCTTTCCACTATTTCAACAGGCCTAGTAAATAACAACAATGACCAATCCATATGGAAAAGATTTTGATGGAAAGTTACCTTTGCTGTGTAAATATATGCTTAACTCAGTATTCAGAAATATTTGAAAGACTTATTTAATTTTTGTTGAATTAACTTAATCTTGTTAAGCAATGCTGTGTTTTACGTCCCTCCTATCTCTGCATATGGGTGAAGAATGGGGATTTAGCTTATGAGAGTTCTCGGAGCATTCACTTCTAACACTATAAATCTTAACGAGATGGTTATGGCTTTTAAGATTGCCCCTGTATGCTTGGATAACAGGAGTTTGCCAGAAAGAAGTCTGCCTGTCTCTCTAAACAACTAAAGGTGTGTCCCCTATGTGTTTAAAGGAAACACCATTAGCTGGGGGACTTTGTGAAGCAGAAACTCAGATCTACTCAAGCCTACTAGGAACGGAGAGCCAAATGAAATGGCATTTTAATGAACTAATTTACCTAATTTACACATACAATATACTCACCTCTTTGTATCTGTTCTCTTTGGGTACCTTCATTTCTTTCCAATTTTGGGGTGGAAATATATATTTGTTTTTCCTGTAATTTTGCCTGTATGGGCAGGATTTTTAAAAGCAACAACAGTGGCTTTATGGTTCTGAAGTATTTGATAAGAGCTGTTGAAATGGAGCAATGAACGTGACTTAATTTGCTAAAAGTAAATAGAAGAATATGCCACAGACAGCAACAATGCCTGGCTATGAAACAAATTATGCTTGGTGCTGGAAATATACCTCGTTCCTTTGCTATTAGCATAATTTTAGAACATAATTTCATCCATTTTCTTTTTCTTAGAACAGTTTGGGAGAGAGGAGGAATGTAAGCAGGGCATTGTGTAAGCTTGGTATTTATTTATTTAGAAGCTCCAAGCTTCTTGGAGGGCACTAAATAGTCAGCAAGTAACAACCATTTGTATCTCTTGT
>NW_004567117.1:20796479-20833356 GCF_000260355.1 Condylura cristata | reverse complement strand
TATTTTAATATTTTGCGTGAGAATGAGAAGAACCTACAAAATCCTGCCTATGAAAAAGGAAAAAAAATATATGATGCTGCTTCCATGTGGAAAAACATTTAAATGAAAGACAAACTATGGTTATTCAGAATTTGGATTTTCACAAATATTTTCCAAAAATGAATAAAGTGAGTTGTCTCTTCAAATAAAACAAATGACAGGATTTGCTACCAATGTTAAAATTGGAAATTTAAAGCAAAATTTAGGGTTTTGAAAAGATTGCATAAAAACTTCCCGAGACCTGAAAGAATTTTCTGATGATAATAGTGTTATTTACAAAGATGGGGTTTCTTTGTTAATGTAAATATGATGTATGTCAATATTAGAAAGATATGTATAATTCATTAAACTAATATTTTTCAAATGATCAATGCAGGATGATATAAAATCATTCAAAGAGCAAAAACCATACAGGGTATGAGGTACATAGTGGATTTTAATGCAGTGGAGTCCATAGTTTCTTGATTCAGGTTAAGATCCCACTTCACAATTCACCTTTAAGAAACAACTGCTTGTTGAATTTAGTTGTCACATCAAAAAATAGCCACAATTATCTGAAGATGCTATAAAAACACCACCTTTTCTCACTACACATGTGTGAGTCTGGATTTTCTTTATATACTTCAACAACATATTGTAATAAATTAAATGCAGAAGCAGATGTGAGGATCTAACTGTTCTTTTTAAGCCAGACATGAATATGATTTGAAAAGCTGTAAAACCACACCACTTTTCTTACTAATTTTTGTCTATGAGTTATTTTAAATTAAGATCTTATTTATGTTAAGGTGTAAAGTTTGCTAATTTAGGTTGAATTCATAAATATTTTAAATTCTTAGCTTTGATTTCTAGTTTAAGCACTAAAATAGATATTATCTACATAAATAAACTATAGTTTTCAATGCCTTTTAAGACCATGAAGAGGCATAGTTTAAAAAGCTCAAAAGTAGGCCCTTCCTGGTGGTGCAGCGGTTAAAGCTCAGCACTAAAAAGCTAGAGCCACTTTAGCATAAGTTCAATCTCCACCCCAGAGGTGACCACATGGCAAGGCAGACCTCTCCTGACCTGCCCACTATTCCCCTCAGCAGTTACTTCATCAGTCGGCCTGTTCTGCTCCCTATTCTGTCTCTGGTAAATCCTCTCACTGCCCCTGCACCTCTGGCCTATACCCCAGTTCTGTATGCATAAATAATCTTTAAAAAAAAAAAAAAAAGAAGCTCAAAAGCAGCTCATGTACAGGAGTGAAATGAGCAAAGGAAGAAAACGAGTATGAAAATTGCAATCATAAAGATGAAAGACAAAAATTTCTGAAAGCTATATTATTCAAATCTCAACCTCAAATCCAAAAGTGAGTTAAAATATACTAAATAAATAATAAATAGTCCTTTTCTTTCTTTTCAATGTTTGTTCAAGGTAAGCACCTTGTTCCCCCCCCCCCCCCCCAGACAACTACTAACTATCCCCTAGTGGGAATCTTCTCATACTGCACAATACAGTATGGATTTTACAAAGGTTATCCTAGTCATCAGTTAAGTTGAATTGATAGTATTCTTCTGTAAGGCCACAAAAAACCCACTTTAATGATGACCAAACATTCGGTGGATTTTAAAGAAAGACACTCTATTTTCCCATTTATTCTCTTTTTTCCATCAGCTAGAAACTCAGGAAACTGTGCACCATTCTGCATCCAGTGAGGGCACTGTGGATGTCTTTGGGGCTGGCCTACATCTTTTTTAATTATTATAATGATAAGTGATCAGACAGGGAAGTAGAAATATGGTATGTATGTGTGTGTGTGTTTGTGTGGGGGTGTTGCCACAACATAGTTTTTGTTTAGCAATTGTAGAAGCCCCTTAAGTAAATGACATGCTGCTACTGTGTGTTGTCATCATTTTTTTGCTCACCAGCCCTTTCTGTCTCACCCCAACCTGCCTCCTTTTCTAAAGTTTTCCTAACTTGTACCTTTCCACCTCATCGACTATTGTTATGCCTTAAAATGTGCCTGTTTCAGTCCATTTCTTTTTACTGAAGAGTTTTTATGATCTCATCATTTGATAATTAAATTTCATTTTTATCAAGCAATATTATTCAAGGTTGTTTTCTGAAAAGCTGCTCATTGTTTTATGTTTTCCTTGACTGGCATGGCAACATTGGAGCTTCTACATTGATTACATTAAATACATTGCATTTCAGTTATCTTAAGAGTTTAAATAGGATTTCATGGAATGGTTATACCACCAGTTTCTTCAGTCTTCTTAATTTCAAATAAGTCACTTGCAATGCAGTTTGTTTGAAAACAAATGTTTTAATTCATATATTAGAATAATTACTCTTTTTTCCCCTCAGGTGAAGTATATGGACTTAAAATTCTGGATCTTTGTTATCAAATAAGGCACAGTCTTTATGTATTCAGGATCCAGAATAAGGCTACATGCATTTGAATACTGATTATACTAATAACTAACTTACAGAACTATTTTATTCTTTCCATGTCTGTTTTGTTAGCTGTGAATGGGGATAATATCAGCATCATTAAAGAATAACTGACATATAATATAACACAGACTACACCGACTCTTAGCAGGTATGGTTATTAATTGCAGCTGAGATTAACATAAAGTAAAAAGAAATTTTTATTTTATTGGTTAAAGTGAAAATTACATTCACATTTCAAATTGTGAGTTGACAAACACTGGAAAATTACTCATGAATGAAAATGAAGATTTGTACAAAACAAATTTTGCAGAAAAAGCTGAAATTCCTTGATAACAATACTTAGGTTGTAAAGCTCCTAGGATGAATAGTTAGGATAAGTTACAATTGGCATAATCTACATGAAAAAAAAAATGCTGCTAAAGTGCTGAATGATTTTTGAAACAGCTGAGAAATCCCACTGCTAGAAAGATTCTCCCTGACAGGGGACAAGAATTCAAGCTGTGTTCTGGCATTTTTCTATGTAAGACTTTTCCAAAATAACACCAGGGAACTGTTAAATAAGGCACTATGCCCAGAGTTATGTAGAAATCTACAACAAAGACTACTAATGAAGCTTCCTGCTATCATGTTAGAAATGGATAAGATGCAGGAGGAATCACTCGGTCTACCCTCTAAATTTGTTCCTCCTCTAAAATCATCATTAACAAAGGGAACATAAGCTTTGTAGACAGGCCAATGTTGACACTAGTTTCCTAAATGTATAGGCCACTTATGTATGTGCCACCAAATAAAAAAAAAATGTCAAGTAGTCTGCTTCTGAATGCCTGAGGATTATTGTGAAGTTACATTGATTAGATTTAATTATAAATATTACAAGTCACATAAGATGATGTTCATCAAATACAAAAGGTTTGTTCAGGTATGGAAAAGTAGTAAGCAAAATACTGCAGCTTTGCAAAATGGAGAATGAAGATGTCCATATAATTATGAGTAAGAACAATGTAATGAAATGGTCACAGAGGATGAATTTCAGAAAAGGAATCAGATGTTAAAATAAATAAAATATGCACAATTGAGAAGCTCCCTATAGGAATATAAATGAATAAATATGGGAATATCCTAACTGTCCCAGTGCACCAGTTTCACAGGAAATCAAGCCTGTGAGCTTTTCCAGGCAAGCATTTGTGGATGATAACTAAGTTTGCATATGGAGTCTTCAGTATGTCACTTAGGTTGGGAGTATAGATGAACCCTAGTAGATCATTTCCCAGGTAGTAAAATTTGCATGTGCCATCCAATCTCTCAAGTGATTATGAAGATTAAATAAAATTGTAATGTTAAAAGAACTGGTATCCAAAGCCGTGGGGATTACAATTGAGATGGAAAAAAAAATGTACAAAATGATGTAAAAATAAACTTTTGTAAAATAAAAAAAAAAAGTACTGGTATCCATTATATGGGACTTTGCATGAGTTCAGTACTGCTGTATGTGGTATTTACACCTTTTGGCTTTCACACCAACCCTATATGTTTGGTACTTCTATTATCCTCAAGCTCTAGAGACACAGAATGCTTAAGAAATGTGCCAGTGGTCAAGCTAAATGAGTGATTAAGCCATGATTTTAAACCAAGTATGTCTATGCACTGAATGACTATAGTATAAATGCACATAAAACACTTGGCAAATAAAACTGCCTGATGTTAATAACCACACATACACGCCAACCTGTATTTAATTGCTTTCAGCATTTTAATTTGTATTCATACTTTCCTTCTTTGGCCTTGTGATTGACTGTCTCTGAGCTACCCCTACAATTATGAGTCTCTGAGAACTTTATCTTTTTCATAATTTTATATTCTCCTTTGGTGATTTAATCAGGTTTCATAAGTTCAGTTATACTTATGTGCTGATGATTTCACAAGCTTTATCTTCTACTCTCATCTCTCTTTTGAACACCAAACACATATACCTACCATCTTTTAAAATGAATTGACTTAAAAATTCCTAAGTTTACTTGTCAACCAATTGTTCTGCTGACTAGCTCTGTCAGAGCTGCAATAAAATTAGTCTCTCAAGATAAATAATTTTCAGTCAGCCTCCATTCCTTGCCTCTCTCTAGATCCAAAATATGGCTAAATTCTACCAATTCTCTCAAAACCAAAATCATAACCTCATTTATGTACTAAATGGGGGTGTTCTCCACCTTCTATGCCACTGCCCAATCTAGCTACCAAGAACTTAATTGCAGCAAATGAAACTGAATTTTCTTTGGCCTCTTTGCTACTACACTATCTTCCTAAATTGCTTCAGACACTAGTCAGTGATACTTTTTCTTCTCTCTGACTAACCCTTACAGCTACTCTGTAACATGTGATTATTACAGAGTAATATTACATGTTGCATCTGATTGGCAACTAGGCAGTGGGGTACCTAAAATTGGGTAGAAAAGATGGCTACAGTTAAGGAGACCAAGGTCTTGAAAGCCTATAATTTTCATGGATTGCTCAGTCAGAAGTCAATTCACTGGAAAAGATGGGAGTTGCTAAGTTGTGAAGATTATCATGAACCAGTACCTAAACTCTTTAACATGTAGGTAGATGACAGTAATCAGTGTTGGTGGGAGAGGTAAAGGTGGATTTCAAGAGGGTGTCTTTATCCAAGAATTGTAGAGAAAGAGCTATAAATCACATGGTAAAGTACAGAAAATGCCAACTGTGTGGCACTGAGGGCGAGGCAGAATAAAGAGCTTTCCCTGGAGGAACTTCTAGGGAAGGCAATATAATCAGAAGCCCAACAGGTATCCATTGAGACCAGGAGACAGTGAAATGCTTAGTTAAAAGAGTGATACTGTGGAAGATTGTAGGCAAGAGTACTTAGTCTAAAATGGACTCAGGATGTCTTCTATAGTGATAGATCCAGGAGAGAAGGACCAGAGAGGTTTCTAGCTGTATTTATCTCAAAATGAGCTATTTTAGATTTCCTGAAAGATTTGACTAAGCCTTACTTCACTGTTTTTAGTAGAAATTCTAGCCCAAGAGGACCAGCAACATGTTGAGTGAATTCTTAGGACCAACACCAGAGACCCTCTGAGTTGGACTGAAAGTGTCACATTTATAAATCTGAACAATGAGAATAAGATAACATAAAAGTAAGATCCACAGATAAAAATGAAAACAGTTCTCCTGAGTCCAAAATCCAATAGTGACTCAATTATAGTTCATGATATTATGGAAACTCCATTAAATAAGATAAGCAGATCACTCTTTGTAAGTATTGCTTTAATTCAAAAGGCTCCTGACACAATTTACAATAAAAATATGTTCAGGGCCCTCCCTGGTGGCACAGTGGGTTAAAAGCACAGCACAAAGAAGATTAAGCCACTTTCACATGAGTTCGATCCCCGCCTGCCCCAGATGTGACCACAAGGCGTGACAGACCTCTTCCTGACCCACCCGCTGCTCCCCTCAGCAGTGTACTTCGTTGATTTGCCTGTTCTGCTCCCTGCTCTGTCTCTGGTGAATCCTCTCACCCTCTGCATTTCTGGCCTGTACCCCGGTTCTGTATGAATAAATAAAATAAATCTTTTTAAAGAAAATTTTTGTTCAAGAACTGGGGAAAATATGAATTATTTTTTAGTATATGTGTTGTGATAATATCTTTGTGGTCTAGCTGAAACTGTGATTGAGTTGTAATGAAATTTTTACTTCATAATTTAAGAAGTTAAAAGAGCTTGTGTAAACATAGAGGGGAATTGCTTTACTTTTAAAATATTTATGTGATTTTCTATCTCATAATTATATTTCATAATATTAAACATTTGATTATTAATAAAACAAGTTATTTATGCTACTGAGATATTAGAGAAAATTATTATTTAATGGAAGAAACTTTATGTTGTGACTATTTTACATTATAAATAGTTGATAGATTATGAATACTATAGGCATAATGAAACTCAACCAGATGAAAATACAAGGTTGGAAGAAATCAAGTCATCTAGTAATATTTCACACAGCTGTCTCTTTACAATAACTATCTCTTTAGGAACTCTGAAGCTTTATAATTACAACAAGTAAAATTGTTGTCCAGGGAATACACAATTTTGAAAGGAAATTCTCTGATAAGCAGTTCTTTGAAAATGCATCAGGCATGATTTATCTGGATCAATGAAAAAAATCTCAAAGAACATAATGCAATTTGAGCATTTTATAAGTAGAGGCCAAAGGAAATTAGTCTTTCTCAATAAATGGATATAGTAAAGACAGCTTGCTTTCTTTATGAAATTGCATGTCATGTCTAAGATCCTCACAGTACAAGAGGATCCAAAGACATCAGTATCACACAAATGTGTGAATCCTTTACCAAGTACTTGAAAATATTTCAGTAGAATTTGCTTGTCACAGAGATGATTTGTTATTTATGATAAATAAGATGATTTATGGATGGTGAATGGCAGAATATTACATAAAAATAATTTAATATGCTTGTCAAAAAATTTAGAGAAATGACCTAAAGAAATACCCCCGTGTTTAGTAACTGTTGTAGAAAACCTGATTATTCTTGAAATATTAGACTTCGTATTTTTAGAAGTAGAATGTGACCATACTGAATAAGCACCAAGAAATTTCTACAAGCATCTGATGTTAAAAGATGTTCCAGCAACATTGGGAGAGAATTAATAAGAAACAGAATAAAGAAGTTCAATGAAAATCTTTCATATTTTGCCAGGCTGAGCACACAGCTCAAAGAAAGGCTGTGTGTTGAATCTCGATGAACACAGGCACACTGGCACAGACCATGTGCAGCTTCCTTCTTCCCAGACAGAGGAAGCTGAGGTGGGGCACCATGTCCCAGTGATAAAAAGGGCAAAGAACACAGGACATGGGATTACAAAGATGACTGAGCAGAAGCCTCAGAATCGGTTCACTTGCAAATACTGAAGAAATCTTTTCAAATGCCACATGCCTCTATGATTCCTAAGGCATATTGGCATGTGAGGACCTGAACACGACATTTGATGTCTTCAATAGATATGCAGAAACTAACTAGAAGGAAGCTGCAAGGCAAAAAAAAAAAAGAAAAAGAAAAAAGAAAAAATAGAAAAAATGCTGTAGGAACCTTTCAATAGGAAGCTGTAAAGAATGGATTGAGAAAGGAGCTTGTGGGGGAGAATTCGAATTCCTGGGCTGAAGAAGACAGTGGATGTTTCAGCAGTGGGATCCTGTAAGTAAATGCAATCTGGAGTTACCATTTGGTATGTTTATTGTTTCCCCAACTCTCATAGGTTCTCACCCAAATGTTATAGGTCTGAAGTGTAACTGGGGCTTTTTGACTGTGTGAGAAGGAAAGTTCAAGTCAAAAAACCCCTCCAGCTTCCTTGAAGATTTTGAGTGAGACTTCAGTATTTTGATGGTCAGACTTTTGACTAAAGACAATATATGTGGATTTTTTTTTTCTCCTTCTAGTAACGATGATGGGTTTAGTTTGTTCTGTGATTTTTGTCTGGTTCCCTTATTGGCAACAATATGCATTGCTATTCAGTGGGAAGGAGTGAGCCTTCCTGCAATGGGACTCTAGAACATTTAGAAGGAAACTTTCACCACTGTGTGTATCTGCTACATGGAATTGTTTCCACATGTATGTGGAGGTATCCTTAATCATGAAGCAATAGCTGGATGGAAATCCTCATTATTATACCCACAAGCAAAACCCATTAACTATCCCTGTTACTTATTAAAAAGAATGTCAAGGCCCTCCCTGGTGGTGCAGTGGGTTAAAGAACAGCACAAAGATGCTTAAGCCAGTTCCGCATGAGTTCGATCCCCGCCTACCCTGGAGGAGATCCACATGGCGGGGCGGACCTCTCCTGACCCGCCCGCTGCTCCCCTCAGCAGTGTACTTCGTCTATCTGCCTGTTCTGCACCCCACTCTGTCTTTGGTGAATCCTCTCACCCTTTGCATCTCTGGCCTGTACCCCAGTTCTGTATGAATGAATAAATAAATAAATCTTAAAAAAAAAAAAGGATGTCAAGTTGAGAAGATGCCAAAATCTTACAAAATTCAGCCATATTAGAACCATCTTATCTTCTCACTAAGTTCTATTTCCAAATTTTGGGTGGAAATTGAACTCACCTGTCCTGAGTTCTTGACAAATTTTGTCTCTTTCTTTCCTTCCTAAAGTCCAGACAACCAGTTTTTAATTCCCAAAGGTATTTCTCCTTTTTACAACATTTACAAATGGAAGTTTTCTTGTGTTCAACTTCAAGACACCTTCTGAAGGTTTCTACGATATCTGAGAGAAATCCTTTTAGGACATAACTCTTTTCATCTAACATTTTTACTCCTGTTTCTCTCACATTGTTTTAAATGGTAATACATTATATTTGTTTTTCAACAAATAATTAATGGCAGGTCAATTCCACAAGTGTTAGGGTTGTATACATATTCACTGGCTCTCTCTAAAATGTTTAAGGTAATAACATTGTGCATCTATTTTGCTTACAGATTCCAAATTGTCTAGAGGATTGTTATATACAGTAGTTCTTTAGAAAAGCAGTAATTCATATGGTACTAGGTTTCTGGATAAACTATAGGAATTTCTTGTTCCTATCAGATCACATCCTGATTCCTTATCTTTGCATTCATGGTGTGAAACCAGCCTTAGCCTTCCTTACATAACCAATTTGTTCTCCCTAAAGAAAACCTTCCAACTCAGCCAGGTCAACATCTGAAGGTCCTAGAATAGATTGTGATCCTGCCATCATTCATTGTTTCCATCTGTTGAGGTTTTCCTTTTGCAGCTTCTGTAAATATTTCCAGGTCTGCCCAGTCATTTTTTCTCATGTTCCATGTTTTCTAAGGTATTTTTTTTCATCTCTCTAGATAACATCAGTTTCTCCCACTACTAAACTTTTAGAGCCATTACTTTCTATTACACATCTTCTGTTATTTTGTGTGAATTTTCACATTTAATCTATGTTTCCTATTCATAGAGTTTTCTATGTACAATTTCTTATCTTCCTAGAAAGACAACACATCCTTTGAAAGAAATGTTCATAACATATATTTGCACTGTTGTCTTCTGTTGAACCTAATGCTCCACTTGGTGTATATCATTTAAAAGGCTTCCCCAACTGGAATCAATTTTACCACTCCTTAAATGACTTTAGCTTAGTTGCTGTTTCTTCAACTATTAAAGCACTTATCACAGCTAGTTCCCACTGTTAATGGTGAGGTCTAGATTAGTGCTAGACTATCTAATTCATCTTTTAATCTTCCAACATACTTAAGATAGCACTGTTTACAAAAATGATTTTACAAAAGTTGCTAAATAAGTTTACATTAATTTTCAACTTTAATAGATCAGCATTCCCCAAAGCCCTTTTTTTTTTTGAGGAGTAAACATTGCCACAAGTATAATGATGATTATACTTAAAGATATTATATTTAGATTTGGCATGTGAGAAGAAAATAAAGAGTTTGATGGTTTCTTAATACTTTTATTTTAAAAAGATAGACTAAATTTAAATAAAATCAATTGTGTTGGCAGACTTGGATTATTTAAGAACGATTTTATGCAATGTTTATTTTAAATCATTTTAAATCAATGTTATTAGATATGACATCATTGTTAATTTCTTGACTTTAACATCTTTATAATTAACATACCTATAAATGGCAAAAGTAAATAAAATTATGTTTCTATGTAACATTTAATAAAACCTCATCACATCACCAATCAATAACTGATTAGTTTCTTTTATTTCTTCCTCTCGTGATTAAAATATAACACTTTTTGGAGAGAGCCAGAAATTTAATGGATTTTACCAGTCAATGAAGATCTTTTCACCAGACCTTTGTGTAATTTTAATTAAAATTCAGTTTAAATGAATCCTTATGCCTAGCAAGAGCATCTGTCATCCCACTTAAGATCTCAAGCTGAAAATATGAACATCTTCCTGTTATAAAAATGCTGTGTCTGTGTAAAGTTAAAATAGCTTCTGAGGACAATTTTCAACATATTTGGAAGAATTATAGCTTTAAAAATGCAACTTTCAGAAAACAACATTGATGCCTCATTCAGCTATGTGACTATTTCTTGCTACACAGAATGTGTTCTGTCTCAGCACGTGCTCATGGCGATCCTTGAGTCATTAGCCCACTTAGTCCCATCACATGGCCCATGGCCAGAACATAGCATACTGCCTGTCACATAACAGGTGCACAAAAGTATTTGTTGAGTAAATCAATAAATTAATTTATTTAAGGATATAACAGCTTTGTCCTAGTCCCTTTTATGTTCTTCAGCCTATACTAACTGTAGTTACTGGTTCTAGCCTAGAATGTTCTTTTAATACAATGATGCCCAAGAGTGCTTGTGATTAATTAGTGTAAACTATAAAGAGAAGCAGAGCACCCAGAAATACAAAGTTCTTTGTGCAAACAAAGAAAGCAAATTTTTTGTAATATTCATTTTTGTTAGAAAGGGCACTTTCATACACCAGAAAATTCTCTAGAAACATTCAACTCTTAGAAATCTACAGTATGAATGGATTTCCTTTTGATTTGTTTCTGATTTTACTGAAGTTTCCACAGAACCAAAGTGTAAATCCTGCAATCTCTCTATGGCTGGCCTTACTTGATGTTCAGATTTGTGTTTATCTTGTTGAAGTCTGCATTTTTAGACCCCTGCCCCTACATTGTCAAGGTTATCATGTCAGACAGCTCAACTCCAGTGTAATTCCTGTGACTGGTGCCCTGGGCGTTCTGGTCATTGGGGGATCTCATCATGGGTGACGATACATGGCATGCTTGCTATATTTTGGTAAGTTTTAAGAACAAAAATATTTGATATTTCAAGAGTTTGATGTAATCTCTCTCATACGTATTACACTGAGATTTGGTATTAAACTAGTGTGGCTTACTGGTCAATTCAATTCATTATTTTGATGGTAAACACATTGGTTGAAAACATGAGTCAGCTACAAAATTTTTAAAAATATCAGATGATTTCTGATATTTTTATTAGGAATGTAGTGCCAGTTCCCACATAATTAGTTCTTTCTAAAAATATTTTCTGCTAAATATATACTGTCACAATACATAATAAGACTTTAAGTAGTCTTATTCCAAACACTATGTAATGCAAATAATATTTTTCTGGACCAAAGACTACTACTGTATCTACCTAACTTCTTTTGATGGAGTTAACAATAGCATCTAAAATATGTCATGAAAACCTGGAGTTTTTTAAAATGGTATTTTTTAAAAAAGATTTATTTATTTATGCTTACAGAACTGGGGTACAGGCCAGAATTATGGTGGGTGAGAGGGTTCACCAGAGACAGAGTGGGGAGCAAAACAGGCAGACTGACAAAGTACACAGCTGAGGGAGCAGTGGGTGGGTCAGGAGAGGTCAGCTCCTTCCAGGGATGGAACTTGTGCTGCAGTGGCTTCAGAGAGCTTCATGATGCGGTGCTTTAACCTGTTGCACCACCAAGGAGAGCCCTTAAAATGGTCTTTTTATGAAGTAGTACTCAAAGCAATTCAATCACTCCAAACAGGTTTTTTTGGTATTTATGTTGTTTGAAAAAAAAAAAAAATCAGAGGCTAAATACAACAAAAACATATGTCTTAGTATTGTATGCAAATGCCTGTTCTATTCTTAGAACTTTATCTATCTTCCCTTTCTTTTCAGTCTTCAAATTGTCCATTAGTTTGCTAGTTTTTTTATGTGAATAATTCAAGTATTTAAAATCTGTCTGATTTAGAAATAATAAATACTTTTTAAAATATCCTTAAATTCCTGTCATATTTGGGTTTTTCCTTTCCTCAACACAGATCACTAGTGCTTACTGACTTTTCCCTCTCAGTTTTCTTTTCCTTTTATTATACATCTCCTTGGGATAACAAATTTTTTTTTACCAACTTTTACCACCTACATACAAATGACATTTAGTCAGTGTTTTTATACCTCCCTCCACTTATCCAACTGTCTATTGGATATCTTCACATGGATATCCTAAAAAAAGCTTGCAACTAGTGTCCAAAGACATCCTTGTGTTCATCCTGCCTATATATAAATCTTTTTCACATTCCCTATTACCATGCATAACATTATCATTCATCATATTGCTAAATAGGAACCTGGTAAACACCCTTGATCTCCCTATTGTCCTCCTGGCCTCTAAATCATTATCCTTCCAATCTCGAAATTACATTTACTCTATAAATATCTCTTGAGCTCCTTTTCTTTCTTCCTACTATTATGCCTGGGACTTCCTTATAACATTAGGTTCTGATTCTTGCTTGGCATTTGTTTGTATATATCAGTTCTTTGTTCTCCAAACTTTCTGACAGATTTTGGCAATAGTGGTTTTGTAATGTTCAAATATTTCATTGCCTGATCATAACTCTTGAATGGCTTCTCATTGCCTCAGTATAAATCTTAATCTACTTGACATAGTCTTAAAGATCTGTTTTTGTACATCTCCTTATATATCCAGTCTCATTGTTGATTTCAACACATTTTATGCCTCAGTAATATTAGACCATTTATAGCTACCTACGTTATCATGAATGAAATAAATAAAAATGAAGATTGTCTTAATTATCAAGGATCACTCATTTTACCAATTACTTTATGAAAGTGAACAATGTCAAGATGACAGTTGTTTTCTTACATTTCAACAGGTCTTGCTTCATCAGCAGTACAACATCCTTGAAATTCAAAGATATCATTGTCTAACAATGAATGGTTTGCTATAAGTCTCCAAAAGGGACACTGTAGAAAGGAATAATAATAAAAAATGATTGAAAAAACTGAGAGGATTGTACTGCTAGTCATGGAAGTCTAACTGCTTAACTGCTCCAGGCTTTGAAGGACAATTTTCCGTTTACATGCTTTCTGGATAGAGAATTATCTGAAACACTGTTCGAAAACAAAACAAAACCACCAAAAAACAAAACCACACTGATTTATAGTTACCACTGGTTTAGAATACTTCACAGACAATTTTTAATAATATCCTAATTTTTCCTCATCAAAAATTGTTTAATGATACTGCCTACAAATATCCCAATGTGGAATGAACTCTACAGGAAAGCAGGTTAGTCTGGAAATTGCTTTATAAGGGCCAAATAATAATTGTGTATATTTGCAAAGGGCCCCGCATGCAGCAGAACAGAACTGGACTGGGTACTATTCTTGCCCTGTGTCCCTGGACAAAGTTAATCTTCCTACTCCATGATTTCCTCTTCAATACAGATTGAACTAGTTGCTCCATACCTAAACCCACCCCCAGTTCTAAAATTTGGTGGCTCTGTCCAGAAATGAGCTTGCCCGGACCCAATGTAATATTACAAAATTATATTATCAAGGAAGTAGGGGAGGTGTGCAGAGGAGTAAGTTCTCACAAACAGCGCATACTTATTTTTTAAAGCAGTAAGAGTGTAGCAGAAAGGCTGACTCATTATAATTGATTTATGCTCTGAGAACTCTCCCAGTGATTAATTCACTTGGGTATATTATCTTCATTTAAATTAATACATATAGTGTTTCATAATTAGAAGGTAAGAGCAAGGTGTGCTGTGAGGGAATGTTTACTGTTAAACTGAACATAACTGAAAATGTCAAAGTGTAATAACATTTACTGATGAGTGTAAACACTGCAAAATTAATGACAACAATTTTTCTTGTTTATTGCTCCTTAATATAGCTAATCACAGCATGGGCAGAGAGGAGTCTCTGGTTCTTCTTTCTGTAGTAATGAGGTGTTATAGGACATGCTTGTCATCTTGGGTGCCTGACAGTTGATGCCTCGCCCATGGCCTTTAAGAATACAAGATTCTTTCAAACTCCTTCTTTCTTAAAAGAATGACACAGGTTATGAATGAAAGAAATGAACTCTTATGAATCAAGATTTACAGAGCCCTGTAAAGGAATGCTCCAGATTGAAGGAAATGCCCCAGGATCACCCTCTGTGTGCTAAACTTTCATTATAGGTGAATGTACTGGTCTATAAGCCTACAAACGATTTGGGAGAAAAAAGAATGGCACTATTTCCTTAGTGTATGTAAGGAGTATATTAGTTGGTAAAGTAAATTAAGCTATATCAATTTGCCTTAAAGAATCCAAGAATTGTTAATATCAAAAAGAAAGAATTTTAACAGGTTGAAATTTATTTTTATGAGTTTTAGTTTTTCCTGAAGATATTTTGAATGTTCTTTCTAGAAAATTAAAGATAACAATCTCATACATCTTAAGATATAAAGATAACTCTAATTAATGTTTCCTTGCAGGCTTTTCCTGTGACCATAAATATGTAATTATGATCAACTGTACAACTTTCTGTCCTCATTATTACTGATACAATTATGTCAGCCGCATTTCCTCAAATCTTTAAAACTTTTTATAAATATCATTCTACCTCATGTAATATGCTGAGATGATATAGTCTTTATATGAATTATCTGGTTGAATTGTCCCAGCAACTCCAGAAGTTATACTCATTTTCCAGATAAGTATAAGAAAATTAAAACTGTTAAACCAATATCATACAATTTCAGACAGCTATTTCATCTAGCTCATTAGCGAAATATTCAAGCGTAAATGCATAAAAGACCATATAATAAAGAGATTTATTATATATTTTTTAAAATAGGATACTTGTAAAGGAGGCTTACTACAGTTTTTAAACCATTGCCTTTTTGACTTTGCAATATTATTTATGATACACTCCCCAACCTCATTCGTTTGGACTTCATCCATTTTGTTAAATAGACTTCAAAGCAAACTGTCTATTTGTGAGGTAAATGATTAACCTGGGCTTTTTCCGCCACTAGACTCTGTTGCTACTTCTTGCGGCCTTGATTGTGTTAATGCAGAAGGCACTTGGGAGTGTGGGCGTGGGGCACACGTGCCTCATTGCGGACACCTGAAGTATGGTGCTTGGGCACGTGTTAAGTCTGCACACCTGAGCCTAGGGGGAGAGGTAAAAGCAGCAGCAGCGGGACAGTGAGAGAGCAAACGGCATGACTACAGAAGAAGCGAGACCGTGAGACTACAAGAGAGAATGTCGGAGCCCCGGAGAAAGAGGTAAAGATTTGTGGGAGACAGGGAGGCTCCATCGCCTCCCAAGCTGCCCCCCTGCCTTCCCCCTCAGCCCCAACACACACACATCCTTGACTTGGCCCTACAGGCTTCTACAGGCTTGCCACTGCACTGTACTATTGGCACCAGAGAGGCAAATGGTCAAATACAGTTCCTCCAATAGTGCTTCATATGGCTACTTCAAGGAAGGAAATGACAGGGTTACCTGCCTTTGGTTCCAATACATTGTTAAAAACAAAAAACAAAAAACTATGAGATATGCCTGAGGAGTATCAGAAAGTTCTGGATTATAAATGAGGAGAGCTGGGATCTAGATTACCATTTAGACTGATTTGTGCTGGTCCTCCACCATTACTCCACCTCTCCCACCTCAGTTTCCTTAGATGTCAAAAGACATCCATGAGGGAAACACAAGTATCAAGGAGTGATGGTTTGTCTGACTCACGGGAGTTCTTATAAAGACAGCCTCACAGGAAAGAGCTTCCTTCTAGAGAAGTCTCATGTTTTTGTCTAATAGTCTTGGTTATTAGCATAGGACAAACTGATGACATAAAACATTTTACAGTCAAGCATGACCTCATTGCTTAACAATTCTGTGAGGAGTACTTTGATTCAAGCACCAAGAAAGTTAAAACTCCTAAAATAAAACTCGATAAAATAAAATGTTATAGCTGGGCGATTCAAGGATATTACCAAACTTTGGGGAAAAATAGATTTTCAGTGTCCCTAAGATTTGTCATTGCTTTTATTTATCCATTCTCAACAGTATTATTAGCCACTCAATGGTTTTTAAAAAAATTCTTTTTTTAAGTAAAATTGCATTCTAACATAATTGTCAGGTGAGCATCATTTGTGACTCACCATTAAGTTTACTGCTAAAAATCCAATATGTAGATGAGAATAGCAAGACTTGCAAATAATGAAAAAATGCATTTTACTATCAAATTTCAAGACGGAATATTTAGCTTTAAACACAAACGGCAAGGCAGGCAAAATAATGTGAATTCAACAAATACTATTGCCTGCTGGACAATGAAAACTAGTGGGGCCCCACTAGTTTTCATTGTCCAGCAGGCAATAGTATTTGTTGAATTCACATTATTTTGGTAGGTAGTATCACCTGGTCCTCGCGTAGGAGAGCATGAATTACATCCTAAAGAGGGAGATGAGTGCAGTGAGAGGAAGTAAACTGGAATGGCAAAGGTAGGGTCAGAAACAGGTCATTTTCAAGGCAATGACTGTATCAGCATCAAAAATTATTAATTCCACTTAATATTGTTTTGCTTTTTATATGTAGGTAGTTGAAAGGGAACCAGATCATATAGTTTTCCTTGTCACTAAACATTGACAAGTTAATTTTGAGAATGAAACTTTTGCTAGTACCATATGTTACAAATTGTGTGGCATAGATTCGTATTCTAGAAACATCAGGTGCCATTTAGTATACATTTACTGCAGGTGTTCAAAGTCTTTCCCTCTCCAAAATGCCATGTATCACGGTAAACTTCAACAGTGGTGAAGGACACAAAAATTAATGGTTATTTGGTAATGGTGCTGAATGTATATGGAGGAGGAGAAAAGATTTATGCCACTGAGTTCACTTATTATAGCACTTAGGGAAGATATCCTGGCAAACTCAGCATGGTTCATTCAAGGTTAAATGTTTGAACAGCTGCTATAAGTTCTGATACTCTAGGTGGTTGATTGAAGAAAGATCTTTGTTTAAGCAGTGAGTGATAAGCCTGCAAAGTTGATATTTTTTTTTAATTAAAAAGTTTATTTTTACATCATTTTGCACATTTTTTTTCATCTCAATTGTAATCCCCACGGGTTTCCCATCACCAAATCACCCCTGTGCCACCACCATAGTCCCGTGCATTTCCCTCCCTTCCCCCCCACCGTTTTTGCAAAGTTGATATTTTGATGGGAAAGTTTTGAAGCCTGACTTATATTCTCACACAGAGATAGGCCACTTCATTATACAGAGAAAGGCATACATTTTGTTCACAAAGAGAAAAAAATAAATAGTTCTGAATCTGATGCTTTTGAAATTTTATAAGATCCTAGAGAAAGGAAGAAACAACAATCCTCGAAAGTATTATGGGAACTTCTCACCATGACACTAACTGAACCTAAAAAAAAACAAAAACCTAATAAATGCTTTTATCAAATATCTGAGTGTTTGTAGAAAGACAGACCAATGTGTCTTCTTGGATGTTAAATGCTTCAGGTGGATGAACAAACCCACCTGGTAGGGCTATGAAGTACTGCTCATCTGACTATTAGAGGTAGGGCATTTTGTTTTTTAATATTCATGATGTGAAATGTTCCTTTCTGGTAGTAATTTGTAGAAGATCTAACAACTTGCGTAGTTCACTCTGAGTGTGATCCTCAAACTTAAAAAACTGCATCCTCAAATAAAAACGAAACAAAACACTCTTCTTTGTAGCTCAGGCTGCTTCTCCCTCTGTAGACTTGGGCACATGACCATGTCTCTAGTTCACCTAACTACTAACCCATTATGTACTGACAGATCTATATAATGAGGTGGATATGGCACAGTAGCTCTTTTTCTAAGATTTAAAATTATAATAGAATCTGTCAAAGAGTATAATATTTGGGTAGCTTTATCAAGGAGTGGGGAAGTCTCTGGGTTCCCATTAATGGGCATTGTAGCACTTAAGTTTCAAATCATAGGGATTTGGTGACATTGTCATGTTCAGATTAAGTACTATTAAAATCTTCCATCTTTCACTTTACTATTTATTAAACAGAACCATCTGGAAAGAATCTTCCTTATTGAGTATGAAAATGTTAACTTTTTCCTTTCCCCTAAATTTATCTATGTAATTCAATATCTTCTAACCTATTGATGTTGGATAAAGTGGGTTATCAGAATTAAAGTTAAAAAAAAATCAGAGCCCTCCAGTGGTCAAAATAATATATGCAAATACTCAGTGATTTACTCAATATTCCTCCAAAGAACTTAAAAGCATTACAGTCTCCCTTTTATAAAAAAAAAAAATTGCCTGGTTTGATTACTTTCCTATATCACTATTATATTACATATATCGTTTTTAGCAGTATGGGAAAACAGATGCTTATCTAAGTCATTTAAAGAAACCAAGAGAAAATAGCAGCCTAACCTACCCATTTATCAATGAGAGATTTTGTGTAGTTGTGAGAATTTAGCCATGTAAAAGCAATCCTAAATCTTCTCCAGATATATGTAATTTAATTCCTTCCATTTGCAGCCATCGAGAGAAATACTGCAGCATATTAAAACCACTCAAGTTAAAGAAAGGATTCAGTGATTTCTGGCTGTGCCTGCTACTTCTGTGTTTCTCTTAAACAGAGAATTGCATTTTAATATGTATTTTCCTCGATGTGTAAAAGTGTGTGTTCCTAAATTTTAATTTTGATGGTTTGCATAAGAAATGTGTTGAATTCTCTTTTAGCAAAAGCATATCTAACTAAGCCAGGCAGCAGCATTGGCTTCATCTCTTGTCATCAGATTACCGGTAATGGTTTGGCAGAAAGCCTGGACTAATGTCTCTGCCTTGAAAACTATCAAGCTCTAACATTTACCCAAGTGCTACAATGCTGATTGCTGAGGGGATATTTTTGTTTGTTTTAATTTAATTTCTATATTATCTTAGAAATTAAAGCTTGTTTAAAAACATCCAACACACATTTACATCCATGCATTTGGTGTTCAAAATAGCATTTTTTTTTTTTTGCAAAACAACAATATAATCATTATAGCCCTATGTTCTTAAAGACTACTGTCAAAAGATCCATAGTTTTTTTACTTTAAAGTTTACAAGGCAGAGAAGTAAGAATATTTTTGTGATATAACTTCTCAATTTTTGCCTGTTTTCTAAATGTTTTAGATAAAAGAAAATTGTCCATCAGCTTTCCCTATTATGTAAGTAATGCATGAGGCCTTATCACCTTAGCAAATGTTCCTAAGTCAGAAAAAAAGTCAAATTTAGTTGGTATCTGTGGATGACCTTCAAGAATTCGGTTTAGTCTGAGAAATGTTATGGCTAATTCTCAGAAAGCACAATTTCATGGAGTAAATTATTGCCTGAGACAAAAGTGGGCATTTCTGGAAGCTACATTGTGCCTTTGAGGCCACTGGGGCACCATATAGGAGACTGAAGCAATAATTTACCCTTGTGCAATGAAAAATATAATGTAACTTGCACACCAGGATTCTCTGCCTCATTAAGTTAAACACTTCCCTCGTGTCATTTTAAAGGAGAGATTATAATACTGTAAATCTAAGTAATTTAGATTTATGTTCTGGTGTCTGGTAAATTTATACTGGATATTTTCTGCATTCCAAATATTTTAGGTGTGAGGCAGTTTCAGAATGTCGATATAATTGGCTTCATAATTAGGTAAACAAGCGATAGCTCTGTTGTGTGGTTAGTCAAGGAGTTACAAAGGAGCAGTCTTGCAGTGCTGAACAGAGATCTTGAGATATTCCTGCAGTGAAACTGTAGAGGTGTTGCTGACATAACATGAGTTTCTGAATCTTATTATAACCCCGGGAAAATATAAACAAAAATCATGAGAAACATGTGCTTAAAATTTATGCTAACCACACATTTGATTGAATGATTTTCTTTTCCTATTGACTAAATTTTTTAATAGAGAAGTATTTTCATTTCTTTTAATTTAGATGGAGGGGAATGGAAACACTAGTGAATGAAAAGCAGAATATTATTATCAGAGGACAAGGTGATGAAAGTACACATGTTCCCTGTCACCTAACACTCTGGTTTCTATGAGTAAACTTAATATCCAGGATTTTATTAGAAGAGTTGCTGGGAGTGTAAGTATAAAGGCTTATGGAGCAACTGGATTATCTTAAGTGGTTGCAACATGTAATTGAATATATAACCACATTCTAAATTAAAATGTGAACATTCTGTTCTTATTAGTCTGTGCCACTTCTGGCAAAAAAAAAAAAATCCCATGGATAGTGAATTTGATAGAATGTCTTTTGAAGCCCAACATTGCTTTTTCCTTTTCAAGCTTTAAAATGTTTGAATTTAAAAGAGGTGAATTTTAAAAAAGATTAAAAATGAATGCTGATGTGATTTATTTTTTACCAGAACTTCAGAAAGAAAGGACAATTAACTTTAACAAATTAATAATGTACAATAAGATTATTAAAGGGTGTAAGAAGTTTAGATTTTCGAAGAGAATGGGTTAAAAGAGTGTCAATCCCTTTTGAGTCTAGATTCTGATTAATAGTCTTATTGCTATCATAAATTATATGTCTAAAAATAAACAGAAATTATAAATTTAAAAGCACTACAGATTTAAAATTAGATCTTTGTGTTTAAAAACCAATGCACTTGGGCCCTCCATGGTGGCGCAGCGGGTTAAAGCACTGCACTGAGAAGCTAAAGCCACTTCCGCATGAGTTCGATCCCCGCCAGCCCCAGAGGTGACCACATGGCGTGGCATACCTCTCCTGACCCGCCCGCTGCTCCCCTCAGCAGTGTACTTCGTCGATCTGCCTGTTCTGCTCCCCACTCTGTCTTTGGTGAATCTTCTCACCGCCCTGCATCTCTGGCCTGTACCAGTTCTGTATGCACAAATAAATAAATCTTAAAAAAAAAAACAATGCACTTTATCAAGAGAATACAAGTATAAAATATATGCATATAAAAAATATAAACTTTTTCAAAGTTCAGCATTCTTAACATGTTTTCAAAACAATGCACATTATCATACTTTTAATATTATCATACTTTCATACTTTTAATATTAAAACAATGAATCAGGGTGATCTAAAACAGAATTTATCAAGTATGTTAAAATTTGATGTATATGTGTTTGTGTATATTTTAATACAGTGCTACTAATATACAGATATGTGTACAAATATAACATCTGTATGCCAATATAATTACACACCTACAGATAAAATGTTGGCATATATATTATCAATATATGCTCAAGATAGTTTTAAGAAACACTAGATTAAATAAAATCAAAGCTATCATCTTTAGTATAAAACTAAGACTCCTTAATACCTAACTCAACAGGAGAGGGATATATTATATAACATTTATCAAATTCATCTGACCCAAGAGCTTCATCTTTTTTTTTATAGCATTTCTTAGAATTATCACTGGCAAGAACGTAAATTGGATATAAATTAATATTTAAAAGACCTTCAAGTATTGGGCTAATAATTTTTAGCATTAGTCTTTGAATTTTGCTTTACTTTGAGTTTTACTTTTTTAGTGTTTAAAATTAAATGCAAAGCAAAAAGGAGAGAATCAGAGTAATGTAATGCTATTCAAAGCTGTGCATTTAAGGCAAAATGTATGTCACTATTTCTCTGTGGCATTTTCTCTGAGCCTAGTTCCTTTGCTTACTGGAAAAAGTGGGGACTGAGATTAGAATAAATTCTCCATTTCTCTACTACATAAGATCAGTTCTTAGAAGTGAGAAAGTTTAATGTTTTAGATTTGCTTATTACATTCTGTAGGAATTGCCCTAACAGATACTCTTCACTTTCCTCAAACTGTTAAAGGGCAAAACTCCCAGTGTGAAGGCTGGTAATAGACTGGGATTCAAAAAAACTGTAAATGTGGCAGGAAAGGTTATAGACACTCCAAAAGGACAAGGACTTAGAACTAAAAATGTGTCAGAAAGGAAGAGGGTCAAAGATGTAAACAGACAAAAGACATTATCATCAGGTCACAGGTTGCCTGCCTATGTGTTGCCAAATCTGGACCAATTATTATTCCCAAGCAGATAGGACTTAAAATTTAGATCTCTGTTCTCTTTGGAGTCTGGGACGTTCCTATCATCCATTAGTGTGGAATTTCGTAGAGCTCTTTGTAAATATTCTAGCCCTTATTGTTTCCAGGCATGTGGTAGGACTGTATCCTTCACTCTACTGAAGGAAGATTTGACCACATGCTGTGCTTTAGCCAAGGAAATGTGAATTTAAGGAAAATGGGTCTTGTCTGGATGAAGGAACAATGTGGAGAAGTGTTTTCAGCAACTCATGATGGATGATTTGCTTGAGTAGGAAATCCCGGTTTTTTGAAGCCACTGGGATTTGGGGCTTGTTACTTTAGAAAACCTCACATGGTATATATGGAGCATGTGTCTGCATCTTTATTTTATATATATTCATTTCTATATTTATAGCATTAAGATGGACACACATTCTCCATACAAGCAGAGCGGTATGAAACTTTGGAGGCATGCTAGAAGGTAACCATCATTCTTCCCCGAGGAGTTAAAAATTACATCATTTCATGAGCAAATATGTTTCTACAAATGTTAATGGCATAGTATTAGAAAGTGCTTGATAAACTTCTTTCACATTTAATCTATTTTTTTAATAAAATTTGTAAAGGCATCTGTTTTCTTGAAGTATGATTAATTCAGTGAATGCCTTCTTTCAGCACTTAAATCTGTGTATATATTACATGAGGATGATGTTCAAAAAGTAAAATGAGGCTGAAAATGAAAAAATAATAAAAATAAGTTTATAGCTCTCTTTAAAATGCTTCACAATGTTTTCATGACTCAGGGAGCCTCACAGTCATCTTTATACCATATTTATTTTGCAAGAATGCACAGTCTACCTTTTTTGTGCAAATAAGTGTACTTTTATATTAAGATACAAGATAATATCAGTTTACATGAGATAAAAATACATGTTCTACTTAACTCTTTGAACTATTTTTAGGTCTTTTAAAGTTATTTTATAATAAAAAGTATCTGCTGACTATGAAATCTTTTATGACTTAAAGTCACCCTAATCCCAATTTACCTCCTGAGGAAAAAAAGACTATAGTTATCGAGGATAGGCAAAATGACTATAAGTTTTGAAATTAGCACAAATAAAGAACATATATGAAAGAGTAATATGAGGGGATTTGTTCATTGATTCCTTTTTTAACATTACACACTCCAGTGTCGGTGTCCTAAAAAGTGGACTAAGTAAAACATTTTATTGTCTAGCACAGAGAAGATACAATATCAGAGCTTAATAGAGACGCATTGAATTAATAAGGTAAATGAGCTCAGCTAATTGGAAGCTATGCTATAATGTCAGCAGCTTTTAAGAACTAGTCTTAATTTTCTTTTATCGAGGCTAAAAATAAAAGGTCAATATCATATTTTATGAAGGAGGACTCTAAATTCTCATTTAATATTAACTGAATTCCCCTCCTTCCCCACCATGGTCTAGGGATTAAGTCTTTATCAAGGCTACATCATGAGTTTGGCCCCTGGCCAGGGAGCTGACTCACACATGGCTCAGCAGACCTCTCCTGTCTCACTCACTGCTCCCCTCAGCAGTGTATTTCAGTCAATATGCCTGTTTTGCTCCCCATTCTGTCTCTAGTGAAGCCTTTCACCCTCTGCATATCTGGCCTCTTCTCATTTCTTCAACACAAAAATAAAATCTTTAAAAAATACTGACTGAGAACTTGATTAGATTCAAATATATATTCTCTATATGTATGTGTGTGTGTGTGTGTGTACACACACACACACATATATATGTTGATGTATTCACACTAGGGCCTTTTCTTTGTGAAGTTAGGAGAGTCCTTGCTGAGAAAAACTACAAATCAAATTCCTTATTTTTCTAAAACTCAAGTGTTGGGATATCAAAAGCATCCCATACATTGTATGAAAAATTTGTGATCTGAACACTATAGAATTAAACATCCTTAGAGTAAGCTATATTTTCTGAACCTATTTCCAACTATGTTAAATTTTTAATTAATAAATGTAGTTTCTTTAAGCATAGCAAAATGAAGTTAACATTTCACTGTAAGAGCTTAAAAATACTAAGATTTTTAGTTAATTTCTAATTTTATGGTCACAGTGTCATATCACATAATCCCTCGGTTGCTTTCCTTCTGGCACCACGCTCCAATATGGTAACAATCCAGTTTTCTGATGGTTCAGATTCAGGTTGTATGCAATGAGATGATTTTGATTTAGTTGTTTCTTAGTAACTTCTTCGAGGATATAGTAGAATGTCTGATATCTTCTCTAGAATGAAGCGTGTAATGGAGAAAAAAAAGGCTATCAAAGTAGAAGAGTGAATTTTCATTTCTGGTAAAAGAAATGAGATAATTTGGTCTGACACAACACTGAAGTAGAAAAGTTAGGTGATATGCTGAGGAGTTAGTGTAAGGAAATGAAAGAGAAGAGCAGAACTCCTGAGAGATTAGCTCAGATTTGGATATATCAAGAAAAGCCAGCTGTACTTGGGCAGCTTTTCTGGACTTCGTGGGTAATTTAGAAGCCACTGTCTGCTGGGGACACTAATTAACCCAATTTTAAGTTGGGATCTTGAAAGACTGTATCTTCTTTCAGGGTAGAAATGAACCCTAGCTACATTCCTCACAAAGATCTCTGTGATTTTTGCTGGAGGAAAATAGCATCATCACGAGGTCTCAAGTTATTCATAAAGATCATTATTTTTTTTTTTTAAGATTTATTTATTTATGCATACAGACTGGGGTACAGGCCAGAGGTGCAGGGACGGCGAGAGACTTCACCAGAGACAGAGTGGGGAGCAGAACAGGCAGATTGACGAAGTACACTGCTGAGGGGAGCAGCGGGCGGGCCAGGAGAGGTCTGCCACGCCATGTGGTCTCCTCCGGGGCAGGCGGGAATTGAACTCATGCGGAAGTGGCTTTAGCTTCTCAGTGCTGTGCTTTAACCCGCTGCGCCACCAGGGAGGGCCTCATAAAGATCATTTTTAAAATAAATTTCTGACAGTCACAGATATCCACATAGTGAAGAAAATAAGGCATGAATGAATAGTGGCTAGAACAGTATTAGTCCAATAGAAACAACCCCTGTAACAGTGGCGATATTGGAATTAGCTGACTTGTATTATAAGACAACTCTACTTACTATATCCAAAGAAGTAAAATCCAAACTTGATAGATTTAGCAGGAACTAGAAACTATGAATGACATTATAATAGCAGAAACTATAACATTATATTATAACATTACAATAGCAGAAATTATAACTATCCCTTTTTGTCAGTTCCATTGACTTCAGAGTTTAAAATTCTCACATTTTAGAATTAAATGTTTTGTATCCTTTTTTCCCCTGCTTTTTCTTTTGACAAATAACAAACAAAAACAAAAACCCCACATTGGTAAGCCTAGTAAAATATAATTTTATCTTATTTTAAATTCTACCAGAAATAAACTCTTTATGTGCAAGTTAAGCTAATATGTAGGTGTTTGTGTTATGTACACATGTTTGCACTCACAGATTTCCTGGCAATACTTATGATTTTTTTGGCTCACTTTTATTGTCAAAAATTGAGGACATAGCTGGCCACAGCAAAGAAAACAGGCATCCAGGACCACCACGAACATTTACAAAGACATCAACCACTTGTGGAGAAATGAATATTAACTATAGCTCTTAGAATCTAATGGGTTCATTATAAAGTATTAAAGAAGGGTAACTGATGTAACAAAATTTCCTAAACTTTTGGGAAAGTAGTTATTTATGTTACAATACAAGTATTTCTGATGGATTGATAGCATTGACTTTAAAATAATCTATATTCAGATTCTTTCTTGAGGTTAGGTCTTGACTATAGGAAAAGGAGTAAACTGAGCAATGATACTCAGTGGGAGTCCAAAAAGAGCAGCAAAACTTAAGGGGCGGGAGGCTGGGTAAGGAAGGAGGACACATCAGAACTGAGCTCTGCCAGTGTCACATTTGTTAGGTCTTGCTACATAATTTGGCAGCTTAAAGTCAAGTGACAAATCCAAGGGAATGCCTAGTTTTTATTTTGGAAGGGTAACATTATATTACCTGTCTTAACAAAGTTGAGTAAAAGATCCATATTATGTCATTTGTTGTTTGTATCTAGTTTACCCAACTTATTCATTAGCATCTAGTCTATTTGACAGAGCAGCAACTGGCCAGTTACAGTTAACTGCTCTGCACCCCACTCTGTAATAAGAACACCAGCAGATTTATTTTCCCCATATAAAGTAGAATTTCCAATTCACACCATGTACTCTGTGACTATTATGGACAGTATTTACTCAGAAGGAATGCTGTGCAAGTTTGGAAAAGCTGTCTCTAAGAGCAGAGCCGAGAGGTCATTTGACAAAACAAAAAACAAAACCTATACATGGTCAAAACATGAAGAGAACTAAAGTTTGTCATTCTTGTAGAGAAAAAAGTTTTGAAATCCTTAAAAAAGCATAAGGCCACAGCAAATTGGACAACTTAACCTGTCCATCTTCCATTTTCAAGCTTCATATAATCAGAAAGCCTCTATTCACTTCGCAAATATCAGCTTTTTTGGAGAAGGAGAACCTGCTTAGAATTAATGAGGGAACACCAAAAAAGTAACTTCTATTAATATGCCTTTCTCTTCAATAAAACTATTTCTTCTAATGTAAAAATGAAACTAGAACATCCAAAATCTCCTCTTAGACTTTTAGATCACCTCTTTTCCCCTTTTCTTTTTCATTTTTAAAGTTCGACAGGGAAATAACTCCAAATCACAATGTCACAGTTTCATCAAATGGCATCATGGACACAATAAGAAACATTCAGTCAGTGTTGTGACATGCAATGACTGACAAAGTCATTCAGTACTCTGAGTGTTTAAGGGTGGAGTGAATAGAGGAAAAATAAGTGAATCTGTAGTTACGGTCATGTAATGGAAATATCAAAACAAAGCTGAAATACTCTTTGCTGCACAAAATGTAAAATGCCAAATATCTCAAAGTTAAAAAATTGCCATGCTGATCAATCTTCATTATCATTTTTTTCAGTCACACACACAAACAAGAAAAATTCAACATTAACTTTTCCAGAGAAGCAATACGTTTAAAGCCAATCTTTCACTTACCCTAGAGTAGGTACACCATGATCTCTCTTAAATCCTTTTAATTCCAGTACATCCAGAACATATATGAATTCTTAGCATATTCTCTTGAAGAACAAACTTTAACCAAATGGTTAATTATAACAGAGATCATAACAACTCTCTGAAATTCTAGGGAGAGATGAGTTTAAAAGCCAGCTTCTGGATCTGGTGTATACTGTGTCTATCTTTAACTTGAAAATGATTTGGTTTCACATTCCATCGAAGTCCCACTGGCAGATGCCTTTGGTAAGCTCACCAATGGCAGGCTCTCAAGTGCCCTCCCTCTCTCCCTCCTCTCTCTGACTGAGCTTCCGCTGTTATGTCTAATGCTGATTTACTCAGCTGTCTTTTTACCTGTCTCTGCGTGGGTAAAAGGAGATGCTTTCATTGATGGCTATTACGGAAACACTTGGGAACTGAAGAGCAGCGGGAGGACTCACTGTGCTTTCCCTCTGACATCCCTTCCCCCTACTTACTGCCAGAAACCAACTGACTTCCAAACTTGGCTGCCTGAAAAAGAATGTTCTCTGATTGGCATTCCTGGAAGCAGAAAGCAAGGCTGCTCAAGTTTTCTTCTGTTACTCAGTATGAAAAACCTCTCAGGTATATATAATATGAACACTTAAGTTTCCTGGATATTTTTCTTGACACTAACAAGATTGGAACAGTATTTGGGGGCATGACACATCTTTTTCTTGTAGGACAGTACTTTTACCCAAATGATTATGGATGCAGTAAGAATGTGAAGTGGTAGATCTCTTGTTAAAAGTTCATCTTATAAACCATATCAATGTTTCCTCAATTAAAAAAAAAAAGACAACACCCTCAAATTTCCTACAAAGATATTAAGCTGTAAAAATAAAAATTGATTTCCTTATTAGTAAATGAGTCGGGAAGCTCTGGAGGAAGAAGCAGGCTGCATGATGACAGCACCATGGAGGGCCCCTGTGCAGTCTGTGGCTATTCTGTGCAATAATGCTTTGCTCACAGGAAAAGCTGATTTTGGTGGTCCTATATTTTATATTGTTGATAGCAGGAGAGGTTGCAAAAAAACACTTCTTTGTTCCTATCAAACCTTTTTATAGGACTAGGAAAGAAATTACAGGTGCCTATTGGACATATCCACAGGCACACCGATGTCTGAATGAAGAAAAGTGTGTGAATGGAAATAAGAAAAAATAGGGTCTGTGAAGGATGAGTAATGTCAAGTTCCTTTAAATTATGAAATAAACTTGTGTTTAATATTTATTTAGAGGTCGCTGGGGTCAAAATTTCTGCTGCTAAAAATAAATGACCTCTTGTTCAAAATAGTGAATTTATTTGATGCAACTTTATGGGCTAGAAAACTTCTTGAAAGGCTTGACAAATGATTTATCATTTCAGCAATCAAACAAATCATAACTCCAAGAATTTTGGGCTTTCCAAATTTCAACTGGCTATGGCTGCCAACTCTGGCCAACTGTCAGCTGGCTGAGTGCAGAGCTGTGTGGCCACAGCTGCTCCCTGCAACTTGTACACACATCTCAAAAATATTCAACAACAAAGGGTTGACTCCAAAAACAAAGCTTTATTTTTTGTTAGTAGTCAGCTCTAAACCTTCAATACCAGGTAGTCTTTTAATACATCTGAAACAGGCCAACTTAAGGAACAATGAATAAAATCTTGATTAAATGGCATCCTACTATGCATTTATTTCAGTGAAGTGCCACAAAGATTGGTAACCCCCAATTTGCTCACTCCTTAACCTGTAACTACATGTTAAAAGTTAATAAGTAAAAAAAATAAAAATAATAGAAGGAGGAAAGATTTATTTCCAAAGTTGATTGGTTTAGGGAAATTTCAGGCTATCTGCAATAATGATTTCAGAGGAATGGAAATAAATTACCCCTCAGAGAGCACCCATCCCTGCCCCTGTGTTTCTACTTTGCTCTATCAAAACATTGCTCCCCAAGGCTAGAGGGTGATGTCAAACACATGTGACCAGGAAGAGTGGACAGAGTTGGCAGCAGGCTCATCTGGTTCATATCCAACCCACTATTCATTTATTGTCTCTTTATGTGGGCAGTAGTGCATAAGTGACTCTCAGAAAGTATTTGTTGAAACTGAAGATCTGCTTGTAGGAGTATACATTTTAATCTATGGAAAATGGTTATATGTTGGCCCACCTTTATTTTAGATAAACATATTTTGCTTTGTCTTCAGGTTTTTTTTTTTTTTGGAGAAAAGTGCTATTATTTATTTTTTATATTGAGACCTATACTGAAACCAGAATAATAAAAAACCAAGTAAACTTTGTGTCTTTGTAAGTGAGTGACTTTAAATACAAACATGGTAAATGTTAAGATCATTTCTGTTGATCTTTCTAGCTTCTAAGAAAAATAGAGAAAAAATGAAATGTTGAGTTTTTCACACTAATTAGTAAACCATAAGAATTGTTTTTATTAAATAGTTTGTTTCTGGCCATTCCTTATAGCTCAATATACATCCATCATACATCCATCTCTTTAGGACCTCATATTTATCTCCAATTATATTTTTATCCATGTCAGTCATGTGAATTCACAAATGGTCTGCAAATTTTGTGGCAGCAATAATGATTTCAGGTACATAATTAGTTCAAACCCAAGGTTGAGTGAGAACAATGGGAGTTTTTTCTTCCCCCACAGCACATTTCATGAGGCAATTGATAAGACTTATAATGGCTAGAATTCAGTCTTTATCATGAGTAAATGTTATTTTTGTTTTTCATAAGCACTAACATAGGAGTTAGGATTTGATCAGAAAAATAGATTCCAGGGCTTGCTTCCAAGGAAAACTGGCCATGTAACAGGCAAATCAAACACCCATGATTTAATCATGAACAGTTAATCTCTGTTCCATTCTCCAGAAATAGACTATGTTAGCACAGTTCTGTGGATGGTTTGCTGGTAGCATGCTCCTTGCAGGGGTGAACAAGATTTTCATACAGTTTTAGCTTCAAGACTTTTCTACAAGACATATATGTATATGAAGAATTTAGACTTCAAAAGCAACCTTCCTCCCACCCCTAGTTGATTGTTTCTTAAGATGTTGTCAGAAGTAGTATTCTCAGAGTGATGATTTTGCAGATGATTTTTACATGTTTAATGTGGGTAATAAAAACAACTCACATTCTAAACTTTTAGTGTCTTATATAAGAAATTAAACTATATTGGGTTTACCTTATTGAGATAAACTATATAGGTTTCAGGTATGTAATTCTCACCTTAGCAACTATATGCCATATTATACCTAGCAGCAAATATCTAAATTCATATGATTTTTTGGCACTTATATATTTATTTTTTTAATTTATACTATTTTCTGTAGACCAGATAATTGTATCACAAAATTCATATATCTAATGTGATGGTATTAGGAGGAGGAAGCCTTAGGTGATGAGGTCATGAGGGTGGAACCCTCATCGATGGCATTGTACTTTTATAAAAGATGCTCCACAAGGCTCCTGTAACCCAGATACCATGTGCAGACAAAGTGAAAAGATGGCGACGTATGAACCATCAGCTTGGTGCTTAACCAGAATCTGAGTGTGGTTCCTTGATTTTTAAATTCCCATCCTCCAGACTATAAGAAATAAATTTCCCTTGTTTATCAGGCACTCATTCTATGATATTATGCTATAATAGCCTGAACAGTCAAAGATACTACACAAAAATGAGGGTTTTGGGGCAGAAGGACAGTAATTAAAGGAAAAATATTAATATGTCCAAACAGTAGTTGTTTGAAAAATAATTCCAGTGGACATTGTGAAAGAAAAGAGAAAAAAAGGCTTTTCATTACAGATACGGATGAGATTGAAAACAGCAGCATGCTATGTATAATCTTATTAAATTCCAATCACTTTAAAGTTTGGATGAAATAGTCACTCAGAGAAAATGAGGATCAATGATAATTCTGATGAACACAGAAAAACATGGGCCTTTGTTTAGGTCAAAACTTATAGCATATGCATGTTATGTACTATGATTTCAACAAAGTTAGAACATCTGTGAGCAGTAGGAAGAAATAAAAAGGCTAGTAGGCACATTATCACAATGATTTGTGGGGTCTTAAAAAATTTTAATCTACTTTGTACAATTTCTGTAATGAAGTTATTTTACCTTGATTAAATACCCTGTAGCACCCACAAGAATACTGTTTCTCATGAAGCATTTTTCTTTCCCTTCTCTGTTGTAAGGAAGGTAGTTGTGAGTAGTTGTGAGGGTAGTGGAAGAGGGGAATCTCCAATGTGGGAAAAGACACCCATGAAACTTAAGGAGTCTTGTTGATTTTAAGAAAAGTCAGGGAGGAAAAGAACTAAGTAAAATAATAATCTTAAGAATGTGGTGAGAACAAGGGTAGGGGATGGTAGGTAATATAATCTGATACACTAGAATTGGGGGACAGAATAAACCAGACTAGGGGAGCAGCTACTCTGATGAGGTGGACTTTGAGAAGAGAAGGTCTGAAGGGGAGGTTTGGACTGTCTGAACCTAGGACATTGACTGTGAGTTTTTTTTTTTAATTTCTTCTTATGGAAGTCATAAGATAATCCTTTTCAAGATGTGGTAGTGTCTCATTTGTCTTTTGGATATTTCATGATATTGACATGGGTTTCAAATCACTATTTGGTTACATTAACATTTTTGAAGACTTGGTGCTTTTTTCGGCATGTTTTTGTGATTACTAAAATTGGTAATGGGTTCACTTTGGTAAGAAATTATTTTCACCCTTGACTAAATAAACTTCTTTGGTCACTTTTCTCTATTTGCCTTTCATTTTCTGTATCAGTTCCTGCAATGGGTGTGTATATACAGTTCTTGGGCTAAGAATTGTATGTAAAATGAACATCATCTCAGTGTGATGACACGTGTACGCCATCAGGCAAATATCTCCTTAAAAACCTTTGAAAAAATTAATAAAATATGTACCAAATTAGCTAGAGAAGATAAAAGAGCTTACATTTTATACCAAAACTCTCCAAAGCAAGAGTACATCATTTGAATCAGAAAATGCAAAGATTGAAAGTAAGGTTCAAAAGCTTAACAATAAGCTAATTGAGCTTTATCCCACAGGAAATTAACTGTTCAGGGAGGAAAGAGTTTAGAAAGAGGAGAAATATTCCATCAGATAGAAATATCAGCCACGGCTGATACCTATAGAAAAGTTAGATACTTATAGGAAAGAATAATTTCCTTATTATGGTACTATTTTAGTATCATTATGATTTGATTAACCAGAACATCATAATATTATGAAAAACAGGTCTTCTATCATGAGTAATGCAGCAACTAAACACATTAAGGCTCTGTATCTCAAAATGTTTTTCTACAGTTTGACTATAGTTAAGACTCACGTGATTTTATTCATTAAAAAAAAAAATCATCTTTTCCCCTGTCCTTCACACCTACTCTGATTATGTATACTAATAGTAACGATATATAAGGTATGCCAACATGAATCCATGTTTAAACCAGATGAATTGACATATACCTTATATAGACAACTGCTATTTCCTCTAAATAATTCCTTAGGTAAGATCCAAAGGTGAGGATTTTAGGCACATGGAAAGATTGGTTATGAAAATGTGGTAATTATAAGGATCTAACCTATATTTTGTTCCTATTATTTTTTAAGGTAAAGTTAGGTAGGTAGCTTTCAACTTGGGCCTTTTCATATGCAATTATTGCTGTCCTATATAGTATTTAAATGAAACTTTTCAAGGAATAAAGGAAAGCAGGGATGTAGAAGCTCAATAGGAGTTGCAGGGTGCAAAGCAAATTGTATATGTGAAGTGGGAACAAGTAAGGGGAGCAGCCCATACATACTGAGTGCCTACTAGGAGCAAAAATGTTTTACATATCATATTCTACTTAATCCTTTAAAATTCTTCAGTTTAGGAATTGCAATTTCCATTCAAATTATTAAGGCATACTGAAGTTCAGGTTAAATTACTTTCCCGGGGCCCTTTAATTAATAAATTAAAGTCCATAAATTTGACGAAGTCCAAAATCTTAAATTCTTCCCATGCTATTGAGAAGTAAAGAGTTTTCCTTTTCCAATAGAAATGAGCCACCTGGTAGTACTTCCTTGTATCTTGAAGACAATGCTTTTGATTGCAAGGCAAATAACATACTGTGGATTTTAGAATTAGATGGCAGGGGGGAGGAATGCCATATTCCTTATCACCAAATGGTGGTGGTAGGGTGAAGCTGTGCCTACCTTAGACCAAAAACAACAACAAAAAACATCAATAGAGAAAGAGACCCTGATGGGAGATCGGGGGAGAAATATCAAGCTGATTTCATGCACTCACATGAAGCTATGAGACACAGACACTGGAGTGCCAGGTTCTGGATTCATATTCTACCTCTACCAACTTGCGTAGTGAATTACTTAATCTCTCTACACTGGCTTATTGTCTGCAGAAAGAAGATAATAATATAGTTTTTGTGAAATAGTTGGTGATATTAAATTAGTTTCAATATTTAAAAAATGTGGAAAAGTTGCTTTGTGTGTGTAGAATTGAATAGAGTTACTATCATCACTATCAGCATCAGCAGCATCATCATTATCATCACTGACAGTAAATGTATGAATCAGAATACTCTCATTTAATGCCCATATGTAGGGTAAGTGAAATGGTGAGGCTTTTATGACACTGGCTGCTGTGTCTATCACCTGCAGCCTTGAATGCAGAAGGCGCTTGAGAGCGTGGGCTCAGGCACACATGCCTGACTGTGGATGCCTGGAGTACAGTGTGGGCATGCATAAGTTGGCACACCTGAGTCTTATCAGGACCTGAACTACCAAGCATGTGTCTGACCATTCATGCTCCCTTATCTAACTTGGGATGGAGAACATTTATTACCCCTTGAGTTGCATCTCTTTTCTAAATGAAAGCAACTGTGAGTCCACAGTGTGAGGGTTGGCAGAAAAATTCTCCACTTCCTTCCTGAAACAAATCTTTCACTTGTACTCTCCATCCTTCCCAAGCATTCAGTATGGAATTCAGTCCATTAACTATCTCCTCTCTCACAGCTGCAGTTTCTCCTTCTCTGTTCCTTTATGTTGTGCTTGTCTTCCCATGCTCATGTATTTCTATACGTTAATGTTTGTGTGTGTCTTCATGACTATGACTTAATCTCTTAAACTTAAAACTAAACCCGATGAGTTCAGATCCCACCAGGCCATTTCACAAGTAGGTGATTGCATTGTATGTGGCTTTTTATTGCTGGAATCAATGTTAAGGGTCACAGTTTTGCACTAGAGAAGACATGGACTCAGAATAGTAAGGTAACTTTCTCAGGCCAATCAGGAGGCTTGATTGACAGTTATGAACATTATTTAGTAATGAATATATGCATGATGACTGTTTTGGAAAGCCTATAGGAATAATAATAAATGGGACTCTTCATGACTAGTGCGAAGGAAGTTAGAGTTAGCAGAAGAAGTAGGGAAATAGGACAAAAGAGAAGGAGAAAAAGAAATCTGAGGCAAAATAAAGACATGTGGCAAGTGGAGATTTGGGGGGTGGGTGGAGGTGGTGATATAAATCCTAAATAGAAGTACTAAAAAGTTACTTGACATAAGACTGAATGTACTTTATAAAATAACCATCACTTACAGCTACATTTCCATGGAATTCTCTCTAAACCTAATGATAGGTTGCCTTGACAAAAATCACTATACACACTCACCCTCACACACACACACACACTCACTCATCCTACAATGTAAAGTTTGGTTTGAAGCTACAGTTTGCTGAATTATGGGCAGTCTAAAATGTTTGATTTCTGATAAATGAAATTTGAGCTACTTTAGATTTTTTGGCTTTAAATAATTTTGAGAAATTGTCCTTCATTTATATGGAAAGCAAAATGCAGATTCATGCTGAGTGGGCCTCATTTTCTAATTTATAGCTTACATAAACTATTCTTATTTAGAAACAATAGTTTTATTATCCCAGTATTTCAAAGAACATTTTTTTACCCAGAGAGCAATAGTCATGTAAAGAACACTGTACAATTTTAACATGCAAGAAAATAGCATACAATTGTATCTTTAAAAAAATTGCAGAACTTGATAATGATATTATAAGTAGAGCAAGGATAAAAGCTTCACAGAGATCAGGATTCTCTCTTAGGTGAAAAGCTTATTAAATTCTAATTAGATACATACATGTAGTTTGTGAATATAAATGCTGAAAGTAGAAAATATATTGCTGGTTTTTTCTAAGCTGCACCAGAGCCTTACAATTATGTCTTAATTGAATTTCACATCAAAATAGCGGATAGTATAATAAATTATCTATAATATTCCATGATTAAACCCTAAGATAAAGTCTATGTCTATTTATTGACCTGTTCATGTAAATTTGAACTTTATGTACATATATCAGTTATTCTAGAATGACATAATAAAATAAGATAATCAAACTTTGTACATGCTACATTTTAATAGTTCTCCTACTTTTCTTATTATGATTTACAAAAATCTAATACAAAATCTTTAAGATAAGACTTTAAAATTCCCTTTAGGACCACATTCAAAATATTGTATGTTCAATATGAAAGTTATAGAACTGGGCCCTCCCTGGTGGCACAATGGGTTAGAGCACAGCACTGAAAGCTGGCTGCAACTGTTTCAGTGCGAATTTGATCCCAGGCCCTGGAGGTGACCCACATGGCATGGCAAACCTCTCCTGACCCGCCTGCTGCTCCCCTCAGCAGTGCACTTCGTCAGTCTACTTGTTCTACTCCCACTCTATCTCTGGTGAATCCTCTCACCACCCCTGCTCCTCTGGTCTGTACCCCAGTTCTGAATGCATAAATAAATAAAAGGTTTTTTTTTAAAAAGAAAGTTATAGAACAGTTAAAGAGTCTAGTTTAAATAAGATTATTTTTGTTCAATTTTAAAGCCCAACTTATTAAAGGTAAACAATGTCAAGTCCATTTTTAGCTTTTGAAATGTACAAGCTATAATTAGTTCATAGAGAATAGGATTCAAAACGTATGAATAATTGCTACCATTTAAGGAACAACATATAGACCAAACTAATGTAAAGCAATGTTAATTCAGTTAAAAGAAAAAACGGAGCCCTCCCTGGTGGTGCATTGGGTTAGAGCATAGTGCTATGTGGCTATTGCAGCCACTACAACACAAGTTTGAGCCTGGCCAGAGAGGTGACCCACATGGCACAGTGGACCTCTCCTTTCCCACCTGTTGCTCCCCTCAGCAGTGTACAACTGCCTTTTCTGCTCCCCACTCTGCCTCTCACCCCTGTACTTCTGGCTTGTACCCCAATTCTACTGCATAAATAAATCTTTAAGAAAGAAAAAACAGG
>NW_004567117.1:20783791-20795819 GCF_000260355.1 Condylura cristata | reverse complement strand
TGGGTCACCTGTGGGGTGGGTGGGAATTGAACACATGTTGAAATGGCTTTAGCTTCTTAGTGCTGTGCTTTAACCTGCTACGCTACCAGGGAGGGCCTAAATCTTTAATTAATTGACACAAATTATTTAGAACATAATTACTATTGCAATGACCTAAAGCTAAGTTCAACTATTCCTTTACATGGAATTGAAATGGCCAAATATCTGGTATGAAAATTTGGTATGTGTTCCTTTAACACATTATAGCCATCATGTGACTATTAAAGATTTAAAAAAAAAAACCCTAAATTCATTTATATTCTAAAGAAAAAGGCTGATGATAGCATGAAAGTATAATGCAACTTTAAATCTCTGGTATATATAAGTGAAGTCTTTTATTCATATCACTCATCAGGAAGGTCTCTGAGTCCTTGTTACGTATGCCTGACTGATGTTTTATAGTAGATTCAGTGGGATGTCTGAAGAACATTCTTTTACATGAAGATCAGAGTCAGAATGGCAGTTTGGAAACTGTGTTCCCCACTGTGAATGTGATAAGACATCCTGCAATGAGCAGAGTTTATGAGTAGAAGACTCCAGCACAGCGGCTCTAATGATCCATAACAACTTGCACAGTGTGTTTCTGGGATCAAAGGAGAGAGGTCACGAGCATGTGTCCTCACATAGAATTTTTTAAAAATTCTCTGAAACATGTACGTAAGGGGTTACAGGGGAACGTCTGTGTATTGAAAAACTTCAGAGCTTTCATTGTCCATTAGAAAAATTTTTAAGGTTATATTGGTTTATAATACTGTATATATTGTATACATATATAATACTGTACATATGCAATACTGCACATGTGGCCTAAGTATAGGCTCAGACCTCTTTACCACATTTTTGTAAAAAGATGTATTTATTTATGCATACAGAACTGGGGTACAGGCCAGAGGTGCAGGGGTGGTGAGAGGATTCACCAGAGACAGAGTGGGAAGCAGAACAGGCTGACTGACCAAGTACACTGCTGAGGGGAGCAGTGGGTGGGTCAGGAGAGGTCTTGCTGCGCCATGTGGGTCACCTTCAGGCCAGGGATCGAACTTATGCTGAAGTGGCTTTAGCTTCTTAGTGCTGTGCTTTAACCCACTGCACCACCAGCGAGGACCTTGTTCCATTTTTAATCCACTGAAAAATGACTTCCTAACTTCTAAAATTGCTTACATCAAAGTTCCCAAATTTAGGGTTTTTACTACTTAACTAACTGCACACTTCTAAGAAGGAAAAAAAAAATTCTTCTCTGTCTCCAAATGCCACCTTCTCTATGGCTTCCCTCTTGTTTTTCCCCCAGCTCCTTAGTCTGTTCTTAGCTAGTTCCTCATAGGTAGCCTATCTCTTGGCTCACTAATTGTACTCACACGCTACCTCTGGCAATTTATTCTTTCCAACACAGATCTTTCTCTATTCTCCAGACTTGTGTATCCACCCTCCTACAGAACATTTTCATGAAATATTTCATTAATAATAATTCACTGTATGCTTGTCATGTACCAGGTAGTATGCTAAAAGTGGTAAAGATTTAGACAATTCACAGTGTTCACACTTAAATGAGAATTCACAATGTCTCTCCTCTCTTCAAACCTGTTCTGCCTTTAAGGGATGATGGGTTTAAATGATAGTATCCCCCCTCAGATATGTTTACTTGGAATCTGTAAATGTAATGTTATCTGAGTAAGGTCTTTCCAGATGTCATTTAAAAATCTTGAGATTTTTAAATTACCCCAGGCTAGGGTTGGCCCTAAATTGAATGACATACAGTCTTATGAAATATACAAAAGAGAAGAGAGAGGCCTATAGGGAAGGTCACATGAAGATGGAAGAAGACTGAAGTTTTATGGTCATAAGTGTTAATTGGAGTCACCAAAAGCTGGAAGAGGCAAGAGAGGCCCTACCCTGAGAGAATCAGAGGGACTGTGTCCTTTGTGTGGTTCTGACCTTTGACTTCTAGCCTCCATAACTATATGGGAAGAAATAACTGTTGTTCTAAATTACTGACTTTGCTCAAGAACTTTAGGAAGCCAAGACAATACCATTGAAGACATTGAATTTTTTTCATTTCCTAATAGCTAATAGGCTGAAAGAATTAAACATAATACTTTTTGTTCTAATGGTTAGTGCAGAAATAAATCTACATATAATGATAGCTCTTTTTCAAATAGTCTTGATTAGTACCTATAATTTCAATATAGTATTTATTGAACAATCCCCTTACAATAAAAATATGTATCACTGATACAGACTTTTAAAAGTATGTGCATTGTTACAATTGGATTAAAATGTGACATTGATCTTAATGTATAGAGGGAATTATCTCAAAAATACTTTGGGATCTTCACATTGGTTCACAAGTATAATTGAGAAATACTAGAAAATACTGTTGATAAACTGATCAATCTTAATATGTTAAAGATTTTAGGTGAAATGTGAAACATTAAAAGGTTCTGACATGAGAAATATAGAAATAAATAATGGACAGAAAAATCATGCTTTTAAACATTTTCTTAAAAAAGATATTTAACTAAATTTTAGGTTAGATATTTTAGTTCATCTAAAATTTATTTGTGCATACAGAACTGGGGTACAGGCCAGAGGTGCAGGGGCACTGAGAGGATCCAACAGAGACAGAGTGGGGAGCAGAACAGGCAGATCAACAAAGTTCACTGCTGAGGGGAGCAGCGGGAGGGTCAGGAGAGGTCTGACACACCATGCGGATCACCTCTGGGGCAGGCTGCAATCGAGCTCATGCAGAAGTGGCTTTAGCTTCTTAGTGCTGTGTTTTATCCTGCTGCTTACCAGAGAGGGCCCCATCTAAGTTATTTTATCGAAGTTATTAGATCCTCATTTCAGTTTTTATGACTTTTAAAAATAGATATTTGTATATTAAAAAGAGATACTTTGCTAAGTCATTTGAGGGAAAAAATATAGCAACAGAGTTTATGGACCTGTTCATCTAAGGTACAGTCAAACAATGAATGCAAATCCATTTACTTAAGGCAGGCTCCCTAAACATACCACTCATAATTACATGTGTTTTGTTTTTAAGACACAAAGAGCTATGCTTGGTAAATCTCTATCCTTTATCTTAGATCTACAGCTGACAGCCACCACACATGTGCACACTCACACACTAATTAAACCTGTTTGCAGAGGGTCAGTGCATTTATGACACAATTAAATCAGCAACAGAAGGAGCCACAGATACACTTAATAGCATTAGTTATTTGCATATAAAATGATCCAATTAAAAGGTTTGATAGCTGTTTGAACAAATGAGTACAAAGCAGCTTAAAAGCATAATCTACCTCAATCTAAATTTTTATTGAAAGACAGATGGATGGGAGATAATAGGCATCATTTTTAACTAAAAATATACAAATGCATTCTTTTGCCACAATGAAAAGGGTTTTATAGTTAATATTTTTCTAGGAGAGTTATTTTGTCTTCCAACAATAAATAAGAATATGACTTTCACAATTCAAGCTAGATTTCCAATATTTTTCAAAGAGTGGGGGTGAGTGGGCAGAGGAGGAGGGGACAACTGATGGAGTGGAGAGCAGCCTTCTTAAGAGAACATAGGAGAAGATCTTTATGGATCAAGGAAAGTCAAAGAATTCTCATAAGATATAAAACCTATTAAGGCCCCTATATTTGTCTTCGAGACTGCCATCACAACTTTTCCTGGTTATATTAAGACAACATACATATAATCTATTTTAGTTCAGAGATAAAATTCAAGGTCAAGGTGACAGAGGGTCTGGCTCCTCCCACTAGAGGCTCTAAGGGAGAAACCAACTGTGTGTCATTCCTAGCTGCATGGCTTATGAGCAATCCTTGGTGTTCCTGGCTTTGAACACATTTCACTCCAACCTCTACTTCCATTCACTTGTTCTTCTGTCCCTGCTTCTCCTCTACAGGGCCTCCTTATAAAAATACAATGGCTTATTAGGGCTCACTCTAATCCTGTATGGCCTCATTTTTAACTATATCTCTGCAAGCAGTCTTTTTACAAATAAAGTCACATTCTGAGGTTCTAGGTGGACATGAATTGGGGCAGACTCTATTTAACCCAGTATTGCCTCCTGAAGTTTTCAAATTCTGTTGTAACTTATAAGGTAAACACTCTTTAGTCACCATAGTCAGTTAAAGAGCTGTGGATAGATATTCTTCTTCTTCTTCTTCTTTTTTTTTTTTAAAGATTTATTTATTCATACAGAACTGGGGTACAGGCCAGTGATGCGGAGGGTGAGAGGATTCACCAGAGACAGAGTGAGGAGCAGAACAGGCAGATCAACGAAGTACACTGCTGAGGGGAGCAGCGGGCGGGTCAGGAGAGGTCTGCCACGCCATGTGGTCACCTCTGGGGCAGGAGGGGATCAAACTCATGCAGAAGTGGCTTAAGCTTCTCAGTGCTGTGCTTTAACCCGCTGCGCCACCAGGGAGGGCCTAGATTCTTAATTTGTAACATGTTCAAAGTACAATATCTTACTACATCATTTTTTCTCTGCATTTAACCAACAAATTGGGGAAGATTCAAAGATAGTATAGAATGTACTGTTCACTTCCCAATGGATAATAGTTATATTAAAGATCTCTGTCAGTGGTCCTTAAAGTTTAGTAGGCTTTGTAATCACCAGAGGGTTTGTTAAAGTACAGATTTACTGGCCTTCCAACTCCAGAGTTGGACATTTGCATTTCTAACAAATCCTTAATGACCTTGATGTTGATACTTATAGATTCACTGGCCTAAATTATCCTATGGTAAGAGTCTCTATTACAGTTAGGAAGGAAGGTCATTTTCCTTGTTTTCTAGATTCTTCTTTCTATTATTATTAAAGGAAAAGAGAACTAGAATGAATAAAGGAAAGTAAGAAAATTTCTGGTGGCATAATATTATCTTTCATTAATTTATGATGGATAACATCTAAAAATTAAGTGAAGTATAATGAGCAATTATTATTTGGATGGTTTGGAGATCCTGGAGAACTCTAATTTATATTTGAATAATAGTGAAATACTTTTTCAAATTTATGAATATAGATTAGAGTATAAATTTTGGTGGACTTAATGCAACTTCAATGAATGGTGATAAACGAGGACATTGTATTTTTAATTCAAATAGATGTGTTTGGTATTCATGTGTATATTTGTATGTGTACATGTGTACACACTAGAGTTTTTAGCAAAATTCAATGTTGTGATGATTTTCATTTTAAGAAATAGTTTTTGAATAAATGAGTGTCCTTCAGAAGTAGAGCAATAGTTAATCACAGAAAATACCACACAAATAAAAATAACTATCACAGTTTCTAGATACTGGGGTTGGGGGGACAAGGAAGTGACATTAACATCTTAAAATAATGCACAAAAACCAACTCAAACTGAATTTAAAAAACTAGATGTAAGTCTCGAAACCATAAAATATCTACAAGATAATGTTGGTGAAATACTACATGACATACACTTCAGTAATATCTTTAAAGATACATCACCAAAGCAAGGATAGTGAAGAAAAGGAGAAACAGCTGGGACTACATTATGTTAAAGAGCTCTGTACAGCAAAAGAGACATTACACAAAACAAGGAGACACCCCACTAATTGGGAGAAAATTTTTGCACACAATACTAATGACAAAGGACTGATCACAAAGCTATACAAAGAGCTGATAAAATTCAACAAAACTAAAGTGAACAACCCCATCAAAAAATGGGCAGAAGAGCTAAAAAGATACTACTCCAAAGAGGAAATGCAGTTGGCCAACAGGCATATGAAAAAATGTTTAGCATCACTTGTAATAAGGGAAATGTAAATCAAAACCACTATGAGATACCATCTCACACCAGTGAGAATGTCACATATTATTAAAACAACTAGCAACAACAAATGTTGGTGAGGATGCAGAGAAAAAGGAACTCTCTTAACTGTTGGTAGGAATGCAAATTGGCCCAACCACTATGGAAAGCTATTTGGAGGTTTCTCAAACTGCTCAAAATGGAACTACCATATGATCCAGCAATCCCACTCCTAGGTATCTACCAAAAGGACACAAAACATTGATTCAAAAGGACACCTGTGCCCCTATGTTTATTTCTGCTATATTTACAATAGGGAAGATGTGGAATAAACCAAAACACCCAGTAGATGACTGGATCAAGAAGATGTGGTACATATACACAATGGACTATTACTCAGCAATCAAAAAAAAGACAAACTCATGGCTTTTGCAGCAGCATGGATGGAGCTGGAAGGGATCATGCTTAATGAAATAAGCCAGAAAGAAAAAGAAAAATACTGGATGGTTTCTCTCATAGCAGGAGCATAAGGGATCAGGGGGAAAAAACAAAAACAAAAACAAAACAAAAAAAACAATTGTAATAAAGTAAAATGAAAAATAAGGAATAACTATGAGCCAGAGATATTTTATGGAGTGGGGAGGGAAATAGGATCAAAACCAGGGTGGGACAAGTGCATAGAACTATGGTGATGGCACATGGGTGAAATGATGGTGAGAAGTCCAAGAAGATCACAACCAAGATGAAAAAATGCACAAAATGAAGAATGATGTAAAATAAATAAATAAATATATTTAAAAAAATACAAATAATGATAACCTGAAGAGAAAGACAATTATTTGCAACTTTTTACCAGATTAAAATTTGTTCACTATAATTAAATAATATTGATATAGCATTCTCAGTTTTCCTCCGTATAAGTAGAGATTAAATAGGTAGGTTAAAAGTAGTTTCAAAAATAAAATGTATTCCTAAATTAATAAAAAACACAATATGCATACTATTTTCTGATATTAGGATTATATATGAACTCTTTTATGTTTTCCTGCTGCATAAAAGCAGTAAAATTTTAATATTTTTCTATCAGTTATAAAATGCAATAAAATGAATTATCTTCTATCTAATTAAATCATTGATTTGTGAAGCAATCAAAGCATCTTCAGATTTCAGTATCAATGTAAAAAATCATTCCTTGGGCAAATTCCATTATAAAGTTAGGAAGGCAATAAATATCAAAAGTATAATTTAAAAGAAAAAAATAAATTCTGTTTCAGCACTTCAAAATTCTAGAGAGTATAATCTTTTTTATAGTATACACTTTTAAAATATAGACAAAAGTGTACCTTGGGGGCAATAGTTTCAATAATGGGTACTTTCGTAAAGTTTTTAAGGATCCTCATAACAGTAATTCAAATTTCATCTCTCTTTTTAAAAGAATGTTAGGAAAACAGTATTTTTTAGGAAAATATATTTTATTTTTGAAAGTGATATTAAAATCTGTTATTGTCATAACCGTTTACTGGTATGTTTGCAAAATTGTTGCTACTGCTTGAAGGAAAAAGTAAAAATTTTTTTCTTAATTCTGGTAAGATTATCCGCTTCACTATCAAATGATATATATTATACCATTCAATTCATTGTGTGGATTATATCAGCATTCAATTCATAGAGTTCAAAAATGAAAATATAGAACTTCATATATAAAGCCACGTAATTTTAGATTCTTCTCATTGGCTGTCAATGTTTAATGAAAAAAAAATACTGTCGAAAAATTTTATCCAGTTGTTACAGTTTATAGTTTCTCAATGACTACTTTGATACAGATTCAGGATATTCAGCAGCATCAATACTTATCTCAATGCACATCAATATAATTGAGAAAAATATAACTGTTGGGTTATCTCAGGCATGTATCTCATGCATTGTAGTGCATTTACTTTAAAAAAATGGTTTGTTTTATTTTTTTAAATTTATTTGTGCATACAGAACTGGGGTACAGGCTAGAGGCTCAGGGGTGGCAAGAGGCTTCACCAGAGTGGGGAGCAGAACAGGCAGATCCACAAAGTACACTGCAGAGGGGAGCAGTGGGTGGGTCAGGAGAGGTCTGCTGCGCCATGTGGTCACCTCCAGGGCAGGCGGGAATCGAACTCATGCGGAAGTGGCTCTAGCCTCTCAGTGCTGCGCTTCAACCCACTGTGCCACCAGGGAGGGCCAAAAAATGTTTTAAGTAGTAAACATCCTCATGATTTTAGGATTTATTATCACTTTCTCACCATGATGTTTAGCTAAATAATATGTTGAGAATTGTGTTCACTTAGTCATTTAACAAATATTTAAAGTGACTAGTGTTACTGGCATTGTGTTATATATTGTGTACATAAGAAAAATTAAGAGTAGTCCCTGTCTTCAAAGCATTCACTATCTTCTAAAGGAGACATGTATAAGCCAAGAATCAAAATTTTGAGTTAAAAACCTATAACTTAGTAAGAATGGTGCTTATATACAAAGAGGTATCTACATAAAGAGGATGACTAGAGAAGGTGTACAGGAGTAGGTCACTTAAGACATCATCTAGCAAGGTAAATAGGAGTTAGGCAAAAAGAGATTGGATTGGGAAAGGTCTGCCTGTGGCAAAGGTAAAAAAGTCAAAGATTCTGATTGAAAGATGCTGTGCACATTCAAGGAAATAAAAGGGCAACTGTAAGAAATGAGAGCCAACTACTTTAAGATGACTACTGAAGACAGACCAAGATAATGCTATATTGTGTTTTGTAGGTTACTAACATGATTGCTCTGTATATGAAGAACAATGGGAAGCCACTGAAAGGTTTTTAAATGGGGCAGACATACAGTGTGATTGATGAGTCCCCCACCCCTTTACTCCTGTGACTCCCTTTCTCCCTTCTTTCTTAACCTCAGAAGCCTCACTTAGTACCTACTAACTTTTAGAAGTATTTTGCTTTGTTGAATAGTCTACTATTATAAATGTTCAGAATTTGGCATTCTGTCTTGCTTTACTGTACAATATTCCCTCAACTTCTTTCCATTTTTTTATGTAAATGGCATCATTTCATCTTTCCTTATGATGAAAGATGTGGATATACCACAGTTCTTAATGAAACCCTCTAACAGTGGACACTTAGGTTGTTTTCATAGGCTAGCTCTTCTATATAATGCTGCGATATACATTGTATAACATATATTTTTAATATATGTTCCATTTTCATGGGTATAAGATAATATCCCATGTGGTTTTGATCTGCATCTCCCTTATTTAAGGCCATGATGAACAGTTTTCCATTTGGTGAATTTTCTCTTGAGATCTGCTGTTGGGTGGCTTTTTTTGTTTTGTTTTTAGATTTGTTTGTGAAAAATAACTTGGATATTAACCAGTTGTCAACCATTTACTGTGTGAATATATTCTCCCATTTGTTAGGATGTCTTTTTTAGTCTTTTTATATTTTCTTGAACTGCGTAGAAGGGTTTCATTTGAGCAAAATCCCAAATGTCTATTTTTGCTTTTATTACCCTTGTTATAGAGGTGGTTCTCCAAAAGGATCGTTAGTATTGATGTCATGAAGCATACTGCTAATGTTTTTTGTTATATATTTTATCATTTTGGGTCTTATATATAAGCTTTAGTTCAACTTGAATTTAGTTTTGTGCATGAAGTTAGAGAGTCATTCAACTTCATTCTTTTACACCTGGCTTTCCAATTTTCCCAGCACCATTTGTTAAGAGACTCTGGTCACTGTATAGTTATGCTGCATTTACATGAAGTAAATATTGCTATTATATGAATTTATTTAGGGAATTTTGATTATTTTCTATTGATCCATGTGTATATTTTATTCCAATAGCATTTTTAAGTACTATTGTTTCATGACTTAAAGTTAGGTAATGTGGTACATCCTTTATTCTCCTTTTATTATTAAGGGTTGTTTTCGCTAGAGACTGTATGGTTCCATATGAATTTTAATACTTTTTGTTCAGTTTCTTTGAAGAATATTGCTGGTATCTGAATGGGGTTATATTGAATTTACATTCTTCTTTTTGTAGAATAATCATTCAGACTATACTTATTAATTCCATCCATGAACATGGAATATCTTCCCATCTCCTTATGTCATGATCTATAACTATATCTATATGTAGTAGTTTTGATTATAGAGATTCTATATCTCCTTAGTTAGGCTAATTCCTATGTATTTGATTTTTTTTGATGCTACTGTGAATGTAATCCTTTTCTAATTTTTTTCTTTTCATGTTTATATATTAAACACTGAAAGGTTTTAAACTGGGACAGCAATAAAATATGGTTTATTTTTTATCTGGTATTCTGAATTTCCAGCTGTATATTAGAAGTAATAGAAATAGTTTTCTCAATTTTTCCTGCTAATTCTACTTCCAAACTTTAAACTTTATATACCTATTAACTATAAGAAAACTAAAAGCTAGAGAGACAATGGACTGGTTGATGAACTCAGATGAACTCAGGGTCTAAGTAATAACAGAGCAGTATTTTCCTTTATTTATTTTTTTTGCTTTAAACATCCCAGATTTTCGTTATTGGAGAAACCCAAAACTGGAAATACCAACAAACAGAACAAAGGGGGAAAAAATAGCTCCAGTGAAAAAGTTAAACCAAGAAGATATTTTGGCTAATGTGAGAAAAGTACTTTATTTGTGTGGTAAGTCCAGTGAGGAAGATATGCTGATAGTGCCTGTAAAAGATGTTAATGATGCAAAAGATGTTAGTGACATGGAATTTAGTGATGGCTGTGGGTATGATGAACAATTCTGGCATATAGTCTGGAGGCAGAACCACTTGACTTGTTATAGGCCTACACATGGGCAGGTGGAGGGGAAGGCAGGGGACAGTCCTCTTTTGAATGTTCAGAAACCCTAAATGTTTGAGTGAAAATGATCAATTGCTGTGAAATAAGATAGGCGATCTAAAACAAAACTCTTTTGTTCTGAGGGTTGACAGGCTCAATCTATCAAGACAGCATGAATGAAGCTCAGTCTAGTCACAAAGATGATAAAAGTAATAATAGACTAAGCTCAACAGATGGCCTTATATTTCACAGCAAAGGAAATAAAAGATCCATCGCATTATGGATAAAAGGAAATTTGAGTTAATGTGGGACTGAAAGCAGTGCCCAAGGAGGGACTTTGTTGAACAATGAGAATAGAAGCAAAGAAAGCTGTGCAGTTAATTGAAGAGCTGTAGAAATAAATATGGTAATTAGGATAAGTGAGGTTAAAACATAAAATAGCAGAAAATAAAATGTCTTATTTTAAAAGTTGAATATACTCTTGACTGAGAGTTTACATTCAGAACTAATTACCTTCTATTCTTGAAAGTAATGAGACCTAAGATCCCCAAATACAAACACCGTCAACCTAAAGAGTAGAAATTACTTGATATCTTGATGAATTTTGGATAAATGTAACTAGAACAAAAACTGGCTAATATTCTTTTAACAATTTAATTATTCTGAATTATGTATTAGAACACATGTAGATCCTAAATAGGAATCATTAGGCTTAAAGAGTACATGAGAATTAAACTAGCTAATTTTATAAAATGCATTTAAAACTGTGCTTATTCACATATTTGCCCCACTGATGCAACATAAATACTATATTAATGTGATTTTTTGGTAATCCAGCACCTGTTGTTACTTGTCATTGGTGAGTAAGAAAAATGAAGTCTAGCATTCTGTTTAGGTCTGAACCCATAAAACAAGAGAATTAAAAATGAAGCCCATATACCTACAAATAGCTGTGCTCTTAATGATCTCTGGAAAATATGAGCAATGCTGTGTGCAGTTTCTGAGAAACTCCACCTCGCCTTGAATATTTGTAGTATCTTCTAGTTTATGATAGCTGTGAAAGACACAAGCATCTTTATTTTAGACAATTACTCTAAGACAACTAAAATGGCACCATAAGATAACAAAAGGGTGAAGTACAGTTGAGCCTTGGTATTTATGGGAGATTGGTTTCAGAACCCACTTGAATACTCAAATTTAGGTATGCTCAATCACTTTAAGTATACATTTGCATATAGCCTATACACATATTCCCATGTACTTTATATGCTTGTAGTTCCTAATTCAATGCTATTTAAATAATTGTTATCCTGGTTATTTAGGAAATGATAAGAAAAAAAAATGTTCACACATATTCAGTACAGATA
>NW_004567117.1:20734809-20783691 GCF_000260355.1 Condylura cristata | reverse complement strand
GGAAGACTTCTCCTAGGATATTTTACAGTGACACATACAAGAGAGTAATTCCTTGTCTGGTTGCAGCTCAGCAAAATCTATAGTAAGATCAATTCGTGCTGCTTATAAATGATAAGAAAAAAAAATGTTCACACATATTCAGTACAGATACTAGGTTTTCTACATAGCACATATTTCTATTCACTGTTCTGTGAATCCATGGGTATGGAAATGAACTCAGAGAGTTGACTATACTAGTAAAAACATTCAGGAGTTGTGTTTGTCTATCTCCCTAGAGAAAATTTTGACATTTGAAGAGAGGGTGATGTAATCATTTTCTTAATACCATATGTAAGGTACAAAATACATTTAAAATATGGCAATAATTACTCTAAATCACTTTTAATGGCCAAAGGCCATTCAGGACAAATTCATTCGGTTTCATATTATGATTCATCTGCCTAGCATATCCGTCACCATAACAATTTCGTAGTTACTCCTGAAGGGGAGGGGATCCCTTAAGGCTACCATTAAACCAGTAAAAGAATCAGGAAATGAATGTAATTATTTAGGAGTTTGACTTCTGACTTGGGATGCTTGGGAGACTCACCTAGCATCACCTATCAGGGAAAATGGTGTCAGGAAGGAATGGACACAAATATGATCAAGTTGTTATTTCTTTAAACGCTTTAAAATCAAAGCATGTGGTGTGATTTCTTTTTTAATTACTTGATATGTTCTTTTCATATTTTATTTTTAAAGATAAAAGATCCAATTTTATATTTAAATGAAATAAAACACTCTGCTTAATACTGATTGTCATGAAATCTTTGCATTACATAATTCCTATAGAAAATAACAATGAGTGAAAATAATGTTAGTCAAGAGAGAGAGTTTCCCTTATGGAACCCATGCTGGCCCTTTTTCCTCATAGCTCTGGTTGGTTCCCATCTTGAAAACTCCTTTAACCTGTGTGAAAAACCAAAGAACATGAACCCAAGCAAGATTGAAAATAGAGACCACAGCCCTTTGGGAGAGTAGCTGTGTATTTCCCAATTAAATAGCAGATCACTAAGTTCCTAGCAGAGAATTACACATGAGGCAGCATATTAAGGAGTTCATTGCGGGAAAGAGGGAAATCAAAGTCTTCACCGAAATGCTGTTACTGGGGAGCCCTGCAGTATGCAGAGAACGCTGCTTTGTTGCAACCCTTGGATAAATTGTTCAAGTTTTAAGACAGGAGATAAAAGTATGAGTGTTTTGGGCCCTCCCTGGTGGTGCAGTGGGTTAAAGCACAGCACTAAGAAGCTAAAGCCACTGCAGCATGAGTTCAATCCCTGCCCCAGAAGTGACCCACCTGGTGTGGCAGACCTCTCTGACCCGCCCGCTGCTCCCCTCAGCAGTGTACTTCATCATTCTGCCTATTCTGCTCCCCACTCTGGTGAATCCTCTCACTGCCCCTGCACCTCTAGCCTGTACCCCAGTTCTGTGTGCATAAATAAATAAAACTTAAAATGAATAACTTTTTACCTTTTATCATTAAATTTAGCTATTTTTATATGATACTTTTAAATCTTCCATTTAACCTTGTGTCACTCATTTGTTTCAGCAATATCTCAAAATCATCTAAGGAAGTTTAAGTCTGGGTTAATTGTTTAGTTGCTTTGATTATAATTTGACTGATTTATATAGACATATTGTTCCTGGGATATATTAAAATTTATATATTTTAAATGATGGGGTGTAAGTCGAGGTGCAGGGTATGAGAGGAGTGGGAAGCAGAACAGGCAGGAAATATACTGCTGATGGTAGTAGCAGGCAAGACAGAGAGGTCTGCTGCAACATGAGTGTCAGCACCATGGCTGGGACTGAACTCAGGCTGCAGTGGCTGCCTATAGCTTAAACCCTTGCACCACCAGGAAGCCTCTAAATTTTATATTCTCATACCAAGGCACAATACCCACTAATTTTCTAAACAACATATTGTGATTTTTTTGTCATTTGGAATCCTATGACTTTTAAGATATGTTGAGTTTGCACACCTATATGATAAAAATGCACAATTTATATAGTTTTATTTTATGATGAAAAAAGTAAAAAGAACTCATTCAAGGGAAAGAGCAGTCATATTCTTAAAAACCCATTGTAGTCTGAAAAATCATAATGGATGTCTTTTATAAGCTCATCCACATAAAGCAACCTATAATTTTCATTGATTCAGGCCTTATGCACACAGGTCATTGCACAGAGTAATTCTTGCTTTGGAAGACTTCTCCTAGGATATTTTACAGTGACACATACAAGAGAGTAATTCCTTGTCTGGTTGCAGCTCAGCAAAATCTATAGTAAGATCAATTCTTGCTGCTTATAACTTTTTTAAAGGAGGCAGAAGGAAAGTGGAGGCAAGAAGATGATAGGTTGACTAAGGATCTCTGGGACAAAGTGATTAAAAATTGCAATTACAAGATAAAATTAGGTCCTCTATGCCTTTGGAAAATATATTTCTTTTACTGGTGACAGGGCTTGGCAGTTAACTTTATTAGTCAAAAAACAATTTCTGAAAATATCACTATAAAAATCTGTGAAAATTATTCATTTTAATAGTAAATTAATAAAATATGGTGATTTATGTTATGATAACACCCTCTATGCCATTTAAAAAAGTATAGCGTTATAACACAGTGAAGACAGGTAATTATGGGGAAAAAGTTCTCTAAACCATGGTTCTTTCCTAAATAAAATACTTTTCCCACAAAAGTCACTTTAGCATTCTTTAATGACTTGGTGATGGCTTCATATTTGTAAGATAATGTTGAGTACAATTGTGCCTTGGGTTTTGAATTTCTTGGCGATCAGAACCTATGTGATTGTTATGTCTCTGGCATATTGATTAGGATAGAAGTCATGCATGATTCTAGATCCTTTGGAAATCTGAATTGATCTTTGAGACTTGCTTTACTCTATTAAGGAAGCACTGTTAACTTGGAGCTAGGAAACAGTAAAGCTAACTGGCAATGTTTAGTTTATTGAAATCTTTAACTGTGAATCCTGTCCAGTAGGATGTCAGAGGGGTAAGTAAGAGCTGGCTCACAATATCTCAGAAGGGGAGAATGTTAGATATTTCTTGATTACTCAAATAGCGTGTCTTTTAGATCTTTTCTAAAAGAGACTGAAGTAGAATGCTGGATGAACCATGGAAGGAAGAAAGTACAAATAACTAGAGTATTGGACTAACTGGGCTCATTTTCTAGGACAGACCTCATTGCAAAGTAGCTAGTATTTCTGTTCCATCATCTTGAGCTTATTCACTTAGAAGAACTGAAATTCATGCTTTTGGTTATTAGTTGGAGGAATAAAGGAAGGAGAATCAGAACATAAGTTATTCTCACTACTGGGAGTTCTGGGGGAACAATGTTTCTCTTATTAAGGGGTCAGTAAGATATGTTTTGAAATCATCTGGGAATTTCTTGTGCTCACACAACCCATTGACAGGAAAGCTATTTTTCAACATCCTTCCTACAGCATGTAGTAGAACTGAGCATCTGTAGGTTCTTAATTAATGATCTCTGAATAAATGATCTGCATGCTGTGCTTTGAGGAAGTTATGCACACTTGAGACCTAGTGTCTTGCTGAGAAAGTTTTGACACAGAAGAAACCGATCCCATGAACTATTAACCTTATTACACAACGTGTGTTGAGAAACCAATAATAATTTTCTATCTTCTTACTATACAAAGGAAGAAAGAGATATTGACTTAAACAAGTTGCATTCAACTCAACCTACTACTATTTTAAATAAAATTATCTTTAAAACTTGAAGAAGAACTGAGGTATAGCCTAGAGTTACAGGAGTGGAAGAGTCACCACAGACAGAATGGGGAACAGAACAGGTGGATCTACTGAAATACACTGCTGCAGGGAGCAGAAAGTGAGGCAGGAGAGGTCTGCTGTACCATAAACAGGATGGAACTCAGGCCACAGTGGTAATAATGTTGAGATTTAATGGCTAGATCACCAGGGAGACATCCCTTTTTTTTTTTCCTTTTTAAAAGATTTATTTATTTATACTTATAGAACTGTGGTACAGGCCAGAGAACTGTAGTACAGGCCAGAGGTGGTTGAGAGGATTCACCAGAGACAGAGTGGGGAGCAGAACAGGCAGATCTATAAAATACACTGCTGAAGGGAGGAGCAGGCAGGTCTGGAGAGGTCTGCCACGCCATACAGATCAGCTCCCTGACTGGGGATCGAACTTATGCTGCAGTGGCTTGAGAACTTCATAGTGCAGTGCCTTAACCTGTTGCTCCACAAGAGAGAGCTTGAAACCTTCCATTTTTTAAATTTTATATTAGTAAGTGCAATTCAGGAAATCCTTGAGTTAAGCAGCAGATAGTGGGAAGCTCTTGTACTCAAACCTATCTGATATTGTTATATAGGTTGCTTAAACAAGAAAGAACAAATAAAGACACACTCTAGCTATACAATGTTTTGAATGCTTCTGTGAAACTAAATTGTTAGGTCTATTTGTTTAGTTACATTTCTATATTTAAATATCAACTTGCATTTTTTTTTGTTGTTGTTAAATATTATGGAAATTTCCCTAGCTCATCACACAGTAGGAAATACATAACAAAAATATAATTTAGACATTTTTAGTAGTCTAGCAGTTTTCTATGGAGTAGATAACCCAGTAGGAATATAAATTTGGGTCCATAGCCTATGCTTTTCCTCCAATTCAATGTTAGGTGGTGATTTTTCCTTTTTACTCTAAAGGGGCTCAATATTAATTGGGACATTCAGAGCCAGTGCTCAATGGTAAGTCAATCTGCAGTGCTTCTAATGTCATTATTATCCTCACTAGTACCAGTCAAATCCCCTATCATGACTAGTTTGCATGATCTCCTAAATTCCTTTACACCCCTGGCCTTAAACAGATTATACTGCAAAGAACTTCCCCATCCGGTTCCTATAACAGGGTTCTGCACATGTGCTTCCTGAAGTGTGAAAGCAATAGATTCTTTCACATAAAAACTAGTTTTGTGAATAAGGAAAACTTTACTGCAATAATCTTAGTTTCCCTTTTTCTCATCACTGGAGGATATTCTGCCTTATTGCATAACCTATGTTTACAACCCACTAATGTACTAATTTCACTGAATTTTGCCATTGTCCCTGAGTTGGTTTAGTAGGTACTCAGGTCTGTTCCAGTTGCAGGAGACTTGTGAAGATTGCTTCAAAGAGCAATCTGCTCAGTGAAACAATCTAATATATAAAATATGTCCAATGATCATAATAAAACCTCACATTCTTAGTCGTGCAACACAACACAGATCTGGTTTGGAGAAGGAATATGTATGAAGCAAAATTAAAGGAACAGTGACGTCATCAAGGTGATTATAAGAGAGTCCTTATTTCATTCCCAGAGGAACAACATAGGACACTGAAAAATCCACAGTGTGTGGTGAGACTGAAGCATCTTTTGCATCTAAGAGGCCAATAGACATGGTGCTGTAGGAGACAGGAAGAGATTCATGCTTCACTAGACAAAAGGTGGGGAGAGGAAAACTTCTAGAGGTCTGTGATGCAGGGTGGAGGGGCACAGTCTTCAGAGGTACCAGTTGAACCAGAGGCTGAGGGAAGGGAAGCATGAAGATGGTATGAAGCAGAAGATGGTTTCCCATCTGGAGAAACCAGGGCACTTCACACAGGTCAGAACTCCCATGAGTTAGAACCCCAATGAGAAAGACTATAGAAAAGGGGTTCAAGACTACATTTTTCCTTCCTCATTCCTCAGAACGGGTACTGACCTTGGGAACTGTGCTGCTGAGGTTTTGATCTGGAGAGATCAGAGAGAGGAGGGATATATGTGTGCCACAACATGAAACAGCCCCATCCGAAATGCTTGTGAGAGTTGCTAGGCCCTCCAGGCCCGTCCCCTACTTTGTGGACACAGCAACAGCAAATACAGGCCTCAGTTCCTAGGGAAGCAAGCAGAAGCCCGTAAAATAAAATACAAGAAGACAAAATAAATCCATAACTCCACCTCATGGAAAGGAAACTTTCTCAGTTGCTGATCAAGTTTTAAAAATACATAACACATGGGAACCTAAGACTTCAGGGAATGTGACATCACAAGGAGAATATTATATCACAAGGAGGGATGAGAGGTTTTACCAGAGGCAGAGTGGAGAGCAGAACAGGTGGGTTGACTGAAATACACTGCTGAGGGGAGCAGTGGTGAATGGGAGAGGTCTGCTGTACCATGTGGGTCAGCTCCTTGGCCAGGCATCAAAGTCATGGTGCAGTGGCTGTGGATAGCTTCATAGTGCTGAGACTTACCAACTTGTGCCACAGGGAGACTCTAGATGTATTAAAGAAACTCAAAGAGGTAGAAGAAGACTCAGACAAATCAAAGTGATGAAAGAGAACTCAGAAAAGTTAAAAAATAAACAACAAAACTCAGAAAATTAACAAATAGAATTAATGAATAGAAGAAATTGAAGCTTAAAATAAGAAAAATAACAGAGTCAGTAAGTAAAAACTCAGTGAGTGAGATTAAGAACACTATAGAAAGTGAAATATATTATTTTTAGGGAGATGTTAATCCAAACAATGAAATATCACTCACACCAATGAATGGCTATTATCGGAAGACAAAACAAGTCCTGGAGAGGACATTGAGAAGAAAACCCTTATAACTATTGTTGAGAACATTGGTGCAGCCAAACCAGTGTGGAGACTCCTAAAAATAATAATAATAATAGAAATTCCATATGCTACAGTTACTTCACTTCTGAGCATATACTAAAACTTACAATAACACTATTTCAAAGAATTATACACCCCTCCATGTTTGGTGCAGAATTATTTACAATAGTCACGAATTGAAAGCTAATGTGTTCATTGACTGCCAAATGAATAAAGATGTGGTGTAGAGGGTATTGTGCTCAGTAAAATAACCTAGATGGAGAAAGACAAACACTATATGATTTCAGTCATATATGCTATATAGAGAAAAACAAACAGATGAACTAAATAAATAGAATTAAACTTTTGGACTCTAGATTAGTAAGTGGTTACCAGAGGGAAGGAGAAGGAGGACAGGCAAATTGAAGTGAAGGAGACAATTATAGATAGAATTAGACTTGTAAAGTCAATCTACTTGAGTATTTATACAAAATGATGCACAAAAGAAGTTATATAAAATTAGAATGTAATGTTGCTTCCATAGAAAATGATTTGAGGGCCCTCCCTGGTGGTGCAATGGGTTAAAGCATTGCACTGTGGGGCTATCTGAAGCCACTGAAGCACAAGGTCAAACCCTGGCCAGGGAAGTGATCCACAGGGCATGGTTGAACTCTCCTGACCCACCCACTGCTCCCCTCAGCAGTGTATTTCAGTCAATCTGCCTGTTCTGCTCCCCACTCTGTCTCTGGTGAATCCTCTCACCCCTGCACCTCTGGCCTGTACCTCAGTTCTGTATGCATAAATAAATAAATCTTTATTTAAAAAAATGATTTGAAAAAGTCCACTTTTTATTTGGTAAAGTTTAGGTATTATCTAGTGTTCCTAATTTTTCCTGGGGGTTAAAGATCTTCAGAAGGGGTAAACTTAGACCAGACTATTTTGACTTTACACAAACCTTCTTTTAGTTAGCTATATGTTTGGTTCATATAGTTTAGTAAACCCTTAGTTTACTAAAAATAATATTACATATTGTGTTATGTACAATGTAATTCCATAACATAATCTGATAATGCATATGATGTAATAAGGTCACTGTATGTCCACTGTATTGGTGTGTACAATGACTCCCATAAGATCATGTTCCAGGAAAATCTTTTTTTCCTATGGGAATTCAGTATATTTTCTGTATCTCATACAATGAAAATCTCATAAGTTATATCGTTTCCCTTTCACTGGTCAACAGGAAACTCAGAATCAAATATCAATTTCAACTATTAGGAGCTATGTAGAATCTCATGGCTTACACTGTCCTATCCTTTTGTCAATATTTATGTTTTTATGGCCATTTCAAAAAAGGATTTTATTATATTAAATCTTTTAGATTATGTGTATAATAAAAGGAGAAGTAGGTAAGAATAATACTAATTAGATATTCCATATTTTTAGGATATACTCAATATCATATACTATTATTTTCAGTAAAAGTAATTAAGTTCAAAACAAATTGGTATCAATACATAAGATTTCCATAATCATTCAAAACTCAGAGCAATTTCTCATATTTCTTGATTTAATATTCATAAAATTAGTGACTATGTTTATGAAATTCTGAAAACATGTATCAATTTTACCATCAAAACATAATTTAAGGAGAACAAATTTTTGAAGATATAAGATATAAAGCAGATGCAACTCTTTTTGCTTTTAAAATTTCAGCTTAAATGTGAACACCTACTAATTCATCACATTCTCAAACCTATTTAGTCAGAGGTTCATATCTCTTAAAGTTCTGTGCTACAAGAAAAAGACCTGTGTATGGACAATAATTCAACTATTGCTGCCAAGTAAGAAGTCAAGACTGATACAGCAACAGTATGACTGCTTTCATCTGCCAAAAGTAGCAGAAGCTGTGTTAACAGAAATGAAATCTTAAGCACAATGACAGTGGATTGGACTGCCTGAAGCTTCTTATCCCTTACTTTTCATTTTTTCCTAAAGGAATTTTTATAATTTGATGTAAGGGGGTATTAAAAAATAGCCCTGCATCAATTTGTATTTGACATTTATTTTCTGGATCATTTGATTTGAAAGTACAATGTGAAAGTTACTAGAGACTACTAGTTGGTTCCCAGTCTCCTTTTTCCACTTTTCATAGAAAGAGAATTTATGGGACACTTAGCAAAAAACTGAACTAAATCCAAGCACGACTAGCCAAATTCTACTAGAGAGAAAATGCCTGAATGCATGTGCTTGAACTCATATTCTTTGCATGTACTCCCTCAATTCTCTTTTCCCTCAACCCGGCTGGGAGAGGGCAAAAACTAGTTCACATGTGTACACTACATGTTGAGGATGATAAATTGATTCATCAGACCAGGACAGCTTAGCTATCAATAGTAGTCAGTTACAAGAGGAAGAGAAATAAGCATCTTGCTAAACCAGTATAATTTGGGGTCTCTGCAATAGTAGCTAAGTCACTTCTCTAATCTGTTAAGGGAGGTATAAATACTCAACACAGGAAGAATACAGAACATTAGAAAATATTACTAGAATATCCTGCCTTCATATAAAATAATATCAAATGTTAATTAAATTTATATTTATACATGGATTTAATAGAATGGCAAATAATCATATATGGTAAGTGAAACTACTTAGGACATAGAAATATTGTTAAAACATTATCTGAAAAAGGTAAAAGTGCTTTCAAAAAACTTCCTGGAAGGAAGTATGCCAAAACAATACCTGATACTATCATTGGAATTAGGATTACAGGTTAATTCTACATTGTAGATTAATTTTACATGTTTTATGTGATTTCTAAGAAATTATAAAACAGTAATGTCAATAAATTCTAAGTAGAATTAATTCTCTGAGTGGAAGAAGTAGCATTTCTAATGAAACTCCACCCATATCTTTTACCCACACACAAATTGTCTGCCTGCTAACTTAAATCAATTAATATACCTGCTTCAATTGTTTCTTTCAAATTTTTGAGAAAGCATGAGTAAGTTAAAAAATCTACTGGGTCAGGAAAAATCTCCTGTTGTAACCCACAAATAACTAAGGTTTAATGTAGTTTAGACAAATATGTGGACTTCAAGTTAAGTAAAGTTTGGCATTCAGAGAAGTAATTAAGAACAATTCCTATTGATTGGTTTAGAACCCATATAAAATAGCTTCCATTGTTATTATTCTTTATATGGGAAGTAGTTGCTTCCCCAAGCCTCTCAATTACCACCATTTCAGCCAAAACTCTCCTAGAAAACAAAACAAAACAAAACAAAACAAAACAAAACAAAACAAAACAAAACAAAACAAGTTTTCTTCTTTCTCTTATCTCTCTCTTTCCACTTGTGTGTTCTTGTTTCTTATTTTCTAGTAAAAATTAAGAATTAAAAGTAAATCTTAATAAGAATTAATAGTAAATCTTTACTATTTTCATAAAAAATCCTATTAGTTCTCTCATTTCAATCTCTTACTTTAGCATCATAAAATCCCAAGAAACAAACTTACTGTGATAGAAAAGTCTTACAGGGATCCATGCTGTTAGTGATTTTAATTTTCTAGCTGGCCCTTACCTCATTCAAATGAGGTATCAAATATGTTTGTTAGTTAGCCTTAGTCCTACCAAATTCTCTTTTCTTGGTACTACTCATTAATTATATTAATCAACATAACGTCACAGCAAAAAATGCAAATCCTCCCTAACATCTGTTACATTGACAGTGGTTATACATGTTGTAAATGATGATGAGGTTTCATCCTTGGCATAACAGGCTACCAAATAGCACAAATAAATAAATATTGGCTAAGTAGCATACATAACTGACAGACATCAATTTTAAATACTGTCAAATAATAACATCCTTGAGTAATAAGGAATTTTATTTACAGAGCCTTCAAATCTGCTTTTGAATCAATGCAAAAATGAACAAATTTTACTTAAAATCCAAGTCTTTACTATAAATAGGCCCTCTGGATGTATTTTTAGATGGTACCTGGAAACAATTTAATTTTTACCATATAATAAAATATGGCTATTTTCTAATTTGTTTCCTTTTTCAATTGTATATGATTAATATATGCTATCCATTAACTAAATTAAAGCCCATATATCAAATTACCCTCTATACTATCACAATAACCCTAATGCTTATATAAAAGTTGTGAAATACATCAGAACTAAAATGTTCTCTTTTGTTGAACAGCAAGTGATATAGGAGGGAAAGGATAAAGAGGATATAGAGGCTTTTGTTGGGTTTCAGGCACAGCAATATATCAGTGAGCTGCTTTTATAACAGTAGAGTGACATGGATAAATGAAATAAATGCAGGGACAATAAAAAAGCTCCCCTGAAGTCAAACTCTGTTTTATGAGTTCTTATAACAGCTAGTCAATTGCCAGCTACACCTACTTAAATCCCTATAACTATTAAGACAAAACCATCTCTGAAAACTTTGAAATACTGATGTTTAAAATCCTTCAGGAAAGGTGCTGAGACAAATCCTTACATCATACCAATATTATTATTAATGCATAATATTAAAATATGACATATTCTAAAGGCAATATTGTATTTTTAATGCTCGGTTAACTATCTTACTCATTTTTTTAATATAGCAAGTATGATTGATAATCCACAGAAAGAAAATTTGTGATGCTGAAAATAAAAGATGAACATCATTCAAAAGCATTTTTTAAAAAGATTCATTTATTTATGCATTTTTTTAAAGATTTATTTATTTATGTGTGTAGAACTGGTATACAGGCCAGAGGTGCAGGGATGGTGAGAGGACATACCAGAGACAGAGTGGGGAGCAGAACAGGATGACTGATGAAGTACACTGCTGAGGGTTGCAGAGGGAGGGTCAGGAGAGGTCTGCCAGCCATGTGGTCACCTCCGGGGCAGGTGGGGATTGAACTCATGCCTTTAGCTTCTTAGTGCTGTACTTTAACCTGCTGGGACACCAGGGATGGCCCTCAAAAGCATTTTTAATAAAAAGGAGGGATCTAAGAAAACTTGAGTATATTGATATTTTAGAATCCAATGCTTATTTAAAATGAAGGCATCATATTAACTAAAACTGAAAGTGTGCTTACAATATAACACCCCCTACAAAGCAAGTTATAACACAAAATTTACCTCAGTTCATTTAAACTGAAATTTTAGGCACTTCAAGTATAATTAATGTACATGCTGTGTGCTTCAGGACAAAGTAAAGGGAGAGGCATTGGAGAAAGCAGGAAAAAAGTGTACTAGGGTTTCTATGGAAGAGAAGAGGAAGGTAGATTTATTCTAGAGTTTGATGAAAGATCACAGCTTAAAAATAGTATTGTAAATTTATGAGAAATTATTAAAGGATTATAAATAGGATGCATAACTTCAGAATCATTAGAGGCAAATAGAATATGATAGAGTGTTTGATTTTTTTTTATAACCTAGGAAAGGCAAAAAGCAGGAACAAGAAAGACTGATAAATTTTAAAATATGAGGAGTGAATTAAAATTGTTTATAGTCAATAAATATGAATAAAAGTAAGTTCTTTGAATTCCTCAGTCTAGTTAAAAGTTTTATGCTGTGGAAAAGAGCAGCAGCCACCAAAATGTCAATAGAAGTTAAAACAAATGGCTAGAAAAAAGTGTAACAAGTTAGTGCTAATAAAAAGCAGTTTAGGTAATATATATATTAAATTAAGTAAAATTAAAGAGCATTAATAAGAGTAAGAACAAGGAGGTATTTAATTAAAAAGTAACAAGAGGCCCTCGCTGGTGGCACAGCAGGTTTTTAAAGCACAGCACTAAGACACTAGAGCCACTTCAGCATGAGTTCAATTCCCACCTGCCCCAAAGGTGATCCACATGGCAAACCTCCTCCTGCTGCTCCCCTCAGCAGTGTACTTCTTCAGTCGGCCTGTTCTGCCCCCTACTTTGTCTCTGGTGAATCCTCTCTCTGCCCCGCACCACTGGCCTGTACCCCAGCTCTGTATTCATAAATAAATAAATGGTTGATCCTACTACTCTTTCAACAACTGACAGATAAAGTAAAAAGAAATAATTGAGTATCCATATGTACTAGTTTTTCAGATGGTTCCAGTTTATGACTATTCTTCCTATGTAGTTATTAATAGTATCTCCTTGCCCCTTCACATATGTTTCAATTTTTACATAATTATATTGTCATAATATTAATTAAAGGTAGAGTGAACTTAATAATATATTTAACAGACTTAGTCCTGTCTTCCTCTCTTCCTTGATTATACTACTATCAGAAACCATCATGTTGTTTCTCTCATCTGTAGTCCTTTTCTCTAAAATATTGTGTGTTTGGCTATTTTTTCTCGTTCAGTTCATACCTTCATTATCCTATGCTCATATCATAGATCTGAAATAACCACATACCTGGCTCCTATCACATCTCCCTGTCCATTCTCCTCATGGCTCCTACTATTATTCGATATTTATATATGAATTTACTTCTGTAGCCTCATCACCTACTAGAATGTAACTTCAGCAAAGCAGGAGCTTTAATTTCTCCTGTATTTTAAATAACTGACCCCAAGGGAATGCAGTGGAAAATATCGTAACTAATTTTATTGTTGAGATGAATCATCATTGGAAATATTACATGTTCAGAATTATGGGATATCATTAAAACAGCACTCAAAGGGGAAACTTCAATAGTTCAATTCCTACAAAGGCTAAAATCCTGACAAAAATCTGTACCTAAAAACTCATAAATCTAAATAGTTTTCAAGATGAGATTCTAGAAACAAATTTTCCCTATATGAGATAAATTGTTGTAAATCACTGACAAAGATAATTTATTAAACATGATTCAGTTCCAAAACAGATAAAGAGCAATAGACTAGTAGGGAAAAGAGTAGATATCATAAACTAGCCATACAACTGTAAAAATCTTGAAAATAATATTAGTGTATGAAATTTAGTTAAGAATTAGTAGTCCAAGTATATTGGTAAATCATTCCCCTCTCCTCACCCCCAGGAATGCCTGAATAACATAGTAAACAGAATAGTCAACAACTATCCTGTATATTTTGCAAACACCAATATGTCAGTTGTTATTATTTTCACTTTTCCTCTTATGGATAGTTAATTACTAATTATGGATAGTTAATTATTGATAATCAACTACTAAAAACATATTATGGGAGACTCTTCACCTGTTAGATGAGATCAGGCACTTTCAAGGCGGTATGGTTGTAGATCTCTTCACCTTTTAGATGCTTTGAATTACAAATAAAGCCAGTTTTATTTTTTTGCATAAGTCTAACACAAAATGTATGTTACTTGTAAATAGTTACAATTTATTGTAGATAGCTGAATTTCTACTTCCAGAAGCATGGCAGTAAGAATACAGATTTAGTAAAGGTGGGGAAGAGGAGAAGAGGACTGCTACATGACTGATTTGATAATCATTGTATCCCCAATGCCAACACCAGTAACTCAACCTATGGGGTTATCAAATATTTACAAAGAAGAGGGTAGGAATGGACATGGGAAGAAGGAAAGGAATTAATTCATTCTTAGTCCTCTTCTGATATTCAAATACCCTTTGGATGGAGCAGTTATACTTTTCTTTCCCCCCAGCTACTTGTGTGAATATGTAAATATATTTTAATATGGGGCATCTGTCAAAGATATAGGAGAGTGGGAAGATTCACCAGAGACACAGTGGGAAGCAGAACGAGTGCACCTACTGAAATACACAGCTGCGGGGATCAGGGGGCAAAACAGGATAGGTCTGCTGTGGCATGTGGTTAAATCCCTGGTGGGGATGAAATTCATGCTGCAGTGGCTGGCAGCTTGACAGCACTGGGGCTTAACCTCTGTACCAGCAGGGAGGCCCCAAAGTGTGTGTACCAATGTATTTAACAGATTTTATTGTTCTGGCTGTAAAGTAGAAAAAAATATTGAACTAATGTGGCTTTCATCTACCTTGCTTCTTTACTAAGTCATATACATGGTTATGATTCAATAGCAATGACACTTTAAGACTTTTCTCCAGAAAAAAAATATTTTCTATAAGTACTATTTAACTATGCTGTAACAGAGGATTGTTCCTGGTCCTTCTTTTCCTGTTTGAGCTAAGGAAAGTGCGTTTCAAAGTGGTTGAGGTCTTAGAAGACTGAAAACCAAGCATATTGTCTTTCTCTTTAAGAGTCATTCATTTCTCAAAACCACTTAAAACACTCCTGCAGAATCCAAACAAAAATATCTCATCAAATTTAAGAAACAGAAAATTTAAAGCTGGCTTATTTTTAGGACAGCTGTCATCAGATTTTCATCTGTACTGTAAAATATCTCAATCAAGATCTTTTAATATAACATTCAGGAAAAGTCAGGTATTACAAATTGAACACATATTGTGTTTTTTGTATGGCTTAAGCATATACCATAGACATTTGAAGATCTCTCTTTCTCACTATAATTGCTGTACTTATTTTTTTTTTTCCAGGAGAAAAAAAAGAATTTTCAGAAAACATGTGCGGTAAATGAGTCACTAAATTGCAACAGATCAACTCAAATCTTTGAAGATCTTCCTGCAGAAATGTGTATTAATAGGTTGTTTTAGCCATTGTTATTCTGTAGATGGTTGTCCTCTAGTCAACATTCACAAGCTACTAACTAGACTTAAGAGAGGTTATTTCCTAACACTTAAAGGAAGAAGGCTGTCACAGGGGCTATTCCACTTGGCCAGCTTCATCACCCACTTCATACATTTTGACCAATGAGATAGTGAGTCTATTTTTGACAAACAGATTTCGAAAGAATACATACCTATCATTTTGCTCATCCTAAATCTTGTACATTATTTCACCTACAGAATTGTCCTGCATTCTTATATGATGATATTATACAGGGTGAAGAGCTCAACCCCTTGGGTTACTTTATATTTAAGCCTAGCTCTAACACAGAATCTACATGAACTTGGACAATTTATATAGTCTCTGTTGGTCTCCATTTATTTCCTTGTCCAGAAAATGAGAATAATTCTAATCATCAATATATTGGATTTTTAAAGATTTAAATGAGTTTGTAGATGTATAAAGTGCTTAGAAGATCACTGGCATATGTCACAAGCAGATAAACAATTATTTTGTTGGTATAACATTCTATTGTTTGTCTTAGATTACGCTTTGGAAATGATAGCAACTTTATACCATCATAATCATTAATATGATGACCTTAGGATTAACATATCTCTCAGAGAGTTTATCCTTTTTTTGATGAGTTTCTCTGAAACCTACTTCTTCTAGTTCGTTCTTTACTAGCCAAAAGCATTGCTAGTTCCCCATTATGGAAGCTACAGAACACAAATTTTCATCTCAACCCTTCTCTTTTGTTCTCAAATTTAAGATGTTTCATGTCTTATCTAAAGTGCATTCTCAATATTCAACTTTAGTTCTTTCTTTCCTGTGTCCACAGCTCCCATTTCTACAGACCTACCAGTCTATCCTGTGGACCACCATCAATTTTTTCCTTCAAAATGATGAAACCCTAACTATATGGGTTCTATGTTTTAATGCATTCATTTCCTGATTATGTGTGTATGTATATACACACACACATATATACACACATATACATACACGCACACACATGAATATCTAAAATAAAACTATATGGGTTCTATTTTTTAATGCATTCATTTCCTGATTATATGTGTGTATATATATGTGTGTGTGTAAAATACACACACACATATATATACACACATATACATACACACACATGAATATCTAAAATAAAACTATATGGGTTCTATTTTTTAATGCATTCATTTCCTGATTATATATTTGTGTGTGTATATTTTACACACACACACATATACACACATATACATACATACACACACATGAATACCTAAAATAAAAGTAATTTCTCTCCTATATATATGTTCAATTAGCATGAATGGACAGTTCTTGCTTTTACAACTTAATAGGAACAGATAAGTGAGTAGGCAATTTTAACTCAGCAGTCTAATATACACTATTTTTGTTAATAAGCACAAAAGTTTATGACATTGGGGAACATGGACTGACAAGAGGGTCATAGAAACAAAGGCTTTCTTTCAAGGTAATGTTTAAACAAAAACTTTTCACTGCTTTCTGCTGTATATGGTGAATTTCAAATTCCACACTTGCTGTCTGGTCCTCGAGCCCTCTATAAAACAGCCTGAATTTAGTCCTCAGCAGTTTCTCACAGTCTAAAATCCAGTCAACTTGTTTTTACACTTCCTCAAAGGAATCCCACAGTACAAGCACACACCCCTCCCCATTTCTTTCTCATTTCATCCTCAGCCAGGAAGACCCTCTACCCTTTATCATTTTTCAGGAACAGCTTAAGTGATCCCATCTCCTCAGTGAAGCACTAGTCAGAATGCATTGATTTCTTTCCTCCTCCTTCACATCACTTTCTACTTCTAGTTAATGCTTTTACTCTGCCCTGTTTTAGAGTAACCAATGTGCCTCATTTTCTTCCACTGTATTGTGCCCTAGTAGAAGGCAGGTTCCAAGTCTCATTCATCTTTGTAGTTCCTAGAGAAGCTTTTATAATAACTGACACACAGGAGGTGCTCAGTAAATGCTTGTTGAATTAAATTAAATTAAACAGTTGAGAAGACATTTTTATTCTTCCTGATCTTCGGGCACTTCCCCCGAAAGGCCCTCAATTCAAAGGATTTAGCCTTTTGGCTGAAGATTTTCATCTTCTCTTTAATACTGAGGGAGAGGATTTTTAACAGGATGGGGAAAAATCTTCCATTTGTTTACTTAAAGATGTGGAAATGAAGTATTATTTTTCTTTGCTTCAAGGCTTTTCAGATACCTTTTAACAATTCTTGAAAACCAAAGTATGAAATAGCTTAGAATTTTTATCTAATTGGACATTAATTCAGGCATATGAAGCACTTTGCACTTTTGGAGGACAAAGTCTTAATTACTAAGTATTTTGTGTTTGTATTTGTGTAGTTGAAGAATTTACATAGAATGTACTCCTGAGTGAAGTGATATTAAGAAGAGCAAAACAGTATACAAATGAATTCAAATGAAATGTAAAATAAATACATTTACTTTTTTTGTTTACTGATAGCACAGATTTAAGCTTTCAAAGGAAAACATAGCTTATTAATCATGTCTTCATAACACTGATGCAATAGGAAGTCCCAGCAGAGTTATGAATGTTTCTGTTGGAAAGTAAGGAAACAATCTCTGACTTAAAGTCACATGGACAGCTAGTGAGACTAGACTGGAAACTTCATTTCCCATCCATCAGTCTCTGTCTCACCAGTGTCAGGTCTTAATGCCTCCAATAAAGCATTATACCCAGAATGGAAATACATAATTTATATTCTGGTGCAGAAATTGCTAGCAAAACCCTGCTTCTCATTTATCTTTCTTCATGTTTAATACCATGTTCCTACTCAGACAATTCAGTTGACCTAACTGACTTTGTAATTTTCAAAGATAAAGAGGCTTAAATGCAAAAGAATAAAACTAGACCACTCACATGTTATACAGAAAAATTAAATCAAAAGGGATAAAATATTTTAATGTAAGACCTGAAAACCATAAAACACATAGAAGAAAACAGACTAAACACTCTATGACGAAGCTTTCAGCGATGTCTTTGCTTCCAATAGCATGTAAAACAAAAGAGAATATAAATAATTGGGACCACATCAATTAAACTTTCTGCCATGCAAAGGAAACTATCACTAATAGAAAAAGAGATCGTATAGAATGTGAGGAAATATTTGCACACGATACATCTGACAAAGGGCTGATATTGCAAGATCTACAAAGAACTCATACATCTCAAAGAGGAAAATAAATAACTCAATTAAAAAATGGGCAGAAGAATTAAATAGACACTTCTCCCAACATGATGAACAACAGGCCCATGAAAAATGTTCATCATCATTTATGATCAGGGAAAGCAAATCACAACCACTGAGATACCACTTCACACTTGTGAGCATGGTCCATATCAGAAAGACCAGAAACAACAAGCACTGGTGAGAATATGGAGAAAAAAGAGCCCTTTATGTTACTGGTGTGAATGTAGACTGGTCCAGCTCCTATAGAAAAATAAGTATGGAAAGATCTTCCACATGATCTAGCAATTTTTCTCCTAAGTATCAACCCAAAGAATGAAAAAGAAAAAGTACATACTAATTAAAGGGATATTTACATTCTCTCTCTCTCTCGCTGTGTGTGTATGGAATACAGAGAAACAAAATAAGGATAGGATAAAGCGAAACCAATAACAAACCCTGAAAATTTGGCTGTAAAACTGAGGTTACTAATGGGGTAGGATGAGGGAACAGAGAAAAGTGAGGAGGGAACACAATGGACTATTGTGGGGACTCTGGGTTTCTTGGCGGTGGGTTTGGTGTAAATAGCACCTGAACTGGTGTGATCCTATACCTCTAAATCGTATAGTGTTTTAATCCAACGTTAATTCAATTAAAACAAAGATAAAGAGACTTAAAGTATTTACACAGCTCTTGTCTTCATGCATAAATGAAAGGAACATGTTGCCATATCTACTCAGAGAATCTAGGACAGCTCTTACAATCACATTTATTATATACAGTTTGTAACTCAGCAATTTAATGTCTACCAAAGGTTTTATTTAAGAGAAACTACTGAGTGACTTTCAGAATCATGACTTCATATTTCATTTTCTAAATACGCAGTTCTTCTCCCCCGGATTAAACCAGACTTTCATGAATTTATATTGCACAATACTCATGATTTATAAAGTTGTTTTGTTAGAGTAAGTACAATTTGGTATGATAACATCAGCTTATATTAAGAGACAATCCAAAAAAAAAAAAAAAACATGAAAACAGTTGAAGATTTTGTTCTTTACAATACACAATGACCACTTTGTGACTACTTATGGGGAAAATGTCTCTATCACTTCCTAGTTAGTAACAGTTGGCCTTCTGCTAAGCAACTGGTTTGTTTTTCTCTAATGGACACTTCTAATAGTACAATTCATTATATATACTTTTTGCTGGGAAGTGTGAATCTTCTTTTTGGGGTCTAATCTTAACAAAAATACATAAAGCTCTCTGTTTTCTCTGGTTTTATTTTACTTTTCTGCCACTATATTCTGTTTATCTTTTATTTACTATTAAAATTTTATTTCATTGTGCCATATATTTATGCTGCTTGTAGTTATGCACTTAAGGAATAATGAATGAATGATGCAGTTATACTGTGATATTTAGTGGAATTAAGAGAGAGAATATAAACCTCTACACATGTATAGAAAGAGTTCTAAAATTACATTTAACAAGGATACTAGAAATAGGCAGTTACTAGCTTGGGTATAGGTGTAAGTGTAACATGTGGTGCTGATGTCTCTCAAATACTTTAAGACTGTCCTCTTGGAAATATGATGACTCTACAGCTACTAAGCTTCTTGTACAGAGCAGGATACAAGGAATGGGAGCAGAGGAAGTATTGATAGACAAACCAGCTACCTTTATCTCAAAGGTTGGAATTGTGTCACATTGTCAGTCATGCTTATGTGGAGATTTGAAAAAGCAATCTGTTATATTTCCAGCCTATAAAACAGGTGCGGGCAAGTGATTTTGGCTTGGATTATATACTGGGAATGGCAACATAAATTCTGACCATTGCATCAGTATGGAAGTACAGTAATTCATTAAAATATCCCTAAATTTTTGGGCCTTTCCTGGTGGCTTAGTGGGTTAAACTACAGCACTATGGAGCTCTCAGCAGCCACTGCAACATGAGTGCCATTCCTGGCCAGGGAGGTGACCCACACGGCATGGCAGACCTCTTCAGTCCTGCCCACTGCTCCCCTCAGCAGTGTGTTTCAGTTGACCTGTCTGTTCTGCTCCCCACTCTGTCTCTGGTGACTCCTGTTACCCCTATACCTCTGCCCTATACTTCAGTTTTTGTGTGCACAAATAAATGAACCTTTAAAAATTGTCCCTAAATTTTCAATGACCAGCTTAAGTTTCTTTTACATTCTCTATTTTCTAACTATTTAAGAAAAATAAAGGCTCATGTTTAAAATACAGATGTACTTATAGAATTAGTGGTTTAAGAGGTACAGTACAGTATGATGACGTTAAAATATTATTTTCTAGACAAAATAGCAAGTTCTGCGTCCCAGAAGAATGATCTCATTATGGAACATGGCACCAATGCATTAGTTCTGGGTAGTACTTTTCTTTTAGAAAATTCAATCTTAAAGTCTCTCAGTCACCAAAGTAGAAATCATCATTTATTTAACTTTATTTAAATAAGAAAAAAAATACATGATTCTATTTGTATTACTGACAGTGAAACTAATAAGGCATGTTCTGTATGGCTTTTCTTTTTACCTTAACTCCCATGTTCTGCTCTGGAGCAACGTATTGCCATATGAGTTTGTCAGTTCAGAGTTAAATGCTACCTGCTGGATTGGCAACTCTAGGATTTTTAATGGAACAAACTCCAAGCTGTGAGTTAGTGTCTACATCAGTTTCAAATAACAGTGACAATCTACTCTAATAGATTTGGCAGAAGTTCCCTAATCTCAGCCCATTGTCTACTTTCAAGGTTTTGTCCAATATACAACGGTGATATAGGAAATCCTGGTTTCAAGGGCAAGTTTTCACAGCAACCATGTATTAGAAAAAATATTTTTTTAAGACAGAAACATGGAGAATGGCTCATTAAAGGAGTAATTAAATATAATTAAATAATCAATCAATCACAGTAGTAGGTATATTAACACAGGCCCCCAAAAGAGAAAACACTGATCTTGAAAATTCTCTGCTGAAGGCTGGGCATAAAAGCATTTTCAATGGACAACAGGAGACTATATAACTTCAAGAAGGTGTTCAGAGAAGTTCTCCAAATTGGTGACTTTGTTGAGCTTGAGATAGCTCAAGCAAAGCCTGGGATTTTGTTTCACTGAAGTATCTGCTCTCATTTATCATAGCTTAGTGGTCTAAGTAACAATTTACTAATGGAAAATTGGACATTCTAATCTCTATCTCACCAATAATTTTCTCTGACCTTGGACTAGGAACTTGACTCTACAGAATTACTTTTCCAGTCTTTTAATTTTGTTCTGTAGAATAAAAATAACTTAAAAATGATAGATCAAATGTACAATTCACAAAACTGGGGAAATTAAACTAGTAACAGTGTATCTTCCCTCTAAATATGGATTTGTTTTGCTACATAAATGATTTCATCTTTTTTTTTTTTTGAAAGCTCAGGGCCTTGAATTAAAACAAAATGAGACATTGTCTTGTTTCACTGAGGTTCCTATCTATGTCTAGAATGTCTACTATTAAAATGCCATTCTTTATTAACTGTTGGCGGCATCTGGTAGCCACTAAAAATATCCTTTTGAATGGGACTAACAGAAGATAAGAATTTATTTCTTGGTCAGCAGACAATTTTCCTTGGCTTATTGGAAGAATTACTTGAAAAAAAAATGACCTTTTGAGTTCCTGTTCAATCAGCTTTACAGTTGAACTCCTCTTTCCCAGAAAGAACTTACCTGCTAGATGCAAGTATGGCAATGTACATAGACACACATATACACACACTACATTTCCATGTACACATTATCTTGCATATATTATCTTGCATGTATTACATGCATGATAGAGGTTATAGAAAGGACAAGTGTAGAGAGAGGAAGGATAAATAGTTAAATACTAAAAAATAGTTTTTCCTAAGGAAAACAATAGGAAAAAAGTGAACAATCTTTCAGGAAATGCTGTTTGAGATTTTAGTATCTGTTCCTTATTAGAGAAACCAACATATCCCAGCATCCCTTTGCAGATGAAACCAAATACCTTTACAGAATGATGTATTCTAACTTTAAATTTTAAAAGTAGAAGAAGGAAAAGAGACCATATCTGTAGAAATAATTTCTTCTGCTCATTAAGAAAATAACAGAATTTTTAAGTGGACAAAATACTATTTGTGTATCTTAAGAACGTAGACTGGACAACTTATTTTGCTGAGGATAGTCAGAAACTACTTGCAGAGAATTGAATAAACTCTATGAAGTACTGTTCCACGAAACTATAACTTCACAATTTTCTATTATTTGAATGCATATTTCTGTGATATAAATAAATGTAGGGATGTAGTAGTTTCCTTTTATTGGTTAATTCTAATAATTATTATAGAAGGCCTAATATGTGCCAGGCACTATTCTCGATATTTTACATTTATTAATAGTACTCATATACTCACCACAACCATTTGATATAGGTACCATTACACTCCCTATTTTCTCAGATAAAATTTTCAAAGGATCTGAGCTCAGTTAATGTAGGCCTACCATCCCCGCTGCTCACCATGGCACTGTATCTGGGTGTGCTTCACATTTATTCTGTTTTGTTTTAGCTAGCCAATCATAGCCCAAAGAGTATAAGGTAAACAAGTTCAAGAATACACAAGACAAAAGTCATTAAATCACAGCTATTTTTTCTTTAAGTCTCCCACTTCTTTGTGTGAAATAAAATTTTTCAAAATTTCACCAATTTATTATGATCCCAGTGAATAAATAGGTCTTCGATTTCTAATCAAAATAATGTATGGTCATTTTTAAAAATCATATATCACCAACCACTCCTTTGTACTAGCAACCGTTCTGCTAATGAGCATAGCTCAGTGTTCCAGAGAAGTGCTAAGTTCAAGGATATACTAGCCACTCTAATCCTGTAACACAAAAGACCATTCAAGAAAGAGCTCTGTGCTACACCAAAGGAGATGGGAGTGTGGCTTCAACTTTGTGGTAGGACAGAGTGTTAACCTAATTCCCAGGAAGGATCAGTGATGAATGAGAATGTAGATACATAGCTTACAATTTTTGGAACTTCCTTGCTTATAGAATCCATTGCTTTTTTGATTCATTAAATCCAAATAAATTCCATAGGCATTATTATAATGTCATTCTCTTTGATTACCAGTGAAACCTATTGACTCTTTATGGTTCAATAAAAGGGTTGAAGAATATTTATACCTCATTCCATCTCTGCAAGTCAGGGGAGTGAGCTTCTCTGAATAGGGAGTTGCCTACCATGGAACAAAGACACTAAATAGGCATTCCTATTCAGGTCTGAAGGACAAAGAAGAATCTTTGATCTGATGATACTTTTCTAAAACTTCTGAACCAAAAGTCTGAGTTCTCGACTTCAAGCAGGACAGAACACACTCAGAATAATGTACTGAGGTACCGATAAACTCCAGGACAGGCAGGAGCTGCATGAGCAAGAGAAAGCAAAAGGAAGAGCTGAAACTGGAGGAAAGAAAAATTGAGAGGGACGCAGTGGGAAAGAAACGACCACGGAGGTCTGGTAGGGCTGCCCGGGCAGGTCAGCGTGTTCTTTACATATGTCTCCATGTTTCCAGGGTCAGAAGTCAATACTGAGGCTCTACCTGCACTGTTGGAAATCCTTAGGGAGGAGGGGGCATTAAGCTCCTCCCTACTTTGATAATTGTTATGGAAGATTCATGCTGTCTTTGAGGGTGGAATAACAAAGAACTCCATCAAAGTACCAGTAGGAATGGAATGGTTATTTCCACTAGTACTACAAAATTAACCGCAAGTATGATTCCTTTAAATAAATTGTCGCCCTGAGTATGTGCTGAATTTAATTATTCCCCCTTTTATGATCTTACGGAAGAATTAAGGAATTCACGGGTTTTACAAATTTTGCTTTCATCCAGTTCATGTTATAATTCATCTATTATGGGCTGCTCAAGTGTGCCTCAAACTGACTTGCTCTTAAGTTCCAGGCTGTCTGCACAAATGATTCAATTTAGTCCTCTTTCAGACACAAATGGCATGTCTGTCACAGCTTCCTGGAATATTTTTCTTTTAGATTCTGGGAAATGTGTACATCTCTAAAATATTCCTTATGTGTTTCAACAAAGTTTTAAAAACTGTAATTTTTCTGTGAGCCACTGACAACAGAAAAGACATGCTATCTTTGCATGCCAGAGCACCAACCACCATATAAAATCATTCTGGTCTGTCCAGTCCAGTAATGGATATCAATTACTCGGAAAACAGTTTGTAATTTAACTTACTGCTATCTCTTCAAACAGGCTATTTTTAATAGAAATCAGATGATAGCCCACCAAGTTTCATGAGGAGAGTGGTTTTCTGGGTTTAAGTGAACTTTCAAAAGATTTTTGATTGGTTCTCAAGATTAGAAAATTGCATTATCAGTTTCATGTCCAAAAGTAAAAAAAAAAATCTGTCATTTTTCTGGTAAATGTAAATAGTAATTATGGCCTGTTGTTTGTAACAGGTCAAAATAAGAACATAGTATTTCTTGTGGGAGAAAAAAAATCAGAGTTAGGCATGGTAGTACCAGATGAAAGTTTATATATTTTCACAAGGATATTTTCATATAAAGAATTTACAGAGCACAGCATTTATTAGAGTTTGTAATGCTATTCTTTTGCATAAAATTCACCACTGGAGTTTATAACACAACAAAACCTCCAGTTCTCTAGAGCAATGATATTGTTTTAATATTTCTGAGAGGAACTGAGAGCTAACATAGACACCAATAATCAAGGACAAATATCTGCATGATTATTCCAATATTTAACATGTTCTGGGCAATTTAGGAATTTACTGAAAGCCCTAGAAGACTTGACTGCTGTTGAAAACATAAGTAGAAATCAATCTGCAGCCCCTAAAATCTGACTTTGCAGAGAGTGGTCAAGATACTTGAAACAAGGGTTCCCCTTAAGTCTTTATTGCCAGATTTCATGAATAAAATTAAAAATAGAAAACAAGAGTGTCAAGACAGTAGCCATCACTAGATAATTTCAAGACACATGATCTCGAAGTTTAAGCTTGAGTCATTTTATTAAAATAATCAGCAGTTACCTCACAATCCGTAGATACCTTAGCCATTAAGGTAAGGTAATAATAATCTTACCTCATAAAGTTTATAATGAAGATAATATATGTGAAAACTGTGTGGAAAGTACAAGGTGCTAGAAAATTGTAAAACATTACTGTAATACGCTTGTGAACTATATGCAGGTTCTAAGAGTTTGTTTATTTAGATGATTATAATGTTTTTAAGTCCTGTAAGGTGATTGGTTTATGTCTTAGCACTCATAATCATTCTTCTTCAAGTTTTCCATATGGGCAGTGGCACATGACATGTATAGTAGTAAAGTTGACTTTCAACCTGTTAGTGGTTTTTGCTTTTAGTGCAATTCAAATCTTTGCACTGCGACATCTTCTGAAGTTAGCAGGAAAATAAATTAAGTTTAATTCTTGCTTTACTGACATGGGTAGATTAAAGACATAAATTGTTTTAGAAAATAATTCTAATAATAATTCCAAAGAACAGATATGTTGGCAAAATTAATGTCATTGTATAAAGTCAATCTCTACTATGTCTGATCTTGAACGTTGAAAAACTGCTGGAGCAAGTATCCCCTTCAATGATAAGTTATTTGGGGTCAAGGAGGGTCTCCTAAGAAGTTAGTCTATGAGATTTACTAAATGAGACTACAGGCTGATTTCTTTGCTTTAATATTTTAATTAAGGGTTAAAAGCTCATCCTTCCATCTTAGTTTGTAAATTTTGCTTTTCTATTCAAGAATTTGTCTCCTGGAAATTAAAGACACAAATGGTAAAAATCCACAAGGCTAGAATGGTCATGTGTGCTCTCTGCCTGCCCCTGCCTGGGCCCATCTGCTCTGATGGCAAGGTGCCCACTGGCAGATTGGCCTTTTCTCCTGCAGCAGAGCTGCTAGCTTTCCAAGGGTCTGTGTGGGTGTGCTGGAGTAAAAGCTAGCTTTCTGCAAGAAGCCCTTCCACCGATCCTACATATGGGTCTATTTGCACTTGACCATACTTGTTGGGTCTCATGTATCATAAAACAAATGCTCCTAACATGACTAAAAAGACAGCAGACCTGCACTAGTGTTTCTGGCATCTGAGCACAGAACACATGTAAATCTTTAGAAAATGGTTCATAATAGGCAAGGAGGGCACTAATGAAAGAGGGAGAAAAATCATCCATTTATATGTTATTATAGTGAGAAACAAGTATTAGCTTGAAGTCCCCAGAGTGGACAATTTTATTGTCCTGTGTAAAATTATGTTTGCCTCCTCATGGAGATCAGTCAAGTGTGCATGGAGTGTTTCTATTTCCATGCACACTTTCCACTGGGGCACCGATGACCCAATGTAGCATGCTCTGTCTGTAGTCCTTTTTTAACCTAAATCTGACAATGTGAAGCAAGATAAGAGAAAAAGCTTAATGATTTCAGAATGGGGAGATAATAGTGAACCATTTTAATGACTATCCTAAAAAGGCTATTCTCTTTATAAATATTAGAAAATCCTAACAAAAGTCAAACAAGATAATGAATAAGATGATTATCAGATATCAACGTTTGTATTATCTAGTTTTACAGGAATTCCATATAGGTTGGAAGGGCAAGAAGCAAAGCCTTTGCTATAGGAAAACGCCAAAGATTAACAACTGCTATACTCATTCATTCAATCATTCAACAATACTTAATAAGCACTGAATATATTACAGGTAGTAACATAGAGGGAGAAAGGACAAGTTGTATATGGTAGAAGTTGAGGTTGGAGAGAGAGACTGATAGATCATGTAGGGCTTGTAGGTAATGTCTTTTTAGACATTGATTTTTAACCTCATTATCACTGAAGGTTTTAGGCAGACAGAAAAATGACCTCTCTGACTTGTGCTTTGTATGGTTACACTTACTTCATCTCCAAGGCACTAACTTTGGGAAGCACAAGTCAAAGCAAGGAGTTCAATCATCCAGCTACCAACATAATATATTCAAAAATAGTAGTGACTTGGATCAAATGACTCTTGGGGGAGCAGGTAAAAAATGGTTAGATTGTTTTATATTTTGAGGGAGCAGAATTTACTGCTGGGTTGGTTATGCGGTATCAGGGGTAATGGAAGGTAAGAATAACATCGCAGTCAGTCTGTTATGAGGGAGGCCAGTCTTATTGACTGCTAGATGCACTTGAAGGTGAGGAAGTCTGTGGTAAGAATGTTTATCAGGGGAGGGCATAAATAATCAAGAATTTTATTTGAAATATTGAGTAAACAGTTGCAAATAAAAGTCTATAGTTCAGACTTCTGTCATCAGAAAATACAGACAAAACACTAAGAACTCATCTGTCACACAGTGAATGCTCAATAAGTGGTGACTTTTATAATTGTTGTTGTTATTGCAGTTACTGCCAAGCTGACACCATCTTTTGCCTCTAAGATGTTACTTGAGCAAAAGATTTGATGAATGGGAATAAGCTGACTCAGATAGGGCGGAACATGTTCTAGTTCTGGAGAGAAAATTTGAGAAATTCTGTTATTAAATGTTCTAAAGCAATTGCTGCCTAGAAAGGAAATGGCCAGGGAGCAGCACTGGTGACTCCAGGGGTCTTGGCCACACGCAGAGCAGTGGTCCTCAAACTTCAGCCACACCTGGGAAGCTTTAAAAACTGATTCCAAAGACCCAGTTCAGATCTACTGACTCAGAATCTTCAGGAACTGAGTTCTAGAATATATAATTTAAAAGTGTTCTTTGGATAACCACATGTTTGAAACTCAATAGTTTTAAGGACACAATCTTCTATGTCTCTAAGACATAATATGTTTGCTAGCACTACCTGGTAAGACAAAATGTTGGAAAGAACATCAGGATCATCTTTTATAAAGTGAGCACATAAAGTTTGTTTCCTAAATATATCCAAACATACTTATCGAAAGGAGATTTGTTTCACAGAATGGTACTTTGGATATCATATGACAGGGAAGCTGCTGTTCCTCAAAGACACCAGAGGTGTTTAGAACTGGAACTCTAACCACCAGTACAAGTCATTGTTATTTGACTTGATACTATGGCATTTCAGAAGGAATATGGAATGGGCATTTGGTAACTTGGGAAATAGGCCATGGTCTGCCTTTAGCATATTATGTGGCGTAGGAAGTTTTCTTCACCTCTTTAGACCAGTTTTCTTATATTTAAACTAAGTATCTTATTATATTGGTGATTTACAAAGTTTTATTTTCATCTGTTTTTTAGTTATTAGACTTCCTTTGAAAAAGAAAAAAAAAACAACATTAATCATGCTCTCTAAGGTACCTTGCAGTGAAATAGAACCAGTTTGTATGTATCTTCATTATAGGCAAAATATCTTAGGTTTGCCATCTTGCTTGGTCATTACTCCAGTTGTACATGTACTAAAGGTATGAGTGCAGTCATTTAAGAGTTGAGAAAATTGAGGCTCAGAATAGTTTTTTTTTTTAATTCTTTAGCCAATGTAGTGTGTAAGCAGTACCATTATATTTCAAATTCTAGTCTAAAATACATCAAAGCACACTGACACTACATGAAATAAAATCTTTGTTTCTAGACTTCTATGACTTCTGTCTTTACTTAAAGCAAATATAATCTACATTTATAGCACCTGAATTCAAAATAGTTTTGGCAGTTTTTGAAATTTGTTCACAATGAAATTCAACCACAAAAAGTTAATCCCTTATGTTAAAACTATATATAAGCTAGTCCAGTTTCATCTAATGTTTAATGGTTACCTCAAACCCAAAATTTTAAAAACACAAATTCATTATTTCTACCCAAACCACTCCCATTTTCCCTCTCTTTTTTGATAATCCACCATCTGCCCAGCCAACCTTTGATCACTTTTTTTCCTAAGCTACTTTCTGCTAGGCTCTGATAATGTTCTTCATAAATACTTCTCAGATGCACTCTTCTGTCTTTACATCCCTACTTAATTATCTCTCACTTACACTGCCCACAATAGCTTGCACTTACTGTTGTATCCTTCAACTCTTTTCCCTCTATGCTTTCTTCTTTTATACCTAGTCCCTGGATCAGCAGCATCAGCATTACCTGGGAACTTTTTAGAAATGGAAATTCTTGGCCCCAACCTCCTCCCAGAACCCCTTAATCAAAAACTCTGAGGATGTGCCCCAGCAATTTAAAATTGTTCTCTGGAAAACCATGCTTGAAAAGCCCTCTAGGTGATTTTGACAGATGCTAAAATTTTGAACCATATCTATAACTGTAGCTATAGAGATATTTATCTACTTACCTACCTACCTACCTATGAATCTATCCTGAGTTCCAAAGGTCTTCTCATTGGGATGATGTGAGATGTAGGATTAGGACAACATGATCACAGGTTTTCTTAAAAATGGAAATGATCCCACATTAAAAAAAAAGAAAGAAAGAAAAAAAGCTTATGAGAATGGAAGCAAATTTCAGAGTCCTTAAATGCCCACTGTGGTGTAAAATCTGAAGTAGATTAATAATTTGGGCCAGATTAACCAAGTTCCCTATAGATAGGAGAATCTCTCCTGTCAGGAGTTAGGACTCAAATTCTGTGATGTGAATAAAGAATTCATGATCTAGAAGCCTCTGTACAAAACTCAGGTTTGGACATTTACTAGCTGAGTGATCTTTAATAAGTCACAATTCTAAATATAAAGGAGTAAGGAAATATTAATTCAGACTGTTGTAAGGAATATGAAGTACCATGTGGGAAAACTGCTTTGTAAACTATTTCATTATACACACAATAATCGTTAATTAAAAATTTTTATTCTCCTTCCTTTTTACCATTCTACTTCATGAAAAAAAAAAATGTGAGCTCAATGCATTAAATCTTGCAAAGGACCGAGACCTGATGTCTGCTAGCATTCTATTATGATAGGGTCTGTGACTACATATAATTCTAGATACTGAGGTTTTCAGAAGTTGAGGGGATGAAGGTAGCAGTCAGTGGTGACACACACTGGTTCATGCAGTTGCTGATCTCTACGCAAAGAAAGCACTGGTATACACCTCTAGATAATTTTTCTGCTTTGCAGAATTTTTACATATTTTCTCATATTTCTTATAATTTTACCATTCTTTTGGTTATACTGTTTTATGAATTGCTTCTCTGAATTTTGTCTCTTAGATATAATGCAAGCCCCCCTGAAGATATGGAGTAGTGCTTCTCCACTTGCTTGGGTGTCCATCTCTCACATGGATGCTGATGAATGGACACCTTCATCTTTCTCCAATCCCACTGTGTGTTTTCTGGGTAACTGAGATATTATATTGCAAAAGATGAATGGTTTTTCTAATGAGATCTAAGAACACATCATTCAATTGTCAGCTCAGCATTTGGCATCAAAGAGTGACATTTCAGCTATTACTAAAAAGAATGTTATCAGTAGAACAGTATGTTTAGTTCTTAGATCTATCATATTTTTTCTTTCAGTCTATCACTAGGTAAAGTCTGACATATGTTTTGACCTCAACTCCAAATTTGAAGTAATTTTATGTCAAATTTACTATTAACATATGTTTATTGTGTTTGTTTTATGGATTTTCATCAGTCTCAACCAATGTTTTGTGCGATCATTGACATGAAGATTATATGACAGATCTAGCCCACAATATGTATACCATGACATTTTAAAAGAATATGAAGAAAAAACTTTCTAGAAAATAAAGGTTATATCTGTGTAAAAGCAGGGCAATCTAAAACAGCACTGCTGTTACCCTTACCATCAAACTTGTGCAAATTCTAAAACCTTAAGTGAATTGTTAGATCCATGCAAGTAAGCTTCATCCACAATCAACAGTCAACTTGATTATAACAACGATCATATCTAATGTGAAATAAGTGTCATTGTTCCATGCTGGCTTGCTTGTTTATATATCCCCTAAATCAGCAGTTACTTTTTATCACAGTAGAAAATGTCCACCTTTTTTTACACCAAATGTGCAAAACTGGGCAAACCACAACCAGCAAGGTACAAAAATGCCTATTTAAGCATTGTTACTAGTCATCTTTTATATTGGGAGAGATAGTTTAGTCTTGTTTTTGAGAGCTATTCATTCAAGAATATGCTCTCCATTCTACTGTTTCCCACACTCAGCAGATACAGTGCTACTCACAAATAACTTTTATGAATGGCAAACGCCACCAACTTTGTGGAGTTTTGGTTTCATTCTTGGTACACTGCAGCTGTGCTATTTGTCTGCTAGATTCACCGGAGGACGAAACATTTGTATGTTTTGAGAGGTTTTCAGGGACCGTGGCAGACATTTGTTTCATAGATGAGAGAGCCATTTGCTTTTCTTGTCTGAGAATAAGGGTTACATCTCAATAGTAGCTAAGACTGTGACAGACTGTTCCTAGCACACAAGCTGGGGAAAACAGAAAGCCAGGAATGATTTATAAGTGTGCATTGATACTTTGAGATAGTTCTGTACATTGAGAACTAGCCACTTCTCTTACTTAGTGAAACGCTGAAACATAAATTAAAAAATATGAACTATGACATTTTGTTGGAAATTGTTTAGGAAATTTTAATTCCATGCACACCTAATATTTCTATACCATAACTCAGCTCCATTAACCAAAACCTGCTGAAACAAAATTTACTAAACACACATCTGAGAGCTGGTGGTACTTTGGGGAGTAAAAGTATCAGGTGTGGCATATAGAAGGATAAATCTGGTATGCAAGGATTGCAGATAGGAGCAGAATTCATGGTGAGTGGGTATTCAACAGATGTAGTAATTTAGAACAGAAGAGCTGCTTGATCCACTAAATTCCTCTCGAATGACAGGATATTTGCTGAAGTTGTAGCTGGTGGAAGTTCAAGTCAACTTCATTCAAATTATCTGGGACAAAATGACCTCAGGACTTGACGACATACCCAAGGCTGTATGTATAGTACATAGGTAAACTTATCTACTATTTATAACTATGTCTATTGTTAATTATACACATTTATGACTACATATTTTATATGATTTAGTGTGGTACTTAAAAAAAAGAAATTGAAAATAGAATCTAATTTTGAACATTTTTCACTTTATCACAACCATAGAGTACTTAAATCAACCACAGGTCTGTCCAAGGTGCCACACTTCATCCTTCCAGAGGCTGCTCAGCTTAGTCTCTCATGACTTGGAAGCAACTTTTCTACATGAACAGCAGTTTGCACATTCCTCTTTCCCACTATAAGTTATTCTGTCCCCACACTGATCACTTATTTAGATAGCAAGGCCCAGGTAATTCTAAAGGTAATTAGTAACTTGTTTCTTCTTTCATTAAGAACTTAGTCACAGGGCCTAGGAATTTCAGCTTTATCACTTGGTAATGCTACCCCTGGTGGGAGCTGTGTCATATTAAGTGCATTATGTACCTTCTCTCCTTTCCTATCTTTTTCTCTTCTAGAAAATAGAACTTACAATTCCACTGCCAATGGTTATTGAGATAGATTAAATGGAATAATGTAAGTGAAATAGGAGAGTTCTTTACACATAGAAAGTCTTCACTATATATTTATGGCTTTTATTTAAACGACTATCCCTTGTGTAACTTGAGGTTCAAGGAACAATACTGTGATGATACTTTTTTTTTTTTGTCTCATGGAGAGTCTTGCCTATAGGGCAAGAATGTCCTAGTCATGCCAGTCCTGGTGACAATGATAATACTAAAATTGGCATTCTTATTTATAGCTCAATCTCTGTAAGTTTGGTTAATGTGACTATGCCCTTGAGAGAAAGAGCTCATTTCTGAATTTATAAATGAGGATCAATCTCTGGGCTTTCAAGACACTCACTGAATCCTTCCCTGTCTACACAATCTCTTTGTTTTTCTTTCCAATGTCTACAGCTCACCTCTGGTTGTTAACATAGGCTGCATGACAGAATCACAACAGGCTGTTTAATCAGAAACTTGGGGGTGGGATCTATGCATGATGTTTCTTAGAAAACTGTATTGGTTTGTGGAGGGCAGATCTGGACTAAGCCCTATCATTAATCTTAACCTTAAAATACTAAGGTCATACAGAGATTCAGATGGGGCTTGCCATGGGCATAGGATAGAGCATAGATATTTGAACTTTTAGCAAACATTACAGGCAAATCTGATTCAAAGGTATTTTGAAAAACACTGCTGAAGAAAATATGAAAGGCTATTTTTATAGCCACACTGAGCCACAGGGGCACATAGGAGGTGTGATGAGTCTCAATTATGCCATAGGATATCATAAAATGGTGAATCTAAATGAATAATATGGAATAACTGATGAATCAAGGGAAAGTTTTAAAAATGCAGCTTTATCATGGGCTTGGTGAGAATGTGGAGAAACACAAGCCAGTAACTAAAATGTTTGTATTTTATAATGCTACTACTGAGTTCCCTGACATGATCATCCATCTCAGATGTCTGCTGACTGGGGGTATAAAGGGAAGAGAGAGACAAAGCAAACAAACCAAAACAGAGAAGATGGGGAGAACGCAAAACAGGAAAACAATGGCCACGGCATGGATCATCACCTACTCACAAGCCAGCAAAAGCAATTAAAGCTAAGAAAGAAGTGGAGAACTGCTATCTGTCATCTCCTACTTTAATCACCAACCGCAACTCTAAAAATAAAGCAAAAATATTCCATCCACCACTCACTCATGTGAAATCCCAGGGCTCTTTTTTTTTTTTTTTTTACCCCTTAAACTACTATGGCTGAGTGTATTATTCATTGGTAATAATTCACTACTTTTAGTGGTTTCACTTCTATTCTTCCTTGTCTACAATGTAAGGGTTCAAATTGTATGGACAGGGAGCAACTCTAATTATCACCTCTAACATATTAGGGATATCTAGAGAACTTTAAATTTGTAGCTATTATGTTCTGTTCCAGGATAATAAGACAAGAAAGAAAACAAAATAATCTTAAATCAGTAAAGCAAAGCAACATAAAACCACAAACAAAATAAAGAAAGTCACAACACTGCCATTGAAGGAAACTAAGAATAATAAGCTACTAGGAATTTTTTCCTATTTTGAAAATCTGATTCATATTTTGATCAATGTTTCAACCAGATTCTTACTATTTCTTAAAAGAATATTGCAGCATTATCAGAAACCATTTTGTATTATTTCGTATACATGTTAATGGTAAATATTGTTTTTATAGTGTCTCATTTAAAACAAAGAAATGGAATTTATCTGCATATGGAAAAAAACTCACCTGACACATTCTGTGTTTATAAATAGAAGCTAACTCTGTATGGGAAAATCTGGACTATCACCCACAGAACACCGTGTACCTTCTTACTTTTCTGAATCTCCCTCTTCCTGTCTTCATTTATTGCATAAGAACTACTTTTCTTTATATTTAAGCTTTACTGAAGCATGTTGTGATAATTTAATTATCACATTAAGAAATGCTAGCCAAGAGATTACTCGAAGAAAACAAACAACTGACTAGCAGTGCGAGGACTGGCGTCCTTTTCTTTATAAGGGGTGGCTGACTGTGTGAAAGAAAACTTCTGCTGCATCACTTAAAAATGTTTTGTTTTGTTTTTAAATGAGGCAACACTGGTTTACAATCCTGTATCTGAGAGATATAGGTCTTCTCCTTCAGGTGTTGTTACCACACCAACCCCTCCACCAAGACACCCTTAGTCCTCCACTATAGCCTGCTGTGCTCCCTTCTCTTTTGGCTCTCCCCCAACTTCCACCTATCTGGTAGCCTTGGTTCTACAGTCAGATTTCTGGGGCCCGTTTTAAGGATTAATTCCTCCAGTCTGCCCAAACAGTGTTACATAACAAACTATAACAAAACTTTGGAAAAGTACTGTCCTCAAAACATTGCAGAGACTCAGCTATTTAAACAGTCAAACCAAATGAGTAAATGAGAAATGTAATCAGTTTGAATGCACAGAAGGCCATTGGTAGTGGGGAATATCAGCAGGATAAGGTTGTTTAGTACCAAGAGTATATGTCATTTTAAAATCAAAAGCAGGTAAGCTGTTTATGAGAAATTTCTAGGTTACTCAAGAACAAGGTGCCTTTCTAAAGGTGTATGAAGTAAAGAGTATATGGAACTGAAACTATGGAAACTAAGTTTTTCAAACCAAAAATTATACTTAGTGAAATCCAATGACCAATCAAAAGCTAAAATAGCAGTAACCCCAAGTGGTGGATACTAAGTAAAAACTTTCTAAGTTTTGTGCATTGCTAATTCAAATAATAAAATAAGAAACAATTTCTAAAATAAACTAAGATTGAACCAATATCAGGACTAAAAGTAAGAGACTACATCTCAAATCTGCCTGTCTATATTTTATTTATTTATTTTTTTTTTAAAGATTTTATTTTTATTTGTGCATACAGAACTGGGGTATAGGCCAGAGGCTCAGGGGCGGTGAGAGGCTTCACCAGAGACAGAGTGGGGAGAAGAACTGGCAGATCGACGAAGTACACTGCTGTGGGGAGCAGGGGGCGGGTCAGGAGAGGTCTGCCACGCCATGTGGTCACCTCCGGGGCAGGCGGGAATTGAACTCATGAGGAAGCGGCTTTAGATTCTAAGTGCTGTGCTTTAACCCGCTGCGCCACCAGTGAGGGCCCTGCCTGTCTATATTTTAATAAAAATCACAACACATTTATAAACTTTTTTATATTTTTATTTATTTATGCATATAGAACTGGGGTACAGGCCAGAGATACAGCAGTGGTGAGAGGATTTTACAAGAAATAAGACTGGGGAGGGGAACAGGCTGATGTACTGAAATACACTGCTGAGAGGAGCAGCGGGAGAGACAGGAGAGGTCTGCCACTCCATGTGGGTCACCTCCCTGGCTGGGGATCAAACTCGTGCTACAGTAGCTGTTGGACAGACTCACAGTGCTGTGCTAACCTGTTGCGCCACCAGGGAGGCCACATTTATAAACTTTTTAATCTTTACTTATTGTGGATTATGTCTTACCCCATCTTAGCTTTTGAATTATTCCCAAATTATAAAATCTACATTCAGAATTTGCAACATTACATTCTTCAGGACAGCTTTATAGCCAAGATTTCTTTTTAATCTTACATGACCCAAGAGGAAAAATATGATGTCAGTGTGCAGTAACTAATAATCCCCCATGGTAGAATTGCTGTGGTAATGACAATGATGAGCCCAGACATCTGCATATGCATCTGTCTCTAACAATATTGTGTGACAAGATTTCCTAAAATGCATCTTCAACTGATGCAGAGATTCTCCCACCCTCATCTCCAAATGTCTTCATAATTTGCATTAGCTCTAGAAACAACATAAAAACAGCTACAAAAACAAAAAATCCACTACTGTATGAACTGGCAGCTATGAGAAAGGAAGTCAGGGAAGTATAGGCATGCTTCATTTTTTGGTTTCAACCACAAAATTAGACATGGAGCAGTTGTGACTACTTGGAGTGATAAAAAAGAGCTGTGTAAATCATTAACCAAAGAGTAACATTTAGGTAATAAAACATTTCTTTACTGCACAGACTTAAAAATATATATAACTAAAATAAGCAAAATGCTAAATATAACTTTTTCCAAAAGTCTAAACTATGAAGTCAAGAATTACAAAAGTACACATGTAGTATAATCTGCTGTGATCGGGGGAGGGACTCTATTTCAGGGGTTGCCAACATGCAATACATCAGAATCACCAGAGGCACAAGAGATAGCTGAACTCTATCCTCCGAGTTTCAGATTCATTATGTCTGAAGTGGAGTTTTGAAATTTGCATTCACAAAGAATTCCAAGGGTATGCTGATACTGTTGTCATGGGCCACCACACTTTGAGAACCATCTTTCTAGTATAGCAAGAATGTTAGGTTCACTATAACATTAATGATTTATATTTAAGAGCATTTTTATATCTATTTATTTATAATTTCATAAGATTTTCTTTTATTAAGAGGCAGGTTTTTTTACCCTCCTTGGTGGTGCAGTGAGTTAAAGCACAGCACTAAGAAGCTAAAGCCACTTCAGCTGAGTTCGATCCCCGCCCCCTGAGTTAACCCACATGGGGCGGCAGACCTCTCCTGACCCGCCTGCTGCTCTCCTCAGCAGTGTCCTTCATCCATCTGCCTGTTCTGCTCCCCACTCTGACTATGGTGAATATTCTCACCATAGTCAGAAATAAATAAAAAAACCTTAAAAAAAAAATGCTTACAGAACTGGGGTAAAGGCCAGAAGTGTGGTGGGTGAGAGGATTCATCAGAGACAGAGTGGGGAGGAGAGTAGGCAGATTGACAAAGTACCCTGCTGAGGGGAGTGGCGGGTAGGTCAGGAGAGGTCTGCGGCCCCATGTGGGTCAGCTCCAGGGCGGGGATCGAACTGTGTTGCAGTGGCTTGGGAAAGCTTCATAATGTGGTGCTTCAACCCGTTTAGCCACCAGGGATAGCCCTAAAGGCAATTTTCTTAAGCTGCTGTCTTTGTAATCTCCCTGTCAAGTACTATTCTTCATCATATTGGTCTTATCTCTTGTACTTATTCTACTCAGTAGTGGCCAAACAATTTGCCAAAATCAATGCATTTATTTTTAATGTGTAATTTTACATACCAAAAATTTAACATTAATACTTGCCATTAGGTGTTCCTTCATTAGAGCTTAAGCATGGACTTTGTATTTACTGTTTTCTTTCCAGCTTAGCAACATTTCCCCATCTATTTTCTGATTCAAAATGGCATTTCAATAATAATTATTCCCATGGGTCAAAAAAAAAAAAACATAGTGAGAATAAAGTAATGGCTGAGATGGTATGGTACCAGAATAGCCAATCTTTAAGAATGGGGGAACAACCAACCTGCCATTAGCATGCAACAATGGTTTTCCAGAATGAGGAGAAGTATTGTGTTGGAGGAATAAAAGTACTTCCACATGATCCAGGAAGCTAAGCAGAGCCAGAATGTTCTGTGATTGTATCTGTACCATAATATAACCAAAAAACTCCCTCATCCTGTTGACCTGTAAAATGTTTATTATTCAAAAACATATCAGCTGTAATGCCCTAACATTCACCCTCTGAGTGATATTTTTTGATACTGTTGAGTGATATTTTTCAGTTTACACTTGCATAAAAAGATGGATTAGACTTCTGTAAAAATGAAGAACTTTTCACTATTTCTTCCACTAAGTGCAATGTAAAATTCTATGTGTTATACATAAACTAAATATGCAAAGACTGGAAATTGGGTAGAATGCAAACTATTTAGAGGTTTTCAATATCCAAGAAATGATAGGGTAGGCAGTTCCCTGGATCTTTGTACTCCCTCATATACCCCAGACTTAGAGCTTAAGAAACTGGAAGCCCAGAAATGCCAACATGCACAGATTTTTTAAAAAAAAGAGCCAAAAGCAAAACCAGAAACATACTTTATCTAATCAAAAATCAGGAAAGGAGCAACACAGTAAAACAGTGAAATATTTAGACAATAACTACGCTATTCTAGTCACATAAAACAGAAAAAAAATATGGCCCTATCTCACCTAGCTCAACAGAGATTGAGTGGGGACCCTAGAGTGCTCCCTTTACCAGGCTGTAACAAGGGACCTGTCCAAGGTACGTCACAGAAGGTCAAGTAGAGAGTTGGGACCTTCATTATTACTAGATAGTAATGGGACTCCACACCTCCCACCCTTGCTAGGTTGTCAGTGGAGACTGTGTGGGTGTGGTGGGCTTGAATTTCTGTTCTACTAGTAGTACTGAGTCTCCCCACTACCTTTCACTGGATGGTGTCACAGGAGGCAGTGGAAACTGAGGACCATCATCACAGCCCAGCGGAATGATCTACTTCCAAACCCCTGTGTTGTCAATGGAGGTTGCATAGAGAACAGAAAGTGACACTCCTACCATCCCTAGCTGGAAGATACCACTAAAAGATCTAGTGAGAGGAATGAATACCTGCCCTTTCCCATAGTAATACAGAGTCCCTTTGTGCAAAGGGAGACTGAGTAAGGAAATGCATGTCTATCCCACCTGGCAGTATCTGGTGGCACCACCGCCATTTTGCTCACTGGAATTATATTAATGGAAGCCAGTTGGTTAGGGAAGTTTTAGATAAGACCCAGAGTTCCCTAAAACAACATAATGATTAGGGGGCCTTACCTGGTGGCACAAAGGGGTTAGAGCACATTACTATGAAGCTATCCATAGCCACTGCAGCATGAGTTTGGTTCCCAGCCAGGTTGGTGACCCACATGGCTTGGCAGAGCTCTCCTGACCCACCCACTGCTTCAATCAGCAGTGTATTTCATTAGATCTGGCTGCTCTGCTCCCCACTCTGATTCTCCTGAATCCTGTCACCCTCTCTACCTCTGGCCTGTATTATAATTCTTGTATGTATAAATAAATAAATCTTTTAAAAAATGATTAGTTTTAGTTGAAAAATCTTTCATTACATCAAGAATTAAAAATATCTCAAACTGAAAGAAAATTGACAGATGCTAATAATGAGATGGCAGAGATGATAGGTTTAAATTAACAAATGTTTTAAAAACAATCATAATAAAAATATTTCAATGAACAAATATGAACAGGTATAAAAAATGTAAAAGCATCAGAACATATAAGGAAGAACTAAATTGGAAATTTTAGAACTGAAATAAAAAAATAGTCAAATATAAAATATAGTGGGTTTGCGAAGAATCTGCAAGCTGAGCCATAGAACAACTAGAATAATCCAGTTTGAGCAACAGAGGAAACAGACTGTCTCAGAAACCTGTGTGTAGGATAATTAATGATTCCCAAAGATATTCAGATTGTTGCTTTACATGGTAAAAGGGATTTTGTAGATGCAATTAAATTCAATATCATTATATAGAGATTATTCTTTTGCACCCCAAACATAATCATGGCTTTTGAAAAGAGGGATGCAGAGACAGATTTGACTAGTGTGAAGGATGTGGTGGCAGAAGATGATGACAGATGTGATGTCAGAGAGATTAGAATGATGTGAAGAAGGGATTGTGAGTCAAAGAACACAGGTGCTTCCAGAAGCTAGGAAAATGAGAAAATAAAGTGTCCTGTGGAGTCTCCTGTGTAATCAGGCATACCAAAACTTCCAGTAGAACTGGTCTCTGACTTCTGGACTCCAAAACTATAAAACAATAAGTGTATTCTGTTGTAAATAGGATTGTGGTAATCTGTTATAGCAACCATAGGAAACTAATTCACTATGAGATTATAACAAAAGTGCTAATATCCTTATCTTGGAGACCTGGAAGGAGAAAACAAAATGGGCAAGACTCAAAAATTGCCCCAAGGAATAAAACTGAAAACTTCCCAAATTTGACACACACACACACACACACACAATAAACCTATAGACACACAAAGATGAGTGAACTGGAATGCTAAATCAAGTAAACTCAAAGAAATACTTTCCAATATACAGTATAGTCAAAGTTGTGAATGTTAAGGACAAAAATAGTTTGAGCAATAAGGAAGTGGTACTTTTTTTTTTTTTTTTTAGGAGAAAAGTCAAATTGAATGGAACTGGATTTCCCCAGGAGGCCAGAAGAAAGGGGCACAGAATTTTCAATTGTGGAAAGAAAAGACCTGTCAACCTAGAAACTTATTTCAGTTGTTATTTTCCAGTAATAAGGGGAAATCAAGATATTCTCAGATGAAGGTAAAGATTTTTTTTTTTGTCACCATCAGATCTTCCTGTACTAAATGAATTGCTAGAGACAGTTCTTAAAACAAAAAGGAAGCAATAAAGGAAGGAACTAGGGCACATCAAAAAAGAAGAAGGAACTGTAACCAAAAATATGAATAAAATGTACTGGAATTTCTAAAATATATTTGACAGTTGAAGAATAATGTAACACTATTTGATGTGGTTCTAAATGTATGTAAAGGGGGCAGGGCAAAGGGGCACAAAACAAGTGTAGATTTGTATATTTCACTTTAAATGATAAAATGAAAACAGCAGTAGGCTAATAAATCATATGTATTATGTAACAGAGCAACACTAAAATATATATATATATAAAGATATACTTAAAATATTATATACATTATTTAAAAATATTATATAGATATAATAGAATTCTATAAGGGTTCAACAATTGACAGTAAAATAGGGAAAAACAGAGAAAGTAAAAAAAAGAACAAAAAATTAAACAGTAGACACACACCCTAACATACTAATAATTACTGCAAACATAAGTGGCCTAAAATAGACTAATTAAAAATAGAGATTGGCAGGGCCCTTCCTGGTGGCACAGCAGGCTAACAGCATAGCACTACAAAGCTAAAATCACTTCAATCTATCAATTCCTGGCCAGGGAGGTGACCCACATGGTGTGGCAGACCTCTCCTGACCCACCCGCTGCTCCCCTCAGAAGTGTGTTTCGTTGATCTGCCTGTTCTCATCTCTACTCTGTCTCTGGTGAATTCTCTAACTGCCCCTGAACCTTTGGCCTATATCCCAGTTCTGTATGCATAAATAAATCTTCAAAAAAAAAATAGAGATTGGCAGGTTCTAATTCTACTATTGCAATCAAACTGGAACTCAATAACAGAAGAATTATAGAAGCATCAGAAATTACTGGAAATTAAACACCAGACTTCAAAATAACCCGTGGGTCAAAGGGGAAATCACAAGGGAAATTTTAAAAAAACACTGGAGTTTAATTAAATATGTAACATAAATGGGACACAGCTATGTCAGGATTGAAAAGGAAACTAATAGCACTAAATACGCATATTAGAAAAGAGGCAAACCTATCTAATCTCCCACTCAAGAATACTGAAGAAAATGAGCAAGATAAGATGAAAGCAAGCAGAAAAAGGAAAGTAAAATGATAAAAACAGAAATCAATGAAATGGAAAGCAGAGAAGCAACAGAGAAAATCAATGCAACAAGCTGTGGTTTTTAACAGTAAAAAAAAAAAAAAGATGATACTAGGGATTGAGAATGGCAAAAGTGAATTGTAAATGTTTTATAAATTATAAATTTGTGGCACTAAAAATCAATAAAATAAAGTCTAACAAAACTGACAGAACAGAGAAGTCACATGATCAACATCAATATGAATCAAGGGATATCATTAAAGACACTGTACATCAAAAGGACAGCACTACTATGATCAATTCTATACAAATAAATTTGACAATGTACATGAAATGAACCAATTCCTCAATAATCTTAAAACCCCAACTCACACATTATTGGACATGTAAGTACTGTTATGGATGAATTGTGTCCTCTTACACTCCCACCAAGTTGTCTGTTTAAGCCTTCATTACTAATTCAAGTCACCATATATAAAGAGAGTATGATATAATGATTAAATTAAAACATGCCATTTAGTGTAGGTCTATGCAATCTGACTGGTGTCTCTACATGAAGGAATTTGAATACAAAACAACAGTGATACCCATACAAAAGGAAGTCCTGAGAACACAATGAGAAACCACATCTGCAAGTAAAGGACAGAAGCCTCAGAACAATCTAAATCTGCTGATATCTTCACTTTGGATTTTCACGACCCAGAATGAGAAAAAACACTACTGTTATTCTCAATACTAAAAAAATAAAAAAAAATCCCCCATCCAGGCGATTTTACTAGTGAAGCCTAACACTTGAAGAATTCATATCCATTCTATTTCAAAAAATTGAAAAGGAAGAGACATGGCCCAATGCATTTTATGAAGCTAATATTACTTCAATAGTAACAACAAAGTACAAAAAAGATTCACAAGTCACAATCTATTATAAATATAGAAAAAAATCTTTAAAAATATATTGCCAAGTACATTCATTATGCATACAAACAGTTGTGCAATTACTTCATAGAGTGTATTGCATTCTCAATCAACATAGTACTAGAAGTTAGACAGTAGAATTAAGGCAAGAAAGTTAAATAAAACATACAGATTATAAACAAAGAAATAAAATTACATTTTCAGATGATATACAGTCTACAGATAATTGTAGGCAATTACAAAAGACTTTTAGAACTAGTAAGCTTAGCAAAAACCCAGGATAAAAAAATAAACATAGCAATCAATGAATCTCAATATACTTATAATGGATATTCTGCTAGATATGCAATGATAGCTCATTGTGATTTTAATTTGCTTTCTTTAAAGGCTAATCATGTTAAATATCTTTTAATGTGTTTAATGTGATTATTACCTATTTGTTTATCTTTGGTGAAATATCAGTATGATTTTTTGCCATATTTAATTGAATTACTTTTGTTTTTTTACTAAGTTTTAAAACTGTCACTGGAGGATGCTGGGTAAAAGGGAACGTGGAATTTATATTAATTCTTATAATAGCAAACAAAAATCTAATTATCTGAAAATAAAATGTTTTATTAAAAGATTTGGATTGCATATATTCTAACTTTTCAGAATATAATTGGCAAAATAACCAAATAGCATGATTCATATGTTTGTTCTCATTTTCAGAACAATATATGATTGCATATATAATTTTGTCCACATAGGTGCAGGTGATAAAAAAGGACCCATACATAGCTGTTCTACTTTCTGCACTATGTTGATACTATCACTTCTATTCTGTGCTATATGCAGGTCTGAGTTTGTGCTTTCTGCCAAATAGACTACCTTGTGCATTCACTCAAAATAAACCCTAGTTGTTTTTTTAAAATCATGACTCCTTGCCTAAACTCAACCTCATTGGAAAAGAGAGATAACATCAATTTTACAATTTAGCACCTCCATAATTTGCTGGTTCTTTCTATTCTGATATTCTGAAACAGTTGGTGATTCTACTTTTACAATATGTCATGTTTAGGTGATAAAATTAATGAACAGAACTCACTAATTTTATGTGTTCCTTTTGGTTCTCTCCACTAACAACTATTGCAGTTGTCTTCTACTTGAGTATGAAATGGAATTGCATTTCTCTTCCATCTTTAAGTTAACAATAGCCATATGACTTGCTTTGGCTATAAATTATGAGAGGAAGTGGCAAGTACTGCTTCCTGATAGAGGCCTTAAGAACTTGTGGGTAATTCACCATATTCCCAAGTGTCAGATAAGGATGAGGATGTTTTGTATGGGAGGGGCTTTATCAGCCTGCGTTCTTGAGTGAGGAAGAAGTTGAATAGATTGTTTTATTGACTAACGAGGACACATAGTATTAGCAAGAAATAAACGTTTTCAGCCTCTGAGATGTCTTTTTGTGAGGAATAACTTAAATTATTATAACTGATATATTTTATATTTACATTAAGCACACAAAAGCTCTGCAAAGTTTGGACTGTAGGATACTGCATTGTGGCATCAAATTGTAAATTTCTGTTATTGGATTATGCATTAGTGTACTTCATAGCATTCTCTATTCTTGTAACACACACTAACAACAAAGTCAAATCAAGTTTCATATCTCATTACTCATGTTAGAAATTAGATCAATAACTTATAGGTTACTCCATGATATCAAGCTTTATATGAAGCTAAGCATAGGAATGATGTAGTACATTCTCAAAAGGGATACATGAGTCATAGAAAAGATATGCACCAATTTAAGTATTCCAACAGCCTCAAAGAAGAGAAACATATTTGTATATGTATACTATGTATGAATTGGAATTCATAGTTAATATTAACAATATTCACAACAACTGCATATTACTCACAATTTACAGGGAGAAATAAAATTGAATAATATTTTCAGATTGTGAAATGATCTTCATATGCATTAGCACACTTAGCCAATTGGGATTTCACTTTCCTAATGATTGTGCTATGTGTTTTATATTAACATTATTTGGGTACCAATTTAGATTACTAAATTATTTTTATCATATCAATTACTCCGAGTTATGTCAAATGATCCCAATATAAAAATTAACAGGGCTTTATAAGTTTTATCCTGATAACTCAAGTATTTTTATGTTGTATTTTACAACCTCCCTGTAGAGCATAATCTAAGAAAAGAGTCTGGAGGGAGGTTAAACAGGTGACTTAACGATTTAAGTTTGTAAATGGTCATAGAAATTTCAGCTGTATATCTCACTAATCATTTAAAATGTTCAAGTACATACTCTTAAGTTAACTAATTTCACTATAGAAATGCATTTTTTTCTCAAAATATTAGAAATAGGTCTAATATATGACCCCACAGGTCAATTCTAGGTACCTAACAAAGAAAGCAAAACACTAGTTCAAAATGATATATGACTCTTATGTTTGTTAGAGCACTATTTAATGTAAATTTCCAATCATCTATTGATTAGTGGATTAATATGTGGTATTTATGCATAAAAGGGAATAATACTCAGTTATAAAAAAGATGAACAGTTGACATTTTTGACAATATTGGTAGAACTAGAGGGGTTATGCTAAGCAAAATGAGTCATATAGAGAAAGACAAATACAAAATTGTTTCACTCATGTGTGAAAACAAAACAAAGCGTCAGGCAAAAACAAGCCAAAACTAAACCAATGTTATCTCAATAAAAATAATTAAAAAATAAATTTAGTAAGTTTAAGTGATGCTCAAGTTATTTTTTTTTTTGAATTTTAAAACTCAATGAGACATTTTCTTAAGATCTAGCAGGCACCAACTGAGTATAGGCATATCTCTTCTTGTTTTATTTATTTATTTATTTTGCCTCTAAAGTATCAGTTAAAAAAGCATCTAGTTTTTCCATTGATTTTTTTATTAAGGAAAAAGTAACAAGAAGATAAAATTAGAAGGCTTTATATTTTCAACAATAATGGATTTTAATGCACCAGTAAAATTAAGAACTAGATGTTATACCTCACTGGTTAACAGTAGAGACTACCCAATAGAAATACTTGAGTTTAGAACTCATCTTTTTTTATGTGACAATACTGTGATTATTGTCCTTGTGGTTCCCCTTCTATAAAATGGAGATAATCATAGTATAGGCAGACTTCATGAAACTATGTAGAACACATATATTAATTTATAGAGTTGATAAAATGATGTTGAGGACACAGTACATATTCAGTAATTTAACCTATTATTATGTTTCTTTTAAAATACCCATTTCCCCAATGTAACATGATTAATGCCACTTTTATTCTGTTGCTTCACCTCTTCTTGCATGGATACTTCAGAGTGTCTTGGGGCTGTGATGAATCAATTATACTTATATTTTGAGACATCCTGCCACTTTAACCACCACCACACACACACACACACACAAATACACACACAGTGAAGACTACTTTTTAAAATTTGAAAATAGTTGGTAAGACAAAGAAAATTACTGTATTTCACTAAACTCTTCACAAGTAGAATAACAGCCAACTAAGTGTGGCACAGGAGCTGTATGGATTATAAAGGATGATGGGAATTTTGTAAACCTTGGATAATGATGGGAAACAGTATATTTCCTGATGAGTAATAAAGTGTAGAAATAAACAGAGATATAAGTCTCTGATTCAGAAAACATTTTTTAAAGCATTGAAGACTACATGGTTTAGTAAACACTTTCTCACATGACTCCCTAGGTATCCTGCTCTGATCTTTGAGTTTCATTATATGTTCCTTCTTTCAAAGAAGTCATTTCAATTTATAAATAAATGTTTATTTGTATAATTATTTTATTAAAAATCGAATCCCTTGTGTTGGACTACTGATCTTTCACCATTGTCCGAGAGCTCTGCCCAATACCTGGAACAGAGGGGCTGTCAAAATTTCCCCTGAAATAGGAATGTGGGACTTGAAAGTCATATCAAATCAACCAGATGAGATAAAAGTAGCAAAGGAATGCTGTCTCCAAAGTAAGTAGCAGAAACCAGAAAATTGGAACAGTTGTATCTATTAAGATGATATATGTAAATATCATATGATTTATGCCTTAATAGCTTCCCATAGATTTGGAAAATTCAACTTTAACATAAAAAACACTGTACATTGTAGGGTGCAACTATTCTAATTATAACTGCACTGTAACATCCCCAAATAACTAGGTAGCCATAATTTAGGGTGTAGAAGAAGTGAACCCCTGAAGAACTGTATGACTTTCATAACCAAGGACATGTTTACATAGTCAGTTGAAGTCTAGTCTCTTTTTCACTTACAATGCTGACTAAGTGTGAATTTGAAAAACGTATAATGAATTTAAACGGAAAGACACGGAAACCTAGATGTCAGAAACTTGCAGGTGAAGAATTAAATATACTTGAAAAAATAACAGATGTAGACTTGAGAGAGACATCTGTCCAATAAAATGAATAGTATGAAAATTCCATGATAAATTCAAATGAAGAATAATTATCTTTATTTGAAGAGAGTTGGAGTTCCTTCTTCACATCATCATTCTTCTGAAACAAATGGAGATTTTAAAATTATTCTCACCTAGTACTAATAAGTACTAATATCAGATTTATGGTAAAAAGTATATAACAGTGCAAAGTAATACAACTAGCTAAAAAGGATGACATTCAGGGATACCCTCAAACTATAACTTGTGTAAGAATGATTGCATTAAAAGTGACTAACCTTGCTCGAAACTTCTTCAAGGGTATTTTTTTTTTTAAAGAAAATGATAGTCACATCCGAGCATATAGCAGACTAAAATCTTATGAAGTATAAATTAGGTACAACCAAATATATGGACTCAGTCATCTGCTTTATAATTTATTTTTCTTAGACATCTTAAGTGCTGAAAACTAACTGTTGATGAATACTACTTTATAGTTGTAGGTAACTTGGTTAATTGTGGCAAAAGGAAACTATTCAAAAGATCTTTGCTATAATTACATAATTAGAGCAGTAAAAATTAGAGTCATTCCCTAAGGATAAGGTCCATCTTGGTAGAGACATGTGGTCAATACATCAAATATAGAAGACTTTAATTTCAGTGGGGTACTGTTTGTATGCAGAATCTAGATGCCTATCATCTATTTTTCCAGCATCTGAATTGAAAAGAATACAGTAAAAGCCCACTGAACTCTGACAGTTAATTACTGTATGTCCTTGGGTAAGTTATTTCAACGCTCTGAAACTGGATTTCCTCTTTTGTAAAAGCTGGATAATATTACTTACCCCTATGGTGGACTAATGATGGAGTGAATAAGCTAAAGCACAGAGAACTATATCTGGACTATGTAGAGCGATTCCCCTCCTCCCCAAAGTTTGTACCTTTGGAATAAGCAAAATGCAGTATTAGTTTCTGTGAAAGGAGTTACTATGTATACTTCAACAGTGTCGGCTTTTGTTATGTTTAAAAAGAAATATTAAATATCAATTGACTATAACAGATAACCAGTTATTTGAACGTAACCATCAACTCAAAAGACCATTTTCTAGGACAAGAATGAACTGAATGGTGGTAACTTCACTGCAAGAGC
>NW_004567117.1:20695554-20733941 GCF_000260355.1 Condylura cristata | reverse complement strand
GGGCGTTGGGGCGAATCCCTTCCCCTGCCGGCGCCCGCCGCCACTCGACTTTGCCCGGTGCGCGGTGCCTGCCCTTGCTTCGGCCGCCAAGCCTCCGGTGCCGGAGCCCGGGCGCTGTGGGAGGCTGCAGCCGGTCCCTGCGCATCTGGGGTTGCGCGTCATGTGCACCTCCCGCTTCGCCGCTAGCTCCGCGGCACCGGGCGGCCGGGAGTAGCGCGTTGCAGCCCGGCCAGGCGCCCACTCCTCGCCCGGCACACGGACCCCTTCCACCCCCGCGCCCTCCCCCACTCAGGAACTGTCAAGGAAGAAAATGCCATGCACACACCTTGGAATGGACGGGCGCCTCAGTCACCGACTCGCCAAACTCTTAGAAGGTGTCCATTGGTCTGTAGGGAGGCTTGGGCACGGAGTAGGAGCCGCTTTCTTATTATTTAATAATGTTGGAAGTGCCGGGTCCGCTGCCAGAGTTGTGGGTCATGTGGGCACAGCAGAGGCTGGCTGCTGCCAGTACCAGGGTTTCCTGAGGATCCTGAAACTATGATCTCATCCTCCTCATCCGCCTCCCCCGCCCCTCTCTCCGCGGGCGCGCACGCACAGCACAGCACACACACACACACACACACGCACTCACACGCACACACACTCACATTGCATGCACTATCCTCCTTCCTGGACCGAAATATTCCTCTAGGGAAATACAATGTTCATGCTCTTCATTGAAAAAAAAAAATAAATCCTTCTGGATGGAGGTTTTTCTCCATCTAAGCTTGATTTATGTGCTTTGTTTATTTTTTACAGTTTTTTCCTCACACGTGCACAGGATCTGAACAGAACCTCAGAATTAAAATAAAAAATAATCATTTATATTGACCCAGATTTTTGTCAGAACCTAAGTAAGAAAACTAACATACAATTTCAATTTTAAACAGAGGCAAAACATACCAAGCTAGATAGTAGTAATATTTAGAATGTATGCAGTGGGATTCTTTCCCAAGCTACAAACATTTCCCAAACATTACCTCATTTATTTGCAGAGCATCTTTGCAGAGGAGGTGGATGAGAAGGTGAATAGTACCGTCACTTCCGAGACAAGCATAGGCCAAATAGCATGACTTATCCAAGTACACGTAAGTCAATATGTCACTATAAATATTAATTGTAAAGGTACTCACAGATTGCTTATTCACTATAATCAATTCCTGGAAACATTGGTAAAGATAGTCTTGATTATTTTTGTTACCTAAGTTTACACGTTCTATATGTATATGTTTTCATATAATTTTCTCTAGTGTAATTGTATATTATCACCAATTTCATATAATTTTCTTTTAGGGGGAATGTGTTTTATGTCTGTATGTATCCACAGTCACATTACTTAAACACCTTATACAGAGAACAACTTTACTCAGTATTTTTAGGTAATTACCATTTGTATGGTTTGGGTATTTCACTTAAACCTATTTTAAATGACAATAAACTTGGAAAGCTATGCTATATTTTGAAGGATGTTGAGAAATTAAATACATGAAACACTTCCCTCCACTTATTTACATTGAGTTGTTGAGAAAACATGTATACTGAAAGATCCAACAGGTGAAATGCTGTTGTTTTTGGTGTTATGAATTATCGTAAAGAAATTGCAAAAAGCCATTCTTTATACCCAATTAATTTTTGTTCTTTGTTAAAATTATATCATTTTCTTGTTTCATGTTTCAGTTTGTCTTTGATCTCCGTATCTTAATGGCCAAAGTAATATGATATGGTAGCTTGTCTTCACCGACACATACACCATACTTAAAAATCTAATATTTTTTATGATTCTAAAAGTTATCACAAAAATCCTTTTACATAGTTTTTGCTCATGTGTATTTGAAAATTCAGTAGTGGCCTTCTAATAGTTCATGAGAAGAGAAATGGTCTGTTACAGAGAATGTGTCGAGGGGAAAGCAGGAGAGAGAGAGTACTGGAAAAAAGAGGGAACAGCTAGAATAAATAGAATTAAGAAATTTCAGAAAAGAGGAAGACAAGAGAAAAATTAACAAATGAATGAAAAAAGATCAACTTTCAAACAAAACCTAACCTTTTGCTGCACAGAAAACTAATTTAGAACTTTTGGGTTGCTACCAAACATTTTTTGGGTAAGTTTTCAGAAAATTAATGGCAAAGTCACCAGGCATCGGGTCTTGCAGAGGCTACCCTGATTGATCTCAATTTTTAAAAAGTCAACTATAGATCAACTAGAAGTCAAATATAGATCAACTAGAAGAAAAAAAATAATATGTAAATGTGATATAATAATAAAGATGACAGTGGGATCAAATAGCCGTGGTACAGATAATACTTTAAAACAAAATTAACATTGAAATTCAGGGAGATAAAAGGGAAACTAAAAAACAGGTATTTTGGGCAGTGAGGAGAAAGGATTGCAATATGTAAAACAAAAATAATAGTAATAATAATGTCTCACATGTTTAATGTACTCCAGATTTTCAAAGTGCTTTTCATATAGTCTTTATTGAGCCTGTTAATAATCAGAGACAGGCCCATTTATGGGCTTCATTTTAAAAGCCCATACTAGTTATCCCTAATCTTCTGCACATCAAATGAGGAAGGTGTTGACAATTTTCACTCATAATGGAAATGAATATAATTTATATATTTTTATCAATCAATCCTAAAGACGTTTCTTGATATACCTTCTTCCAAACTTCCCATAGCAGTTCCACTACATGAATTCCTGAGCATAGATCACACCAACGATTTATAATCCAGGATTTTACACAGTCTGTTGGAGTTAAACTAGAAGCATTAGTGTGTAGCTGACTCTAATGGCTTTGCAGAGTCTCTGGGAAATTTCTGCACAAGAGGTGGAGACCTAAATTGAACAGCAATCTATCAAGCACTTTTTTTTATCTGCTCATGGCAGGATTTGTTCTGATTAGAGGTATATTTAGGGTTGATGGTTATAACTTGTTTCAAAAATGCGTTATAACTTCAGTGGCTTAATCATCACTGGCAGTTTGTATCAGAATACCTTAATTTAGGAAAAATATTTTTAATACACATTTTAAAAAATATTTATTTATGCATACAGCTCTGGGGTACAGGCCAGAGGTGCAGGGGTGGTGAGAGGATTCACCAGACAGAGTTGGGAGCAGAACAGGCAGATCAATGAAGCACACTGCTTAGGGGAGCAGTGGGTGGGTCAGGAGAGGACTGCCGTGCCATGTGGTCACTGCCATGTGGTTATCTCCGGGGGCAGGGATTGAACTTGTGCTGAAGTGGCTTTAGCTTCTTAGTGCTGTGCTTTAATCCGCTGTGCCACTGGGGAGGGCCCGACATCACACATTTTTATGGTTTATACTAATTTCTGTTATCTTTGCTAAAGAAAATAAATAACTGATATTTCCAATCTGCTTTTGTAATTTATTGACTTTTGAATTGGTTATAAATAATGAAAATGGCCAGAAGCATAGTATTCACTATTTTGTAGTGGAATTAAAGGTATATCCATACATTTTATAAAGTGATATATATGATGTTTACATGCTATAGGCATGATTACTAATATCTATGAGCTGTCAATAGGAATTAATAATTTGGACTATTTTAAAAGACTTAAATAACAGGAGTATAGGAAATAGTCAGAAGACTTGGAGAAGGAAACACATCTATTGTATCAATTAGAAACTCTCTTTCCCCTGGAATTAGACTACTTTTTTAGGAAAGGATAGCATAGAGCCTTGAAGACAAAATACAAATGAATTCTTCTCCACTGAAAAAACTTATTAGCTTTCAAGAATAAAAAATGCATTCTTAGTTCAACACAAGTCAAGAAGCTGGATCAACTGGCCTTAAGAGCTACCAAATTTTGAGGCCAAGTTGGGTTCTGGGCAGAATTATGAAGTAGCTGAATTTTGTCTCAGTTTATTTTTCCCTCAATGTTCTACTCTTCTGTATAAACCTTGCCTTGGCTTTGGTCCCAAAGACAGTGAGAAACCTTTGCTGTTCTCTGACTTTTCAAGATACCCCTATGTTAGTTCCCTTTAGCTTCAGAGAAAACATTGTCTTCTGACTGCCAGGAATGTGTAATGTGTTGTAAACATTCATGAAGACATTCATGAAGTTTGAGGGAAGGGATGGGTTTGTGCTCATAAAAGCTAACAATGTATCTTTGGTTTCATTTGCTTCACTTCAAGATGCTCCTTGTGCTATAGTTAGCATTGATTTGCTTGAGAGAGTTTGCACTGAAGCATGGTTTTATCAACTGTGAGAGAAATTCCAAGTCCAGGAGAGCAGAGGTATTCTTTCTTCCCACCTATATCACCCTGCTCCGTAGGTAGACAAATTCTTTACACACAGGGCAATATCTCCTAATTCAGCTGCCTCTGGCAGTAGCTGTTAGGATGTTCAGCCACAGTCTCCTGAGTTGAGCTCCCTGTTTGACCAACTTTCTCTGGAAAAATAGTTTGCATTCTTTGTGTGAAGAGGAGACCAGATCCTAAGAGTGGGTATAAGCGGTCAACCATGTTTTGTTTCCTAGTGTTAGAACAACCCATGGCCATTTTAAAAGCTGTAATTTCATTTTGTAGTGACAATTTATTAATATGTGTTATGGTGGTTCACCTTTCTCAATGGCATCACACTAGTGTACCCTCAACTTCTGGGAGAATTTATTCTCTCAGTGAACCATAAATACAACAAATGTTTTAGATGAAAGCTAAGTGTACTGTCACAGTGCACAGGGGAGGGAGTTGCCAGTTGGAGAATACATCCTATGTGCTTTTAAAAAGATAATCACTTTGTTGCAAAAATTGTTTTTAACCCTATATTTAATTGCTTTTAGAATAAATGATTTTGTTTTTATTTTGCCTTAGAAAATACAGGAAAATCATCAGATTTATAGCCAAGAATAGTACCAATTGACATCAAAACAAATAAAAGCTAATAAATGTAGATGACCAACAAATAACTAAGGACAAAAAGTACTATTTATTGATTTATTGACGATGAATTATCTGAAGAGCTGTACATATTATCAAAAAAATGTCAAATTTCTCCTTGGTGATTTCTAAATAAAACTTAATACTTTAAATACTACCAAAGAAACCTGTTACAAAATAAAAAATGTAAATCAGGTAGCCTGAAAGGAATATTGTGTTGTAATCACCACCTGATTTTGTATACAGATCCTAACTAAACTGTCTACTAGTTGTAATTGAAAATTTACCAGTTATGATTTTTTTTTTACTTGTAGACATCTTAGAAATCATTTTAAGATTAAGGATGCAGTCATGGTGAAAACATCCTTTTTTTCTCACTAGAGAATCAAGCATGTTTAATTCATATAAGAGGAGCTTGAAACATTACTAGTAGCGATAAAGTGAAAATGGTGAGGAAAATTAAAAATTTTACATCTAGCACAATGCAGCATATAATTCTTTTGAGCTAGTAAAATATCACTGACAGTATTTTTTGAAAAAATTTATACATAAATATAAAAAACTGAGGTCCTCCCTGGTGGTGCAGCGGGTTAAAGCGCAGCACTAAGAAGCTAAAGCCACTTCAGCATGAGTTCGATTCCTGCCCCAGAAGTGACCCACATGGCGTGGCAGACCTCTCCTGACCCACCCACTGCTCCCCTCAGCAGTGTACTTCATTGATCTGCCTGTTCTGCACCCCCCCCTGGTGAATCCTCTCACTGCCCCTGCAACTCTGGCCTGTATCCCAGCTCTGTATGAGTAAATAAATCTTATAAATAAAATAAAATAAAATAACTGAGCTGGGTATACTGTATCACTTGCTGGATATGCTGTGTCACTTGCTTTTGTAAGTTTAAAACAAACCAAAAACATTTTTTGGGTGAAAGAATCATGTATGGCTAAGAATATTCATTTAAATCCTCTGTTCAATATCAAAATAGTATATGTCTCTTTGTCAATGTATTTCTTCAATTTAACAACAAAAATAATTGTAGCACGTGTGTGTGTACATATATATGTTTAGAAGAGAATCTTATCATTTAAAAATATTTTTATATTTTACATGGAAGAAATAGAAGGAATTTCTCATCTGAAAGTGGTAGAGTAAATACTTTAAGGATTGTGGGTATAGTACATAAAGTATTGTATTCCAAATGCTCTTTCTTACCACCATGTAGTGCTTCCTCCAGCCCAGTGTTATGTATTTTCTTTGAATTTACATAAAATAGTTACTTTTGGAAACACTATCTTAAAATCTATTTATATAATGTGTTATTGTGTTATTTAATTATTTCATGTGTTTTAGAGGTCAAGATTTCCTACTCACAGGTTTCTGAATTCCTTATACTATAGATCTGTTGTACATCCCACAGCATTTTGTAGTTTTTCAGTAAATACTTGCTGATTATTTTGTTGATTCACTGAAAATAGATTACTGTTTGGATATGATGCTGCACCAAGCATGAAAAAGTAATGTCTTCTCTATTTATTATTAATCTGTGTGCATTTCTAAATCTTTAGGCATATATTCCTAATACAACATTAAATTCTTTACAGTAATGATTTAAAGTTTGATTATAGAAAACTTCCTTTTCTGTCTATAAATAGCAAATGAAAACTAAACCAAAATCCATTTGTTTTTTAATTGCAAGGACTAATTACTACCTGTGATATCTGAGGTTTCTACCTTAATCTGATAGGAGCACTATAGTCTCATTCATTTAGGATAATATCATTTTATTTTTTATTTAAGAAGCTTCAAATGTCAAATATGGAGGTATTTAAGTATAAATTATTTTCTTTGGTATTTTTTTTCTTGGTGTTATAAATCTTTGATAATCTGATTTCATTTTCTGATTATATTCTCATCATACTAGAAAATGGCCTATATTTATTGAGAGCAAATAATCAATTTCAACAACATAGAAATATTTATTAAATGCCTAATTTAGCTAAACACATTTGTTTAGCAATAGGTCATATTGAAGAGTTGCAATCTATAATCAGTAATCTTTAGGGAATTCATATTTATTTTCTTGGATGATATTATAAAATAAAAATCTTTATCATAATTTTCTTAACATCCTGAGAAGAGTGCACTAGGACCTGCTTCACCACTACCTTCACCTCCATGATATGTAAACATTTGTTGTCCTTTCTCCTGTTACCTGGGATACATCTCACTAGGCATCAGTTGAAACCTAAGAAATCAGCATCTTATCTTTGTTTTATTTTCATTGGTCTGGACCACATTTAACAATAAAACCTTCCTGCTATATGAAGAGCATGAGCATTGACCTCAGTCGTACCAGATCAAAATAACCCAGTGGGTACATTAGCAGGGATACTACAACGGTAAGAAGATTAAAAATGTGAAGGCCCTCCCTGGTGGTGCAATGTGTTAAAATACCACATTATGAAGCTCTCTGAAGCCATTGCAGCACCAGTTCAATCCCCTGCCAGTTTGCTGACCCACATGGCAGGGCAGACCTCTCCTGACCTGCCAGCTGCTCCCCTCAGCAGTGTACTTCATCAGTCTGCCTGTTCTGCTCCCCACTCTGACTCTGGTGAATCCTCTCACTACCCCCTGCACCTCTGGGGTAAATAAATAAATCTTTAAAAAAATGTGAAAGTAGTAATTCATGGAAAGTGAACTAAGACTTTGTGGGCCTTGTACACTTAATGGTTACTACAGTTTTCTTTAACTTTCTTTTATACACTATGGTACTCATTACCTACCTGTAGCAATTATTAACCGAGGTCCAAACCCAGCCACATAACCATTCATCTCTCTAACCATATTTTAAGCTACATCCAGATATCACATTCATTCATAAATATTTCAGTATATCATTAATATTTTAAAGTTACGTAATGGGGATAAATAAGGTAGAGTAGCATAAAATTTTCTGTGTAGGTGTTTTACAAATCTTGACTGTCTGTGGTACATGTACATACTTTAACTAGGGTAGTTATTTATAAAATAACTATTATACACACAGAAACAATTGCAAATGTTTAGAAATAGAGTGAAAAACACTGTTCCTCCATAGGCTCTCCTGTTCCATTTTCTAGAGATTGCTCCTTCTTACCTTCAAGTTTACTTCTGATTTTCTTTATCAGTTTTGTTTTGAAAGAGATATACTGATCCAGATTAATTTCTTACCTCAATATCCTGGCTAGTTTATTTATTTTGGACTTTTGTGTTCTCTCTCTCCCCCTTCCCTCCCTCTCCTTTCCTCTCCTCTCCTTCCTTCTCTCCTCTCCTCAACCTTCTCCTTTGTGCCATTTCCCTCCCCTCTCTGGTACCTCCCCCTCCCACCACCCCCACTCCATTTGATCTTAGTGCACAATCTGAGGAATTTGACAATATATACAACTTCCTACCCATCCACATCAATCAAGATACAGAGCACTGGCATCATCAAGAAAGTCCCCTGCACCCCTTTCTGGTAAATTCTTGCCTACTTTCTCCACCTGGAGATAATCATTGTTTTGATATCTATCACTATCCCTTCAATTTACCTTCAATTTGTCTTTTCTTGAACTTTGTATAAACAGAATCATGCAGTATGAACAATTTTTGTCTGTCTCTTTTAGCTCAGCACTGTGTCTATGAGATTCATCAGTGTTCTTGTGTTTATCAATAGTCGGTTCCTTTTAATTGCTGAGTTCTAATTTTGCATAATCATATCACAATTTAGCCATTTCCCTATTGATAGGTGTTTGGGATGTTTACAGTGTTTGATGCCTATGAATATAGGTGTTTCAATATTTTTGTACAAACATTTATGAGAATCTATATTTTCACCTCTTGGGTTAATGCATGATCAATTTTATTTTGGGAATCTATATTTTTTATTTCTCTTTGATAAATACTTGGTGTTACAGAAATTATAAATATTATTTATCAACTCAAAATTATTGATGGTCTCCTTTTTTTTACTTTTTATTCATTTCACTCTTTATTCCTTCTTTATGTTTTTCTTTATGCTTCTCATAGCTAAATCTTAAATCATTGATTTAAGAACTTTTTTCACAATATTAGAGTTTAATATGATAATGTGCTAAGCACTGCTTTAAATGCATCTGACTTAATTTGATATTCTACTTTCGTTTATGTTTAAGATTTCTTACAGTCTTCCCACTGATATGTTTTTGACCATTTAATTTAGAGTTATAAATTTAATTTCTACATTTTGGAGAGTCACTCCAGATAGTGCCCCACCATTTATTTCTCATTTAATTCTATTGTGAATAGAGAATATGGAATGATTTAAATTCTGTTAAATATTATTGAGGGTTATTTAATGGTCCAGAAGATGGTCAATCCTAATAAATAATCTGTACTCACTTGTAAAGAATTCATTTTCTTCCGTTATTGACTAAAATATTGTAAATTACATTTAGTACAAATTGGTTGATTATATTTTTTAGGGTCTTCTATATCCTGATTTTCTATCTCTTTGTTTTATTGCTTATTGATACAAGGGCATTGGAACCTCCAACTTTAATTGTTATCTGTTGCTGCCTAGCAAATTAACCCCAGATTGGGTGGTTAGAAACAACACCTGTTTATAATTTCTAAGTTCACATGGATAATGATTCTGGCTATAGCTCAGGCAGGTTCTCTAACTCTGGATCTCTTATAACTTCACAACTTGACAGGAAAATCTATGCACTACTCCATTCAGTGGCTATTGGCAGGAGACTGTTTCTTTTGGGTTGTTGAACTGTTTCAACAGCTGTTATCAATACTTTGCCCCAGTAGCTACTCCATGGTACCTCTCATGACTTAACTATGTCTTTAAGAGAGCAAGAAAATGAAAGGAAAAGAGACAGTACTTCCAAAACTTTGGAGACTCATCATGTAAGTCATATTCCATCACTTTTGCCATATCATATCCTTGAGAAGTAGTCATTAGTTCCTGTCCAAGTATGGCTACCAGGAGACAGAATCTCTGGAACCAGGTCAGAAACTGTCCCAAATATGCTGGCTTTGTCAAGTTTGTTTTTATTTCCATCAATTTCTGCTTCATATTTTCAATACTTTATGTTAAGTGCATAAATACATAAGATTGCCATCTCCTTTTAGCAGGATGCACCATATTTTTTTCACTATAAAATTATAATCTGTTGTAAATGATTTTTTTCCCTCTCATTATATATTCTGTTTTGATTTATTTCCTTTCTTCTTTTCTATGATTCATCTTGCTGGTGTTATTTACCTTTGCTGATCTCAGAGAAACACCTCGGGCCTGTGCTTGGGAATTTTATTTTCCTGATTGCTCACAATAAATGTCTGTCTTCTAAATGTAGTATTAAATTAATTGACATTTAATAAAACTACTAATATGACTAAATTTAGGTCTTTTGTAATTTAACTTTTGTGTCTCCTGTGTTTCTCCATTTTTTGGTTGACATTTATAGGATATCTTTAGAAATTTCTTTCATGACATACTTTGTTCATTGATTATGTTGCTGAGCTCTTTAAATTATTGATAACTGCTTTGTGCATTACAGATGCATGCATCTTTAAGTGATCAAAATACATACATTTTAAAGAAATGAAGAGAGATCTACTCTTTTATATATGCCCATATATTTGCTATATTTAATATTTTTCTTTTTGAGTATTTGAGATTCTCTGTTATTTCTTTCATTTTGGCCTAAGAAGTTTCTCTAACATTTCTGGTAGTACAGTCAATGTAGTCACTTGGTTTTCTTTCCACCTTTGTTCCTGAAGATACTTTCTGTTGTTACAAGAGGGTGGACTCACAAGATTTCTCCATTTTCCAGCTTAAATACATTGTTCCATTGCCTTTTGTCCTCCACAGTTTTTGCTGTGAAGTCAGTATGCTCAATTAATTATTCTACTCTAATATTTGGGTTTTATTTGGTTGTCTTCAGGATTTTCTCTGAATTTTTGACTTTTTTATTACTTGAATTATGATGAATACTTTTCTTCATACTTTTCCTGCTTTGGGACATAATGGACCATTATTTCTATTCCATCCTCTCATTCCTCTTTTTCTTATATTTATCTGCATGTATATTAATTTTTTAAATATTGCCACACAAAACCTGAGCCTCTTTTCACTATGTTCTTCAGATTGCATCATTTATATTCACAGACTTTTGCATTCTCCTGATATCTCTCTGCTGATAAGTCTATCCTATGATCTATTTTGTGTCATGTTGTTATTTTAAGTAGTAAATTCAATTTCAGGTCTTTTGACCTTGTTTACTTTTTTGTTAAGATTTCCCATCTTTTTTTCACTGTGAAAATATTTCTTATATCATGAGCATAGTTAAAATAGCTGCTTTAAAATCCTTGTCTATAACCCCAATGTCTCTGTTATTTGGAGCCTAGTTTCCATGTTTTTTCTCTTGAGAGCAGATCACAGATACCTTGTTCTTTGTATGTCAGTTTATTTTTGAACTTTCTCTGGACAATGTGGACATAAGTCTGTGAAGAATATATTTTCTTTTACATTCTACTAAGGAATATTGATTTTCCCCACATATTTTAGCAGATAATAAATTTGGTCTTAAATAGCAAACTGCTTCTTTTGTGGCATTTCAGTTCGTATGTCCTTACCTAGTGTCTGTGGTCTACTTTTCCACACATGTGACTTATTGTATAGTTTCTGTCTCTTTGCTTTCTGGATCTACTGTCTCAGCAACTTTCAAATGTGCAATACAATATTGTTAACTATAGTTTCCCATCTGTATATCATACCCTCAAAATTTATTTAATTTTGAGAAATCTTTTATGAAGTTTAATTCTAGTTATTTCTTTTATGAATGATATTAATCTTTTATTAAGTGTGTGAAATAAGGGTTAGTAACATAAAATTTGATTTAACTGAAGACAAGACAGAGATGACGACATCTCTATAGTTGAGTGATACATGTCTTCTTACTCTGGGGTTAGATCCTGTGGGATATTTGTGTCAGTGCTTCTTAAATTTTAACATATGCAGGAATCAGCTGGTGTCTTGTCAGAGTGCAGATTCCTGTTTAGTAGGTTTGGAGTAGAATCTGAGAATCTGTATTTCTTACAATGTCCCAGGTGATGCCTATGTAGCTGATCTGAGGACTATACTTTGATATGCTACATTGCATTATTGGCCTTCTTTTTCAAAATCTGAGATGAGGTTTAGAATATTTGCTCCTATTTCCTCACTGTTAGGAACTAATAAAACTTGAGGAAAACATTTTAAAAATCAGAAATAAGTTAAAAAAAATGACTATGGCAACCATAGAAATGTTTTAATTACTTGTTAAAGTGACTCATCAATTAATTCCAGATATTATCATAGCATCCAATGATGTTAAGTTTTTTTTGATTGTTCTTCTGGCACATTTTTAAAACCCATGACCTGATAACCTGCATATGGCACAGGATACCTTTCCTGTCCCGCCTACTGCATTTCAGTAAATGCGTCTTCTCTGCTCCCCACTTTGCCTCTGATGAATCCTCTCAACCCACCACGACAACTCACACCTCTGGCCTATTCTCCAGTTCTTGTATGCATAGTAACTAAGAATAAATCTTTTATTAAAGAAGTTAGCATTAAAATATTTTCTGTACTGATCTTGAAATAATCTCTTCTAGATGATTTTATTGGTTGTACAGTATTTTGTTAGGCATATGACACGATTGTAGAGTGAGGCAGCTGCAGGTGTTCATGATGATTTGTATAATCTGAGTTAGAAAGGATAAGATTTTTCTGACAACCAATACTGTGATTTGAATTTTAAATATAAAATAATTGCAGATATTTGATAATAACTTGTTAGAGTTTATAGAGATAGTATTTTCAGTTGACAATATTTTGTCAATGAAATGAAATAGTGTATAAATTTTTAAAAGAGAAGAGCACCAATGTTTGGTTTTGGAAACTGTCCAACTTGGCAAGTGCCTGCATGAAACAGGTAAGTTGCCCCCTTCTCACCAATTGATGCCACGATGTCCAATCCAGAGAGTAGATTCAGGGAGTGAAATTAGGAGAGGGGCCAGTAGGGATATGAAATTTTCATTGTGTAAGTTTGCCTTGAAATATCTAAGATTGCATATGCTGTCAATAATGTGATTGGTCAACAGAAATATAATTTAAAAACACAGATACCTTTATGTTTCTTGTAAGTCATGGCTTATAAGAGAAGTGATGGTTCTTATGGCTGAAGTCTACCAATAGCAAGTGATGTGTTTTATTTAACTCTGCTTTCTGCAGAAGTTAAATCAGCCAGTGCCAATGAAAGAACATATTCAGTTATGGTATAGGAGACTCATACAATGAGTAAATTGTTGGGTTTATTATTGTCTAGTTTGTTTCTGGAATTATCCAATAGGTGATTGATGTGACCACTAAGACTGTTCCTAACAACTTTATTCATAATGGCCAAAATTCAAAGCAATACAAGAATCTGTCAACAGGAGAATGAATAAGCAAACTGTGGTATGCTTATACAATGGAATAGCGTTTAGTAATAAAAATAAACTTCCTATTTCAGATTCAGCATGCAAAGAGCTTGGGTGTCTTTGTCTATCTAGCTGTCTGTAAATGATAAAACTGAACAAATTGAAAATCAGTGACTTTTCTTAGAACCCATAGGAGAACTAAGGCTGCAGGGCAAAGTATCACCCTAAAGTCTGAAGACACAACAAATATAGAGAACAAAAGCCACAATCTACTTATGTGGAACAGCATTCACTCAAGCCATAAGCTGGTAAAAGACTTAAGTGGTAAATTTGATGAATTGTTAGAGGCCAAGTATAGACCAATAGGAAAGTAGGAAGCTCTTGGGTGTTTCATTTGGAAAGGGTCCACACTCTGGAGATTCTGCTTTCAGGAATCCCTTCAGGTTCTCAAGGTGAAGATTTAAGAAAGATCCCTTTGTAAACGTACAAAGTGACAGTCTGGCAACGTATGGCACAAATTTAGATAAAATAGACTAATTCTTTAGAAGGTACAAGTTACCAAAACTCATGCTTGGAATGAGATAATCTGTCAAGACCTAATTCTATTAAATAAATCAAATCAATAATTGATAATTTTACAGGAAGAAAAGCATGGATTCAGATGGTTTCACTAGGGATTTTTTTAAAGATTATTTACGCATACAAGAACTGGGGTATAGTCCAGAAGTACAGGTGGGTGTGAGGATTCACCAAAGAAAGAGTGGAGAGCAGAACAGGCAGATTGACTGAAATACACTACTGAGGGGAGCAGCGGGTGAACAGGAGAGGTCTGCCACACCTTGTGGGTCACCTCCCTGGCTGAGGATCAAGCTCATGCTACAGTGGTCTTTGATAGTCTCATCGTTTTGTGCTTTAACCCATTGCGCCAACAGGGAGGGCCCTCACTAATGAATTTTATTGAATTTTAGAGAAATGAGTCAAATGCTAGCCTCTTTGAAGGGCTAGCTTCTGAGGTTAACTTTTGATTTTTGCTCTAATTTGATAGAGTTCCTCCCAAATGCCTCAATTCTCCAGTTGGCATCTGCAAAAGAGCTGATCTATTGTTGGCCTGCATTTTGAATATCCTCGCAACATCTTTCACCACAATCTCCAGTCTTTATCAGAATGCCTTTAGGTTTGAACTTCTTTACTCTATGCTGTAAATGAAGTCATTTCCTTTGGGAAGAGTTGGGACTATCTACTGTGGCCTTTTTATCCACTGCTTCCTTTCCCCCTAGCAATCTTTGTACTGGAGGTCTCCAACTGAAGGTAGGAACAAGGCAAGCTTCTCACTAGCTGACACCTCCACTCTAGAAGCTGATATTTCAGTAGGTTTGCCAACAGTTTTGCCTCTCCTGCATGGAGCCTCTGCCTTACAAACAGAGGGAAGGCAATTCCCATCATACTACTTTTGCTTGTGAGATCTTGGTCAAAGGAGAGAACCTGTTTCTCACTCACATTATATAAGGACTTGGCCTCAGTACTTCTGAGTGCTGAGGAATTTCTGTGCATATACTAGACAAAACTCCCTTTTTAACATTGTATTAGTTGGCTACATGAAAGCTGAATGTGTGCATATATGTATGTAAATATTATATACAATCTCTAAGTAATAAAACATTATCTCTCTACATTTATGTCCAACTCATATCATTTTATCATATATTTTTTCAACTAGAAATGAACTAAATTGGAAAAAAGATTAAATATATATTAGCATCTCTAAGGGACAGTCTCTGAGAACAAACTATAAGCAGGAACAGTATCTTTAATTAATAATAAGAGCTATAAAGTGTTAGATTAATGCATTAACATGTCTCATTTCTTTCTCATTATTTTTTCAGAACAAAAAATATACCGATTAGATAGTATTGCATTCTAACTGGTTCTGCCCTGTTTACTATATAGCACATTTTACTTTAGCTACCTTAAGGAAATGCTGGCATTTACATGCTGATTTTTAATTTCTTTTCTCATGATAATCCTGTAAATTATGTAGAACTGAGGATTCACCCAACTGAGGTGGTGAATAGTGACGTGTGAACTAAAATCCTTAGCCATTTCTCCTTACTTATGTCAATTTTATCTCAAATTTTAATATTAAAAATATAAAATATAGGTGCTTGTTTGTTAACCAACTGACTTGGAGATTTCCTTAAGGAGGAATGGCTAAGGATTTTCGTTCACGCGCCACCATTCACCACGTCAATTGGCTGAATCCTCATTTGGGTGAATAGACTAATGGCATTAGCTTATCTTTTTTGATTAGTATTCTATTGTGTACATATACCATATCTGCTTGATCCAATCATCTATTTTGGGGCATTTGTATTGTTTCCAGGTCTTACTTATTATAAATAGTGCTGCAATAAACGTAGGGGTGCAGGTACCCTTTTGAATTAATGTTTTTGTGTCCTTTGGGAAGATCCCTAGGAGTGGAGTTTCTGGGTCATGTGGTAATTCCATTTTTAGTGGTCTGAGGAACCTCCACACGGAACCTTCCTCAAACCCCACCTTGTACCTCCATAATATGAATTTACCTTTTCTAAGTGTTTTTAGATATTTTGAGCTAATTTTTTTTTCTTAGTGCAAGTCACCTGACCATAAATATTTCTTTTCATTAGAATTTGCAGAGTGTCAGACTCACACCACATAATCAAGAAATATTGGTTAGGTGAAGAAATGGTTAACTACAGAAATGTGTGCCTTAGTACTTACTGGTTCTTTTTTCTAGTTATTTTTTTCACCTTTGTTTTGACTATTGGTTCCTTTCATTGCACCTTTTTATTCCTCTCTCTAAACCACCATCAATTACATGACTTCTAGACTTATTGGGTATTCTCAGAGGAACTGGAGGAAGTAGATAAAATATACTAACCAATTTTCAAGAAGAAATATGAGGTCAGTGCTATTGTGTTTTAGGGGATTAATAAATATTTGATGAGCAAATGGACAAGGGGAGAAGCAATACATTTTCTCAATGACGAGAATAAATAGGCAGGAACAGAATCCAAAGTAAATTCTTTTCCCAACTATTAGAAGCAAGAGAAAAACTCTATTGCCTGAAACTATATAGTTTTGTGAAGGCCCATTTATGGATGTGAGTCACTGAAGGAATTTAGGTGAAAGTTACCCTGTCTTTTAATAGCTAATATTAAGGTTGGGAAACAGGTTTTAAAATCAAATTTTATTAATAAATTTCAAAAAATGTTGTGTATTAAAATTGTATGCTTCTTTATATATACTATCCTCCACATTATAAATTATACAACATGCCACATATTTTGTATTGAGTAATATAATACTATGATGACATTAAAATGACCTGTAGATAAATTTTTATTGATAGGTAAAGAAAATTTCAATATTTAAGTGAATAGGTAGGTTACACTAAAATGTTTCTATACTTTTTTTTAACAGTGAACCTCTATAAAAAGGGTTAATATAACCTTATATAAGTTTAAGACACATTGGAAAGATCTACACCAAAATATTAATTGTGGTGCTTCTACCACAATTAATTACATTAAAGGTGAATTTTACTTTTTTTTGTTTCTATGTGCATATTTGGAAATGAAATAATACTGTATTTGACATTTTAAAAATATGGAAAACTATACAGCTACTTTATATGTATGTATATATGTATTTATATATGTATTATATATATGGATTTTTACATATTGTATTATATGTGTTTGTATTTATATATGTATTGTATATGCATATATACACATATACTTATATGTATTGTATACATTTATATGTGTGTATATATGTGTTTTCAATATCGCCTGTGGTCAATAATGAGAAGCAGTGATACTAACTATGTCTGGTCCTAAAGAAGAGAGATGACTGGAAGGAATCCAGGAAGTGAGTCTAGTTGGTTAAAGACAAAATTCTTTCCAGTAAATATTTTTAAACTCAGAGTTAGGTTATTGGAGAAATATTCCTTTCTTTCCTCAAAATAATTAATCTGCATTGCTTAGAGTACTCAGGATCAGAGCTGGATGCAATGAAATATGATGTATTCTAGTGAGTGGTAGAATGGAAGAGAAGAAAGGTAGAAAATTAATTAGTCTAGAATGGTGCTTTTTGACTTTTATTAAGTAAATTACCACACAGTCTATTTATCTGGTTTTTAAGTTTTAAGACCCCATATCTTAATGGGATAAATTGTTTGGAAATTTGCTTAAATCAGCTACTTGAAAAATTTTCAGCAGTCAAACACATGTAAAACTATATCAAATGTTTAATACATCTCATCACTAAACTAAAGAAAAATTGTAGGTGTATATGGCAAGCATGAATTACTAAATACACTAATAGTATTTAAAATTTAAATATTAAATAATTTTAAAATAATTGAATATTTGAAATTTATTAAATAATTTCATTCTGATTTCAAGGTAAAATCAAGTTGAAATATATTCAACTTAAATTTTTACTGCATATCATCAGTAATTCTATAATATACCAGTATTACGATGTTGGCTAAAATAGTCAATCAATTTAATAATAAAAGTGATGTCAAAGTCAATGAATAATAAATAATACAATTTGTAATTTCCAAACAGTTATATTAATAATAAATAATAAAGGATGACATCAGCATTCAAGCAATGCCTTTACTGACTATATTCTTGGTAACATTTAGTTTATTGGTTTATTACTTGACCTCCTTAATTGTGTATTAGATAATTTCTTTATAAACTCTAGGACCCCAATTTGGGTAGTTCCCCTGAGATGAAACTAAAGCTTGTAGTTTACTAAAGCATATTTTCTTTATTTAGAAATCCCAAAGGAAAAGAGATGAAAAATACACAACTGAGTAATTTTCTATTTTTCTAAGCATGTACTTATTACAATAGTAAATAATTACAGTTAATAACTATCTACTATTTTTTAAAAAATATTTAATTTTCATGCATACAGAGCTGGGGTAAAGGTCAGAGGTGTAGAAGCAGTGAGAAGATTCACCAGAGACAGAGTGGGGAGCAGAGCAGGCAGACTGACAAAGTACACTGCTGAGGGGAGCAGCGGGAGAGACTGGAGAGGTCTGCTACACCACGTGGATCAATCACCTCCAGGACCAGGGATCAAACTCACACTGAAGTGGCTGCAGCTAGCTGCAGTGCCACACTTTAACCCGCTGTGTCACTAAGGAGGGCCAATAATTATCTATTTTCTAATATGTGCATAAATATTTATTATTAAGTTGTCTTTCTGTTATTTAATGTGCAAATGTTATAAATATAAATCATAACTATGTATTAATGCTAGTTATTGCCATTTTTACTTTTTTTGAAACATAACAATGTAGATGATTAGCAGTGATGTTGATCATTGCTACCATTCATATATCTTGGGATGACTCATATTTTGTGAGAAATAAACTACTAACATTAAAACTTCAGCAAAACAAGTTGAAAAATGAAAAACAAAAAAAGCACATGACCTTAATTTTCATGGTTTGATGGAAGAAATAGTCACAGAAGGAAGACTTTCCTAGTTAATGAAAATATTTTTCTTATATGTAGTAACTACATGCTTGGTTTTGGAGTCAAGTAGATTTGAATTATTTTTCAAAAACATATTAATTTTTCATTGTGCAAGTGTCTCATGAATAAATTTTCCTGATAGGAATTCAAACACAATTAAATCTAATGTTCCTTTAACTATTTTTCCTTATCTCAGATCTCAACCCTTTTCAAAATAAACTATTGTCTGTCTGTTTATATTTACCTAGATTTTTTCTAAAACATATATATGTTATAGTTGTTAGCGGTTATAAATATACCTTCACACAAGACATATTTCTCATTTCTCATTGATATTTTATTTACTCTAAACAACATGTTGGGAATTTTTCCATAACTAGGAACAAATGTTTGTTTCCATATATTTGCTATAACAAACAATACAGATAAATAACAGTGAAGTAAATAGCCTCATGTCAGCTTCTTTATGCAAATTTAGTAGAAGTGATATCTCTGACACTTATGGTATATGGACAATTTTAATGTTTACTAAACAGTTTGTTCCTGATAATACTGTTACAATGCAAGGTAAGAGTTGTTATTTTACAGACAGGGAAATTTCAGATGGGCATGGAAAGGTTAAGTAATTTTAAAAAGAATATGCAAAAACAGGTATAAGAAATTAACTTACTAAAGTTTCTACAGAAATTAAGAGAGCAGGGATTTGAACTCATTATTTCTGAGTTCACTATCTTTATTCTTGATACTGCCAACCTGAACAACTAATGAAACAAACTTGTGCTCTTCCTAGTACTATGTGTGAGTTCCCATTACTTGCATGTTCACTAATACATCATAAAATGCTTACATACCACTTTGATGGTCAAAAATTTTATCAGATTTTAATTTGCATTTTCACAATTCCTTGCAACATGGAACACCTTTCATAGTTCTTTAGACATTTCATTTCCTTGCCTGTGAATTATTTCTAATATCTTAAAATTGGATGATTAAATGTAAAGGTAAAATGAGTCCCTATTCTCCATATTCTGGTTTTCACTCTCCATACACTCACATATTAAGAGTTGATATTCGTTTATAGATATTTAAACCTGAACATATGTAGAACTACACAGTCACTAGGTGTACCTATGTTATACAAACAAATGATTTGTAGACTTACAACTTGGCCTAGGTGTGAGTGAACAATGCTTTCTATGCTGACTATTGTCAATTGATCCCTACTAGCTCCATTGTCTTGGCTTTCTCTGTCCTTCCAAGGGAAAATGACATCCAAGGACTACATCATGCTGACCTCTTTGCCTTTTGGTTTCTTTGGAAGTTTTGTTAATAGGAGGGGCTGAACAAATTTAGAGGGCTTGGGGTCAGCTTGAGAAACTAGTTTGTTATTTATCTCCTTTGCTGTGTCACTGTGCTCGTAGCTGTGCTTGCCTATTCCATCACCGCAGCTTCGGGTAATGCTCAGGCTCTGACAAGAGTCAGGTTGTACAGTTTTCTGACCTTTGAGGTTCCAGACTTGTCAGCTTCCAATCCTTCTACTGCCTGGGAGTTTCCTTTATCTTCTTGGTCACTGTCACTTTGCCCACTCTTCTGCAAGTAGCCCTTTCACTAAAATCTCCTTAGTGAAAGATTTGAGTATGCTCTCTGTTTCTTGCCAGGACACTGCTGGGAACAACCCCTAATTAGAGTACTAATGACATCCTAATCTGAGAGTAGCTAGCAAAATGTATTTCCTGAATTTGTTCCAAATCTCGTTCTTCAGAAAATCAGATTCCCATAATCTACTTAGTTTATACACACCGAGCACTCCTTGGCCTTCTATTCTGAGCTTGCATAGCTCATAGCTACGAGTATTTGTAGTCAGAGTACAATCTGAAACTAAAGCCAGTGCTTAGATAATTTCACTAACTGTTTTGTGCAGGCAGAATTTCTGCCACAACTAACATATCTCTGTTGCTCACTTTGAAGAATGTCAAGCAGATATGAAAATAGTACAATATAAGAAGTGGCAATAATTATCAACACACAGTCTATATTATTTGATCTATTCTTCCATCCACCTTTCTCTTCTCATTATTTTGAAGAAATCTTAAAGATTATATCACTTCCTTCGTATATGTTTTGGTAGATATCCTAATGTTAAATGTATAATGTTCAAATTTCCAATTTTTTTCTATAAGTGCATACATTTTAATAGTTTGAAAATGGATTGTCATATCTTTACATTCCTCTAATTTATGGGATCCTCACCCATATTTCTCTTCCTTGCAATTTGTTTGTTGTGACACAGTGTCAGTTTTTAGAAGAATATCTCGCAGTTTAAAATGTGTTGTTTTTATCTTCATAGTATCAAGTAACTTATCTTTGTAAATTCTGCATTTCTTATAAATTGGTAGTTGGAAAGTGAAAAAGGCTTTATCAAGTCATTTCATAGGTGCAGTTTATTCTTCAATTTAAAAAGATGTACTATTATTTGCCTCTCTTTTGGCTGTATCTCCTTTAGTGATACCAGTAATCATTTGTTTTCAAAGCCAGGATACATTTAGAGATACAAAATGATAATACCTACATTCTGTTATTTCTTCTTCATTTATTTTCTGTAGTTACTTTTGTTAAAAAAATCCAAGAACAAGGTTTTCTTTCATCTATTCTTTGATTACCCAATGGTATGGTCATATAGGGAAGGCAGAGGAAACCTTCAGTTCTTTTGATTTATTTACTGATTTTCAAAATATCTATTTAGTTTATTACACCCTCTAGTGATAATCAATTATTTATCTTTGTGGATCTAAACATGTTGACATGTATTCAGTATTAATCTTATTGAGGTGTGGTTTCTTCAGGTTGACAATAATTGTTATTGACATAATCCTATGAGTCTTTGATAACTTCCACGCTATCCTGAGTATTCCAAACTTATCTTATACTTATTGGGTCCAGATCTGTCATTAATCCCTTTTTCTAATGGCCTCTTGTTTCTCTTCAGTTTTTTTGAAATTAGAAAATGAATTTTTTAAGATCAGAATTTATACATTGGTGGGGGATATTCATTGTTTCTAGCAATTACAAATGTACACACACAGATAAATATATTTATATACATATACTATATGTAAGTATACATATATTTATAATATATGTTAGAATACAGTTTAGATAAGGATACAAATTGGAGCAATTCAGAAACCTAGTAGTCTTTCTGGAAACTTTTACAGTCCACTCATATATTCTTATCAATTTTCTCTGACGTTACCCATAAATTTGTCTTTTTTATTGGTTTGTATTGTTCCCGCTAAGTACTCTCCACTTCTGTTTGGAATAGCTGGACTTCCCTCCTAATTGGTCTCTCTCTCTCTCCAGTTGTGACTCAATACTATTTAACAAGAGTAATTTTTCTAAAAGTCAAGAATCAGTCACTCACTTTTAAACTCACATTTAAACTCTTCAGTGGTTTTCTTTTGTTCTTAGGCCATAATCCAAACTTAATCCTACGGCTCAAAAGACCTGTATATTGGGCATCCTCCCTCTCTTCTTTCTCCGTGTGTCACCATTTATTGATTCAGCTTGACTTTAATTTAGCTTAGTCTTCTAGTCTTGAACTCCAGTTGGCCTAATGAGAGAATTAGTTAATTTCATTTTTATATAGTTATGTAAGGTGAAAGATCAGGTTTATATTACTTTCATTTTTATGTAAGGTGAGAGATCAGGTTTATATTAGCACTCTAAGATAAAATAAAAAATGAAGCTATAACACAAGGTACCAGTAAAAGGACTATATTAAAGTGCATTATTTTGGTAAAGTAATCTCTTCTACAAAAGGAAAGGAATATATTGAGAAACACAAAACTAAATATGAAGTAGTTACATGCCGTTATAGAAATAAGACTTTCAAGAATGCTTTTCTCACATGCTTAAAATATTTTCTACTCAGTCATTTTGAATAGTGACTTTTTAACATGTAGCATGTTGAATCAGTGGTCACGCATACCTAGGTTTGTTTCTGTTAGGTTAGATTATGAATGTATATAAAGAATTAATAATACTATACCTGTCTCTATTTTGGTTTGTTTATTTTGTTTCAACTGAGCACATGAACAGCAGTAAATGTGTTATTTAAAAATCTAGAACCCGGGGCCCTCCCTGGTGGCTCAGTTGGAGCACAGCACTGCAAGTGAGCGGCAGCCTCCTTCAGTGCGAGTTCAATCCCTGCCCCGGAGGTGATACACATGGCACAGCAGACTTCTGCCTCGCCCAGTTGCTCCCCTCAGCAGTGTTCTTCATCGATCTACCTGTTCTGCTCCCTGCTCTTTCTCTGGTGAATCCTCTCACTGCCCCTGAACCTCTGGCCTGTACCCCAGTTCTGTATGAGTAAATAAATATTTAAAAAAAAATCTAGAACCCTGCTCCAGTGTTCAGATAAAACACAAGTACTGTATATTTTGGACAGGTTGAGTGTAGAAATATTCATTAAATTTTTAAATTGAGGTATTTGTTGATGCAGCACTTATATGATTTTTTCTTGGAATTCATATATATGTGAACAAGCACATATAAGGTGAGAATATATATATGGTACCACTGATTTAATAATTAAAAATATGAAAATAATCAAAACGTTTTTCATTAAAGAATTAGATATGCAAACTGAGTGAGAGATGAAACCGATTATGATTCAGTAGTCTAAAGGTTGATATTATAGCTATATATATTGAAAAAAGGTACATCTATGTTCATTGATAGAAAAGTATGTATATATTTATATATATATATATATAGAGAGAGAGAAAATCATATTTAATCCCATCTTTATAAAAATTTTATCTACATACATGATTATTTTACACATGAGAAAAAATTTTAAAGACTGAATTTGTTACTGAGCACAATGAAGTAAAAAGATACTTTTTATTTTTTGCATTTTTATACTTCTGATTTCTTTTCAGTAAGCAAGTTTTTTTTTTTCTTCCAAATTCAAAGAACTAATGGCTATGGAAACTGCCTTCCTGTAAACAAAAAGAAAAATGGACAATATAGCAAAATAATGGATATAAACTTAGGGAAAAAGTGAGTGACTGATTCTTGAAATAAAAAAATGAAGTTATCTTTAATATTAATATAATTATCACTAGCTAATTGCCTGGAGACAGTTTCCAGGTTGCATTACAAAAAAGGAACCCAGACCAAATTCATCAGTCTTGTTTAATTGAGGGAGAAAAGAGAAGTTTGCAGAGAATAAGTGGTTAATGTGCCAGAATAGCATAGAAGATGAAACTCAGAGACATAGATCAGAGTGTCTTTAGGAGAATAAACTTCACAAAGTACCTTTTTTTTTTTTTGTGGTGAGAACTTTCAAGTATATAGTACAGTATTTTAACCATAGTCACCATGTTCTATATTACATCTCCAGAACATATTCATCTTAAAACTAGAAATTTGTACTCTTTGACCCCCTTCATATCCTAGTGCAGAGAATTCCTTGTCCAGAGTGATGAGAAAGATACTTGAAAAACTTGATTGGCCATTAAAAATCAATCAGTGCAATTAACATATCAACAGATACTATGATTATATTAATAGGTTCATAATTCAGCTTTTAAAAATTATTATTTATTTATACATACAAGAACTGGGGTATAAGCCAGAGGTATGGGGGTGAGAGGAGTCACCAAAGGTGGAGTAGGGAGTTGAATGGGCAGATCTATTGAAATGCACTGCACTGCTGAGGGGAGCAGTGGACTACACAGGAGAGGTCTGCTGCACCATATAGGTCAGCTCCCTGGCCAGGGATAGAACTTGTGCCACAGTGGCTGAAGATTAATGTGCTGAAAATTATTCCTTGTGCCACCAGGGAGGCCCCAAAATTCAGCTTTTAAGATTGTTTAAATTACAGTGAAACAGGGTAAATAAGTAATGATAAATCACAGAGGTAATTTATGAGTTTTTAACTTCAGATTGGTTTTGTAATAATTGTGAATTATAAATTGTTCTAATTGAAATAATGCAATTGCTGTAAGCTTGTATACACAATTACATATTTTGATGACCAAGTACTTTTTACTTTTTATCATGGCATTTTAATCAATCAATAAAAATATTGTCTTGACAAAGTGAAAAGTGAAATTGCTGTGAAGATATTTTCTAACCTACTAAATAATATAAAGAAATTTTATCCTAATTCTTACTTTAGAACTAGTAAAGCCTGCAGGTTTTTACTTTCATATTCACAGATGGCACATATGCAATACTTTCTTAATTTTCTGAAATGTTAATAAAAAGAAAACATTCCCTATTTCACTATTTTAGTTTTCACAACTGTTCTCTGGGTATCTGTCCATATATATTTCATCACTTCCATCATTGTGGAATAGAAAAGGTATGCAAATCAGGATATGTAGCATATTTAGACTTTCATTTTTGTCTATGTCATTAAAAGAGTTAATATTCATGTACATTTCAATTTTGGGTGCCTGTTATCCTATCAATAAATTGTTTGTGATAGTCTCCTATATAGCTCATATATTAAATCTGTAGAACTGTTTAATCTATTCAGATACATTATTAAGTGATCCATTTACACTTGATTGTCAAAATATTTAGCCTCTATAACTCAGTCATGAATTTGTATCTTAAAAGTAAGTATAGAGCACTGGAAAGAACATTGATCTTAGAACCTGAAAGACTGACCATGGAGTCCTGGCTCCATCATTTACCAGCTGTGAAATTTCAGGATTATTACTCAACTTTTTTGAGAAAAGCTATAAAATAAAATCAATGTTCTTTTGGAATATTGGGTATTAGAGTCAATATATAATGTTCCTGGTACACAGTATATATACTTAATATAGGTGTAGTTATTATGAAATGCTAATCATTTTCTATACTTCAGAAGAACATGTCAGATGAAGAAACAATGAATATCTATTTCATTACTACAAATACCCTGAGCTTAAGATGGTGCACGGAGGCACCATCTTTAGGAATATCTCCTCTGCAGAGTATCATAGTAATATCTGATAACCTTGAGAAATGTCTTTAACTCCTCAATCTTCACCTGTAAAAGAAGACATTAACATCTTCCAGGAGGTTTGAAATAAGGGAAAACACACAGAGACATACACACATCATTTTGCACTTTGCTTAATATATAGTAAATAATTGATAGGCATGTAATTGTTTTACTGAACTTGGTAAGGAAAAAGAGCTAGACTTTCATTTTTGTCTATGTCATTTTTTATTCATTTTCATCTCTGTCCTTTATGTTACGAAGTGAATTTATTCTTTCTCTTTCCTGCATCAGCTCTCTGGCATGCCCCATAACTTTTCACATCACTCTTAGTGGCAAGAGCAAATCTTATCTGAATAAGGTAAATATCTCTCCAGTATAACAGGGCAATTTTAAAGTCAAAGTTCCTTCTCTTCTCAATTCAAGAATAAAATATATTATCCAGAAACAGCCAACGGGAGAGATACTTAGGGCAGGATATGTAGGAGGGAACACAGAAATTCCATGGCCTCTCATTGTATGCCACTTTCCTCAAATCTTTATGTTCACTAATCCATAAGTTGTCTACACCTAATCTTTTGGCTTTTTGTGGAGGTGTCATTACATCGATATGATGGGTTAACTCTTTGGCTATTAGGGATAGAGTCAACCTTCAGTCTTCTCCACTCCCCCAGATATATGGATAGGACTGAAATGTCTTATTTTCTAAATGGGTCCTCCTGCTAGGTATCCAGGCTACATTCATAGTGATTTTAGAGACATTCTAAGTGTTGCCACATTAACATAACAAAACAGTCATGTAATAGCTCTCCACATTTCAAAATACAAGGATTTTGGGATCTCTGGCTTTAAACCTTGGAGAGAGACCAAGAATATGAGAAATTTGGCTATCTGAAAAACTAAATTCATTTTTTCCTATAAATCAAATATCAGGTGAAGATAGAGCTTGCATGCATATCACCCCCAAATTCACTTTCTCTTCATCTCTTTACAGACTTTTGTGGAGGGCAGCACATCTGCTGCTGAGATCTAACTCTCAGCTGCTGGTCACTTGAAAGTCAAACACAAGAGACAGAGCTGAAGTTAGGAAAGCTAGGTTTATTCAGGAAACCTATATGTCTAGGAGATGGTGCTCTCATATCATGAAAAATTATTTCTCCTCTTGTGGAATGGGGTAAGGTTTTTATGAAGATGACTTTTAAAATGAGTTTCAGCAGGTTCTTGCTGCTATCACACTGACACTGCTGAGGTCCAGGGTTGCTGACGGACCCCATACTCAGGAAAGAACTCATGTTGAAGTCAGTATAGCTGAATTAGAATTTGAAGCTTTATTATATGTGATAGTACACACACAAGAGTGAGTGCAGGCAGATTCGGAGGAGAACTGGGCCTAGAGTCTTAATGAAGTTGATCTTAGAGAGATGTTGGGATTTCAGAGTGGGGTCATTGGATTAACTAACATTGGGAAAAGCGGCCCCAGAGCTCCCGTTTCAGCAGCATAGGGCAAGCTTCTCAAGACAGAGGCCTTAGTCATATATAAAAGTGCAGGCTTATCGTAAAAAGGCAAGAAAGAATAAAGGACGATTGCATAGACAAAAGTGGTCAGAAGAAAGCAGCCCCTGAAAGAAACAAGTTTGCAGAGAGAAACACCTGCATAGTCACAGTCTGCAGAAGGGCTGCTGCCTCGCCAGTGAGAAATTACCCTGATTATGTCTTCTCTCTATGGGAGGGGTTCATTTCTTTGTAGAGTTGCTCACATTTATTAACCTAATTACTTCTAGAATAAGTAGGCTGATTTGTAAGGACCAGTGATTCTTTTTAATGGCCCTCAATCTCCATGTCAGTCTTCCATCTCTGGTCTGTGCCTCTTGATACTTTTTCTTTTTGTTTTACTTTATTTTAAGTATTTATTTATTAATGCATACAGAACTGGGTTACAAGCCAGAGGTTCAGGGGCAGGGAGCGCCTTCACCAGAGACAGAGGGGGAGCAGAAAAGACCCATCAATGAAGTACACTGTTGAGAGGAGCAGTGGGCAAGACAGGAGAGGCCTGCTGCACCTTGTGGGTCAGCTTCAGGGTAGGGATGGCACTGGCATTGAAGCTGTGGTTGCTAGCTTAACCTGTAGTGCCACCAGGGAGGACCTCTTTTCTTTTTTTTTTTTTTTAAAGATTTATTTATTTGTACATACAGAACTGGGGTACAGGCCAGAGGCTCAGGGGCGGTGAGAGGCTTCACCAGAGACAGAGCGGGGAGCAGAACAGGCAGATCGACGAAGTACACTGCTGAGGGGAGCAGCGGGCGGGCCAGGAGAGGTCTGCCTCGCCATGTGGTCTCCTCCGGGGCAGGCGGGATTTGAACTCATGCGGAAGTGGCTTTAGCTTCTCAGTGCAGTGCTTTAACCCGCTGCGCCACCAGGGAGGGCCGGACCTCTTTACTTTTTAAAGATTTATTTATGCATGTGAATTGGGGTACAAGTCAGAGATGAGGGGGGTGAGAGGACTTACCAGAAACAGAGTGGAGAGCAGAACAGGCATATGTACTGAAATACACCACTGAGAGGAGCAAGGGGTCAGTCAGAAGAAGTCTGTGATGCCATGTGGGTCAGCTCTCTGGCGTGGGATCGAACTCATGCTGCAGTTGCTGTGGTAGCTTCATAGTGCTGTACTTTAACCTGTTGTGCCACCAAGGAGGGCCTACCTCTTGAATTTTCTGTAACAGTGGGTACTTGCAATAGCAGTTGGTACCAAATATTTTTTATTTCTATAACTGATTTAATGACTATGGTAATCACTTCTACCCCCACCTCTAGCTTTTGGCCTTATGTGAATCAGGTTTCTGGTATTGTGGTATCTCCTTTTCAATATTACTACTGTTACCCTTCCTCATAAGGCTGCTGATATGAACACACAGTTAGTTTGAGGTGGCAGGGGCTCAAACATGGGATCTTGACAAATTGTGTTTAACAAAAGGGGCAGGAATTTGCAGATTGGATTGAGATTTGGCCAATTTTGTTTATCAGAGGACTTGACCCTTAACTCTCTGTTTGATAAGATAGAAGTTTGACCCTTAACTTCCTGTTAGATAAGATGGAAGTTTTACAACTAACGGCTCCCATGTGTGAGATAAACTAATAGGGTTTGAATCAAACTAATAGGGTTGAGCCACTTTTGTCTGAAATGGACACAACTATTTTACAGAAAAATTGGATGGGGGTAGGAGGAGGCTGCACTCATTGTGCTAAATTCCTTTTCTACCTTAACACAATTCAGAACTTGAGGTGGACCTCCAGGAGCAGAACTTGTGGTCTGGGTGCTATTTCCTTGATTCATCTTGTCAAAAAGGAAACTAAAGGGATGCTGGAAGTTTGCTTAAGGGGGTTTGTTATGTTAATGATCTAAAGATACTCTAAATGTGAGGTAGTGGGTAAAGGCTAACTGAGGAAAAGGATTTTTCCCATATATATGTGTGTGTGTGTGTGTGTGTGTGTGTGTGTATGTATATATATATATATATATATATATTTCCCCTTGCATTTGCATTTCAAGGAAACTTTCCAAGGAGTTCTCTTCTCTCTTACACAAAATTAGAGGGGATCCACTGAAGTTATCAAAGCCAGTTTCATAAACCAGCGGAAGATTTACATGTAGGATCTCCCTTTTAGGTCTGGAAAATATTTGCTGCCTGTTGCATTGTCCTCAGATTTTCAGGTTGAGGGGAAGGTAGAGGAATTCTATTTTACCATTTTATTAGAGATACTGATTATTTCTTACTAGCCAGTATATTAACAGTTATGACAGTACAATTAGATCACTTAATTTTTGTTGTGTGTTTATAAAAAAAAATACAGGCTGGGTTGTATAAAGGATGAATAAATGTGATTTTGTGGATGAGCAAAACTGGCACCCAAAAATATTTCTTAAGATTTATATCAAAGGAGGATCTCTAAAGATGTGACATTGCCTTTGAAAAACATTTCTCTCTAAAGTTATCTATCTCATTATACTGAGAAGACTGAATTTCCTTATCTCCTTTTAAAGGAGAAGGCAAAACTTAAATCTACACACCTATGCCTTCCTTGGTAAATTCTTTAACATGTGTGTTTTCTCCTCCTCTCTTTCTCTTATATTAGCAAAGCTATTTAAAATGGTTTCTGAAGTCATACAAATGAGCTGCTTAGTCATGCTGGTCCCATGTACAAAGAAGATATACATATTATTATTAACTAATTTGACTTTTTCTTTTATCAATGTGTCATCTTGCTTAATGACTTGCCAGCCTAGAATAATCCATAAGGTCCCTTTGTGCCTTAACAACTTCTTCAATTGATACCAAATCTAAATTGTGTAATCTGTCAACATATTTGTATATTTTTGGTGAAGCGCTATCTCTTATTACATATATATTTATATTTAGGAAAATTTTCTCCATTAAAAACATTTGATAATCGTTTATTTCTGTTTTCTGTGTTTAACAACTTTAAAAGATGTGGTGAAAGCTGTAGGTTACAGAATAAAATTTGTACATTTCCTAAATAAATAAATAAACCAAATATCAATGGAAAAAAAAAAGATGTTGTGAAACTTTTCCCTGATGTAATTTTATGGTCGTAGCAGCATTGTGCTTGCTTATAGGAAATCTATTGCAAAATAAATGAATTCCTAAAAAAAAAAATAATAATCAACCAACTGAACAGACAAAGACAGGTATTATTGTCTATGTAATTATACAAATAGTTGATCATATTCTGTGTTCTATTCTGTGACAAGGTAGGACTTATAGTTTTGGTTAGGGAAGATAGGAGTAAACCTGGTCAAATGACAGCTAGAGGTAGCAGATATTGGAGGGGCTTAGGAGCTTTAACTTCAGTATGGCTATACATTAGAGTCTGAGGTTAGGGGAAGAGAATCAGTTATGACAAAAATAAAGCTAAGTGTTGAGGTGAAACTAGATCATGCAGTCTTATTAATAGGTTTAGACATTATCCCACCACCAAGTCCATCATGAACCATCACCACAGTCTCTTGTGCTCTTCCCACCCATTTTAAACCTTCTCCCTCCTCCTCCCCAGCTGAAGGTCTCCAATTTATAGTTGCCTGCTAGTTTTGTCTTCATATACTTTTCTTTTTCCCTGATCCCTTACTTGGTTTACCTATATTCCTCCTATAAGTGAAACCATCTGATATTTTTATTTTTCCTCCTGACTTATTTCACTGAGCATAATCCCTAGTAGCGTCAGCCATGTTGCTGCAAATGGCATGAGTTTTACTTTTTGATTGCTGCATAATTAATAGATTCCAATGTATACGTGTACCACACCCTTTAAATAGATGAGTAGTATTTCATTGTGCCACAGTTTTCTGATCCATTCATCTGTCTTTGGGCTCTGTTTCCATAAGCCTAGTAAATTGGGTAGTATTGAACATAGGAGTGCATTGTCCCTTCAAATTACTATTAGTACGCCATCTAGTGTGTGGTTCTTTGTTATGGAAAACTTAGGGAACTAAGACAGCCCAGAGTAGACCAACTCCCCTGTAAAAACCTCCACTAGATTCTATTCCTCCTCTTCAAAGCTCTTTTAACTATTAAGAGACTAGATCAATGTGTAATTTGTAAGGGATGGAGTCATGTGTGCTTTGTGTACCCTAAGTCCCCAGCACTGTTGCATTGCCTGTGAATAAATAGGTAATCATTGTTAAAATATAGGAATAAATTTATCTTGTTATCTTTCAAAATCAAATATATCATCATTCTGTATAGCTTAGAAGTAAAGTCTTTCAGTTGTCTAAGTTGATTAGAAATCTGTTATTTACAAGCAATGGAAAACAAATCTCAAAGAGCTAAAACAAACAAAATATAGATTAGCTTAATATTAAAAGTTCAGTGGTACAAGTAGCTGTCAGTCAGCTGTCTAAACAAAATCACTAAGATCTTGCTTCTAAGTGTTTCTCTGCTATGTTTCCATGCCTGTCAACTTAATCGTCAGCGTCTTATGTAGTTTCCCTTCTAGTTATAAAATGCCTACAGGAAATCTCACACCTTTAAACATGCCATGTAAAAGGAGATAAATTGTGCACATGTCAAGGGACTTTTCCTCTTTATTGGTCCAGTGTGGAAAAATTTCCATTCTTGAATCAATTACAGGACTTCATTCAAATGTTGGACATGGGAGTCAGGGTAATCCCAATCACTTGACTAAGGAATAGGAAAATTGAACTCCTCATGGAGGATCAGAATACTGTTGGCGGGAAGTAAAGGAAATGGGTGCCAAGATAGCCACCGATTTATTTGTAAGAATTTATTATAACATACACAAAGTGAAGAATGATGTAAAAAATGAGTAAATTTTTTTAAAGAATATAGCATAACATCAATTACAATAAAATCTCATACAAATGGAAATAGTTACATTATATGAGAAATTTGTGTATAGAATAACTACTGACTCTTGGAATTGTCTTTAAAATGAATTAAAGTATTTAAACAAATACCAAACCATTTTTCTAGACTAGTTTTCAGGATGCTTACTGATCTGAATTAAAATATCTTGCTTTCTATTGTAGTTCAGATAAGAATGGGTTTTTTTTCTTCCTTTTCATCTTTTTCTTAGTAAGTTTTTTGTAGTCTGTACATTTGGCAAACTATAATTTTTTAAGTTTTTTTTTCCATCATTCTTCATTTTTATACAATGTGTACTTTCATCTTCGTTATAATCCCTGTGGACTTCCCACCGCCAGTTCACGCATGTGCCATCACCATAGTCTGGTGAGCTCTTCCCACCCCTGTTTTGATCCTACTCCCTTTGGGCTCCCCTCCTCGCCCCCACCCTCAGTGTCTCTGGTTTATAGTAGTTTGTTGATTTCAGTTTTTACTTTATTACAGTTGCTCTTTTTTCCCCCTGATCTCTCACACTCCTGCTATGAGTGAAACTGTCCAGATTTTTGCTTTTTCTTTTTGACTTATTTCACTAAGCTGTAACTTTTGTAGTTTCCCCAAATGAGAAAAAAAAATTTAGTTGGCTGGGCAGCATTACTTTAAATATTTACAAATGTCTTTAATACTTCATTGAATTACTTCATAAAATTAGAAGCTTATACCTTCATTTAATCTGTTGCTATCAGTTATTTTGGTTGTTGTATAAGTATTTGGAAAAGAGGGCAGTGTCTTAATAGCCTTTTCAGAGAGTGCTATTCTTTGACAGTACATCAAAAGTCAACAATTAGTGGATTTTAAAGACATTAGTTGCAATATGTTACCTGACATAATATGAAGGGTGTTTCCTTAATCTATAATACATTAAAATCCATTGATCAGTTTTGCACTAGGAAAGGGTATTTTACTGCTGCAAGATTTTGTAGCACCAGGCACTAGTTGAAATTTTCAGATCTTCTGAAGTTGACAGATTTCATTATACTATATATTTTTAAAAACGTTATTTATATAATCCTTGTGTATATTAGAACACTTATCAAGTATTGCAAAGCTGAAAGGCTCATGATAGCAGATACAAGTTTGTAAAATTTGGGTTTTCTCTTGAAAGCCAAATATTATCACTGGTAAAATATAACATTTTTTTCTTCTTCAAAATGAGGTGCTCACCTTTATGCTTAGAAATATCTACTAAATACACTAATTGGAATAACCATGGCATGTCTGCTGATGGTTCCTACAAGTAAAAATGGTTGTCCATAAGACTCAGTTCAACTCAAGAATTGCACATGTGCTTTTCTTCTACAAAGTTACCTATTTTAGAATACCTATTTTTTCATATGAAACTCCTGTTTGGTCACACATGGTGTTAAAATTATAGATAATATTTGAGAAGTGATGAAATGTATCTTTTTTACCTGTGACAATGAATGCAATTTTGTGTCACTACCTTGAATCATGCTAAGGTGTCGGCAGTTTTACTTGCTATAGTTTTGGCACATTTATGTAAATGGCAAAACAATGAAGAAGGTTAATATTTTAAAATTATTAGGAAAAATTTCACCTTTAAGATTGAGTATAAGCATAAGATTGAATCCACCCTGAAATATATCACATCTTCATAGATCTTTATCTGTAACTATATATTACTCCATTCTTCCCTTTTGTACAGTGTATGCTTTTCACCCATACACCATCACCACAGTCCCTCATGCTCTTCTCTGCCCTGTTTTGCTCCCTCTCCCTCACTTTCCTCTGCAGATTGTCTGTGGTTTATTGTTGCCTGTTAATTTTGTTTTCTAATTTATTACAAATTTTTTCCCGATCCCTTAAATACCCCCCTACATTCCTCCTATAAGTAAAACCAAGTGATATTTTTCTTTTTCTTTCTTTCTTTCTTTTTTTGGTTTACTTCACTGAGGTTTTTGTTTTTATGTTTTTGTTTTTTTTTTATTTTTATTTCACTGAGCACATCTTCTTAATCCACTCATCTGTCATTGGACATGTAGGTTGTTTCCATGAGAAGAAACAGTCAAAACTAAATTAAAACAAATTTTATGGCTATAAAATTGAGGCTGCCAGAGGGGGAAGGTGAAATGAAAGAGAAAAGGAGCAGCCTATGACAGAGGAGTACATGCTTTGATAGAGGAGTTAAGTGTGGTAACGTCTAAGTGATGTCAGCCTGTACCCTAAGTTATAGATTGTATGGTAAACCTCCATTAAAAAAAGATACAGTAAAAATTATTAGGAAAGTAAGTTTAATCTTATAAACTACCTGAAAGGGTGAGATTTTAAAAAAGAGATATTGAAAGTATATCTCTCTTAATTAATAACATGTTTGATGCTTTTTGTTTCAAGAGATAACCACTATCCTCATTTTCATTCTTACCATTGTGCTTGTATACTTTCATAACATACTGAAGTAACAATATATACCATTTTAAGTGGTTTCAAATGATATTTAAATTATTTGCTATATAGATGACTATGCTACCTACTGCCTTATCAACAAGTTATCCATGTTTATACATTTGTACATGATTTAATTGAATAAATATTCCAGTTTATAACTCTACCTAGATATAATACAAATTATATATGTATATATGAAGATTACATGTGTGTATATATATATGTATATGTGTGTGTCTATCTCTATATATCTGTTTCCATTCAATTATTGGTAGGTCTTATGTGGTGTCCAAGATGCTGGTGTTGCAAGGAGTGACATATAACACTAACAAACCTATCTTCTCTAATATAGATAGGAGATTTTCTTTATGGCACATTTATTTAAAGAACCTTGGAGCTATGCTGGTAGGATTCAAAAACAATGTAATACAAAATGATTAAGTTAACCTTTATTGTAAATCTATTTTTTTATTATTGCATATCTTATGGAGTAAGATTTCTATGGCTTTAATTGGGAAGTAAGTGACTGTCACTACTGTGAGAAAATATACTTCAGATTTTAAACAAAATTAAACTAAAAGACAATATTTTATGTTGAGAACTGTTTATCATCTTTACTTCTTGTTCTTGAACTTAGTAATAGCATAGTAACTGGGAATAATCTTTAGAATGTTAATGTGGCACATTCATCTTTAAAATCCTGTACCTAGCAAAGGAAAGTGCAAAGAGAATCCTATTTCCTAATATGTAAGAGAATCAAAAAAAGAAGATGGGGCCTATTTTTCACCAGAGCCCGTAATCATTGTTCCAATCTCTGAGGATAGAGGGTAAACTAAAAATGTTGGGTAATGGAGATTCATTATCATGACTTAAAGGAAAGAAATTACTCTACTATAAATTCTAGGTAATTTGTCTTTTTCAAGCAATCTAGTAGTGAATTTCTATTTGTTTACAGATTGGGTAGGAATGCTTTTTCACAAACAGGCAGGGCAACTTGCCTTCTTTTATCTGTCTATTTAAACAAAGCTTGTATAGATCTAGACTTTGTATTTCTTTTTTATTACTCTAAAGATATATGTAAGTGTTGACTTCTGTATTTAGAGGATGAAATGTTAAAACTACATTCAATGGTTGTTTTCATGTAGCTACAAGTGTACTATTTCTGCCATTGTCAAAAAGACCACAGTGGAATTGTCAGTAGGTGGGAAACCTGAGCTGCTGAATGGATGTGATCTAATAAGAGGTAAATAAATCTTACCTGCTTTCTTAGCTAGAACTTCTTGTTAACAGTTCTCATACATCACAGATTAAAAAAAGTTGAATTTTGAAGATCAGAGATGCACTACTCCAAACTTTTTGAGGCAGTTCTAAGTACAGTAGCATTAGAAAAATGTTAGTAGAAGCAGCCAGAGACAGAAATTATAATCCAGATGAAAAAAAAGGGAAGTTATACTGATGATAGATTTTTATATACCTCACAAAAAATTCCAGTAATGGAATTATATTGACATTAAATAAAACAAAGTCTGATAAGATTATACTAAAGTATAAAGCTTGAAAAAATACTCAATATACATCAATCATGTTATATTACAATTTGTTTTTTCAAATTTCTTTCTTTCAAATAAGAGTTGATATCAAGGAAGGTAGGGCCTCTAGAATGGTAGAGTAAGATATTTAGCAAACCTCTTGCCCAGAGAAACAACCTTTCACCTGTATAGATTTATTAAAGAAACTGATCATATAGTATTTGGACATTATCATGAAGATACCTAAGAAGTGGGAAAACTAGTCATCTGGGGCATTCCACTATGGGAGAGTACACACGCACACACACACACACAGTTGATTTTTAATCAGTTAAAAGAGCAGAGGAGGGTAAATATACAATTATACTCTGGTATAACTACTTACATAATAACCCTTGTTTCCATAAGATGGGAACATAATTCAGATTACTTCAGGTATCATCTGCTTTCAGCCTGAAGAACTTCTTTTATAAACCCAACTATATGATTACATATATAAATCAATTTGAAGTAATTATCTTCCCAGATAGAGTAAGCACAATCTTTAGGCACATTTGTGAGTATTTCACATGCCTAGTAGATCCAACAAAGAAATTGGATGATTACATCAGGGAGATAACAGTAAAGTAGCCATCCTAGGTGCTCAGAACTAGGAAGTCTGGATATTTCTTTTTTTCTATATCTAACTTTTTGAGAGTCTTAACCATAAAAAAGGTGTTGAATTTTGTGAGGGTGCTAGAGCCATCTATATAGCCCTTTTATAGTCTCTAGGAGATCAGGTGGGGATCTCACTTATTACGTCCCTCTGCCAGTTCGGCTGCTGCTGGGAGGGACTGGAGATCAGCTAAAATGCCTTTTCAGTCCTAAATTTAGACCGTTTTTGGTGGACTTACCTTGAGGGGTTCCCTCAACCTCAGCCACGAGTGGTCAGTCATGGGTCAATTCAGGGTCAACAGCTGGGACCAAGATCTATGTGTCTGTTACTGGGGCACCACTAAATGCGGTGGTTGTTGGCATATGGTGCTGGCATGATGAAAGAGGCAAACAGGACCATAGACAAGTCTATAGAGATACAAAGCTGTTTCCAGGTTTATAGCAGGGTCAAGCAAGCTGCTTGGATATGAAGCTGTCTTCTAAGCACAGTTATCTTCTATTGTGTTCTTGACTGAGGGTTCATATTCCCCATCTGGGTCTTAAAACTCCCACAAAGAGGTCCTCCCTGGTGGCACAGCGGGTTAAAGCACTGCACTAAGAAACTTAAGCCACTTCTGCATGAGTTCTATTCCCGCCTGCCCCGGAGGTGACCACATGGCGTGGCAGACCTCTCCTGACCAGCTCACTGCTGCCCTCAGTGGTGTACTTTCGTCGATCTGCCTGTTCTGCTCCCCACTCTGTCTCTGGTGAAGAGCCTCTCACTCTCTGCATCTCTGGCCTGTACGTGCCCCAGTTCTGTATGTATAAATAAATAAATCTTTAAAAAAAAAACAAAACAAAACTCCCACAAAGAAACTTTTGTCCATGGGTGGATGAGAATTTACTATTCTTGAGGGGGGATACATGAGAGGGACATATTATTCTGCCAATTTGTAGATGGCACTTCTTTAACCTTTTATTATCCCATAATCACCAAAATTAAGTTAAATTAACTTAAGTGAATTGGTTGATTTAATTTCTCCCTAATGAGAAAAATTAAATCCTAAGTAATAAGATTTTTTTTAGATAAGACTAAGTTTTAGTGGCCTACAAAATGTTTAATATATGAGATGTTGAGATCCCTAAGAACTGAAATTTTGCCCTTTTTTAGATGTGATATTAGCCTGAATAAGATTGTGTGTCATAATGGACATATTTGGCTAGAATTATACTAGTCCCAGAGAGAAGATTTGAAATACAAAAATTATTGAAACATGAAAAGTAGAAATATGAGTTAAATCTAAATGTTTATTGATTCTCTGACTACTCCATTGAATTATTAAAACAAATATATAGTAGAGGTTAGTAATAATAAGTAAATAGAGATAAACAGAGATAAAGTGTTTAAAGTTTCTGTCAAGAATATAAAAAT
>NW_004567117.1:20686035-20694424 GCF_000260355.1 Condylura cristata | reverse complement strand
CCCTCCCTTGAAGAAATCTCTAACTTATAGTTGCCTGATATTTTATTTATCTATTTATTTGTATTGTTATTTTTTCCCTGATCTCTTATTTGGTTCACCTATATTCCTCCTATAATAAAACTAGCCAATATTTTTCTTTTCCCATCTAGCTTAGTTCATTGAGCATAATCCCACCCAGCTCTATCCATGTTGCAAATGGCATGAGTTTATATTTTTGATTGCTGAGTAGTATTCCATTATTTATATATAGCACATCTTCTTGACCTAGACATCTATTTTTGGGAAATTGAGTTGTTTACATGTCTTACCTATTGTAAATAGTGTTATCATAATCATAAGAATACAGATATCCTTTTGTATTTAATATTTTTGAGTCCTTTGGGTAGATTTTTAGGAGTGGAATTGCTGGGTCATAGGATATCTCCATTTTCAGTAGTTTGAGGAATATTCACATAACTTTCCATACTAGTTGGACCAGAACCAGTAAATATTTTTTAAGTACCATATATTTGATAAATTTAAGCCAAAGTAATCAGTAATTATATTACTTATAAATGTACTCATTATTCTGATGAAAATAAAAGATAAGACTAATTAAAAGGCAAAAGAAAAAACTATATGAACTAGTTACAAGATACTAACTGTAAACAAATACAGAAAGAAAGAAAATAACAGAAAATGAACTGGCATACCATAAATTCTTCCTCATGTAATTATGTAATTTGTTTTAAAAAAATATATATGTCCATATATACCTATGTTTATAACTATTTCTATCTGCATCAGCTACATGAGGTAGAATTGCCTCTGATAAAGGATGATGCTGGAGTTTCTGGTACTGGCAATATTTTATTATGTGACTAGGTGGGGGTTTAATTATTTGCAAATATTGCATGTGTTTTAAGGTCTTTTCTTACATTTAATGATGTAACCCAGGAGAAAGTTTTTAAAAAGATTTATAAAAAATATATTTTCTGTGAAATTTTAACAGAAAGAACAGTTAGGGAAGATATTTGCAACAAAGGTAAAGTCAGCTGGGACTTGACACTTGAATAACAAGAGGGGAATAGTTCTCATTCTTGATTAGGGAAGAGGAGGGGAGCATATTGCTATTTACTGGTAGAAGCAGAAATGAATATGGGAATAATAATGTAACCTGTCCTTTAGAGAAAGTATCAGGAGTTAAAGCAAATATAGGTTCTCTTGAATAATTGGTAAGATTAGAGGAGTAAGTTCTTTGGCATCCCAACTGAATTTTAGAGGAGCAGTATTCCAGTACTAGTTGATGAGAAGCATTTGGTTCTGAGAAAAATTAATAATAATAGCACTTCATGGGACTTTTTAAATTATTGAAAGCACTGTTCTAAGTGCTCTTACACACTACGTAGTCACTACTAATCACAAGACGTCAATTCCTATATCTTACAGACTAGGAAACTGAGACATGAGGCAGGGGAGGGATTTGTGCACTCACACAGTGAAGTCAGACGATAAAGCTAGAATATGAATCCAGTCAGTATGTCCAGAGTCTATGTAACCATCATACTATCTGATACTGAAAAAAAAAATGTCAGGAGTAGAAAAATAATTAGAAATAATTGAAAATGGGATTATTGGGTCTATGATCAGGTTTCCAGGACATGTAAAGAAATGAATAATTACTTAAATTGAGACATTTGGCCTTTAAATTACATTCATGATCACATCTTCTTTGAATGATTTAGCCATTTATTTCTTAAATGTAAAGAGCAATCAGTAGAAAAATCTTTGGAATTTTCAAACACTATAATCTCTCTTATTCAAATGTATAAATATAATAATTTTGCTTTATACAGTTTCTCTTAAGCTCCCTAATGTTTACTTTGGTAGATAAAATTGAAAATACTATCTTTTTTGGGAAAGTAATAAATTTCACACTATGCATTTATTATATAAATGCCTTATTCAAACAATAAAAATTTTAACATATTATTATATCATAATTAATTTATTGCATTTTCCTTAAGGTAAACTTATTTGCATTAAAATAGAAAAAGAAACCAAAGGTGAGTTCTTTCTCATTAGCACCTGTAATCATTAGTGAAGTTGGGTTGCCAGAGCAAAGCATCCTAATACCCAGACTTTGCTATGCCCTCACATTACCTTCCTTGGTGCACATAGAGAATCTTTCTTCCTCTGATAAAACTGTCATCCATATGATTTGTTCCCTGCCCTTATAATCTCCTTCAGACTTAATACATCCTAAAAACCCTATTTTCAGAAGTAATCATGTTAAAAAGTAGGGTTTCAACATATGAGCTTGTAGTGAGAAAGACAGTTAAGTTCACTTGTACTTTTTTTTAACAATTATTTAATTATATGAACTTGAAGTCCTGGTGGAATTTATCCCCCCTCAACCAAAACATAAGATGTTAGAGCACAATTAATAAAAACAAATCATAATTAAGCTCAATTTTCTAGGCAATTTTATAGTCCTATATGGACACCATAAATTCAAACAAAAATTATATACAGATTTAATGCCATCCCCATAAAAATCTCAATGACATTCTTCAAACAAATAGAAAAAATGTTGATGAGATTCATATGGAACAACAAAAAACCTCGAATAGCCATGTCTAAGAAAAATCAAAATGGAGGCATTACAATCCCAAACTTCAAGCTGTACTACAAAGCCATAATAATCAAAACTGCATGGTACTAGAATAAGAATAGACATACAGACCAGTGGATTAGAATAGAAAACCCAGATATAAACCCACAAGTTTATGGACACCTAATTTTTGACAAAGGAGCAAAGAAGATACAATGGAACAAAGAAAATTTGTTCAGCAAGTGGTGCTGGGAAAACTGGGAAGCTACATGCAAAAAAATGAAACTAGATCACTGCCTCACTCAGTCACAAAAATCAACTCGAAGTGGATTAAAGACCTAGACATAAGAACGGAAACCATAAAATACCTAGAAGCAAAGATGGGTCAAACACTACACGACATACACTTCAGCAACATCTTTAAAGACAGAGCACCCAACGCCACAATAGTGAAGGCAAAGATAAATAGATGGGACTACATCAAGTTAAAGAGCTTCTGTACAGCAAAAGAGACATTACAAAAAACAAACAGACAGATCACTAATTGGGAAAACATTTTCTCACACAAAAGTAGCAATAAAGGACTGATCACAAAAATATATGGAGAACTGATGAAACTCAACAAAAATGAAGTAAACAACCCCATCAAAAAATGGGCAGTAGAGCTAAAAAGACACTTCTTCAAAGAGGAAATGCAGATGGCCAACAAGCATATGAAAAAATGTTCAACATCACTCGTAATAAGGGAGATGCAAATTAAAACCACAATGAGATACCACCTCACCCCAGTGAGAATGGCACATCTTCAAACAACTAGCAACAACAAATTTTGGCAAGGATGTGGAGAAAAAGGAACTCTCCTGCACTGCTGGTGGGAATGCAAACTAGTACAACCACTATGAAAAACTGTCTGGAGGTTCCTCAAGCTGCTAAACATGGAGCTTCCCTATGACCCAGCAATCCCACTCCTAGGTATCTACCCAAAAGACACAAAAACACTGATTGAAAAAGATACCTGTACCCCCATGTTTATTGCTGCTTTATTTACAATTGGAAAAACATGGAAGCAGCCCAAATGTAGATGACTGGATAAAAAAGATGTGGTACATATACACAATGGAATATTACTCAGCAACCAAAAAGGAGAAACACATGTCTTTTGCAGCAACTTGGATGGAGCTGGAAAAGATCATGCTTAGTGAGATAAGACAGAAAGACAAAGAAAAATAACGGATGGTTTCACTCATAGCAGGAGTGTAATGGACCAGGCGAGAAAATAACAAAAATAATGAACAACATATACCAGAGCCATTTTTTGGGGGTGGAGTGGGGAATGGGTTCAAAAACGGGGGGAGGGGAGGGAAATGCACAGGATTATGGTGATGGCACAAGGGTGACTTGGTGATGGGAAACCCATGGGGATTACAATTGAGATGGGAAAAAAAATGTAAAAATAAACTTTTGTAATAAAAAAATTCAAACAAAAATAGAAAAAAGAAAGACTATCAAGATTTCATGGTAATAATGGATATTTGTAAACATCTGAATATTTTAATTATACATTTCATTGTTCAGTTATTGGCATCATATAATAACCCAACGATTAGGGTGTTTGGGCATAAATACGACTCTTTCTCCCTAATTAGAGAAAGAATATACAAATTAGAATATCAAATGTGATTATATATCACCATATTTAACATATGCATATAGAAATTCCCAGGTTATAACTCTTTTGGCTCTTTAGTGAGAAAAGATAGTATCTATATCATTGCCCTAGTGCTCTAATAATTCATTTTGGAGATTCTGGATTTTTTTTTAACTGCAAAATAAATGTTTAAACTGCATGCTTAAAATGTCATTTTCAGTTTTTAAAATTGGAATCTACTCTCAGTTAACCAAAATGATAAAGTTTTTTGAAATGCTTAATATTGGGTCACCCTGCTGGGATTAGGTCTCCGTGCTTTACCGCTACCACCTGAATTCCATACCTGGCCATGGAGCTAATCCACATGGCATAGCAACCTCTCCTGTCTTAGGCACTGCTTCCTTCAGCAGTGTATTTCAGTAGAGCTGCTTGTAATGCTCCCACTCTGTCTCTGATGAATCCTCTCACCACACCTGTGTCGCTGGCCTGTACCCCAGTTCTGTATGCAAAAATAAATAAATCTTAAAAAAAAAAAAGAAATGGACTTCTCTCATACTCACCATCAGGAAATTTATTTCAACTTTGTGGGAAAAGCTAGAGAATAAGATAACAGAAAAGCATAATTTAGCAATAGTCATATCTCATGAAAACCATGTTTCCCAATAAAACTGCTTAGCATTTTGCTTTCTTACCCTACTGAACTGAACTTAGTCATTGAGCTACTGGCTACCTGGAGGTGTGCCAACTCTTTGGGAAGTCCTGCTCCCATCTTCCAAAGATTGCTTTCAGAATATTACATCTAAATAGATTTCCCTGGGAATGCTATTTTGTATCAGAAGACTCAGAAATATGCCTAAACAGTTTAAAATATTCCAAAGCTACTCTACATTTGAGACTGAGAACTCACTTCCTCTTCTATACTTACCTGAAATTATGTCCAGAACTGCCCAGATGCTGTGTCTGGGACTGAAGTTTTCTGAAGTTTTCTGGAGTGGGTACAATGCCTCATTGTACAAGAGTTTTCATGTAATAGATAATTATCATAACTCTATCAATCATGGGTTTTTTTAAATGGAACAATAACTGCCAGTGCCAAATGAATTAATTCCAGGTAAATAGATGTGTCTAGAGCCCATAGTTTAATCTTGGTAATGCAGAGATATGGTGATACCTGAAGGAACTGGATATATGGGAATATCTTGATTTTGGTTCTTCATTATCTGACTCTATCTAAGCCAGTTATCTGGAATTGATGACAGGAGAAGAAAAAAAAAATGAGAGGAGTTTCCCTGCATAAAAGATTCATCATACATGGGGGATGAAAATTTATCTAAGTAGATATTTTTTCTCATCAAGAGACATGTTAATTTCTTCCAATTAAAAAAAAAATCACAATGTTGACAGCCACAGTTAGGAATTTATTTTGAGGTATTTTTAGTGCATCCTGTTCAGAAATCTTTAATTTCCATTCCTCCTCTGGTCCACAGGGTTAAGTTATGGGAAAATTTTACCAAACTTTTACAAGACATTTTTTATTCCTGTGCCTCTGCTGTGAACTTCTAGGATCTCATGAATGTTTCAGGTTTTGCCTGAATAGCAAGAATAATTAGGAAGATATTTAATTACTCATATTTAATTACTCATGACCCATATGATTATGGTGGTGTGGGTCATGTAGCAGTGGTGGAAATGGTTGAGATGACCAGAATCTTGGTGTATTTTGAAGATAGATCAACCAAGAATTAATAATAAATTGCTTTTGTGGTATGAAAAGAAAGGAAATAGTCACAGTTTCCAAAATTTTGAACTCAGCTTTGGAAGAAAGGTTGCTACTTACAAAGAAGGTCACCTAAAACCCACCTAAGAATGCTATGTATTGGAAGTTGTGTCCTGATAGTCTTATCCTTTGGATCTGCCCAGAGATTTTAAAATTACTAGTTTCCCTATTATGTGCACTGTGACTTCTCCATTTTCGGTCTTTATCAGCACATTACTTAATAGAGTCTTGATATTGACTCTGATATGATGAGGGGCTGGGGTCTTAATTTTCTTCTACCCTGTACTTTTTTTCAAGTCAGCTATAGCCTAAGGAATCTTTTCTCAAAATAATGCTTCTGAATCCTTAAACACAGTATACAGGGGCATATAGGGAACCATAATATTAAATATTATCAATAAATATTTTTGTTTTATGTATAGTTAAGTGTTTCTTAGTTAAAATATTAAGTAAAATATGTAACACTAAATCCTGAAACTACTTAAATTTTGAAATAATAAACATCAATGACATTTTAAGATCTTTACACTAGAAAAATGTGATAAGAAAACATGTGTGATTGATATTGGTGAGAAAGTCATAGTTATTATAAATACCACTGGGCATGTTGCCTACAGTTACGATTGAAGAACAATGTAATGTATTTTTGTTGCTATCCATATTTGTGGAACTCTTTTGACTATAATAGAGGTAGCCTGAACACATTTTCTCTAATAGAATGTGTATGAACCCGGGAGTAAGATGAACCTAATAAGAAGGTATGAGAAAGTAAGTTTCCAAATCACACTCGCATAAGACTTTTAATGTACATTGTGCCATTTGATTGTCACAATAATCTTGTATGTGAGCAATTATTCCCATTTTACAGATTGGGAAATTGGGAGATTGAGTGGTTTTCCATGCTCCTATGTTAATGAATTTCCATCCAAGGTTGTAACTTTGAAGGACTCTCAATAAGTTTCATCTAGAAATCACTATAACTTTGAAGTATAAGGATCAAAATTTTATCACCTTCACAGGATTATGGACTCTTCCATGCCAGGATTCAAGCTGAATTCTGTTCAACATCCTCCACTGGGTTTGTAGTACCTTATGTTTCTTGAAACCTATCATATCTTTTTAATTTGTTCTTCAAAATAAATGAACATCGTTAAAGCATAAAATAAAGGTCAAAATATTTTAAAAGCCTCTGTTTTGGCTATCATTATGAAAAAGCAATATTGGAGTAAAGGTGAGTGACTATAAAGATCTGAACTCTGGCAAGATCCTGGATAGACTGATTTGGTAGTGGTTACTAAATAATAGGTCAGTTCAAGCCTTCTTGGAGTACTTTGCCATGCCAGTGCATGTTTTCTCAGCTATAAAATATATAGAGAAACTGTACAGGGAGCATTATTCAAATCTCTAAATTGATAATAATCACACCAAAAATAAACAGACTAGTTAACATTAACTGTAATGAAAATACAACTACTGTTCAGTGGTCCCAATTACAGTTTATTTAGTGCAAAACAGAGTCAGAAAGTTCTTACATGAGAGAAGTAACAGTTACTAACAGTAAATCTTCCTTTTTTCCATTAAAAGCCCTCTAGCATATTAATTGCATCATCAGCTCATTTATTGATTTTAGTGCCTTGTAGTTTGCTAAAAATGAAAGTCTCTCTAGTTGCTTTTGGATTTCTTGAAGTTTAATATATACAGTGATTTGGGGATAGAGAGTTTCCACTGGCCAGCTTTAATTAAAAAATACAATACAATGAAAAATAAAACCCTAGGATCACCAAATTACTTTTTGTTCAGTTGGGAAAAAATCCAGATAAATTAGATTTTTTTTTTTTGCATTTACTTTACTAATGAGAGAATACAATGCAGGCAAAATAAATCTTTCCTTGCTGAAATGGCAGTTTGTTAGTGTTACAAGTTTTATTTCTTATTGATTTGGTAATAGATATAAAGAGACTCATTACTCTTGAGTGCTCACACATGAAAAATGTTAATGTCAGACAGCTTCAGAGGGATTTTGAATAATTCTGGGAGTCTACATGCAAAGGATATGCAGACTCTGTTTTGTTATTGCTTACCTGTTTTTACCATGGACATTATTCAGAAAAAGAAATGTGTATAAGTGGATAAAGATTTTAAAAATTCATTTATTTATAAAAAATCCAATTTAGCACTAGAAAATACACCGAGAACTACTTTTTGTTCTAATAATTTAAATTTGTTAAGTTTTGTGCTTCAATTTGTTCCCAAAAAGCATAAAGTACTAGGTTGTTGAAAAGGGTCCAGGGCCCTCCCTGGTGGTGCAACGGGTTGGGACCCAGCACTGCAACCCAGCCTCAGCTGCTTCAGTGTGAGTTCGATCCCCTGC
>NW_004567117.1:20658465-20685383 GCF_000260355.1 Condylura cristata | reverse complement strand
TGGATACTTCAAATCACCCAAGCATTCTCAGACTAATGATGAGGCTAGAATATGGGTTAGGGGCAAAGACCATCTAACTGTTAAGAATTCTTACTCATGGAGGCAATAACTTCATCACCTAGATGTATGTGCTTCAGCTCTTTGAGTTTAATTTTCTTCACAGATAGCAGGGGAGAATGAAGTAAACAGTGGTCATCAGTGGGAAGGCAAAGTGGTAATGGGTGATAGGAGAAAACAATTGTATTTTCTTATAGAGAAGGTGCACAACAAAGGAGAACAGAGAAATACATATGAAAAGCACTGAAACAGACATTTTGTAACAGGAACATAAGTCTAATAAGTAAACTCAGTGGAGGATCCTCCCTGGTGGTGCAACAAGTTAAAGCACAGCACTACAAAGCTAATTGCAGCTGCTTTAGTGCTATTTTGATTCCAGGCCCTGGACATGACCCACATGGCACTGCAGGCCTCTCTGTCTCGCCTGCTGCTCCCCTTGGCAGTGTAATTCGTCAGTCTGCCCATTCTGCTCCCCACTCTGTCTCTGGTGAATATTCTGACCACCCTGCACCTCTGGCCTGTACCCCAGTTCTGAATGCATAAATAAATGAATCTTTAAAAAAAAAATTCTAGAAGCAGAAAAGTCAAATCTGGAAGACTAAGTTGTTAACCTAACACAAAAGACTGATTCACAAAGCAATATACTATTTTGCTTATTTGTGATAAGGTAACTTTGATATTTAGTTATGCTGCTTGTGATAGAGATATTCTCAAATTTTACTGAAAGCCATTAACATATTTTGTATGGGGATAGGATATATATATATAGTTTTAATGATTTTGCAACTTATATTCTATCAAAAAATGCATTATCATTCTGTGTATGAAGAGAAACAAAGATTGTTTCACATGATGGTTAAATGAATCATGCATTTCTCAAGTCTAAAGAATATTTAGGTATTAATGTAGTGGACACTTTATGTAATATAGCAAATAATACTTTTTTTAAAAAAATAATATGGACAGGCCCACTGAGTGAAATAGTTGACATTAAGTTTGTATGGATTTTATTTTCCAGGTAAGTCTGTTTAAAGGACCCACTCCCCCATTTTGGGTCCCAAACTGACAAATTTAGTTTTTCTTTCCCCCACATTTAACCATGAAAGTGAGAATTTGCTACTGAAATGATTTTCAAATTTTTGATTTCAGTACTACTATACACTCTTAAAAAGTACTGTGGATCCCCCAAAGCTTTCATGTTCAACCTATCTATCTTTGCTGAGTTAGAAACTTTTAAAAAATGATTTAAAAAAAACACTGTAGATATTAATGTAATAAGCATTATTTTAGTTGAAAAGTTATGTATTTTTCAAATTAAAATAGAAGAAAGATGTAATTTTACAGATTGTTAATGTTTTGTTTAAAATAAGACAAATCTTATATATACTTATTCTATAAATTTGATTTAGTATGTAGTTTGCAGCATTATGAAGGAAATGTAGCCTCATATAGACATGTGTTTCAAAAAGAAATATTTTAACATCATTTTTCAAAAAATTATGGCTATTCCTTGCTGTGATACCGTAAGTTAACAAACAAGTGGCAGTATTTAAAGCTTGTTGCCAAGTTAAATCTTATTGATGAGATTTTAGTACCCTAATTATTAAAATCTCCAATCGATTTCCCCCCATATCTGATATAACTTCACATAGTGACATTTGGAAAGTACTGATTCACCTTTGGAAAGTACTGGTATAAAGATCTTATAGATGTTGTTATGTTTCATTTTACAATATGGAAAAAGTACATTGAATTAGTTTCTTAGGGGGGTGCTGAAACAAAGTTTTACAAAATGGGTGAGTTAAGACAATGGAAGTTAATTTTCTCACAGGTCTGGAGTCTAGAAGCAAGAAAGTAAGGTCGTAGGGTTACACTCCTGTAAGATTCTGTAGGGGAATCCTTTGCTTCTTTCCACCTCTGGTAATATGGTATTCTTTGGCATTTTTTTTTAAAGATTTATTTATTTATGCATACAAAACTGGTGTATAAGCCACAGGTGCAAGGATGGTGAGAGGGTTCACCGAGCAGAGTGGGGTGCAGAACAGGTAGATTGATGAAATACACTGCTGAGGGGGAAGCAGTGGGCGGGTCAGGAGAGGTCTGCCATGCCATGTGGGATTGAACTCGTAAAGTGGCTGCATCTAGCTTCATAGTTCTGTGCTTTAACCCGTTGCACCACCAGGGGTTAAATGCCCACCTTGGCATTTTTTGCCATGTAAAAGCTTCACACTGATTCTGCATTTTCCAGTAGTGTCATCCTGTTTGTCTTTACTTTGTCTTCCCTCTTATGCATGTATGTGCCTGTGTTCAAATATCTCTCTATAAGACACATCACAGTGGATTAATTCCTATCCCAGAAACTTTTTTTAACTTGATTTATTTCTTAACCTCTCTATTTCAAACTAACGTCATATTCTGAAGTCTTGGAAGACTAGGAGTCACATATCTTTTTGTAAGGATCATGAAAGAAAACAAAACAATTGCAGTTACTAACATCATCACTGAAGAATTCATTTTAAAAGTCTTTAATTGTTATGAAGTGGTCCAAGCTCACAGTTTTCCAAAGTTCTGAATTTTTTCCTTGGCAGCTTACATGTTATCATTGGAAAAAAAAATACTATTTATTATATATTTTGCAAATGACATTTTATTGCAGGTAGGGTAGCATTACTTATGGGGAATACAGCAGAATCAGCACTCCTAAAACCCTTCTCCCCAGTCACCATCTGAAAGGACACACAAAGAAGGCCATAAGACTTCACATGCAGTATTTCTACTTCAAAAAGAATAAAAGAATGAAAACATTTTTTTCAGTGAAAATATCACTTTTTTTTTCAAGTGACAGTTTCACTTTGTTCATTTTTGAGAAGTTGTCTACCTAAATTCCTAAGTTTCAATAACCAAACTTGTTTAGTTGTTCTTTCAAATAATAGTGCTCCTAAAGAAGGAGCTAGTTCAGCTTGCAACTTGATCCCTTTTCCTAGTGATGTCCTTAATCAGGTGCCTAGTTTAAAAAACCTGTGTGTGATTTTTTAGGCCTGACCATAGGCTTTTATGTGGTTTCACAGGGCCAGACTGCACATGCCACACCACACCTGGTGAAAGTGGGTATAGTGTGGTTTTTGAAGGGGTTGCAGTCAAGGACTCAAGCTCAGGATTCGCTGTTCTGTCATGTTCTTTGCAAATATTTGCCTTCACTCCTAGATCCTCTGATCAGAGGAGTTGAGCTGATGACTCTCTCAGGTGACTCTGCTTATTGGAGAGGGAGGGGAGATGTGTGAAGGGAGAAGGGCAGGGGATCTTTGAAGACACTTCCCCACTCTACTCAGTGCCAGTACTTTTCCACTTCAAAGCTGACCCACCCCTAAGCCCTCTCTATAAAAGTCTATAAAAGTGCCAGAGCCCTTGTCCTACTCTCACTCAACAGTGAGGTGAACGCAGTCCTTCCTCAGCCACCTCATCTGTACTGATTTAACCAATTTGTCAACCAGTGTGCTCTTCCTTGAGGGAAAGGAAATGGAGTGTATTGACATACATGTCCTCCTGTTCCTGTTTCTACCACCCAGGTAAAGTCTTTCATTTGTGGCTTGTTGTTACCATGGGTTCTTCTAACTTGTGACAGCTTAGTTCTCTCTCTCTGGCTCACCTGGGTTCTGGCATTAGTGCTTTGTTTCCTTGTAACAATTAGCATACTTTGGAAAGCAGCAAATGTATTTGTGTGTGTTTCTCATTTGGTAATATGGAATATTAACAATTCATGTACTAACTGACCGAGTTTAATAATATTTTGAGTTGTTTTTTGCTATATCAAGGACATTCTTAAGCCAACATGACCTTTTTTTTTTTTTAATTGCAAATGCATGGCAATAAGGAATACAATAAATAACTGCTGGAAAACTTTGCAACTGGATTTGTTCCAAGGCAGCAGTAGTTTTACCAACCTTTGTAATTCTGTGTTATTGGTAGAAATATCAACACAGCAAAAGGCAAATACTATTTTAGTATTATAAAATAGTTTTTGCCTCTAGGATCTCCTTGGGATGATTTCAGGAAACTCCCTGAATCTAGGTACCACATTGAAAACTACTGTGTGAATATATTCTCTGTGCTAATGTTCTGCTCCTTAGTAACCTAGCAGAAAGGTATTACAGAAAATGATAGAGGATATAAGGATTTCAGAATTTAGGATCTCAGCTATCCTTCCAGCTCTAACATCTGGTAGTTTGATTGAGTAATATGTGCTATTCAACTTTAACTGTAAAAATTAGGCACATTCAACTGTACTGAGCAAAATTCTGAGCTAAGAGGAATCTGAAATCGATTTGTTTCCCTTAGCCATAAGTCCAAACAAGAGAAGATATACTTCCTTTTCTGTGTAACAAGTTCCATTTAGAGCAAGCACGCATCTGCAATGCTAGAGCCGTTGTAGAAAATATCTCATACTGAAAAGTTAGGGATGCTGATTTTTCCAGAGGCCACTGAAAAATCATTGCTATCAGAGATAGCAAATCATAGCTGAGTGTGACCATTTGAGATGCATTCACTGAAGAATCCTTGGGAACTTGTGATGACAATTTGCAAGTAGTTGCTAATGATTCATTGTAAACATGTACATACAGTTTGTGAAGAATTGGGAAGACATTTTGGTCTTGCATTACTTTTGTAAAACAAAACAAACAAACAAAAAAATAGTCATTCTACTCTCTTGATTATGGTTCTCCAGGAGTGTTTAAGATGATAATTATACTTAATTGAGAACATAACACAATGCTGGCTACTCCACTTGTTGTCTTTCTAGCTACATTGCTTGTAGATTCCTGACCTGGATTCCCATGTTTCAATCCCCCAAAGTAAGATAACTCACAATCTATTACATTCCTCTATTGTTACCTATCTTGTCCTTCTACCTCTAACAGTTTGTGTTTTTTTTAATTCCCTAAACCAAACTCTTAAGCATCATTGGGGACACAGCCCATACCTAAGTCTTTCCTGGTGCCTGACTTTTGATCTTGCAGCCAATTTGACATTCCAAGTATTTATGACCATGGGATTTTTCAATACTGAAAGTCAACTCTCTGATTCTCTGAATAATAACTCATTGTCCTACAATTCAATTTATTTCTGACATGCTAGTTAGTTAACATTAGAACACACTATTAAAGGGTTCAGTTCCACAGATATTTCCCCCCTGTAAAAACCTGGGCCACCCAGCCTTCTGACTGACAGACTATAATTTGGGGTTCCCATGGCACCTTGCAGTTTTGACAATTTGCTTAGTGGTCCACAGAACTGAGAAAGGTACTTCACTTTTCGCATATGTCTGCATTTATTCCCAGCTGCAGAGCCTCACTTGAATGGGTTTTTCTACATTGATTTCTGCTATGAGCATGAGCTCTGACAGACTCAGGGTAGCTCCAGAACTGAAATCCTTACAAAAGCTGTATAGCATGACCAAAACCTAAAATAAACATACAGCTGTACGCTTCTGGAGCATCCAGGGTCTGATCTATTTAAAATTAAATAATTTTTTTATTTGTTTCTCTAATAGTAATAAAGGTAAATGTTATGTTTTAAAATATACAAAGGTAGGGCCCTCCCTGGTGGTGCAGCGGGTTAAAGCACAGCACTAAGAAGCTAAAGCCACTTAAGCATGAGTTCCATCCCTTCCCCGAAAGTGACCCACATGGCGCCCTAGACCTCTCCTGACCTGCCCACCGCTCCCCTCAGCAGTGTACTTTGTCGATCTGCCTGTTCTGCTCCCCACTCTGTCTCTGGTGAATCCTCTCACTTCCCCTGCACGTCTGGCCTGTACCCCAGTTATAAACAAATAAATCATAAAATACACACACACACAAAGGTAAATATAACAGCCACGGCATAGTTTTGTTTGAATATAGTTTAATGATTTTGTACAAAATTATCATTGCACTTCCTCATATAAAAGTTCATTATAAAGTCAAAGGTGATTGACTATAAGGTTGTGGAAATAATAATAATTTTCACTAGTGAAGCTTGCTCAATCTTTTATTTTTAGTACTTTTCTTCTGCTACCTTCCAGATTTTGTTCTAGCAACCAAACATATTTTTGTCCTTGAGGAGTCACAATATATAATACTTACACATTTAATGTGTAATGTGGACTTATACATACATAAAACTCATGATATTATATAGGTCAATAATTGCCACAATATTTATTGACATATTTATTCAGAATATATTGTTTGAAACTCTTGTATGTGCTAGACAATATCGTAATATTTGTACTTAGAAATTATGTGATTTTTAAATATTTGATCAGTCTCCCCTGTTAAATCTCATTTTTTTATTAATAGCTTCAAAAATTATTAAAGATTCACTGAAATGTTAAAGTCTTAGTAAATAAATAATGATGAGTTTAAAATATGGGTTTATTACCTTATGAAAAATTTTAGCCCTTCATTTATTTTGTAAGGGAAAAAAATGGTCACATAGAAGAATTATTCTACTTTTGTATCCAAAAGAGAACACAGTATTACTGTGTGTGAATCCTAGAGAGAAATAATTATCTTAGTTTTAAATAGATATTTTAAATGTATTTTAAAAAGTAGTTTATTTGTTTAAATAAGATATTATTGCAGTGGACTTTGGAAGAGTTAACTCGTTTGACATGAGGAGAAATGTTTACTTAATTTACCAATAAAGATTATAACTTACAATGTTCTCAGCATGAAAGTAATGGAGGGGTATAAGCAGATTAAGGCTAAATTCAAATCTGATATAGATGATAGTTCACGGGTGTAGCTATGAACTGTTATTTCCTTACAGAACAGAATAAAAATGAACCGCAAATTTTTTAGCTATATATACTTATTATTTTTTTTTTTTAGATTTATTTTTTATTTATTCATACTGAACTGGGGTACAGGCCAGAGATGCGTAGGGTGAGAGGATTCACCAGAGACAGAGCGGGAAGCAGAACAGGCAGATCAACGAAGTACACTGCTGAGGGGAGCAGCGGGCGGGTCAGGAGAGGTCTGCCACGCCATGTGGTCACCTCCAGGGCAGGCGGGGATCGAACTCATGCGGAAGTGGCTTTAGTTTCTCAGTGCAGTGCTTTAACCCGCTGCGCCACCAGGGAGGGCCCATACTTATTTTTTTTTAACGTGTATACTTATTGTGTGTAAGAAGAGAGAGGATTCTCATAGGAAAATAATAGGTTTTTTCCCCCCAGCAACAAAGGGCAGTTTTAAAGTAGAGTGAAATTTGTCTTGATAACTTAAAATAAAAATGAATTACCTTTGCCTGAAATATTCAGAGACTCAGATTTGGAAACCTGGGTTTATGCCTGCATTTTCTGGTGCTACCAGATGCATCTGAATCTGTAAAGTGAGGGGAGGCACCTAATGGCATTCTCCACTAGACACTGTTAGTCACACATTCTATGGAGTATTTACTTTTAATTGAAGAAGGTATTAGAAAATTAAAAGTACCATCAAAGTCAAACTCATAGATTTCTGAGAGTACCATGTTCAGGAAAATAATTTCTATGAAATGTGAAAAATAAGAACATTGCTTCTAAGAAGGTATTTGACACTGTGGATAAACTGGTTTTCAATGAAAGTTGTTTATCTGATTTTAATATTCTCAGTTTTATAAACAATAGATTTACCTACCAAAATCTTAATTTGTATGATTTTATTAACTGTTATAACAAATGTTATAATCTAAAAGGAAAACAAAGGTCTTATAATTTTCTGTAAATATTCTGACCTACTTGATTTCAGAAACCAAAAAATAAAGTTGCTTTTTAACACTTTTGGATTTATGCAAAATAGGATAGTCATTTCTGCCTTCTTATGTGCTCCAATTCCATTGCTTCTGGATATATAACTGAAAAGATGAAAACAAAAATTATCATAACAAACAAAATGCCTTCATAGGCAATATTAAAAAAATATAGTTCTAAAGAAATTTGATTTATAGTGAGCATGCTAATTACTACTTTGTCCAAAGTTATGTATTTTTTTTTTTTTAGTTAGCATGTATTTTGTAACAGGGGAAAATAGAAATTTTAGGTGTCTTTGAGCTAATTCATTACTTATTTAACTCATATTCACTATAATGAACTGCATATTTTTTACTTTTTCTATTCACTTGAATCAATATTCAAATAAATAATATTTCGTGATTGGTTAATATGCCTCTCTAGTCTCATAGTCTTGATTATACAGTTGTTATTTGTGGGATTATTTACCAATGCTGCTCTGTATTTTAAATTTTCTGCAAGTTAAAATTAGCTCCATACTTGATTTGGACACCTTACTGAGATGGAAAACTCTTCAGGAAACATTCAATATCTATTTCTTGACCATGTAAATAATCATTCATAATGGGTGCCTGAATCCCTCTGGATTCTTAGCAATAGTGATATTCCTAAACTATCATTTTCTGCTCATTTTTATTTGGGACACTTTTATAATGATTTATTCTCTTCAGCTGTTAGTTTGACTCAAAGGCATAGTTCACATTGGAAACAGAATAAATGTTTGCTACTTTCTTTACCTACAAGTATGCAAGATAGTTCATTGATTTTCATGTTTCTACAAAGTGATTGATTATACATTGCCTAAAATTATTCATTTCTCTAAACATTTGTGTTTCCTTTATGTGTAAGTAATTCTCAGAGACCACAGTATGGGTGACAGAGTACTCCTTGCTATTGGGCATATTGTTGCTTTTAAATTTTTTTCAATGTACAGTGAGGAAAACATACAGTGGCAAAAATGTAACATATACATATAAATAACTATTGATATAGAACATATGCATATGTCTTTGTGAATTCAATAGCTATATCTAATTCAGGTTCAGGACTATAGTATTTTCTTGCTGTTTGTTTTTACTTAACACCTTCTATCTGAAAACACCCTCTGCACTTCCTATCCCCATAAGAATAGGGAATCCTGGTTGACAGCCACACCAGAAATATAACTGAAGTATCACATACTCATGCAATTAGTTTATCCCTTAAACCATTTTAAGTATTGGATTTATTAGTTGTCCATTTTATCCTTAAATTATATCTATAAGCATTGAGATTAGTTTGTTTTGAGATTCTTTGTTTCTATGTGTTTATGCCACCATTTAGATGCACAATTTTGTTTACTTTCTTTTTCTAAATATTTTTAAACATTTTCTCTTTTAAGGACAGCATGATTCCTCACAGTCTTTGGGGTTGGTGGATATGAGCAAGGAATTCAAAGGCAGAGAAACTTGAAGTTTAGCAAAGTATAATAAAAGTTCAAAGTCAAACAACTATAGTTTACATATGCAGTTTTGCAGAACAAGTTTTAATACCATATTGGTAAATATGTTAGCACAATATCACCACAATTATTTTGGTAAGTTCTATGTTAAGCTAAGCGAACTGTCAAGTTATTATCAGTAAGTTTTTGATGGTGAATATAGTTATTACTGAATGTTTAAGTAAAGGAAAAATGAGCTTTTGCTTCTACTTTAGTAGCTGAATGTTTTTATAAAATTCTGCAAATTGGCCTATACTAATTGGTCTAATTCAGATTATGTTTTATAAAACTTATACCTTAATTATCAGTTCCTTTATCCTTTAGCCCTACCAAAATTTATTCATACATTTACTTACTTGGCAACTATTTGTTGAGTTTCTACTATGATAGATAATATACTAGTTTTTGATAGAGAACAATAGATAAGACTCTTCTCAGGGGGAGTTGCGCGCGAGATGAGTAGACAGAACTATAAGAATGCCGAGACATGTGTATACTAGGTATCATGGTTACAGGTAGGAAAGCTAAGGTACCTGGGGCAACTAGGGAGGAGATAATCTTAGTCTTTCAGAATTCTTGACTTGGGGCCTCACTGGTGATGCAGGGGTTAAGCATCAAGCTATCACCAGTCACTGCAGCCTGAGTTAACCCACATGGTGCAGCAAACCTCTCCTGTCTCACATCTTGCCCACTGGTCCCCTTAGCAGTGTATGTCAGTATCTCTGCCTTTTCTACTCCCCACTAAGTCTATGGTAAATTCTCTCACCTCCTGCACCTCTGGCCTACACTACAGTTCTTATGTGCATTAGTAAGTTAAAATAAAAAAAGAGAGAAAAAAACAAGTTAATTTATCTGAGTGATAAAGGAATAATTAAAAGGAACCAGGTTGGAGGATGAGAGGAACAAGTTATTTCACATGTAAAAGAGTATAGTAGATAATATGATCTAATGTGTGTTTCTATTCTGTGGCTCCTTTTTCCCTGAAGTTTTACAACATTAAAATAAAATTTTTAGAGTAACGACCTTTATATACAAGTGTGATATGGGCCTTGTTAACTTCTTAGGATCAAGGTATACTTTTAGAAAAGCCTGAGTGTCCATTTTAAAGAGATGTACAAAGAGGAAAATGGAATTCTTATCTATAAAGCACATACTTTTTTATGCTGTTTGGCTTATTTCATCATTTTAGACCATGTGAAATAGACTACAGTGATAAAATTTACTATCATGCCATTTCCTTCATAATCCTTTGAATTTCATTATGTATTTTTTGATTAGTCCATGGCAGACAGTATCTTAAAAGCAATCATAAATTACAAGAGGCAAGCACTTTAGAGAGAAAATGTTTTGGAAGGTTAAGTACTTTTCTTTGAATGTTAAGTATAGATTCTGGCTAACTCAGGGCATTGAGTTCCATATTTTAAATCACAAGAGAACAAAACTGTAGTGACAAAAATTTTTTTTTTCCATTACTAAGATCCTTCTGAATTAAGATTAAGAACCTTCTGAATTGGAGCTTGAGGAGCACTGGTAAGGATAGAAAGAAAATTTAGATCAATATTGAATTTTGCTACCATCCTCTGGCCTCTTCAGCAGAGTGGGAATCTTAGGGGAGAACAGATAATAGAATACCTAAATAGTTTGGAGATCTTAACTCTGTGCCTGTGTTAATGCCACAGTGTAGGTGGCATGGGAGAAGGTAAGAGGTGGACTTAGGTCAGCTCCTAATGGAGATCATAATGGCGATAGAAAAATTCCAATGTGCCAAAGTAGGATGCAGATTTTCTGAGAATTCAAAGCCAATGAAATTAAGTTTCTCCCTAATTAAACTCATAAAAATCAGTAATAAGATATGAGACAGGGTCTAAATCATCAGGAAAGACTACCATATTTTACCCATGTAGAATAAACAGACTTACTTAGAATAACCAGAGTCATTAGCAAACCAGGCTAAAGATTACCATCAAGACAAAGAGATACAAGTCTTCCACCTGTAGAAACGATGAACAGAAGATGGCAGTGGGACCAGTTCCCCTTTTCTGTTCCCTATTCTGTCTCTGGTAAACCCTCTCACACCACACAACCTCTGGCCTACACTCCAGTTCTCATATACATAAATAAATAAATATAAATCTTATAAAAATAAACATTTTCAGAGTGCACTGAACTGTGGTGATGGCACATGGATAAATTGATGGTGGGAAGTCCATGGAGATTACAGCTGAGATGAAAAAATACACAAAATGAAGAACAATGTAAAAAAAAATAAAAATATAATAAAAATAATTTAAAAAATTAACATTTTCATTATTTATAGGCTTTCTTTTCCTAAAATTTTAATGGAAGAAAACTTTAAATTATAAAGTAGGTTTTGATTGAGGGTGACTGATGTCTCAGGAAACTTTTTCTGTATTGCAAGTATCAGATTGATATTATCTCACATAGAGAAGTAACTTTTACAATATAATTCTTTTTCTAATTTACAATTCCTCAAGGGTTTTTTAATCCCTCTCTACATTAAATATTTATCATAGTAGAGTGAAGTCTCATTGTAAAATGTACATCAGCAGCAGGTTGGGGATGAGAGTTTATGTGGTTGTTTTCACAGAATGCAAAATTAAACCTGTGAAAATGTTCTTAAAATATCTTACACCACTAATAAAAAGTAGAAGGCAGACATGACATTTCCCTTGAAACAGAGGATTGGATGCAGAACAGGGAGCATAATTTGCATGCAGTTTAGTTGCCAAGTTGAACCCCTAAAAAATACTCATATGTTTATATGCTATAAAGATATTTATGTATACTTCAGATGTAGAGGTTAATGTCTTAAATTAAATATGTATATAGTAAGACAAAATGGCAGGGGGGCATCAATGAATATTTTTGAATAATTGATTGTTTAAAAAAAGAAATTTTACTCTTTCTTGGAGACAAAAGTCAAATATTACACAAAAATATCTTGATAATTTTGTAATACTTCTCATTAGTACAAAGGATTTATTTGTAGGGTTTGTGCATGACCTTTATAGAAAGTGTTGAAATGTTTATTTGAAAGCCAAATATTATTTATCAACTTATAGAAGATAAGAGCTATCATCATCTTCAGCTATACATATTAATATCAGTTACAGATATGATGCTAGTATTGCTGGCAGTCTTACAATTGGTGATCCATTAGCTGTACACAATTATTCTGGTAAATTCCATATAGTATCCCTGCCTTAAGGGAAAAAGTGATACATTTCCCATTTTGTTAAGATACACATGCCTATCAAAGGGTACCAGATCTACCCTTGTTAAGTTAGATTAATGCTTGGAAATCTGACTTTTCCAGGATCCAGTGCAATTTAATTGGCCTACTGCCTTTACCCAAAATATGTTTATTAAAGAAGTCCAGGAAGAATATGAAATCTTAATAGTTACCAATGCTATTAAGTTCTCTTTGTTGTACTCTGATAGAGCTTCTAAACTCATTAATCTTATGAAGTGATCACTCCCATGTGGGCAATGTGGAAATGTGATTCATTATTCTGTGGGCAAAAGATGAATAAGACTGGCATTGAAGCTACATATTTGGAAAATTTGCTTGTAGAGAAACCATTAAGATATTTTTTTCCTCCTTGATATTAAAGCAAAACTTGTAATGAGGACAGTAATAGGTGTAATGGTAATTTTAAAAAGAATGTTTTGCCATGAAAATATTCATTTCCACTTTAAGGGGTTAATATATTTTTGAAAGTAATGTTTTACAATGATAAGTTGCTTTTTTAATTATTACAAATATTTATAAATATGAAGACCATGGATGCCTATACCACAAATTTAAAGTTATTTTTATTTTGATAACTAATATCTTAGCCATGCAGCATACATTCATCATCTCATTTAAAGTCTTTAATAAACACAAGTGAACTTTTTTATGGTACAGTTTTAAAACTGTAACTTTGAGACAAGGAATTCATACATTATCTGTCTTCCAATAGATTGATTCCTATTGCTGTAGACATGAACTGCTTAAATAGTTTAGCAGGGAAATAACTTATATTTAAAAGTCCTTATTTTAAATAGCATAAAGGAGCAAACTCAGGTACAATTTAGAAATCTTGTGTTTCAGTTGATTCTTCATTGGACATAATAATTTTCATTTAGAAAAATATACTGCCACATTTAGATATTCTTGTTTGAGTTTCATGTAACCAGTTTCTATAAAAATAAAACTTTTACTTTACGAGAAAGTTAAGCTCAATAAATATCATTCCCTTAATTTTCAGTATTATTTATTTTATAACAGGTATGCAAAATACCTAAAGCACATTTAGATACATTGTGTACATTGTAAAGTAACTTTCTACAGCTTGCATGAATCCCTAACCTACATATTACTTTCAGGATATATAGACATCATTTGAAAAATCAAAATGAAGTTTTCGCCAAGTAAATTATGGATTCAATCACTAAGTAATAATAATGTTTTATATTCATATAAGAATAATTTACAGAACACTTCCATATATATCATAGTGGTCTCAACTAATAACTTCCTTAAAAAAAAAATGTGTACACTAAAAGTTATCCAAATGCCAAGGTTGGAAGGAATCAGAAAGCCAATGGAATATAAGAAAATGAATTAGTCAGCAGATAAATGATTTATTTGAAGCTATCTTGGAGAATTTCAAAGAGTGAGTGGTCAGGGAAATTACAGGGAAGCAATCAAGAAATGCTCAGATTTGACCATTATTTTGGCAATTACAGATAAAATGAGGGTACAATTAGAAAGAAATTGTGTGCTAAGGAAGATTTACTGTGAACTAATGGAGTTTCTCTAATGCCTCAAAACCTCTGAAATATATATTTTTTGCATTCCTAATTTCATGTTCATATTTTATAATATCTTCTTAAAGTAGGATTCAAGACTGTAGGCCTTAGCTCCTGCAATGCCTGATTCATTCCTGCTTTGATGATGGAAGCTTGATACCACTCTGTTGAAGGAAAGAATAGGGCCAAGAAAGTTTTGTGTTTGTACACAGAGCTAACCTCATGGCTATTTTAGCGGACCATAAACACAGGGTCCATGTTCAGAGGAGCCCCACATTTGGGGTTTAATGTTCTTCCATTGTTGGCATAAAATCCTCAATAGCTTTATCTTTTGGCTTATGTTTTACAAGTGTGCCTGAACATATAGTAAAACAAGCACTGGGACTAGGGCCTTAGCGCTCCTGACTTGTCTTGAGAAGAGGTTATGTTATTTATTCACCAAACTTCTGGCACTCCAGGTCCACTTGGCTTCTACCTACCTGCTGCTGCCCTATAAAAGCTGGTTTCCACTGCCCCTGGAAGTATCTTGGCCACAATCATTAGGAGAGTGAGAGTTAGAGGAGTATGTACATCCTGACAGTTCTTGGGGTGGGCATGGTGACAGGGTTCTCCACCTATATTGGCAGCATCATGGCCCTGTGGAGCCAGCCAGAAGCCATGTTACTGGGGATTAGAAGAAATTTTTATTGAGCTTCCTGCTTAAATCTCTCAAATGTATCTGATTGATAGAGCCTCATTCATATGCCTGTGCTCCTGCTTCAAGGGAATTCAGAAAAGCATACATGTCACATCTTAAATTGTTAAAGGGCTAGGTAGTCTCTGTTTTCTGTAAAGATCATACAATTATGAATTTTCCAATGCTTGAAAGTATTTCAGATTCTTTAGCAGAAATTTTAAGTGAGTTGATTCATATCCTCTCACCTTTATAACTTAAGTATATTCTGGTTTACTGGATGTCCAACTACCAATATATTTATTTGAAGGGTATTTCTAAATCAAGCAAAGAGCTAGAAAACTAAGTATTCAGGGGGAATGGCATACCCAAGAACTGATGGGCATTCCCTCTCTCTTCTCTCTCCTTTAGTGAAATAAGTATGGAATGTATATTAGATACCATGTCCCATAATTCTCAAGTGGAATTATGCTCTAATTTTTCACTGTGACAGATAACTTGATAATATATATTTCATTAGCTATGTCTGTTCTCTGATCCAACTTTCCTTTCCTAGTTATGTTTCCTTAACTTCCAAGATAATCATCGCAATTTTTAATCTTTTAGTCAGTTAGTTTCTGAAGGAAATCAAACTAAGACCTATGCCAAACAGTCAGTAACATATTGTCAGGTGTTTTATTTGTAAATGTCTTCACTCAGTAGATTGCCTTTGCATTTTGATGAGAGTCTCACTGTATAATGTAGTCCCATCTATTTAATTTTTGTGTTGCATTCCATTAAGGTTGAGTTCCCAAAGATATCAGTAAGGCCAGCATCAATGTTAAAGAGGTTATTACCAATATTTTATAACTTTGGGTTTTATATCCTTTAATATATTTTGAATTTATTATTTTTGTGTATGATGCAAAATAGTGGTCTTATTTCATACTTTCTAATGTAGTTATTAGTTTTCCCAATACCATATAACCTCTCATGATATAAATATGTATTCAGTGCTTAGACACAGCTCTTCTCTTTAATATCATTTATCTCTATAAAGTAATTTTTCTCTAACTAGTACCTTATCAGAACATCAAGGTTCATATACTTGTCTGTGTATCTCCAGTGTTCCTTGAAGAATTTGCATATTATTAGTATCCAGTAAATATGTGCTGATGCACAAGTGAACAAGGGGTTGGATGGTTACATGTTTAGCCAAACACGATGGCTCATGACAGATTTCTATGAATAATATTCATCTTATTACTGCTATTTGAAATATTGATTGAAAGGATTATGATTATCTCTACGTTTTCCAATCTGTCAAATTTTATTTTTAACCTGATTACTGCGCAGATAGAGCCAGGAATCACAAGAATCAACACTAGTGTTTGTAAGCGAGAACAGTGGCTCACTGCGTGAGTGTGTGTGTGTGTGTTGACCTGCTTAATATTACAGAAATGCCTCTAAAATCTACTTTCAGTGTGGCAAACAATAATAATCAGATAACCTGAGTGGCAAGCATTGTTTCCCTTACAGATGCCTGAAATAATTTTGAAAGATCCAGGAAGATATGCATCTTATCAGACATTCCATTCAAAATAACTGTTCTATTCCAGGAGTTTGGTTCTAGCATTTTCCATTGCAGTGTCCTTTAACATTTTTCTTAGTGAATTTTTATGCTGAATTTAAAACTAGTGAAATATGCCAACTCAAGACTTCTCAAATCAGAGGATCTCTGTTTCCTAGAGAACAAGCTTGGCTCACAAGTGCTAACCCACCCACATTCTAGAACTCTACCAGAATGTAGACTAAGCAAATGCTAATGTACACCCTTTACCTTCTCTGAGAAAAACATTTTTTGAAAGTTGATATTTGAAGGTCAGATATCCTGATATTTTTATCACTTTACTATTGTTTTCATAATTTTTCTTCTTTTCTCTTTCTTGAAACAATGAACTGGAAATAGTGCAGAAGGCAGCATCAAGTGAATGTCTGTTTATATTAAAGGAAGTAACAATGAGTCCTTCACTCTTACATTTAGAGGAAATGCTAAAGCAACAAAGGCAAACATGCTTTTTGATGTTCCAAAGGAGAGATCTTGAATAGCTTTAAAAATTGAACATGAAAATATGAATGACTGGATGGGACAGTAGGTGTATCTCTAGGATAATCATTTGTCCTTGAAGTAAATAAGTTAAAGGCTACACCTTCATGTCTTAAAACAACACAAAACAAGTTCCTTTTAATTCTGGAGTCAGAAATCTGGAGTGGGTTTATATGGGCTAAAAATCAGGGTGCTAATAAGATTGTGTTCTTTCTGGAGGCAACAGAGACTAATCCAAGGTCTGTTGTGCCACGTGGGTCACCTCCGGGGCGGGGATCAAACTCACACTGAGGTGGCTGCAGTGCTGCATCCTAACCTGTTGTGCCACCAGGGAGGGCACACTCCCCCCTCTTTTATTGAATTATTCCTACTAATTATAAGATGCTATTATTGCACCCATCTGGAAAAATAAAGCAAAAACTTATTTTTGACAAATTTCCCTGCAATGTTTTATTTCTTTTCATTTCCTGGAAGACCCCCTTGAAAGGCTCATTTCTTACCTCTAGCATTTTGCCATCTATTCTAGATTAAGTTTATTTCAGTCACACTGCAATATCTTTCCCCTCCATTCTCTCTAAACTACCCCCAGAAAATGCTAATGACTTCCAAGCTACAGTCTCCTTTAGGCCCTTCTTAGTCTTCTCACTTCAAACAGTAGCATATCACAGATCGTTCTTTCTTTCTGGATATAATTTCTTCACTACCTTTGCTGGATTTCTTTCTCACTGACCTAGTATTTTCATTATTCTTTTGCTGGGGTCTTCTTATTTCCCTGACCTATCAGTATTGGTATGCCTATTACCTCTTCTTTTCCCTGTATTTTCTCATTCTATTCCACTGGACTTCATTCTTCTTTTCTGGATTTTGCACAATTTAAATTCAATACAAGAACTAGAGGAATATTATTGTAAATTAACTTATATCACTGCTTTGCTCAAAATTGTCTGATATGGCCATTTTATATGAATAAGACAGCAATTGTATAACTTGCAAAGACTGGTCATCATCATCTCTTTTACTCCCTACTTCTCTTTGTTGCCCACTCAGTTTCAACCATATAGAGTTTATTGTTCTTTCAGTGTGTGTGCGCACATATACACACTTCAGTGTTCTTTACATTTTCTATTCCCCTTGATTTCCCAGATGCGATTCTCCTGTACAGTTGTGCTTCCATACTTTCTATTCCCCCTTTCTCTTTTACTTTGTAGTATTTATTACTATCCAATTGACCATGTGTTTTACTTATTTAATTATTGTCTGTCTTTCCCCTCCCAGCCACCACAAGGTGAATTTTCTCAGGATAGGGTTATTTTGTTTTGTTCACCTTTGTGCCTAGAACAGTGCCCATCAAGAATAGGTATTTAATATGTCTTTGTTGCATGAATGTCTAAAGAAAAAGAAACAATATTTTGTGTCATCGTTTTCTATTTTCATTTTTGTTGTGTCATCTTATAAGAGTGCCTATGAAATGATTGTCAGGTTTCATTTTAAACAGTAGAAACTTAAGTTTAAAATGTTTCAAATTAGCATTAGATCCTTGCTTGATTTTCTGCCACCTAATTTATTGCAATTCCCATGGCTTGCTTATTCATCAAATATTCGTTTAGTACCTGTGGTATACTAAATGCTATGCTATGCGCTAAAGATACAGAGATAGACTCAGCTCTAGAATGGAAGACTGAATAGAATTGAGATGGCAGAAACAGTAGGAACACGTTAGAAGCAGTGGCAACTCCCAGTGAGATTAGGAAAGACAAGTGGGTTGAATCTTAAAAACTGAGTATTAGTTTAGAAGGCAAGGAGAGGGTAGAAACAAACAAACAAAAAATCTAGGTAAAGAAATGAAAATAAAAATATTCTGCTCATGAGCTTAACAGTGAGTTTAAAATTAATAACTGTAGGGCCCTCCCTGGTGGCGCAGTGGGTTAAAGCACAGCACTAAGAAGCTAAAGCCACTGCCGCATGAGTTCGATTCCTGCCTGCCCCAGGGAGGACCAGATGGCGTGGCAGACCTCTCTTGACCCGCCCGCTGCTCCCCTCAGCAGCGTACTTTGTCGATCTGCCTGTTCTGCTCCCCACTCTGTCCCTGGTGAATCCTCTCACCCTCCACATCTCTGGCCTGTACCCCAGCTCTGTATGAATAAATAAATAAATCTTTAAAAAAATTAATAACTGTAATGATTGTTTCTTTGGTTTGCCTGGGTATAAGTAATTTTCAGAGAACAGAAGGAAAAAATTATTGACATTGTAATGAATGTTGTTGCAACTATATTGGGAAAAAATGTCCGTGTGGGAATGTGAACAATACTGATTTTTTTTTAATCAAAAGCCTTTATTTGATTTAACAGGTGGATAGGCTCTGAGAAAGAACTTAAGTAGCCCAAACAGAAGGTATGAGAGTGTTGATCTCCAAGTGTATATTGATTTGAGTACAAAGGTGAATCAATGTTACTATTAATTTGTCAAATCTAGTTTTAGCTGGAGAGTATATTTGAGATTGTACTAAGGTGTGTGCTCATATAGTTCTATGATAAGTCCTCAAGCGATCTAAGCAGTAATATCCACCTGCAAATGTGTTAGATATTTAGATTTTTACTATCAAAGTTCTCTATGTATTTGGCTCCTGTGCCCAGACAATGACTAAAACATATTATTGTTTCAATGTATTTAGAACAGTGATTTTTCTCTGTTTCATTGTAAATTTCAATTTTTTAAAAAATCAACATATTCATATTAATAGTTGCATTTTGTTAAACAAGCCTATGGTAAACAGTGGTTGGTCTTCTTCTCTTCTTCCTGTCCCTAATATTTCCTGGGGGCAGCCACTTTCAACTCTTTGTATAATTTCTTCTAGCATTTTCCCTTGTATTTCTAAATACCATGCTCATGTTATTATTTCTTTATTTTTTTTAACTTTAGACATATTTATCTTACTCTTCTGAGATATATACAGCTAGTCCTCTGGCTACCATGGATAAACCCTCAACTATACACAATTTTTCTTTTCCCCATTTTTCAGCTATTGTTATTCTGGTATTTGTGGCTAAGTCAGTGTTGCAGTGTTTACCTGGACTGTGAATGAGTGTGTATATATATTTGTAGAATGTAGTAGTTTGTATGCTCAATATATTTGTGTTTGTTTTGGATTTCAAGCAATGATGATTCACTTCCTTAAAGTTGTAAATTTTTAAATGTCTTATACTAAAGTTTTAAGTTATTATTCTATTCATAATCTTATTAGTATTAGTAGTGAATAAAAGGGAATCTTGTATTAATATTTGGTTCTTTTTACAGATCTAGTTCATGAAAATCCTGTGAATACCTTTATATTTCCTAATTTAATATTTTTAATTTTCTTTTGCTGACTAATAAATCAAACCAAGAACCTAAGCAATCCTAGAAAATTTAGCATCATAAGCATTTCAATATGGTGATTCTCTCGTTACCTTACGTATTCTAATACAAGTGATATTATTTTCTAAAAATCCCTCATGTGTCCCAACTAAAATCTTGTGACAAATTCAAGTACTCCAGAATGTTATTATTAATTTGCTGGATTTGCTAATCTAGAATACCAAAATATTAAATACAAATTAAAACAAAGGAATTGTATTTGTCATGGGCCAAACTTATATTTGTTTTATACTTTCAACTTTCCAGAGCTAACAACTGTTAAACTAAAAAAACAATTACCTTTTTCTAACCAAATTGGAATTCCTAGCTCAGTGGGCTGTGCTCATCCAACCAAAGCCTAAAATTGTTATTCTTTAAGTAAGCCCTTAAAAAAATTTAATCTTATAGACCACATGGTTAGAACTTCACATTAACACATTCCTTAATTTTCAAGTTTAAATCTCAGTCCTTCCATCTCCATCCCTCCATACAGTTATTTTTGTATTGTATTACTCTGGTAATATTCTGAATTCTTTTACTATTCTCTAAGTTTCATAAGATCATACTCTGGTGTCACTCCTTATGCTACAAAATGTTCTATTATTACATTTCCTTCTTTGAAAATATAGTTTATATTGTTTTTGCATTTATTTTTTTATTTTGCTCCTATTATAGTTTATGAATTTTAAGATGTTGTTTTTTGAATATGTTAACATACATTAAGTCAGAACTACAAAAATAAAACTCTAGAAATAACTTGATTTATTAATTTAATGTATATTTTGCTCTTTCTATAGTGTTCTATAGGAAACTCATGTATACATATGTCTAAATTTCAATAATATGAAAGTAAACACCACACTTAATAGGTAAACCAATTTTTCTTCACACTATAGGAAATGGTATGCATTTTAGAATTTATTACATCTTAGATTGGTAGAATACAGTTCATTTATTTCTCTGTAAACTCTCTGAAGGAAGCTTAAAGTTTCTTTCAATATTGGGAAGCATATCAAGTCATTCCTTGGCTTTGCTGTTTATTCTAGTTCTAATCAAGATGTCTTCTGAGCCTGCTGCCTCGTTGTTGGGAAATGTCCTTCACCATTTTCTCTGGCACTTTGTTTTGTCTCCTGTCTGGAATTCCCCATTCCTAGGGCCTCCTGTCTCCTTCCTTGGGCCTCATGTCTCCTTCCTTTCATTTGAGAGTGCTCATCCTTGAGATCCTGAATGTCTGAAAACTGTTTTATAGTCTACCCTCACAACTTTTTTTTTTTATAATTTCTCACTTTTGTACTTTTTGCTAAGTAAAAAGTACAAGATTTTTTGAGCCTTGGCTTTTTTTTTTCCCCTACTTTTTTTGTTTCCAGATTATTATTTTTTTTGTTCAAATTTACCTCCCAAACTATCGGTTAAATGGTTAATTTCTGCTATTATGTGGTTAATTTCTAGGAATTATTTCTTATCTTTCAAGTACTCCTTAAAATTGTATTTACTTTCTCATCTGCATGTCTTTTGGAATGTTAAAGAGATTACATAATAGAAGATTCTTCTGCTTTCTGTGTTCCTGTACATCCAAGTTCCTTTTATGTTTATTTATTTTGTTCTCTAGTACATTAAATGTTTCTTTCTCAGGGCAGCATCCTGGGAAAGCCAACTTGCCAAAAGAGGAATCCTCCTTATGTCTGGGGCTGTAAGTCCATGGCTAGTAAACAGTGACCCAAGTAAGATGAGGAAGAAGGAAAGGGCTCAGTTAATTGTGTTGTTTTCCTTGGGAGCATTAGCTGAGGTTAGCCCTACCTGCTGGTTTCAGGCTAGCATCTCAATCTAGCCTTTCTAGAAAGAATAAACCTCTGCCATTGCCCTGGAAAGTGTATCATGGGGTGGGTAGTAGATGGAGGGATATGACTTGAAATAACATGTTAAACACTTGTTGCATCTGATAGGCATATTTAAGTGGAAGAGAAAAATGTCAAGTCTTTTAAATAGAAGAATGGAAATTTTGAAGACAAATATTACCAGAGGAAAAACAAGATTCAGTCTTGTGCATCTACTTTCTTTTTCTCTTTCACTGTTTTTAATCTAGTATTTGCAATGCACCTATAAAAGACAACAGAAAAGGCAAAACAGAAGAACATTAAAGAAACATTACACAATCAATTCACTAATTACATTTGCATTTCATTTTATTTAGCAAAAGGGAATCTAAGAAAGTGTATAAACAGGAGGCTAATATGTTCTGATGCTGATTTTCTCTTTCTCTTTTGTATATATGTGTGTGTAGGACTAAGTGTTAAGGTTTTGGAGAGCTCAGAGTCTTGTCGGGGATGAAAGGTGTTGCAGTTAAAACAAAAGAATACTATAAGACTTATTCCAAAAGTAAGAAGTTGACTGGTTTGAAAATGCAAAGAAGTCTGTGTGACTGGAATACAGTGTGCCAACCAGAGAATAGCTGCAGGGTGTGAGAAGTGAGCAATGGATCTAGTCACTTTTAAAAAAAAAGATTATTCTCCTTGATGATGGAAAATTTATTGAAGGGAAAACATATAACTGATGTGGAATTATAAAATTATAGATTCTTACTGATAAATTATTTGGTCTAACATATCCAGAGACTTGAAAATTTTAGCCTTTCTTTTAATATAACTTCTAAGAAGGTTTAAAAAAGAAAAATATTTATTTAAGCATAAATATTCATAGATCTTGAGCTTTTTACCACTACAGGAAATTGCAGTTCAATAACCACTTAAGCAACTAGTAGACCAGATGATGGGTACAGTCAACAAACATCACATTGATTCCCAAAGAATATGTATTACCTTGATAAAATATTTATAATATAGTGGCCTATAAAATAAACTAAGACACAACATTGGTCAATTATACTTCATGAATATATGCTTCTCTCGACCTTCCTCTCTTCCCTAGATCATAGCATTCTCTCTTTCTTATTCCAAGGGACCCATTCCCAAAATCAGATCAGCATAGGCGTGGATTACCCACACCAGCAAATCTCAGAGACAGACGTTGCATGCTACTGATATGCTGCATAAAAATATTCACAGAATTGATTGAGAGACAGGTTTTTCTATGTCCTGAAAAAATTAGAACTGTGAAGAGGGAAAAGCAACCTGAGAGAACAAACAGATGGGAGGAAGAAACTTAAAGACCTCAGTACTTGGGGAGGAAAATAAAGCCTTCAGCTTTCTTTTTTACTTTTCCCAAGTACAGGGATGTGTAGATACTGACTCAATTCCAAGCTGTCCTCTTGTGGCTAATTCAGGAGTTTCACCAACTACTGGTTTCGTGTCACAGAGCATCTGCCTTATCCAACTGGTACTGCAGGCAGTCCACTGACTGATGGTTTTGAAGTCTTTTGGGGATTTAGATGTCTAGTGAGGAGATGATGCCGGGATTAAATTCAGAGCTGGAAGAGTAGCTAATACACCTCTCCTATTACAGAGACTTAGAAGCAAAGGGAACACAGCAAAAAAATATCATCATGTTCATCTATCGATGGTATTTTCAGTGATTTTTTTCCCCCTTAAACTTAACTGCAGTTTTCAAGATAGTATGGAATGTATAGTGTTAGAAATATGAAAAATATTTGAAATGAACAGAAGATAATTTGCAATTTCCTGTAAGTGACATGTGCATTATATATGGCAACTCCATCCCCACACTGAGTTTGCTGATGAGCACCCGCAGCAGGGCCAGATAAATCTCCTTGAAAGTCCATCTGAGTTGAGTACAATTTATTAGTCAGTAAATTCAAAGGTACAACATCAGCATATGATTTTAGTTTAGAGAGGAGCAGTTGAGGGTTCCTAACTTCAGGGGAGGAGGAAATTAATAATTTTGTCCATATTATATGTTGCACTGGTGGCTTAAATTTTGTGTCCTATAGTATCTTCAGAGTATCTTCCTCCAGAGTATTTATCCCAATTACACTTACACATTTTTTTGTGAGATTTATTAATATCTTGATCCTTCAGTAAATATCAAACTCCACAAGCAAAAAAATCCTTCTTCTCATTCAAAATCCAATCCAGATACTATACTTGTTGCATAAACATTTATTCATGAACTGGAAACCTAGACCTGATTTACCTAAAAGAAAAGGGAGATAAAATTAACTCCTGGAATTTCTGATTTGTGGTCACATTCCAGGTAGAGATACTTCAAGGGAGGGTACATATAAATTCTCCATGTTATAGGGAATAGATGGCTCTCTGTAGGATTTGGGATATCTAAAATGAGTCTTAAAAGTTAAGGAGGAAATTGCCCTTTTAAACAAATTGTATTGTAGGATGGTAAAATCCTTGTGGGCGCCAGAAAGCAAGATCTAGGGGTTAATCAAGGAAAAAGATATGATCATGCAATGCACAAACTTTATGTGCAGCACCTTGACAAGTTCACCTACAGGGATGTCACTCACAGCAGGAGCCTGCCAAAGACTTTAGTAATTAGGTTGCTACATAGAAGAGCAAAGGACTTAGAGAAGCAGGGGGAAAGGAGGAGATCAGTGATTTGGAAAGGGATTTATGTGTCTAGATAATGTAGTTCAGCAGCATGTCATCTAGGTCTCCGCTGGAGGCTAACAGCCACAGTTTTGAGCATATCTATTGTTAGCTGAAGTGGGCCAAGGTTTGAAGGCATACAAAACAAGCCAGATAGGCAGACTTTACATGGATAAAATATGCTTGTTGGGCTATTTAAAAAATAAATAGATGTATAGACATTTGAGTTTAGCATTAACTGGCTTTTGAGCTGACAGATCTCAGTCTACTGTGAAGTTAAAACCCAGGGGCCAATACACAGGGCCAACTTAAATTCATTTATATAACTAGCACTGTGAGCTTCTGGATGATGTCAGCTGGAATTTTTGGTAGAGTGGGATAGTAGTAGAAGAGCGGGCAAAGATTCTGTATAAAGAAAAGGAGCTTGTGTCATTCTGAGAAGTTTAAAACCTAGGCTAGACACAAGATAGAGCTCACTGGAAGAATATAATAGCAACTAACCATCTGTACAGTTTAAAAGTTCTTCATGTACTAAAGAATTGAAGACTTGAAAAGACTGTCTTCAAACTGTGCTACTCAAAATATGGCCATGGGTCAGCAGGATCACCATTGCCTGAGAGCTGGTAATAAGAGCAGAATGTCAGGGCCTCCTGCTGGTGCAAGGGGTTAAAGCACATTCTGTTCCCCGCTCTGTCTCTGGTGAATCCTCTCAAACTCCTTCCCCCATGCGTCTCACATGTATCCTGGTTCTTGTATGTATGAATACATAAATCTTTAAAAAAGAGCAGAACATGAAGTCCCCTTTCCAAAAAGATATTTGGTGCTGCTTGAACACATCACTCTTTAGGAAGCACTGGCCTAGAGTAAATAGCCATAGATTTATCTCAACACTTTAAATACATCACTCTTCACAAGTGATCAATCATTTTTATTTCCTTCAAAGTTATATATGCATAATATTTAAGTGGTAAGGTAGGACAACAAATGTATGAAATACAGCAATATCTTACTTATTCTCCATTCTGACTCCCCAAAGGCAATCCTATCCACTTTTTCTCTTGGATAATTCTTTCACACCTGTAAATACTATGTTCATTATTCCATTTCTTAAGTATTAGGCTGTACTTTTCTATTTTTATAATAAAAGTTGAGTATTTAGTACTTATTCAACTCCACTTCCCATTCTAATTCACAAAATTCTTGCTCTCTGTGTTTCAATTTTTATTTAAATCAGTATTCAGTTTTTATATCCATATGACTACGACAATCCTATTTTTTTTTAAAGATTTATTTATTTATTCATACAGAACTGGGGTACAGGCCAGAGGCTCAGGGGCGGTGAGAGGCTTCACCAGAGACAGAGTGGGGAGCAGAACAGGCAGATCTACGAAGTACACTGCTGAGGGAAGCAGCGGGCGGGTCAGGAGAGGTCTGGCTCGCCATGTGGTCTCCTCCGGGGCAGGCGGCAGGCGGGAATTGAACTCATGCGGAAGTGGCTTCAGATTCTCAGTGCTGTGCTTTAACCCGCTGCGCCACCAGGGAGGGCCGACAATCCTATTTTAAGTATAATTTAGAGTTACTTTATTTTCTTTTTTGGTACATTTTTTTTCCTTCTATAATTGTCCTTTTCTATGAATAATTATCCATCCATTTTCTTCCTGATGACATTAAAAGTATGACTGTTATTTATTCACTTCCTTTTCAACTCTTTCTTTGCCTTGTGTACATCCTTGTCTACTAAAATATAGAATTAATAAAACACTGAACTGTGCACTAGGTATGCATTCTGGTCTTTCTAATCACTGTGCTTCAATATTGGATGGTCTAAGACATTCTGCAGGTTCAAAGAGGAAAAGAGAAAGTTTTAATGTCTTATTTAATTTCATTATTTTGGTATCTTGTAGTCTTCAAGATGTATCTAGTATTTTTCCTCTTGTGGTAGCCAGCATATAAAAATAACCCTAGGCCCTCCCTGGTGGCGCAGCGGGTTAAAGCACAGCACTGAGAAGCTAAAGCCGCTTCCGCATGAGTTCGATCCCCGCTTGCCCTGGAGGTGACCACATGGCGCGGCAGACCTCTCCTGACCC
>NW_004567117.1:20648062-20657873 GCF_000260355.1 Condylura cristata | reverse complement strand
CTCTGGTGAATCCTCTCACTGCCCCTGCACCTCTGGCCTGTACCCCAGTTCTGTATGAGTAAATAAATAAATCTTTAAAAAAATTAAAACAAAATAACCCTACCCTCAAATGAACCATACCTCCTAGTATTCACATTTCTTTTTTATATAGTACACTCATTTTAGAATGACTTTGTGACTTTCCTCTCACCAATGTAATGTAACAGAAATGATGTGTTGCATGACTTCAAACTGTCATTGACTCTTTGCAACTTTCATCTCTTTCAGGGTTTCTTGGGCAGCTTGCTTTAAAAGAAGCCAATACTCATTGAAGAAATTCAACTACTTAAAGATTCCAAACTATGAGGAAGACAACCAGAGAGGCTTACCCAGAGGTTACCCAGAGAGGCTGTGTGGAACGAATAGCATCTGATCATCTTCTAGCTGTTCTAGTCATCTCAGATGAAGACCAGGCATGTGAGTGAAGACTGCATCTTGCATGTCTACCAAAACATTTAAGTCTTCAGCAATTCCAACTCAGTCGCCATCTGTCTTAGTGATCCCTAGTGATAATTACCCAGCTGAGCAAAGTTAGCACAAGGAACCAGGAGATATAATATTAGACATTTTATGCCTCTATTGTTTGGGGGGAGGGAGTGGTTCATTACATAGCTGCAGATTATGAAAACTTCTCTCACTTACTACATTGTCTGCTTTATTACTTCCTGAAGAATAAAGCTCCAGTTTTCTGTTGAATCTGGTAGATGCAGCCCCTAGATGTTCAGAAAAAGGGTGGGAGTCTGATAATGTATTCAGTAATTGTTCCTTAAAATGGCATGTGAGCAATTTCCTGTTTCAGCCATCATAACCATCAACTTTTGAGTTTTTTTTTTCACAATGAAAGTAAAACTTAGAATTTGTCTTTCTCAAGTTCTCTAAGCAGTAGCAGTACCCCAGATCCATCTGCTTTCTATTTTCCAGAATTTTGACTCAGTTATTTTCCTGATTTTTTTTTTTTGTCTGTGTACTTTATGCCTTTTTAGAGTTACTTTATTGTGGTGAAATATATTTAACCAAAATTTCCCAGGACCATTTTCTTAAAGGTCCTTACTCATAGCAGAACATTGTAAACAAAATGAATAGGGCTTTCAAGCAGACTAAAACAAATTACTTAAAAAGTGGTAAGTCTGAAGGTCCACTTTATAATACTTGGAAGATCAGCTCCAGTTACTAGATTTCCCTGGAGGCTAGCCCAATTACCTTTTAAAATCCATACTTTAAAAAGGCAATATCCAGATAGACAAAGGGTACTTTTAATCAGCTGTATGGCCCTTAGATAATTATTCAGAATAATCATTGATAATAAATATTAATTGAATGATAAATTTGCTGCTTTGAAAAGATTTTGTCCTAGATAAACAATTTCATCTTTCTATTTACATAATACTGAAGTCAAATTTACCTTCATAATAGCTCTTGCTATAAATAATAAAATCCCATCCTCACTCTTAATTTTTCTTATATCTTTTCCCTCACAAAGCTTTCTAGTACCACTTGCTTAGTGATGGATCATCTAAGTATGGATCATTGTAAAACTCAGCCAAGGGCATTCTAAGTATACCTGAGAGAGTTAATTTTATTCTGTTTCAAACTAAGACTGAACAAAAATTATAAATTTGTATAGAATTTTTTTAAAGCTACTTATATCTGTTTCTGTGGGGTCTATTCTGAAGATGTATTCATAAAACTCTTAGAGATTTATGAGAGAATTTTAAATATGCTTTCTTCTCCTTACTAAAGGAAAATAAATATAAGCATATTCTGGTCTCATAAGCTTTTTTTTTTGCACCTTTTTGGGTTTGTAGTCATGTTAGTGGTAATGGAGAGTAGAATGATATTTATTGTAAATAAAGAAAGAGAGGTGAGTGTTGAAATGATGTGTCAGGTCAAGTGAAAGTAAACCACCTAACAAACACCCCTGAGTCATAAAAAACATTCTGAATGAGTATTACTTGGACATAATATTTTAGTAGTTCAATATGGCTGCTCTTTACCTCAGTGCCACCTCCTTTCCCAAGAACTGCCTTACTGTCATGCAATTCTGATTTACATGCTTACAATCATAGTCCAAAATAATTTGCAACAGTATTTTTCTATAGATTACTATATAGAGAATTTTTTTCTGTCATAAGCAACAAAAATAACAATTCTTAACTGCCATCAAAGTGAGTCATATTTTTTTGAGAACATAGCCACCTACCCTTAAATTTGAAAAAAAAAAAAAAGTTTTGTTTATATAAAGTAATGTGATTGTTCACTAATGGTTCAAGAAAGCAAGGAAAATTGAGAAACTATGAGGGTCAGAATTAAGTAGCAAGGAACTTAAGCACCATTAACCTTTTAAGAGATTTCTTTGATTTTTATTCCTGAAAATATAGTTTTACTTTAGTTAAGCCTTGAATATGATTTAATAAGCAAACCTCAGACAAGCCTTTATTCCTAAATGTAGTATAACATGGCTATCATGAGGCTTTAATTTTGAGTTAATTATCATAATATGCTTGTAACTTTCATAAATTTCTTCAGAATTCCTAGGGGATGAAAGTATTACATTCTGCTGCCCCCTGGCAGGCATTTTGTTTACTGAATATTGTAATCTGCCCTCAGGAAAATTAAATCAGGATAGAGGCTGCTCATATGTCTCCACAAAAGATAGAACAATCTTTTAGATATCTGTTGTCGTATGGACAGATGTTACTACTAGAATATAATTTGTTTGAATTAGGACTTTGCTAAAGCACAACTGCCTCATCTCAATTCTTGACCTCATTTTCTCTATCCATGGGAATAGTTAATATAAAGTGAATGTCCAAAGAAGGTAAGTTTTAGGAATAAATAATAAAAGAGAAATAATACAGTCATTGTTCTAGGCACTTTACCATACAGTCAACCTTGAATCATGGAGCTAAAGTCAGGCACTGTTAAGTTGTATTCTTAAAGTTTCCTGGGATAAATAACCCCTTTCAAGCAGAGATGCCAGTTTTCAAATCCTGCTAGAAGAGAAGAGGATATGTGTGGAGTTTGTGGGGAGGGATGAAGATATCATCCCTTACCTCATCTTGTCTCTGTTAAATTGCCTTGGTGGGGGGGGGGTATGAAAAACAATGTGTGGTTTGCAAAACCTCTGTGTGAGTCAAATTCATGTGGTCAGAGATCTATAGATGGTTTACAAACATAAAATATATCATATGTTACATATAGTATAAAATACTTATTATTTCCATAAAATATAAATTTCCTATTGCCACATGCTGCTTTTAGTGTAGAAGCAGCTATACATTAACTTAATGATAACAGAGGAGTAAATATTTTTCAGATTGCCCAGGATTTGTTTTAACTGATATGTTTGTGGGGAATATTTACCAAGAAGTCAAGTAGATTATAATCTATTTCTGCTTGACTTTCTTGTCAGAGTAGTTTTGGAGCTGGGAAGGTAAGATAGGGGTGAGAGAGATCAAGGCAGTATTTAATTTGAACATTAGCTTGTAACTGATGTTTGCTCTGGTCTTCCAGGATTTTGATTGATATCCAGATAGCATAGTTTTATTTTAGGTTTAGATGATCAGGTTCTCTTCCAAACATACTAAATCAGAGTCTCTGAGGAATCTACCAGGGAATTTACATTTTAAAAATCTTTAGATGATATTTAAACAGTAGTGAATAAATCTTGATGGAGCAATTTTTTTGTTCTACTTCATCTAACAACTTCATATAACAGTACATCTTTAACTGTATTATCTGTTGAAACTTTGATGATAAAAATAGCCATTAGATACTATATTGTAGACAGCAACGAGTTTCCAAGATTTTTCTTAGGGGTCTCATGCTTCTTTGGACAAACAATAGATATTAATCATATATGAGTATGCTCAAAGTAAGGGCTGCTTGTGTTAAAAAAAATTAATTAGAAATGCTATGTAGAATTATTCTTTCTTTGTATCAGTGCCCTTAGCAATCTTTTTATTTATGGAAAAAAATTTGTGGGCTTAGAGTAATGAAAATAGGTTAGAGGAATGAGCACCAACATTCTCAAATGTTTTTTTTGTGAAGCTAGTCTTCTGCTTAAGAATTTCTGTTTTCTTTATATAATTTTGTGATCTTTGTCAATACTGGTGTGTACCCTGGATGGTGTGTTATACTTTTGTTATTTAAGGGGTTTTGTTTGTTGTTTTTATGTGATCTATTTTCTCCATATCTTGTAATATGTATGTTAGAGAAGAAATTTATTGAGAACATGGCTAATCAAGATTGCAGAATGCACATTCCAATTCTCAGACATAGTAATTATGTGATAATTTTTGATTCTTATGAACTAGAATACTTCTAGAAACCCATGGATTCTGAATAAATAGCAGGAACTTTGTTTAATAGTTTATTTTTTATTTTTATTAATAGGCTTTATTCATTCTCGTTGTTTTATATTTACAGAAAATAGTCACAAAGTACAGAGTATAAATCACTCCTGTATGCTTCCTCTTTCATCAGTTTCCCAGATTGTTAACATATGGTATCACTATTGACACTATATTGGTAAATTATTATCAACTAAGTTTCATAGTTTACATTAAGATTCACACTTTATATAGTACTGTTCTGCAAGTTTTGACAGTTGTGTAAGGTCACAATCGCCATTACAATATTGTTCAGAATAGTTTCACTGCTTTAAATCTCCTGTGCCCCACTTATTCATTCTCCCTACCTCTTCCCTGAAAAATCCCCGGTCACTGATCTTTTCCACTATCAGCACAGTCTAGCCTTTTCTAGAATGTCATATAGTTGGAATCATACAGTGTTAACCTTTTGGACTGAACCCTTTCACATATCAATATGTATTTCTGCTTCTTTCATATCTTTTTGTAACTTGTGCAATATTTTGCATTGTGGAGTAACACACTTTATTCACTTTTTGAATAGTATCTTGGTTGCTTTCCATATTTTGGCAATTATGAATAAAGCAATCAAATTACTACTGTGAAAGACTTTTTTTATTTAATGAAAATAAGCCTTAACTAATTTGAATTAATATCTTAGATCATAAATTTGAAATGTATGATCAGCTTGTTACCTTTTTCCTTGATTTTTTCTGTTTGAATATAAATACCTAGATGCAGCTTTTGGTTATTTATTCTGCTTGTTATTTATTCAGTCTTTTAGATCTCTTTTTTAGGGTCTCATTAATTTTTGAAAATTCTCAATTATCATTACTTCAAATATACTACTCCCTCTTCTCTTTTATTTCCAGTACTTAAACATATGTTACACTGTTTTGGGGTATTATATACTGTTTTTATTCCTTTCTTTGTTCTCTGTTCTTCAGTTTTGGAAGTTTATTAACATACTTTCAAATGCAGTGATTCCTCCTTGGTCATGTCCTATCTACAGATGAATTCATCATATACATTCTTAATTTGTTATAGTATTTTTGATTTTTTTGAATCTCCTCTTAATTCTTAGCATTTCCATCTTCTGATTACATTAAACATCTATTCTTACATTTTGTCTACTCTTCCATTAGCTCCATTTACAGGCCATAATTATTTTAAATTCTCAGCCTGAAATCCAAAAATTCTGCCATTTCTGATTGGCTCTGATGCTTGGTTTGTCTCCTCAGTTTGCCTTAAAAAATCCATTTAATATCCCTAACAAATTTTGTTGAAAATTGAACATGGTGTCTTACATAAAATAAACTGAGATTCCACAGATCTTTAATGTAAGTTTTTTTTTTTAATTAAGTTGTAGTTGTAGTGGTAGATGTCAACGTTTAAAAATTCCCTTAGTGTTCATACTTCATTTTTCTTTTTGTCTTTGTGTCTCTTAGAGCCTCTTTAAATAGAATCCGATTGCCTTTCTATTCCTTTGTAATTCCTCTTGTAATACAGGAGTTCAGTTTATGTAGTAGTAAGATGAAGAGGGATAAAGAAATCGAGAGCTTTGTTTTAATTTTGTTTAAAATTGGGTACAGCATCAATATTTTCTTTTTTTTCCATTCCAAGTTTTTCTTAATTTAATTTATTTATTTCCCTTTATTATTTACTTATATTGATCCATTGCTTATTATTTGTGTATGGTTAAAGTTATTTGATATTTTTGAAAGGTTTTTTTTTTTGTTTTTGTCAGCCAGGTTGTATATGGCTTTCTCTTTTTATTTTGTGTCATTATTAAATTTCAATTTTTCTTTTGGAGGCAAATATTTATTAATTATGACTATCATTTATTTTACTTCATATGGGTTATTTTGGGTGGAGTGGATTCCCAGGATTAGTAAGCTTTTGGAGACCTGGCTGCATGGGTATATCTCTGTGGTCACATAAGATGCATGCTCAGAAGGACTTCATATTTGCCTTAAAGATCTTTAGTTCATCTGTCAGTTCTTATTTTTTGAATTTATGGTTTGTAAGTCAAGTTAAACAGGATAATAACCATAGATCGAGGTGATGTGTACAGTATACATGTCGGTTTCCCCAGTGAATATAGGTTTCAAAATGCCTCTCAGTATAGAATTTTGCTGGATTCACAATGTGTAGAGGTTGGTAAGACTTGATCCAAATAAAACCCATTTCAGAGACTAAACAGAGACACAGATGGGTCAGACAGGCAATCCTCTCCTGTGGAATAAGAACTGCAATCAGAAAAAAGGCAATATTTTTATATATGTTATGTAAATTATAGTATAAAATATGTAATTTTAGTAAAATGACATGCAAATTAAGTGTTACTTATTTGTATTTAAATATTGAAAAATATAAAGACCACTGACAAAATTTATGTTATCAATGTAAATTTAAATTTTTTAAATTATTGTACCCGTAAGTAGCAAATAAAAAGCACCATGGCAAATTAAGAGAAATACTATAAAAGAAAAAGGCTTTATATTTTATTACCTTTAGCAGTACCATTTTCTTACCTTTTATTTAAATAAGGATATACTTTTTTTTTTTTTTTTTATAACTGGGGTACAAGCCAGAGATGTGGAGGATGAGAGGATTCACTAGAGACAGAGCAGGAAGCAAAACAGGCAGCTGGATCTTTGAAGTACACTGCTGAGGGGAACAGTGGGCGGGTCAGGAGAGGTCTGCCACGCCATATGATCACCTCCCGGGCAGGCGGGGATTGAACTCATGCGCAAGTGGCTTTAGTTTCTTAGTGCTGTGCTTTAACCTGCTGCGCCACCAGGGAGGGCTAGTATATACTGTTTTTATTTTGCACAGGGCCTTGAAAGTTACATACTAATCCTAAACTTTTGGAGGTATAAAATACTATTCTATTGTAAAGAACAAAGGAGTTCATTTCAGTGAAATAAACAGAGAATGTATGTAAAAATTACAAAGACAGTGATAAATTTAAAATTAAAGATGAGGGGCCCTCCCTGGTGGCGCAGCGGGTTAAAGCACTGCACTAAGAAACTAAAGCCACTTCCGCATGAGTTCGATCCGCCTGTCCCGGAGGCGACCACATGGCGAGGCAGACCTCTCCTGACCCGCCCGCTGCTCCCCTCAGCAGTGTACTTCGTCGATCTGCCTGTTCTGCTCCCCTCTCTGTCTCTGGTGAACCCTCTCACCCTCCGCATCTCTGGCCTGTACCCCAGTTCTGTACGAATAAAAAAAAAAAATCTTTAAAAATTAAAGATGAATGTTTGTACCTAAAGAAAAAATAAAATTGATATTTAGCAATATGCCTGTAAAAAAAAAAGCACCAGTAAAATGTTAATGATTTTATATATGAGTTTTTCCAAATCATTATATAAAATATCTTAATGTATAAATTGGCCACACATCAATAGCTAACTCAGAAAAAAAAATCAAAATGTAAATTCACTAATAATAAGTGAACAAAGTTTTAAGTGTGATTTTGTTTGTTTAATCCCAAGATGATGTTGCCTGATGTGCAGTGAAATAACTTATTGCTTGTTTACTAGTCCACCTTAGTATAAAATCATTATTGGAGTGTTTGACAATGTTTATTAGGAGACTCACATTGTGCAGGAATTTTATTTAAGCAAATTATGAGAGTATATTCAAAGATTTTTGTATAAGGCTGCTGATATTCGTTTTTCAACATTAAAAATTAGGTGTGGTGGTGGTTTTAAAATATGCATACAATTATTTTTAGCTCCTCCCTTTGAAAGTTCAAGTCCAGTTCATAACCCATTCAGTGAGATCAAGAATTACTGCCTTGTGAGTAGAAGAAGGCGGAAGCGATGCATGAGAGTAGGATATGAAATGTACCTGTATCATCCTTGCTGCTCTGGAGGTATATATTCAGGAAGTCTGATAGAATAAGGCCAATAGGGGAAGAACTCAAGAACTCAAATCTCCTGCCAAGAGCCATGTGAGAGAACCATCATAGAAGATATCCCTCTGGCTCAACAGATCATTCACCAAACTGGCTGTCACTTGAAATGTCAAAGATAAGAACACTGGGTAGAATCTCTGCCAGGATCCTATAAGAGAATCAGCAAGAGACAATTAAAATGTTGAAGCAAAGCTTTATGATCTTCTATGAGAGAAAATTCTCTCCTACTGAGAAATATCTTTTGGTTTGCTAACTATTAATAGTTTAAGCAGCAGATGAACTCAACCATAGGCCACCCTGTACATTGTAACCAGAGCTGTCTACCTCAAACTGGAACTGTAAATTCAACCAATCTGTAAATTCGGGCCTTCATGGCAGCTTTTTAAAAATAAAATGGGAGGCCCTCCCTGGTGGTGCAGCGGGTTAAAGCACAGCACTAATAAGCTAAAGCTACTTCCGCATGAGTTTGATCCGCGCCTGCCCCGGAGGTGACCACATGGTGCGGCAGACCTCTCCTGACCCGACCTCTGCTCCCCTCAGCAGTGTACTTCGTCGATCTGCCTGTTCTGCTCCCCACTCTGTCTCTGGTGAATCCTCTCACCGCTCTGCACCTCTGGCTTGTACCCCAGTTCTGTATAAATAAATAATCTTTAAAAAAATAATTAAAAAAAATAAAATGGGAGGGGTATATACTAAATTAGTCTTGGACCATTCCTAAAAACATCAGCCTAGGATGAATAACTGCAGCCTAACAGCCCCACTCTAGGATTACCTTGAAAGATAGTGGTAAAGGGTGAAAATTAAAATTATTCATTTTTTTCTAAAAGGATAAATGATCAGAACTATGGGCATATACCTATTCTGGGAGTGTGATTATAGGTTGACTAGAGCCAGAAACCTGGGAAAAGCATGATTAGGAAATTTGTGAAAATGAAATCTGAGGAAGAGTCTTACAGATTGGCATATTTGAATAGGTATCTGTTGCAAAGATATTTGTCTCCCATGGGTATGTTCACCAAAGGGTGAGCCCAGCAGAAAGAAATTTTAATTACCAGGTAGATTGGATAGTATGTTTTATAGGTGCAAATGATTCCTTCTCTTTAGCCTTTCCTATTGTTCACCATTGAGTTCAGAAAAAAGGAGCCATGATGGTGAAAGGGAGGTCATACAGGGATTTGACAACCTAAACTTCTGCTAACCATGGTCACCCTGGCTACAGGCTTTTCTGAGTGCTCAACATGCCTTCCAAACCTCCTTCCCTGCCATCACTGCTGACAAATCTACCATGGAAGGACTTACAGAATTTTGTATTCATCTTCATGGCATTCAGACAGCACTGCTTATGACCAAGGAAAATACTTTGCAGCAAATGAAATACAGTAATAGGCTCATACTCATGGAATTCACTGCTGTTCCTGTGTTTCTCACAGTGCCAAAACAGTTAACTTGATAGAGTTGGAGGAGTGGCTTTTTTTTTTTT